>NC_052632.1:70608390-71209015 GCF_016161935.1 Mauremys reevesii
TAATTGTAAAGTGGTACGCCTGCTTTGAGAAAGTAACGAGCTTCCTCTCTTGCAATGAGAAGCAGTGTCAGGTTAAAAATGAAAATAAGGGAGTCTAATTGTGATTTATTTTGTGCCATCAGTGTGCTTGGCCCTGTACAAAACACAGAGGAAGAAAATCCCTGCTTCAAGGAGCTTGCAGTTTATATTGAAAAGATGATGCAGTTGATATGGGATGATTGGAGGCTCAGTCCTGCAAAGTGCAGGAGGTTAGGATGCTCAGCACCTCCAAGATCAATCCTTAGATGACAGTTGGATCACAGACCTTTGCAGGTAACTGTTCTTTTAAATAGTCACTTCTTTCTTTGGGGGATTAAGGTTGAAAGGTTTTGTAAGTGACTTGTTCTGAAGAGAGGGTAAGTAAAGAGATACCCAGGGGAGTGGGGGGCAGGGGAGATTATACTTGGGAAGCTAGCCTGAGCTGCCACTCAGGCTGCTGCTGCAGCCGCTCTGTTATTTTTAGCTGTGTAGACATACCCTAAGAGCTGCATTATAGAACTGACAGCTTTGGGGATTGTGGGGAGGCACTAAGGTGACCTTTGTGCCTTCCTGAGCCTGCACTGTTTCAGGGGCTGGAGAGGCTCCTGATGTAATGTAGACAGCTCTGAGGGCCTCTCTAAGTGACAGCAGTTTCTCTGGACTGCCCCATTGGCTACCACACTGCCTGGAATCTCTGCAGCACTGTGTGGTCTTGTCCCACCCCTGACACGATCTTCCTGCTCCTAATCCCACCCCAGCATGTTCCTATACCAGGACTCATGGTGGAGTCCTTGAAAGGCAGCCTTATGGCTGTCTCTGCAATGCAGGTATTGGGGGAATCCTCCCTCGGCTGGATACAGACAAGGCTTTTAGGGCCTCTTTATGTTGCTCCGGACCTTTTACCCAGCATAAAAGGACTGGAGCAGGGTGGGGAATCTCATCCATGGTTTATAAAAACTCTTAACATTGTGTGAGGTATTGGATGACTCAGGAGATGGATAATTGGGATACAGAGCCTTTCACCTCTTGACCTGGGATGTAATGGGGTGCTGTCCCTTTAAAGTAGTGTGAGAGGTGCCAGTTACCCCATCCCAGGAGTCTGGAATGAGTGGAGCAGTCATTGGGAGGAAGGAAGATGGTTCCAGGGAGCAGACCATTGTTCCTTTAAGGGCCTAGGACCTAGAGCCTTGTAGAGTGGACAGGGTAAGGCTCCCTTCTCTCCCTGCCAGTATAGACAGGTGGTTACTGGTCCAACCCGGGAAGAATTAAAGAGCCTGATCAGAGGACTGAGCACAGGAATCAAAAAGAGGCTCCAAGCACAGACAGGGAGAGTTGCTGAGGGAGCTGTTTAGGGGGAAGGAACTCAGGCAGGGCTGGGCATTGCAACATAGACCCTAAGGAGGGCTGGGAAACCCCTGAACCTAAGGGGAGGTCTGTGGGCCAGGGAGGCCAGAACTTAAAACCCCAGTACCAGGAAAGAGGATTGTGAAACGCTTAACTGAAGGGGGCTGAGTTTGCAAGGCAGGGAGGCTGGGACTTAAAGCCACAGTCCCAAGAAGGGTTGGGAAGCCCTCAACCAGAAAGGGGACTGAATGGTACTGAATAAATTATACCCCCAGGAGAGGGGGAATATTGTTTCAAAGATCTTGGCTGTGACTAGATTATTCTGAGGAAATGCAGGGGGAAACTGAGGCAACGTGCCTTCAAGGCCGCTCCAGGCCATGAGGGGATGATGTAGGATGCCACCAGTCTACATTGCAGAGGTTCAAATCTGGCAGGGTGGTATATGGCTACAATATTACCAACTAGTGGCCCAAATGAAGAGAGCACCTGGTCTCAGTCCAGTTCTGGGGGGATAACTGTCACTGAACACTAGTTATCACTAACTGTCACCCTTGCTGGCAGTCAGAGCAAAGAGACCAAGGATGGAATAGGTCTGGAAAAACTTTTGGCCCATAGTGGTGGAGGGATGTTTGGAGGTTACTAACTCATGCTCTACCTGTCCTATGGAAAATAGAGAACTGTGCAGTCCCAGGGTGAAATCCTGGTCCTGCTGAAGTCAATGGCAAAACTTCCATTGACTTCAGTGGGGCCAGGATGTCACCCAAGTCTGTTTTCTGGCACCTCTCATGAGTGATAAATACACACGCACACACAGCACCCGACATAGCTTTGTTGTTTGTCCTCTCCTTTCTTTGTTTGATGCTATCCTTGCTACTGAACATATCTTTCACATCTGCTTCTGACCCGCTACTGTCCAGATTTGTTTCATTTTAGTGTCTCTTGTATAAAGCTATTTTCTTGCAAAAGGCCCAATCCTGCTCTGCCATGGGAGGACTGGGCCCTAATGCACCATTTATATCTCTCTCTACCTGTCACAGTTCATGCCAGTTGTATGTACATTTAATACATAATTCAACTATTAATTTTAAAGACAGTGTTTAAAAGTACTTTATAAATTGCTGTAGGGATATTTCTATGGAGGGGAAGGCAATTTAATAGTTTTAACTTCTGGTTTTCTTTCCAGATTGTAGAAGATCCAAAGGACAAGTGCAGGCTGGAATGCTGGCATGAGAGCCTAGAATTCAATTAAAAATACTATGCCTTTCAGGAACCAGATAGTCGTATACAGAATTATAGCTAGCTTCTGTGACTGACAACCTTGCAAACCTTCTTCTCATATTGTATGGACTGTACTTACTGTGAATCGTTATTAACCTTTGTGAAATGTAGCTGCTGAAAAAGGGATCTGAGCTGCAACATTTATAAATCGTATCCAGGATTGAAAATTGATTTACAGACATCATCTGGGACTGAAAGCCATTCTCAAAGAAACTGTTTTCTGTTCAACTATTATAATAAATGAAGAAAACAGAAACAGTGAAGTGAAGAAACTGATTGACAGAACCAGAAGAGTATCCAGAAGTCACCTACTACAGGACAGGCCCAACAAAGAAAGTAACAGAACGCCACTAGCCGTCACCTTCAGCCCCCAACTAAAACCTCTCCAGCGCATCATCAAGGATCTACAACCTATCCTAAAGGACGATCCCTCACTCTCACAGACCTTGGGAGACAGGCCAGTCCTCGCTTACAGACAGTCCCCCAACCTGAAGCAAATACTCACCAGCAACTACACACCACACAACAAAAACATTAACCCAGGAATCAATCCCTGCAACAAACCCTGTTGCCAACTGTGTCCGCATATCTATTCAAGGGACACCATCATCGGATCTAACCACATCAGCCACATCATCAGGGGCTTGTTCACCTGCACATCTATCAATGTGATATATGCCATCATGTGCTAGCAATGCCCCTCTGCCATGTACATTGGCCAAACTGGACAGTCTCTATGCAAAGAATAAATGGACACAAATCAGACATCAAGAATTGTAACATTCAAAAACCAGTAGGAGAGCACGTCAATCCCCCTGGACTCTCAATAACACTTAAAAGTGGCAATTCTTCAACAACAAAACCTTCAGAAACAGACTTCAAGGAGAAACTGCAGAACTGGAATTAATTTACAAACCGGACGCCATCAAATTAGGCCTGAATAAAGACTCGGAGTGGATGGGTCACTACAAAAACTAATTTTCCCTCTGCTGATACTCGCACCTTCTTATCAACTGTTGGAAATGGCCGACGTCCATCTTGATTGCATTGGCCTTGTAAGCACTACAAAAGTAATTTTCCCTCTCTTGATATTCACCCCTTCTTGTCAGCTGTTGAGAATAGGCCACTTCCACCTTAATTGAATTGGCCTCGTTAGCACTGACACCCCACTTGGTAAGGCAACTCCCATCTTTTCATGTGCTGTGTATATATATATACTGCTTACTGTATTTTTTACTCCATGCATCTGATGAAGTGGGTTTTAACTCACAAAAGCTTATGCCCAAATAAATTTGTTAGTCTCTAAGGTGCCACGAGGACTCCTCATTGTTATTATAAAGGCACTATCAATAGCAACTGAAGCCAACACCTGATTTATGGACATACTGGGAGTTATAAAACATAAACCATATATCACGTAGTCTTTATGATACTGAATCTCTCCATACATACTGCAAGGATTAAACATCTGTTTTATAAAGTTTATTCTGTGGTTCCAGAACAAATGTGAGTGGCTTTGTATTCTTCACGATTCTTCATCTTGTTAGTACAATATTGTGGACCAAACGCTGATTTTTATGGTTATATTCTATTGCATTGCATGCTGCTTTCCCCTGCAACATCTAGTTG
This sequence comes from Mauremys reevesii, assembly GCF_016161935.1. Classification (NCBI taxonomy): domain Eukaryota; kingdom Metazoa; phylum Chordata; order Testudines; family Geoemydidae; genus Mauremys; species Mauremys reevesii. The sequence continues at coordinate 70,612,660 of NC_052632.1, forward strand.
ATATTTATCAATATTTCCAGCAGTTTTAACCCAAATTTTATTATTTCTCTCTGTATCAGATTTTTAAGGACTAAGTAACTTTACTGAATTTTCAATGCATCAGTCTTTGAGATGACTTATTATCAAGTTTCAAATTTATTTGGATTATTGTTTACAAAAAGTGTACAAAAGGAGCTTCTCCACAATTGAATATTGGTACGTATGACCCACTGAGAGATCAGTTCAGATACTTGTATACGTGCCTGGTACTATGTATTATGTGGGCTTAAATATGTAAACCCCGTTCTGATCTCACTTATGCAACTCCATGGAGTTACACTGGTATAAAGAGATCAGAATTAGCCATAAAAAGAGCAGTTTTTGTCAGTGCTGAACAACATCTGCTGCTTAATATAGAACAAGAAAAAAACGTAAATATCTGGTGGATATAAAAACTGGGAAATAGAGGAAATGAAGTGTTTACAAAGACAGTAAAGACGATCTGGGGGTAGAGATAACTATTTATTTGAAGGGCTTTTTTGCTTTGCTCAAACTGTTTCTTATTTACGTGCTGCGCATACTCAGTACATGATTTTCAAATACCAATAGCTTTGCTAAGTGTCATTTCTATTGTAATTTGTATGTACCTATCATAGTCACTAGACACACTTACAGAATTGAAAGGACACCGTGAGGGCAATTCATTTGTAGACTGAAGCTTTTATGAAACCTAAGACCATTACAGAAAAATGTCTGCACGAAATATAAAACAATCCCAGTGGCAAGTGTTTAAGAGCAAAGCAAATAAATAAACATTCCTCTGCAGGCCTGCAACCCAAACACTTGCAACAATGTGCTAGGGCAGGAAAGTGAAAATTACTATAAAGAGAGGAGAGAAATGCAAAAAGTAAGTGGCATGAACAATGACAAGTAAATAAGGGATGAGATTTTTCAAAGACTCTTACGTCATTCGGATGCTTGAGCCTCCAAATACCTTAGGTGTCTTTGAAAGTCCCAGTTTAGATGTACAAATTCTTTCAAATTGGAAAACATTAGGTGTCATTTCTATACCATCTAAGGACTCCCCTGAGTCAAGGAATCCTCAGCTAGCTGAATCAATCAGCTTTACAGTCTGTTTGCACTGCCAAAGTGGTGAAAAAGGTCATAGAAGGGGTCAGTATCTGGATGAATCCTGAGGCATATTATTATAAACTCCTTTATAACTGTCCCCTGTAAAAATGGGGAATCTCCTCTTTTCTTCCATTGGTAACTGGAAAAATCAGTCTAGCAATGCAACACAACAGCTCGGGGGAGACACTGGTTCGCAGGACTGAAAACAAAACTGAAAGCTAACAAGTCACAAGCTGGCAGGAAGTGATTTCATCCAAAGGCTCTGAAATTTCTGCCTTCTATGGTATTAAGAAAAATACAGAGAGAGAGTCCAAGAGCAATTAAAGAGGGAGGCTGAGAGGAGATGACTCACCTTCAGGTCTTTTTCCTGTCACACCAGGCTTCAGGGAAAACTAGATTCTAGAAAAGGCCTACCAACGGTGGGGGAAAAAATGGGCTTGGACCATTTTCATTCTCTGTGATGCACAAAGAAGGTCTGAAAAGGTTTTTTTTAATGAATTTGGGGTTTGGGCTTGTTTGTTCCTGAAGAAATGTCAGAAATGTCAAGTCGTTTCTTACTACTTTTTGCTAGAGGACTCCTTGCAGGATAAGAGAAATGGGGTGGGAGCTTTCTCAGTGATCAGCTGAAACTATATGTATCTTTAAAAAAAGGGAGAGCTTTTCTCCTATTTGTCAGGAGTTTGAGATATGTCGGTGTATACAAAACCAAACATATAAAGGGTAGGGTTCTTTTTATTCACACTGAGTAATGCCTTCCCCTTTGTATTTGCTCACATTTCCATCTCTTGTCATTTCATAGAATCATAGAATATCAGGGCTGGAAAGGACCTCAGAAGGTCATCTAGTCCAACCCCCTATTCAAAGCAGGACCAATCCTCAACTAAATCATCCCAGCCAGGGCTTTGTCAAGCCTGACCTTAAAAACCTTTAAGGAAGGAGATTCCACCACCTCCTTAGGTAACCCATTCCAGTGCTTCACCAACCTCCTAGTGAAAAAGTTTTTCCTAATATCCAACCTAAACCTCCCCCACTGCAACTTGAGACCATGACTCCTTGTTCTGTCATCTGGTACCACTGAGAACAGTCTAGATCCATCCTCTTTGGAACCCCTTTTCTGGTAGTTGAAAGCAGCAATCAAATCCGCCTTCATTCTTCTCTTCTGCAGATTAAATAATCCCAGTTCCCTCAGACTCTCCTCATAAATCATGTGCTCTAGACCCGTAATCATTTTTGTTTCCCTCCACTGGACTCTTTCCAATTTTTCCACATCCTTCTTGTAGTGTGGGGCCCAAAACTGGACACAGTACTCCAGGTGAAGCCTTACCAGTGCCGAATAGAGGGGAATGATCACATCCCTCGATCTGCTGGCAATGCTCCTACTTATACAGCCCAAAATGCTGTTAGCTTTCTTGGCAACAAGGGAACACTGTTGACTCATATCCAGCTTCTCGTCCACTGTAACCTCTAGGTCCTTTTCTGTAGAACTGCTGCCTAGCCACTCGGTCCCTAGTCTGTAGCAGTGCATGGGAGTCTTCCGACCTAAGTGCAGGACTCTGCACTTGTCCTTGTTAAACCTCATCAGATTTCTTTTGGCCCAATCCTCTAATTTGTCTAGGTCCCTCTGTATCCTATCTCTACCCTCCAGCATATTTACCATTCCTCCCAGTTTAGTGTCATCTGCAAACTTGCTGAGGGTGCAATCCACACCATCCTCCAGATCATTAATGAAGATATTGAACAAAACCAGCCCCAGGGCTGACCCTTGGGGCACTCCACTTGATACCGGCTGCCAACTAGACATGGAGCCATTGATCACTACCCGTTGAGCCCGATGATCTAGCCAGCTTTCTATCCACTTTATAGTCCATTCATCCAGCCCACACTTCATGATGTTATTTGTGATGTCATGATCCCACTTGTTCTCCAGTCACCCACAGAGTCCAATAAAATAGGATGGACAAGAGCTGACGTGTGTAATAGGATAAAAAAAATATTGAAAGAGACTTACAAACAGAAAACATGTGCAAGCCTTCTCTATGCATGTTAGTGACACAGTAAAGAGAGGTGCAAATTCAATTATTTTTAATTGAAAGCCAGTTTCAAGCTGAACTGGAAAACTCATTGTAAAGCTGAATTGGGCAGAATCCATCTGCCTTGCTCTCATCCTTTAGTTGCGTTGGGGGGTGTCAGGGTCTGGTGTGTGCATGAAATGCTTTAGGGAGGAGTCTGCATATAGCAGAGCCTTCCAGTTTGGATCATCATTCAGGAGACACAAGGAGTATCTGGCTGACTCCTTTAGGACTAAATTCTGGTCCCATGGGAGTCACTTTAGCTCCTGGTGGAAAAAGATGCATATGAACAAGGGAACAGTGCTACAGAAAATGTTGGCCAAAAAACGGGCACAGAAAAGTCATTCCCTCTCCCCTTTGCAGTTTACTTTTGCCTTGATAGGCTTAGAGCTCCTCTTGTTTGTTTAATCTACATGAGGCTTTGCATGTCAGACCCTCTGGCCATATCCACTGTTTCCTGCAGGACTGATTGCCTGTAAAGCTTGTGTTCCTGAAGGATAAACTTCCCTGCCCTTGGGTAAAAATATGAACAGTACAACTGTCCTGTTTTAAACGGATCCCTTAGGGGTTCTGTGGGGATTCATTCATATTGCAAAGTGCTATATAAAGATGAAGTATTATTTATATCCTCGAGTGTCATTCCTTGAGGTCTGTTGGAGGCTGTGCCCAAGAAGCTCACATGCTAAGCCAGTGGAAGATTTCCTCTTGCTTGTTTTAAATGAGAAGTTCTAACTCCTAGATCAGGCCAACTCTCATTAAAGTGAGTGGAGAGACTCCCACTGTCTTCAATGGGAACGGGATGGTGCCCTTGTGGAGTAAAAGTTCACGGAGCATTCTCCTGGTTTCAAAATCTGAGACTGTAAGAAAAACAATGTCTCCAGACACGATCACATCCACATGATGCCAGTGTGCAGTATTGCCCAAGAAGCTCACATGCTAAGCCAGTGGCTGAGTTTCCTCTTGCTTGTTTTAAATGATAAGTTTGGAGGTGAAACTAAATCAACAATATTGAGGGCGGTGCCATTGTGTAACTTAGCTCTGGTTTGTAGCCAGCTAACACATGCACTGGCTCCCCCTCGACCTGCTCCCCCAAGACACAGTATAACATTAAAGTAAGGAGCAGGCTAATCCCCTATGAAGATCTTACGTCTACACTGCCAACCCACCCTCCCTCCCCCCGAAAACATGTCAGCGAGTCTCTGAGCCTGGCTCAATTGACTTGGGCTTGTGGGACTCATGCTATGGAGCTAAAAATAGCAGTGTAGATGTTCCCACTGGGTCTGGAGCCTAGGCTCTGAAACCCAGTGAGGAGGGTGGGTCTCAGAGCCAGGCTTCAGCTGGGTGTTTTGTTTTGTTTTTACAGTATAGATGTACCCTTATTCACAGCCTGGTGCCTAATGCAGAGCACTGCCTTGCTCCATTGCTGCTGTTTCAGTGTAGCAGCTTTCACTCAACATGGAGGCAAGGAGAGGAAAATTTGGTAGAAATAAACAGCTAGATGTAAAACCCTCTGATGGGTCTAGCATGGTTACATTTTAGTATATGTCTTCTTTGCATCACATAATCACATCCAAAGAGCCTACATAACCAATGTCTAGGGTGGCTGTGGAAATGCTGTGTACCCTGAGCATTGCCATAATGCTTAATCTCAGTCAGAGTCTGTAGATTCTCTGCAGGGAGAGACCGAAGTGCCATCTCATGAGTGCATACCGTACAAATCTGGTCAGAAGGAAGCAACTATCATCGCTGGGTTTTAACAGAGCTTGAATCTATAAGAAAAGGCTTTTATCAAGTAACATTAATAATAATCAGAATTTATATGGTGTTTGCAGTCTGTGAGGTACTTTATTATTAACACCATTTTACGGGGGAGGCGGGGGTAGAGAATGTACATGTTTTGTCCAAGGCCACTGAGGGAAGGAGCATCTGCACCAGGATTAGAACTCAGGGAGCTGAAGTTTCCCAGCCTTTGCTCATGGAGGGGGATTGTTATTTAACTGTCTTCCTTCCTGACACCTGTCTTGCTGTTGCCCCTGCTCTTCAGAGCTACCAAGTCTCACTTGGGAAGGTGACTCAGGCCTCATCTAATCTGGAGATTTGCCCTGACTTTAGCTAGCATGGGGCTGGATGTCACTCTCAGCACTAATGTTCCCCTCCGTGGGCAGGTGGAGGGAGGACCTTAGAAAGTTGAGAGTAACCCCTAGTGTAGAAAGGCCTGGCCAATAGATGCACAGGAGAAGCTTACCCCAGTAGAAGTAATGGTGGTGCCTGTCTTCACTAGAGATTGCAGGAACACTAATGGCCGTAATTGGGGGAAATCCCTCGCCAAGGCTTGAATAACATGGGGTTCACTTTAAGGCAGTTTTTAAAGTTTCTCCCTCATGATGGACTTTTCTAGGTGCCTTTCACAATTAAGACATTTAAAATCTTTTTCATCATGTGCTGGGCATCTTTCTCATGTAAATTTTCCAGGTTGAGACAAAGCCCCTGTTGCAATTTAACAGATCCAAGGAAAATGATTTCACTGAGGATGAAAATATCCCCTCGACATTCTTGCAAGCCCTATCTAGTTAGTTTCCCTTCCCTCTTGTGTCTTTTCCAGGCCCTCCTCAGTTTCAATTCTTTAGAAGGGAGTCTTCTCCCTGCCATGTGACATTCATTTTAAGGAAGTGCCCTTGTTCCTGATGAGAAAGGATTGTGCTGTGTTCCTGTTTCAACCAGGCTTTTAAAGTCTCACATAGCACGTACACATAGACACATGAGCAAAATCCTTCAGCACCCAGAGCAGGAAGGAGCCTATAAACGTTGCTGCAGAATCACTGCTGAATTCCTCCTAATGAGTGAGGCTTGCAGGTCTGGAGGAAGAGAGGAAAAAAAGGCAGGCAGACCCGCATGCCTCCCTCCCCTGGTCTTAGACTGGAACTCAGGATATCTGGCCTCCATTCCCAGGTGTGTCAAAGGCTTCCTGTTTGATTTTGCACAAGTCACTTAATCTCTTTGCTTTTTAGTTTTCCCAGCAATAAAATGGGATAATCCTTCCCCACCTCACAGGAGTGTTGTGAGGATAGGTCCTTAAATGTCTGGTAGCACTTAGCTACGTCAGTGATGGGAGCCATCTAGGTATCTGGACTGATGGAAACATTCCCAGATATGTATCTAATAGAAATTGATGGTGATTGATACATTGGGGGGTGGGGAAAGACAACAGTCAAGAACTCAGATTTCAAAAATAACTACTAGTAGTCAAAGCACCAAGAAATCACTGATTCAGATTACTGTACTGGGGAAAGCAAGCAACTCCATATTTGCTTCCTCCCTACTTCCTTATTCTCTTCCAGCTGCTCATAGATTTTCATAGCTTTTAAGGCCAGAAAGGACCATTAGATCATCTAGTCTGACCTCCTATGTATCCCAGGCTATTAAATTTCACTCAGTTACAAATAATTGGGCTCAGTACAGGCATGTTTCTCTAAAGCAGATCTTCCAAAAAAGGCATCCATTCTTGATTTGAAGACATCAAGAGACTTTGTACTTCGTTCCAGTAATCACTCTCACTGTTAAAAATTTGTGTCTAACTTGATTTTTGTCTGGCTTCAGCTTCCAGCTATTTGTTCTTGTTTTGCTTTTCTCTGTTAGATTAAAGAACCTTTTAGTACCAGTATTTTCTCTCTGTGAAGGTAATCAAATCACCTCACAGTCTTCTTTTTGATAAACGAAACAGATCTAACTCTTTAGCTCTCACTGTAAGGCCTTTATCTCTGGTCCGCAAATCATTTTTTGGCTCTTTTCTATACCCTCTAGACTTTTCAACATCCTTTTAAAAATATGGACACCAGAACTTGACACAGTATTCCAGTATTGGTCTCACCAATCCCAAATACAGAGGTAAAATTATCTCCTACACCTCACTACTCATTTCCTTTTAGACCTTATGTCTTTTCTTCATTTACAGTTTTTCCTTAGAACAAATTCGCTATAACTGTTCATCTTTAGAAAATGTTTCCATTCATTTCCTACACCAACAAATCTCTTTTTTTTTCTTTCTGGACACCTATGGTATTACTCCCAATGCATTAATTTAAGCATGTTCCTAAGTCTTTGGAGGATAAGGGCCTTATTTCATTTCTGATTTGGCTTTGAGATACAGACCGATACTTATGCCTGCTTGGAGTCCAGTTGAAGTGATTAGGATTCTGCATGAGTCTGTCCAAGTGGATCCAATTGCATTTGTAGGATGGGGGTGGGGGGTCGGTGGTCTTTGTCCTCTCTCCCTTCCATTCCAATTTCCTGAGTCTTCTTGATTTAAAGAAACTTGAGCCTGGGTCCTGCTCTCCCTCCAGCTCAGAGCGAGATAAGAACCTTGGCTCAGATCAACTGGATAAGGAATATAAAGTGATGGTTTTCATTCTTCATTATGTTTTGGCAGATTCAAGCTGTCAGTTTGCAACAGGGGCAGGATCTCTGTTGGGGTTTGTTTGAGATTTTTTAAATGGTATCTCAGCAAATCACACACACAAAATCCTACATCACCATAACAACAACAACAAAAAAACCCAAACCAAACCCCCCAGCTTTGAAAAAGAATCCACAGCCTGACAGTCTCCCTTCCTCAGTGGGTTAGCTTTTCAATCTGTTGTGGTTTGGTTGGTGTGTTTTTTGTTACGGGATGAGGATTCATTGCTGGATGTGCTATTTCATTTCATGGCCTGCGTGCTCTTAAACCTGGCGCCAGGTGCCTGAGAGATTGGAACAAAGGCCACTCCCTTCAGCCTTTAGGTTTCAGAATTGCAGCCGAGTTAGTCTGTATTTGCAAAAAGAACAGGAGTACTTGTGGCACCTTAGAGACTAACAAATGTATTTGAGCATAAGCTTTCGTGGGCTAAAACCCACTTCATCGGATGCATGCAGTGGCTGTAGCCCACGAAAGCTTATGCTCAAATCAGGGGTGGCTTCAGGCCCGAGCATGCCAAGCGTGTGCTTGGGGCAGCATGCCATGGGGGGCGCTCCGCCGGTCGGGCGGCAGGCAGCTCCGGTGGACCTCACGCAGGCGTCCCTGCGGAGGGTCCGCTGGTCCCGCGGCTTCGGTGGAGCATCTGCAGGCGTGCCTGCGGGAGGTCCACCGGAGCCGCGGGACCGGCGACCGGCAGAGTGCCCCCTGCGGCGTGCCACCGTGCTTGGGGCGGTGAAATGGCTAGAGCCACCCCCGGCTCAAATAAGTCTGAATAAAGAAATAAAATAAAATAAAAAAAATTGTTAGTCTCTAAGGTGCCACACGTTCCCTTCAGCCTGACAGTTCTCCGGGGGACAGGGACTGTGTCCCCCAATTTGTCCCTACAGCACCGAGCACCGGCAAGAGAAGGCATCACCGTGATTTCTGCCCGACGAACGAAGCAGCCCACGTTACAAAAGCCGCGAGCTGCTTTGTCTCTGACCCACCCTGACTGACGGACACGAGGCGGACCCCGCAGCTCTCCATGCGAACGTGCCCGTGTCCCCGCCCCTCAGGAGCCCGAGCCCGAGCCCCGGCTCCCCGCTGCTGAGGACCCAGCCGGGCCGAACAGGTGGGTGCAGCGCGCAGGGCGCGGGCGGCTCCTTTAAGGGCGGGTTTCCTGCGGCGGCCGGAGAGTCACCGCGGATCGCTGGGGGGAGCCGCGTCACGTGAGCTCAGTCTTGTGACGGGCCCGAGCGCTGGGAGCCGCCGCGGCCGCGGGCACGTTGCTGCTGCTGCTGCTGTCTGGGGGCGCCTGGGCTCCGGTCCCCCCGCGGATGCGCTGCGGGCGGGGGCGGCTGGCTTGGCCGAGAGCCCCTCTCTAGCGGCGCGCTCCCGCCCTCCCCTCCGGCCCGGGGGCGGCTCAGGGAAAGTTGGGCGCCGCTTCCTCTCCCCGCGGCGTCTCTGCGCTGCTCCCCCCCCCGGGGGCCCCTCGCCGGGTCCCAGCATGGACAACAAGCCTCTGCTGCAGGAGCGGCCCCCCGCCTACACCCCGGCCGCGCAGGGGGGCGACTACGGACAGAGCAACTACGGGGCCATCCCCCCTCCTCAGCCGGGCTTCCAGCCGCCTCCGCCCTACCCCTACCCCAGCGCCGCCGCTGCTGCTGCCGCCCCTGCAGGTGGGTCGCTGGCCGGGCCGGGGGGCGAGGCCCGGAGCCGGGCGTGTCTGCAAAGGGCCCCTGGCTCTGCTCCGGGAGGGGCGGGGATGGGAGACGTAAAACAAACTTTGCAGAACTTTGCGAGGTGCAGGGTGCGAGCCCCGCCGTGGGCTTGGTGCGTAGCTCTCATCCGGCGGGGAGGGGGAGTGTGTGTTGTGGGGAGGGGGGGGAGGTGTCTTTCTGGCGGCTGTTGCCGTGTGTGAATGAAAAACTAGCGTGGAAAGGGGACATGTATTTGCTCGCAAGGCTTCAGTAACACATCCTCCCTCTTCCCTTCCTCCCACCGCCAATGAAATCCATCATTATAAGCCCGGGAATTGCTGTGCTCCAGAAGTCAGAGCAACTCTATAAAAGCCTTTCTCTCGTCTGCTGGACTTGCAAGTCGAACAAAAACTCTTCTGTTGAAGTCGAGTTAAATATTCTGCATGGCCATGCTAATAAAAGGGCTGTGACGATCTGGTTGCTAGAGACACTAGGTCTCTTGGAAAAAGTTTTGTGGCCTTTCAAACCAAAACCTAGGGGCTGGTGTGTGAAACCATGGTGTTGGGCTATAGCAGGAGAAATTCACAGTCGCTTTGCTAAACAGTTGTTTGCCACTTCCCTATAAAAACCATATGTCACGTTGCCCTCAGTGGCTTGGTTAATACTCAAGCTGGAGTAGAAAACAAGCTAGTCAGGAGTACCAGATGTTAGAAAAGCTCCTCCCTTTCTTCCCACTTAAAACCGCTTGTAGGGTACTATGTGCGTCCTTTTTATTTACCTAGCTGTATTTGTGCTCTGCTGTCACTAACTACTGAGATACTGTACTGCCATTATTTTGAAGGGGGATGGAATTATCAGGACTTCATACAGAGATGCACACATTATCACTTGGTGTTTGACTTCCTCTTCCCAAAGCTACAATTTACCATGCACACATTCCCCCTGCTCCTCTGATTAAATGTGGTGTTTTCTAATGTAAATTCACTGTTAGCTGCTGAAATCTCTCATGTAACCCATGAAATTAGTATGACTTGGAGCTAGTTAAAGAACCAAAACTAGACTACTGGCAATTTTTCAGTGGAAATTCCGCTCCTCCCCCTTCCAACATTTGAAGAAAAACTAGTGCGTCAAGTAGGTACTTAACCCCAGATCCTGTAAGCATATACTGTACCTCATGCATTGTGAGTAGTCCCAAGTGACTTCAATGGGACTATTCACAGTGCATAAAGTTAAGCACGTGCCTTTAGGCTTGGGACCATAAATATTTGATTACCATTTACTCAGTAAGTCAGAGCACACTCACCCACAAAAACACCAAGAATTATTTTTAACTTTTTCTTTACTAGTACACTTAATGGATTTCCTGTGATTCCTTAAATTAAATATGATTCTGCCCGTATTCATTAAGAAACTCCCCAAAACATCACAACTTGGACGATGTAAGGAGCCTCATCTTCTGATATCATCATAGCCCAGTTTCTCTATTTGGCAGGATATGTCATTGCGTAGTCTCTTGCTAAACAACAAGCTTGTAATTGTTGTCATTGCATTTCTGAGGCTTATGTAGTAATGATTTACAAACAGTTTGCTTTCTAAATACAGTTGTTAGAACATGCACAAGCTTGCTGGCCAGGTCGGGTCTTCCAAGCAATTTCATTTCTCAGTTTTCAAGACATCTCCATTTCTTCACCTCTACCTCTTTCTCTCCACTCCTGCTATTGTATATTAGTCACGGTTTAACTAATGTGGAAATTTTCAGGCTGGTAGACAGAGAAACACTGCATCCTGTCTCCACCAGTTTGAATGCCTAAAACTGAAAATTGTGACCTTCGTTCAGTTAAACTGTGTTTTCATCGTCTTCTCCAGTAACATTAAAACACGCTCTTTGAAGTTAATTATTAGCCTTATGTGCATTTTAGATTGTGAAATTGTATTAGATATTCAGGCCTATGAAACAATTTTGCAAAGATATGCTAATTAGCAGGGCCGGCTCCAGTTTTTTTGCCGCCCCAAGTGGCGAAGGGAGGGGAAGAAACCCGCGATCAGCGGCACTTCGGCGGCTGTTCTACTGTGCCGCTTCATCCTTTGGCGGCATTTCGGCAGCAGGTCCTTCCCTCCAAGAGGGACTGAGGGACCTGCTGCCGAATTGCCACCGAAGACCCAGCTTGCTGCGCTGGTGCCTGGAGCCAGCCCTGCTAATTTAGCATGGCCCCTTCAGCAGGATTTGTTCCAACTCTACCTCTGATTCAGGTTCTTGTATGTGTTCTCCCAAGTCCTGAGGAATACACCTTTTGGGGTCATAGTTTTGTCACATACAATGAATTTAAGTGTCTTATTCAGATTACAGTTCTGTTGCTTTGTTTGTTAAGCAGATCTTGGGTCATATCTAGAAACTTCTGCCTACATAGCTATGTTGGGTGGGAGGGGAGAGAAGAGATGCTGTGCTGGTATAAACCCTTCGTTTATGCATGGTAAAACCAGCAGAATTGTGCTTTTGCTTATATACACCTCTACCCCAATATAACGTGACCCGATATAACACAAATTTGGCTATAACATGGTAAAGCAGTGCTCGGCGGCAGGGCTGTGTGCTCCGGCAGATTGAAGCAAGTTCAATATAATGCTGTTTTACCTATAACGCGGTAAGATTATTTTTGGCTCCTGAGGGCAGCGTTCTATCGGGGTAGAGGTGTAGTTTGTTTTGTTGGGGAGTGGGTTAGTGGCTGGAATAAGTTTTATAAAGCACAGTTTTGCTGGTATAAGAGATGTACGCACCAAGAGCTCATTGCTGGTATACTATACCAGCAATAACTATAATGGCAAAGTGCTTCTTCAGTAGAATTGATTCTATGCTATCAAGTGTCTTTCTGTTGTGGAAAATGAAATCTACCTTTCCAAGTTACCATTGTCTAAAGAATCATTGTGTCCTTTATCTGTTTTTAAAAACAAAAAACCTGCTTTATGACCAGAGGTTCACTTGCATTTCTCTTTATTCTAGGATATGCTGCACCACCGCCACAGCATAACTATCCCAACATGTACACCATCATTCAACAGCCAGCTACCACCACCTCCGTTGTCGTGGTTGGAGGTTGCCCTGCCTGCAGGTACAGTTCTCTCCAGTTGCTTTTCAGCTTTTAAAATAAATTGCACATCTCCAGCCTTGAAACCACAGACATCTTCATTTTAAATATCAAAATGAAATTAGTTGAATATATATATATAAGTAATGGTGGGATGCACTCACTCATCCCATTCAACCATAACACTAGAATGAAACTTTGTGTTTGGTTATGACCACAGTCTCTTTTGTCACCTACCATTGCCATAGAAAGGACTCCTACCTACACGATACCCACATTTGGGATCCTAGTCAGCTCTGTTGATTTTTCTTCTCTAGGTTGATGAAGAAAACATGGGATTTTTCCTTCCCTTGTACGTACTTAAGCTATGGCTGAAGTAATGGGCAGTGCTGTCTTGGCAGGGGTGGTTTCTTGTTTGCAGTGGTACAATATTGATGATTCTAGGAGTGTGGAAGTCTGCTTGCTGTGGAAGAGTTGGCAGATAAAAAAAACATAGGGGGCTTGCCGCAAGGTGTTATTCCAAGATAGAGCATGGGAGTCAGAAAAGATTAATTGCAAGTTCCTTCACTAATAAGACAAAACTCTCTATTTTTTTTAATATTAAACCACTGTTTCTCACTGAAGAGACGTTAGGATGCTCTAAAGAAAAGGATAGCGAATACTGGACATATGCCACCATATAAATTATGCTTCCTCTCCTGGACTACTGCGTTCAGTTCTGGTCAGCCCAAGTCCAAAAGAATGAGAGAGAATATTCACAAGAGAAGACTAGATCGGATCATTTCTGAGGTTAATCCTGGGCTTGCTTTATGATCTGTCTTCCCACTTGGAACTGTGGGGTGCTGTGCTCCTTCAACTTCCACTGAAGTGCGTGAGAGTTGTACTTTCAGGATCTTGCCCAGGAGCAGCCTTTTATTCAGAGATCTGTGCTTAGGAGAGAGACCTACCAGAATAGCACAAGTGGTATCAAGCACTGTTGTGCTAGAGTAATGCTCTAATGAGTCTCAACACAGTAATAAGATGATATGAATGAAGCATCCTATGGCTTTTGTGGAATGGAATTGTACTGTGGGGAATCAGAGCCTGCCTTCTAAGTCTGACCTCTTCCTAGAAAGGTGGGTCCAAAAGATGGAGGCTCTTAGAATGCTGTGTAAGGGCTGATGCTATTGAACTACATCAGTTTATGCTGAAACTGTAGCAGCTAGATAAATTCAGGCTAAATAATAGATGCGTATTTTTAACAGTGAAGGTAACTAACCATTGGACTGCTTAGTTGGGGACATGGTGGATTCTCCATCACTTAAAGCTGTTAAATTAAGATGGGAGGTCTTTCTAAAAAATATTCTAACTTAACTAGAAAATAAAGCTTGATAGAGGAATTACTAAGTGACAGTCTGTCCTTCTCTATAGGAAGTGAGACAAGAATGATCATAATGGTCTCCTCTTGCCTTAAAACCTGTGAATCTGAAAGGGACTCTGTAACTTGAAAATAGTGAATCTTCTGCACTAGACTAAACATCAGTGGTCTCGTACAGATTTTTATGTAATTCTTGTTTCTCTTTCTGTTAGTAACTCCCTCAGCAAGGTATGGAGGATTCCTTGGAAGCTTCAGATCTGAAAATGTAACCTCCAGTGCAAAATCCCTTTCTAGGCAGTGAAACTTGCTTGAATACCATCCTTGTGCTGAGCATTGCTCAGGCTTTTGGAAGTGTTCACTGTTCGGTCCAGATGTATGTAGTATGCTGGGTGGATACAGATTTGATAAGATGAAGACTGAGCCTTGCAGAAATCCGTTTTAAATCTTTGCTTAAATAGAGTCCCTCTTCTAAAGTGCCTACATGCCTCTCTAGTGGACACATCTGATGCTCCGCATGCTTCTTTTCCCCTGTCTGATTATTCTCTACAGAGGATAGGAGCAAGAAATTTTAGCTTAGTCTCCTCTATGAGATGGGATCCTGAGAATCCCTTTCCCTCTAGATTAAAATCTTCTGCTTCTGCCTTAACTCCTCAGGCTCTGTTTCAGCCTGCAAAAAAGGATTAGGTTGGGAGGGAGAATATATTTACTCCAAGATGCAATGATTACTCTACAGGGCCCTTTAGCTTCTGTAAGATGCATACTCAGTTGTAGGAAGTGAACCCTTGGGCTCAGTAGCCATATCTACAGATAGGCTGATACCAAATCAGCACCTTCCTAGCCTTTTTTAATGAAGTGCTTGAACTGTGATAGTTCACCTGGCATCAGAAGTGGTAAAAGCTGTGTAAATGTGTGAATGGGCAATAGAATACAAAAACTTGAATACTCCTGCTTTGACTAGCTGTGGGATTGATAGTCTTATATTGGGATCTCTCCTCAGAAAAGAGACGGGGGTTGTGTGCAGGGAGAAGGAATGGAAGCTCAATCCATTCTGGGAAGCATGGGGTATCAAGGAACTCCCACCATGAGACATAAGGGTTGCTATCTTGTCTGAATCATCTGTGCCTCTAGCTAACTTGGGAGAAGAGCTTTTAATCCTTGGCTTTTCAAGGAGCGTGCAGCAATGTTATTCCTAGGCCTGAAAAATTTATTTGCAGAGATGTTGTCTAAGCCAGTTCTCAACTTTTCCAGACTACTGTACCCCTTGCCAGGAGGCTGATTTGTAAATTTCACCTCACATAAACTACTAGCTTACAAAACAAGACCAAAAAATACAGAAGTGTCACAGCATGCTTGCTTTCTCATTTTTACCATATAATTATAAAATTGACTGTCTCTCACACTCACACGTTGAGAAACACTGATATAGCACATAGAGCAGTATAAACAAGTCATTGTCTGTATGAAGTTTTAGTTTGTACGGACTTTACTAGTGCTTTTTATGTGGCCTGTTGTAAAACTAGGCAAATACCTAGATGAGTTGACATACCCTCTGGAAGACCTCGTGTACTCCCAGGGGTATGCATATCCCTTTTTGAGAACCACTGGTCTAAGCCAATATGTCTTGGTCTTTCCTTGGTCCTTGAAAATGTTTGTCCCAGTTGCATCTTTTCAGTATTCTAAAGATGGCATATATCAACAACAACCAAGTACTGTAGCATATGATGGATTGGAGAAAGAACCACAAGATCACAATGCTAAAATGAACATTGCTGTGATACCCTTGGCTGTATTGTTTGACTCAGAATTAGTCACTCGAGACAGGAGAAACTGCCACTGATTTTGTTACATTTAGTACTTTTACATTTATTTTCCCCTGCAATAGCTGAGAATCTGAGTGTAAAACTGGTATTAGAGGAGTGTAAATATGCTCTGTTTAATCCAGTAATCTAGTTAGGATGTGACTTTGGATATTTCACACATTTTTGATAGTGACTTTGTTAGGAAATCTCATAGTGGGCACACTAATTTTTGTGGGATTTCATTGATACTGAACTGTGTATTATGATACACTTGTTACGCTGACTCTGTGCGTGTACTAGCACTACAAATTGGGTTATTGAGGCTCTAGAGACTAGCTTTAAATACCCTCATTTTGCATATTTGATCAACATTTGTGCATTTTA
The DNA here is from genome assembly GCF_016161935.1 of Mauremys reevesii. Classification (NCBI taxonomy): domain Eukaryota; kingdom Metazoa; phylum Chordata; order Testudines; family Geoemydidae; genus Mauremys; species Mauremys reevesii. Next base: position 70,628,591 of record NC_052632.1, read on the forward strand.
GCTGACTGTAACTTGTCTGAATGGAAGGGGATGTTGTATCCAACATGTGTGTACATGTATTGCACTGTATAGGATGTGGGTAACTAATAAAATGGTTTAAGGCAATTTTTAAAAATCATAAGTTGCATATAGTGTACAATATAATATACAATTTATGGTGGTTTAAAAAAAAATCCAAACCCATAAACCTGCTTTCCTTTCATGACACCTTAAGTTGTGTTGCCAGAACGATCCTGCCATGTTAAGAGGTAGACAAAATAATTAATTGTTTGTGGATTTATCTTGCTTGCAGCTGTGGGGGAACATAATTTATGATGAGGATTCTCACCATTATGAGATGATGAATTAGCACCTTCAGGTATAGTTGTGGGATATACACCCACACTCTGATGAAAAAATGTATATGTGTAAATGCTGCTTATCCAAACAAACAAGAGTTGCCCCTATCCAGGACACTTGCACTGTCAGAGGCCAGACTTCTTCAGTGAGATCAGATACATACAGTATTTGCTCTGGAACTACTCCATATGAAGCCAGTCAGGACTCTGGGGTAGCATGCCTCCTCTCTCTGAGCATACTGTCTCCAGGGCAAGAAACTTACACAACTTTGGCCTTCCTGGGGCTGATCTCGGAGCATTCAGCATCCCCGCTTTACACTGTGCGCTTCCCACAACGAGTCCGCACCGGTGGGGCTCCTGGGGAAGCCAGAAGGCCCTGCACCCCAGCTATGTGGTCAGACGTGACTCTCAGCCAGTGTAATACAGAAGGTTTATTTGTAGACAGGACCACAGCATAGAACAGAGCTTGTTATTACAGACATCAGTGACTTTCAGCCAAGTCCATCTTGAGAATCCTGGGCCAGACACCTTGGATTCCCCCCTTCTTCCAGTTCCCCAAGCAGACTGCCAGCCTCCAGCCACCTGACCTCTGACACCCTCCTGTTGCTCCTCCTCCTCTGTCTTGCTTCCTGGCCAAAGATGTCACCTGGTCGCACCCCCCCTTGTGGGTCTCAGGTTACATAGCTGCAAATAGCTGGGCAGTCTCACCTGCCCTGAGGGCCTCAGCAAAATCACACACCCAATTCCCACCACTTAAATATTGGTGCAGTACACAGGGAAACTAAGGTACACACACTATTAGTATAGGACAGTAAGACTTGCATACATAGCAAGACAGATAAAACCCCCACTTCGTCACAATGCTGCTTATCCAAACAAACAAAAGTTGCCCCTCCCCAGAACACTTGCACTGTCAGAGGCCAGACTTCTTCAGCGATATCAGATGCCTTCAGTACTTGTCTGCCATTTGGATATATTTTGAGATCGTATTCTACTTATTGCCACAAGTCTTACTATCCTGAGTGATTATCATGGCATGGTAAGTTAGCTGCAGGAAGGAAGGACTGTAGGCTGAAATTGTGAAACGTGTATCTAAAACTAGGCACTTCTCAATAAAAATGCCCAAATCTTAGAGGTGAGTAACATGAGCAGTGCACCCAACTGGCCATAATGTGGGTGTAGTTGTTGTGTTTTTTGTGTAAATCTGAAATACTGCCACCTTGTGATGGGTGTATAGATACTATTCCCAAACAGTGAGGTAACTCTTGTGTGTTTCACCTCTTGCCTTGGCATGGTAAGTCATTCCTTAATCAGGTCTTCAGCAGGATCCAGTGCTGGTGAAGCAATGCAGAACCAGCAGCTGCTCAGCACTGACACTGCAGTGCTTATACACACGTTTCCTAAGGCGCATGATGGTAGTGCCTAGAGACCACCTTCCCATTGTGCTAGGCACTGTGTAGGCATAACTGTATCTCTTCTCCTGTCCCTCCTCACCACAGCCCCAATATCTAGAACTTGAATGAACTCTGAGCAGGGTGTCATTCTTGGGAATCTGTCAATTAAATCACTTACTGCTTGCAAATGAAATGTTCAAGGGATACTGTCAATCTAGTCTTGCCTTTAAACCATTTTACATCTCCAAGAACAGCTTGAACCATTAAAGCTGCAAACTCTACAAATCTAGCTTCTTGCCATGCAGTTGCTCATTTGTCCTAACTAAGAAATGCCTATCTACATTGCTCCTTGGCAGTGTGCTTCCCAGCATGGGTAGGCAGACAAGCAGTAGCTCTTTGAACTAGCACACAAAAAAAGCAGTGTGACAGTGGTGGCTTGGGCTAGCTGCCAGATCACAAACCCACCCGATCCCCTGGGTGTACGCTCAAGCAGCTCGCCTGGGCTGCGACCCCTGCTCCTGCGATCGCATGGCAATTTTTAGCACACTAGCTCTGCTTGAGCTAGTGTGTCTGTCTACTTGCAGGTGGAGGTACCTTCCCAGCTGCAGTATAGACATACCCTTAAACTCTTCAGTTTCTCTACTTTCTTGGTGATGCAGTGTTTGGGTGGGACAAACTGCAGGGGGATATTTATTTCTTTTTTAAAACAAATTTTAAGGAAACTAATGCAAGTGATTTTCTTGGCCTAGTATTTGCAAATGCTTGATGGCTTAGAGCTGGTGTTGCCAGTTGTAAACTGCCACCTTGCACTCCTGAGTACAGTGAAAGGTGTGCAGCTAGAGTACTACTGTGCTGTGGTAATCACTGCCCAGTGAGATGGTCTCTTGGGAGCTGTTGCAATTGGGCAAAAACTTGTGCAGCTTTGAGGGCTGTTTTAGGATTGGGGATGAGGTAAAGTGGTATTAAAACCATATTAATCCTCTTCTCTGCCCCGACTCCTTGGCCTGTCTAGACTTGGCTGGACTGAAGGCTATTGTCCCTTAGGTTTTGGCTTGCACTTGTTGGCCCTTTCACCCAAGTGCCTCCCTCCTGAGAGAATGAATACCGAAATTGTACAATCTGATTGTGAATAAACTCAAGATTCCAGGCTTTTCTGCATGCTAACATCAGAAAGGACCCACCTTTGTGGCAAATCTAAGGAAACTATATGAATGAAGATTGTAAATGGGGGCCCCTTTTTCCCCAGCAAAAATGTATTCATTTAGATTTAACACAGACTTTCAAAAAAGTGAAAATAGCGATTAAGTAGAAAAATGTGAAGATTTATGCTCCTGTTTTCCTATGAGTCCTTTGCTCCATTTTGTGGCAAACGTGAATTTCACGTATGTGGTGATTATGTTGACATGGGCAATAATCAACATGTTGTTGCACCTTGTAGGAAGTGAAGTCTCTTTGGAATTCTAAGATTGATGCTATAACCAGGAACCCAGTAGGAATAGCAGCTGGTGACAGAGGTTGCTGCAAAAACAAGACCCAAATGTGACTGAAAACTAAGTAGCTCATTATATCGTATTACACAGCGTGCAGTAAAAATGTGCTGTGTTGTGCACACAAATTGCAAAGACAGAATTCATCCCTGTTAAGGGTTAGCAGTGGTGCTCTGCTGTAGTTTGGTGGCTGGAGAGGTTAGGACAAAAAGCGTTATGTAAGCTCAAGTAAAAAAATAAAAATAAAATAAATACCTTGATATGGCAAATCTAGCAGTTGCCTCAAACCTGTCATTTGGAGTTGTTGGTTATGACAAAGTTGTCCACCTGGATATTTAAAGTCTTTCTCAATCCTGTGAGAACTGCCACTAGATTCATGCCACTGGTAGACTCAAGCCTTCTTTCTGAGCATAGGAAAGAATACAAGGAGGATGGTAATGCTCAGCAGGTTCACAAAAGACAGCTGAGCACAGATATTTCGTGCTAGGATATTCATCCTCCTGGGACTGTCTAGTTTGAGAGGAATAGATTTAAACAATTAGATCGCTTGCTAATAAAAAAGATTTTCAGACATCTGTTGTCTTAATTGCACGAGCGCATCACTTAATAGGCTTTTATAAAAATACTTCAGTAATTTAGGTCCCAGCCTGTAGTGTGGATGAATTCTCCCTCTGTTCAGCCTCAGCTGATGAAGAAGCTGCTGCAATAATACATTATTACAATAATTGGTACAGTGTGCACAGGATTTACCAGTGTGGTAATGGGAGCTTGTGGTAAGGAAGAAAAGGGCTTTTCACCCACTGGATACTCCTGTAAATCTGGCTCAGGACAAAAGTGACCAAAGATCATCCAAGTTTGATGGCTGTACACAGGCTATATGAAATGAATAGGCCTGGTCTACACAGCGGGAGGAATCGATCTAAGATATGCAACGTCAGCTACGAGAATAGCATAGCTGAAGTCGACATATCTTAGATTGACTTACCTCCCGTCCTCATGGCGTGGGATCGACAGCTGTGGCTCCCCTGTCGACTCCGCTTCTGCCTCTCGCCCTGGTGGAGTTCCGGAGTCAAGGGCAGAGCATTCGGGAATCGATTTATTGTGTCTAGACGAGACGCAATAGATTGATCCCTGATAGATCGATCGCTATCTGGTGGGTAGTGTGAAGGGAATTAAACAGGCCACCTCTATAATGTCAGTCTCCATCCCTACCTAGAAAGGGGCTCAGCTGTGTCATGGTTGTGATAACTTTGTTTTCAGTAGTCAGGGTATTCCCTAAAGCCTGGGGAAGCCTAGGTAGCATTATCTGTTACAAACTCAGATATTTTGACTGGTAAAATATTCAGTCTAAAAGTGCCAACTGTGTGTTAAATTGTAGTAACTTTTGTGTACTTGGTATCTTTGATCACTGCAGCTCTGGCTCCTACAATGTGTTTAAGATGTTAATGTTCTGAGACTTTTTTCTTTCAAGCTAACATTTATCAAAAGGTTAATCATTCTCATCAACAAGCCTTTTAAACTAAATTACTTCTCTGAACTGAATGAGCAGCTGTAGTGTAGCTTAAATGTGAGTCTCTGCTGTAGTATAAATAAACCTTCCCTTTTTATTTTTAGACCCTAGGAGTGGTGTCTTTTTTTTTTTTTTGAAACCACATTAAAGCTGCTTATGCTGTAGGGCAAAAATTACTTTTGGCTAGATTAATAAATCTTCACACTGAGTACAGTAACTCCCTGTAATTTTATTATCTAAGATGAAGAGTAATTTTACATAAGAAACAGACTAAAATATTGGTGGTCTGTGACTCCCTTTAAAAGTAGCTTTCCCTTCTAAATGTAGTAACAGGCTAAGAAAAGACACTGCCTAGGCATGTTCCATCTATGATTAGGAGATTACATGAACTAATGAATGCCACATCGAGTGTCCATGTAGTCAGGATATCACTACAGATGCATTTCTTTTGTGGGAATTGATCTTGAAATAATAAGCATGTTATGAGGAAGTTCCTCCCCCCCCCCCCCCCCCAACCCTGCCCAGCATGGTACACTCCAGTATTTTCCCCAAGTGGTAAACTGCCACATGCAACTGGTTTAATTTATAATTCCATGTTTCTTCTTTGTCCCTGGCACTTATGTCTTGTTCTCTCACTGACTGGTTTGTCCCTGTGTCTGATGTCTGGCATGGATCGATGAACATTTAATTACTGATAAAAGGTTGTGCTGGGCATTTTGCACTGCCAAAAAATGTTCTCCAAACAACTTTCATATGGGGGAGAAGGGAGCTCAAAACAACTTCTACTTACTGTGTCAATCTGCTTAGTAGCAGAATTGGATCATAGGAGCTGATTTTTAAGAAGGTTAATTCTAATAGCTTAGACTGCAGCCATCAACTCTGAGTTTGTAGCTGTTTAGGGCTGACCAGAAATACCTTGATTGGTCCCGCTTATGTATTGGTTTAATCGTAGTGTCTGTTTTTTAAGGCTAGCTCAGAATTAGGCTGCTTATTCCCTTATAAATAAAGGTAACCGCCTATGGGTCACAGAGGAGGTAGGGGAGAGAGGGAGAATAAATTTTATAATTAGCAAAGTGTAGGGAACAAGGAAACGATGAGGTTTCCTGTAATGAAACAGGAGATGCATATATACAGGATCGGGACAGTGACTGTATATGAATGCAAAAGATGGCATTAGTGTCATGCTAAAAATGCACAGTCAGGAAATGCAAGAACCTTAAACATAGTGTGTATTAGATGCTCAAATTATATTGTATAAATTTGCAAAAGTAATTTTATTTATTGACTCCTATAATGGAGCTTCATATTTTGTTGTCCAGAGGATGTGTGCTTGTCCCCTAAAATTGAAGCAGTTAACTGTGGGGGGAGATAGGACTTCTGGAAGTCCTACCACTGAGTCAGCTGTCTTTGACTTCAGAGTTGGTGAGTGTTTAATACTTCTATAAATCTGGCCAGATCCATGTGTAAGTACACAAATGTCTCTAACTTCAAGCACCTAGGCATGAAGTTTTTGGCCCTCTGTTTCTGTGTTCCCTCTTTCCTCTTCCCTGTAACCAAGCTTTGTCCAAATAGCTATGGGATGCCTGTCTTTAATATTTGACACATTAGCTTACTCTCCTCCCAAAAGATGTTCCTTCCAGCCGTGTGTATGTGACAATTACGACTTCCTTTACTGGTTGTAATTAAGGTACTGGAACAGAATCGGATTACAGTGGGAGTCAAAGTGGACTGGACCCAGGGCAAAAATGTAACAGTGAAAGGGCTAACCATTTGTACACAGACCTTTCCTCCTTTCAGGAGATTGATGCTAAAACGCGACGCCTCCTTCCAAGAAACATGCTGTGGACTTCCTAATCCCCAGTCATAGCCTATTAAGCAATAAGCACATACAGTTTCTCTCAGTTGTCATCTCTCATAGACACGGTTTCTTAAAGCTGACTGCTGATGGCTGTGCTAGTGTAGACCTGATATTGGCATTTTAACTACAGCACTCCAACCTGCTCACAGCCAGTCTGGCTAACACAGTTACAATAAAATGTGTCTGTCTTGTCTGTCGTAATGCTCTTGTTAATGCTGTTGGTACTACAGTGGTGGGAAATCTTAAGTCTCGTATAGACAAGGCTATATATATATAAAAACAAATCTGCTGCTGTTGAGCAGCACCCTCCATGACTTTGATTAAGCTGCAGCAGGCCATTTATTTAACAAGCAGAAACTGGGACAGGTTACAAACTTGGAAACTATGGAACTTGGAAACAACTTGGGGCAATAACTTAGATCAGGCTTGACCGTGACCCACTCCTTATGAAACAGAGTATAAGGGGAGTATAAGGGGAGCTCTCTACCTCTCTTCCCCCCTGCCCCCCCCCCCCGGTCTGAATCTTTAACCTTCCAGCTGCACAAAGGGACCTTCAACCTGTTAACATTATCTTGGAACCTCAGTAAAGAAGGGGCTCCCAAACTGGAGAGGGGGTGCAGAAGGGAGAGACATGAATGAGTCACTTAAATAATCTAGCCACAGTAGGGTGAAAACATAGTGTGGCCTGGGATAGGTGAGTAATGTGCAGATATCGCTGCTAGATACTGTATGGAACTAATAAAGGCTAGATTGTTGCATAGTCCAATATTACTGCAGTTGGTGTTAAGAGCAACAGATGCTGCTGAGATGCCCAAATAGAAAACTGTTTTCTTTCAGCTTTCTAAGTCAGTCTAGTTGAGGCTTTCCTGCTTTAGAGCAGAATGTTCTGAACTTCAGCTGAACAGCTTCTTTTTTGTGAATGGCAGCCAGCCAGCATCCAGGCTGTCAGATGCAACAATGCTGAGGCTGGGTCTGGGATCTGACTGTTCTTTGAGATTGTTGGGCAGAGTAGGCAAAGTGATCGGGGGCTGTGTTGAGAGTTTAGCAGCCAGGGCTCCCAGGGATTGCCAAGGAGTCAGAAGTTGGAAGCCCACACTTGCTGGAGGCCTTGGTTCACTGGGACAGGAGGGAGGATTGAGCTTTAGCTATGTCTTTCTTCTTAGCACCCAAGCAGGCTTTCATGGAGTGCTTCTGAGTCTGCTTGGAAAAAGAGGGGCTGATGAAGCAAAGGCCAGGGATTTGCCCTTCACCTGAACAAAAAAGCACACAGCATGCCCCTTGAAGGGCATGTTTTAAATCTAGCTTCTGCCATAAAGGTGTGAGTCCTGCTACTCTGGGGTAAGGGCTGGGGCAGGATTCTAAACCTACTAACGAACTATGGAAAATTATAAAAGAAACTTAAAACCCAACTGGAAAACTAAATTGCTGACACTGAGGGCAGGCCTACACTTACAGGCTGCAGCAGCACAGCTATAGCGCATTAGTGAAGCCACTACCTATGCTGACAGGAGGATTTCCACCTCCACGAGAGGCAGTAGCTATGTCGAGGGGAGACACTTTCCTGTCGACATAGTGCTGCCTACACAGGGGGGTGAGGTTCGGGTAACTACATTGTGGATTTTTCACACCCCTGAGTGACTTAGCTATACAGATGTAAGTTTGCAGTGCAGACCTGGCCTGAGTTGTAGAGAAGCAGGCAGATGCTGCAATGGCTTGGTCCCATTGCTATGGGAAGTAAGAAGGAACTGAGGGATGGCTGCACTTGCACTGTACTCTGTGCCCTTGGTTTGGGGCAGCAGGTGTGGGCCCCACCAGATGCTGCAGGCTAAAAGATTGACGTGGCACATATGCACCAAGAGTGGAATCTGTGTGGGTTACCACTTGTGGGACCACCTTTCCTTCTCTCACTGTTCCCAGGGAGGAATTGCACGTAGGGGCATGATGCTAGGAATGCCCCAAATATTACTGCCAGCATTACCTTTACTGTGGAATTTTTTTTTACTGTGACTGAGTCCAGTCAGCTCCTATGCCATGAGTGCTTTCCAGGTGCTGATGTTGAATAACTTAAATGTTCTTGACATTTTGCCACTTAGGCAGCATAGTGTGGCCTAACACCTAAAATGCCCCTGGGTTGTAATGCAGTTTGTGGCGGTGAAGTGAGGGGGAATGGCTTTTTCCTAAGCTACTCAAGAAACTAAACTTCGGTAGACACTGCAGGCAACAGAAGAATTGCCTGTGGACTCTGCATTTTTTTTTTAGCTCCCCCTCTCCCTTCGTTCCATTAGTTTAACTTGTACAATAGGTGCTTGTGATTTGCCCTTTATCATTGGTGAAACCACACAGTTCAGCACTGGCTCCTTGCCTGTCAAAGAACGCTTTGGCGCTACATCAAGGCCACTCCTTTTGGCTTTCTTTGTGCAGGGGAGTCCAAGCGGACACACCTTGTTAAATCAGGTAGGTGCAGTTGCTAAACCTAGGTTATAATTTCAACCTATTTAGTGAAACTGACCAATTTACTGTTTCCTAAAACTGCAAGTTCAAGGCTCTCTGGCTGAGATTTTCAGAAGTGATGTCATATATATAATTTTTGGATGCTTGGAGAGAACACTCTCTATATTAAAGCCAGGCACTAGAACTGAAAATCCTCTTATTCTCATTCTCTCTGCTGCTGACATTAGTAGAAAACTAGCTACAGAAATAAGACTATAAACCAAAAAAGCACATCCAGTGTTGGAAAAAGTGCAACTCTAATGTGGCCCATCCCAGGGACGATGCATCTGGGCTGGGTGGAAAACAGCAGCAGAAAGGTCCCAGGCAGTCTGATGACAAGTTGATAATGGGGGTAAGAACAGGAAGCACATTCTGAGCATCTGGATTTTTCTAATAGGTCAGCAGCAGAAACCGTCGTTGTTACAGTCATAGGTTAATCCATACATCTGAGACTTACTCCTGTAATTTGTGAAACCAGCACATGGGTCTCTAAGGTCTTGGCTACACTTGCGAGTTACAGCACAATAAAGCATCCCCGGTGCCCTAGCTCACTCCCCGTCCACACTGGAAGGCACGTAGAGCGCTCTGACTCCACAGCTACAGCGCTGCTGGTAGTCCACCTCGGAGAGTAGAATAACGTTTGCTGCGCCCCTGCTGGAGCACCACGGCGCCAGTGTGAAAGAGGTGTTGCATTACTGCGCTCTGATCGGCCTCTGGAAACGTCCCATAATCCCCTTAAATCAAGTGGCCACTCTTGTCAATGTTGTGAAATCGGCTGCAGGAATGTGGAAATGCCCTTTCAAAGCTCCATTTCAGCTCAGAGAGGTGAGGAGGAGCGGGGGGGTCTGAACTTACAAGACAGCATGCTGACACTCTCAGTCCCCCCAAAAACCCACTTTCTCTCCCCCCACATACACACAGCACACTCCCTGTCACACTCCACACCCACACCCCCCATTTGAAAAGCACGTTGCAGTCACTTGCATGCTGGGATAGCGGCCTATAATGCACCGCTCCCAATGCCTCTGCAAATGTGGCCACGCCAATGTGCTTGAAGCTGTCAGTATGCATAGATTGCAGCACTTTCCCTACTGTGCTCTAGGAAGGCAGCTTTAACTCACAGCGCTCTACATCTGCAAGTGTAGCCATGCCCTAAGATAATACGCCCTGTGTGCATTTGAGCTTTTTAATCAGCATCTCCCAAGCTGAAGTGTTGGTGATGAAAGACCTAATTGATTGCACATGCAAAACTCTGAATCTTTTCTTCCTTGGTAATGCATCTTTTTGTGTTTCTCTGTCTCTCTCATGTCCCGTGATGTTGGTAAAGCTGTGTGCCAACATTCGCACCTTATTTTTTTTGTGGTCAGAACCCCAAGTGATCAAAGTCAATAGTGTGTGTGTGTTTCCTTCCACATCCTCTTCCCAGAGCAGATCTGTGACCATTTCAGGGAGTGTGCAGGCAGTTACGGGAACCAGACATACCAAAAGCTTTACAGTTGCATGAAGCAATAGTTTATTTGAATGTGGCTGGCTTCTCTGCTGACTGTACTAGCAGCTATGGACTAATTGCAGGATCATGTTGCTGTTGGGCTGGGGAGATCGCTGTGTGCTCTTGGATGCTTTCTTTCAGGGCCCAGTGAAAGACTTTCTGATCTGTGTTATGTACTGGAGGGAGAATTTATTCAAGAAGTGATACTTGAAATCTGCCTCTCCATTGCACACTTTCCTGGCTGTTTCTGGCCTGACTAGATAATACTAATTACGTTCCTTAGTAAAGTGCTCAGGGATGGATGGATAAAAGTTCCAAACATCATTTGTCCCCATGTTAAAGAGAAACCGAAGCACCTCGCCTGTGTCCAAGGTCACACTGAGTGAGTGGCAGATCTGGAAATGGGAAACCAGATTTCCTGGAGGTAGGGCAGCGTTCATGAGGCTGACTCCTACCGAAGAGCTATAGTAGAGGCTATTCCATAGTATGCTTCAGGGGCAACAGGAGGCTTTGGTGTCCGGCAGTATAGATCTGAATGTTACCAGCCATGAAGGGAAATGGATGGTTTTTTGCATGGTGTGGGACTGGGCATCCTTGATTGCTTTCAGAGCTTCCAGTTATACGATTGGGTCAAACTGTCATGAGGAGGACATCTTTATTAAATTCTGCTTTGTCTAGTATGGATTCCATCTCTCTTCTGTGAAGTAGGATGAGCTTTCACAGTGGGATGATGCACAGAGATTGGAGGTTGGACATAGGCAAGCTGAATTAAGTGGTTCCTAATGTGACTTGGTGTATTCTGTTGTCTCTTGATTTCCTTCAGACAACCATTCTAGAGGTAATAACGGCTTGTGAGAGCTCCTTCAGCCTGGCTGTCTATGTATGACTTGTGCTCTACTTTCCAGTCTTCGTACTTAATCTCTGTGTCTGATCTAGGGGGTGCATCTGGGAGTGGGTTTGCAGGCCACTGGATTGCAAAGCTTTAGTGGTTGTAGTGTTTAGACTGTCTAGTGTGATGTGATACTTTCCATAGCATCTTGCCAGCTCACTTGGCCTCTGAGCTTTTGGGGATGGGGATCCTGGTTGGTCTAGTTTCCAAATCGGAGCAATGAACTCTAATTTCTGTTGTAAAAGTTGGTTGTCAGTCTGGGACAGGGGACAGATACTTGCCCTTCTCCCACTCCCAGCAGTCTAGGACCAGTATGAAAGGTAATAATTGGAGATATACCAATCTCCTAGAACTGGAAGGGACCTTGAAAGGTCATTGAGTCCAGCCCCCTGCCTTCACTAGCAGGACCAATTTTTGCCCCAGATCCCTAAGTGGCCTCCTCAAGCATTGAACTCACAACCCTGGGTTTAGCAGGCCAATGCTCAAGGTGAATTGCAGCTGTGTGAATGGGGGTGGAGCAGAGGTGGGCAAATGGTTTTTGCCCGAGGGCCACATCTAGGTATGGAAATTGTATGGCAGGCCATGAATGCTCATGAAATTGCGGGGTGGGAGGAGGTGAGGGCTGTGGCTGGTGGTGCAGGCGCTAGGTTGGGGCCAGAAATGGCGAGTTGAAGGTATGAGAGTGGGGACGTGCTGCTGCTTCTGGGAGCTGCATGAAGCCACGGTACACGCAGAGCAGTGCAGGCCCCCGACCCCACTCCCCGGCTGCAGCGCCGGAGTGGGGCAAACCCCAAAACCTGCTCCCTGGCAGGAGCCCGAGGGCCAGGTAAAAACATCTGACAGGCCAGACATGGGCTGTAAGTTGCCCACCTCTGGGCTGGAGACTATTTGGACTAACCCCATGGTTTGTGTAGTGGGTGTGAGGGCTTGAGCCTGTATTATTAATTAACCAAACAAGCATTCAGTTTTCTAGGATGATAGTTTAAGTTCTAGGTTCAATAGAATACTTTATGGCTGGAAGAGCCATTAGGTGGCTGTACAACATGGTGGATTAATGCTTAACCTTTGTCTGAAGATTCTGAATTGATTTTCTCTCTCTCCTTTTTGCATCTGAAGCTGGAGGAATATGCTGGGATGGTGTAGCTGACTTGAGGTGTGCTAGGATGGGCCAAAGGAAGACTAAGAATACCCAGTAACAACCCAATCCCTATTTTTCCCCTTTGGAATTTTGCTGTAGTTCGGAAGAGTGTAAATTTATTGGCAGTTTGGACGCTAATTCCTCTTTGTGCCATTGGAAAATCTTCCCCAAAAGGAATTATGTACAATACAACTGTTATCTTAAGAAAAATGACTTCAGTACTGCTTTTAACTGTGATATCCTCTTGTCATTTGACTTTTCACGTGGCTGGAAGATCACGTCTTAAATGGTAAATCTAGATTTGTGGTGTGTGTGTTTTTTGTGCAAACACCAAAACAAATCTTTGACAAGGATGTTTTTCATCAGCTGACTACCTAGGAACTAAATACTGAAACCTCATGTGGTCATGTACAATTTACTAAGAATATTTTCATTAGGACTGAATTGCAAGGACTGTAGGATTTAAAGAGTGGCATGGTAGAAAAAAAATCAATAAAAATTGCAACAAAGGGCACGTGTCCTGTGGCAGGATCAATTAAAAATAACTTTGATTTTAAAATTTGAAAAACATTTTTAAATTAGAATTGCACATTGCTAAATTGGATGTTGAGTACTCATTTCTTTAGTTTCCTGTGAGGTGGGAGGGTCCCAGACTTCAGGCTGCAATCCAAGCCTGAACATCTACACTGCAGTTAAATAGGCCTGAGCCCAAGTCAGCTGGCACAGGCCAGCTGTGGGTTTTTAATTGCAGTGTAGACATTCCTAAGGGCACATCTGCACAGTGACAATCATGAAAGTTTAAAGCAAATCACTTAAGCCTCCTTGATAATCTCACCTTTCAGTACCTAAATAGGGGTTCAGGAGCCCAATTTTATGCCAGTATCTTTGCATGTTTTTTCCTGTGTATTTGGGGAAAAAAGTTCTCTAATTTTGAATGGTTAACTTTTCATTAATACTGAAGCAACTTGCTTTTGAAGTGACAGATTTTATGCCACTAAATTTTTTTAACAAAACTACAATTTGTATCTGATGCTATAAATATACATATATTTAAATAGTCCAATTTGAAATCAGTGGAACTATTCCTCTGAGTAAAGTTAAATATCTGCTTGAGGCCTCAGTGGGTTGGTAGTAAAGTTAAGAATGTGTACAATAAGTGTTTAGAGTGTCAGAACTTTTAACTTGCTACATTTTTGTTTTATGTGTAATAGTCTGGTAAATTAAAATAAGGTCCTACTAGTGGTACTGACATTTAAAAAAAATTTATAATGAATTAAAGTTGCCATAACACACTTTTTCAAATTAACTTTACAAAGCCTCAACTTGATTTAAAATTTAAAACTTTGATTTAAAAAAACAAACATATTTTAAATCACTTCACTGTGTTGCATAATATGCTAAGCTGTGATGTGTTTAATGCTTTATTTACATATGTGAACCATAAGCCTTAAACCTCCCTAAAACAAAGAGGGAAAGAGCATCTGACTAAGCTTTCTGATACTGTGCAATTTCATTTTGTTTGGCAAGACCTTTTTAGGGACGACAGCTGGACTGCTCACACTGGCCTGATAATTTTGCATAAATTACCATCTTGGATGTTATTTTTATAGCTGATTACACAGGGTAGTGGACACTGGTGCCTTGTTAGCTATTAAAGTAACAGTTTAAAGCCAAACTCTAATGAAACTGCACTGAACAAATAAACACCTGGCACAAGCTGCTTAATCAACCTGTTACAGCAGAATTATTTTGATAGTATCTGCTCTAAATGAAATGGGCACTGTCACATGCTGCTTTTTAATAATACCCCTGATTATACAGAGATTTGAGCATGTGCATAACTTTAGGCCCCACTACTGATGTGTATGTAAGTCTTCGCAGGACCAGGACCTACACTTTTGTTTCTCATTTTAGTTTCCCTGTGATTGTACCTGAGCAACAGCTTGAACTCTTCTCTAGTATAACTGTTACGCTTTCTCTGGCTGTGTTATGGCAATGTCTAATCCATATCTTTAAATCAGTGCAGTTTGGTTAAGAGTCTGGCATGCAGGCAAGCTTCCCACCCCCTCTTCCACTCCACTCCACCCCACCCCACCCCACCCTGCTGATGTCACTTACCTTGAATTAGCCATCATGGGTCAATTGCACTACTCCTCATTGGAGTGTGGCTAAGATATTGGACTGGGACTGGGTAGATGGAGCCTCAATTCTATGGCTCTGCCATGAACTTACTGTTTGACCTGGAGCAAGTTACTTAAGGGGAGATTTTTCAAAGGTGCAAATGGCAGTTAAGAACATAACTACCATTTTGTGCCTGAAAAATCTCCCTTTTAATCTCTGCCTCAATTCCTGATCTGTAAAATGGGGATATCTGCCTTCTCATGCCCCTTGTCTGTGTATTCTGAGCTCTCTGGGCGGAACTCTATATGCATACAGGGCCTGCCAGAATGAGGTCCCCCAGAGTAGTACATTCCTGACCAACACATGGTAAATTCTAGTCCTGCTTCTGAGGAACTGTTGCGTAAATGGAAAACCATGTAATAAGTACACCCTATCCTGGAAATCATTTGCCTGCTGCAATACCTATGTAAATTTTTTCAGCTATTGATGGTTAGGTTGAGGGATAGATGACAATATTGGACTCTAACAAAATACAAATGTATGGATTTGATTGCTTCCATGCTGTTTGTCAGCTCCTCTAAGCTCTCTAGAGGAGGAATCATGCCCCTTTATATACTTCCTAGCACTGTAGGGCGCTGATCAGGTTGGATGTTGGAGAGATGCTCTAGTAGTTTTAAAAGGAATTTATTTTGGGGGAGTTCTAGGGCCTGTTAGATACAGATCAGACTAGAAGATCACTGGTCCCTTCTGGCCTTGGAGTCTGGGAGTCTGTGGTTAGTCTATGGGCTCTACTGCAATATAAATATTTAATTACACACAAACTACATTCAAAGAGTATTAAGGTTGCAAAGTCAAGCCCTCATAAATTAGGAAATGCCAGAACTTTTGAGACTGCCTGTGCAAACTTAATGTGGTCTCTTTGTGCTCCTGCATTATGATCGATTTGTTAATTAGATGACATACTGCTTTTTTCCACAGGACCTCACTTCATTCAGTGCACAGAACATAAGAACATAAGAAAGGCCGTACCGGGTCAGACCAAAGGTCCATCTAGCCCAGTATCTGTCTACCGACAGTGGCCAATGCCAGGTGCCCCTGAGGGAGTGAACCTAACAGGCAATGATCAAATGATCTCTCTCCTGCCATCCATCTCCAGGCTGGACATTGTTGACATAATGAGCTGCTAGTCAATATTTTTTCCCCTTATTCAGTGGATGGCCCCATGCCTTGTTTACTGCACTCGATTCAAACTTCTTCAGAAGACAGAATTATTAATTTCCTCATGGATTTTTTTTTCCATGGTGCTCACCACTGTTATCTGAGTACGTCATGAACTTTTTTTCACAAATGTCTGTTAGATGAGGGGGTTTTAATCCCCATTTTATAGATAATCTTTTTGTGCCTCAGTTTCCTAAGGTCAAACAGTTATTTTGTGTGAGACACCTAGAACTTGATTTTTTTTTCCCCCCCCAGTGTCAGGGTTTCTCAACCTTTTTCTTTCTGAGCTCTTTCCTTTTCCCCCACTATAAACTCCATGGCCCACTTGTGCCACAACTGTTTTTCTGCATATAAAAGCCAGGGTCAGCATTAGGGGTAGCAAGCAGGGCAGTTTCCCAGGGGCCCCTGCAAAGCTAAGTTGATCAAGCTTTGGCTTCAGCACCAGGTGGCAGGGCTTTGGTTTTATGACCCAAGCCCTAGCAAGTCTAATACTGGTCCTGCTTGGCAGACCCCCTGAAACCTGCTCGTGGCCCCTTGAGGGCCTCGGACCCCTGGTTGAGAACCACTGTTATAGCACTTTATAGACCCAGACACAGCTCTCCTTAACTAAGAGCTGCAGCTCTAAGTGCTCAGGGCTTCAACAATTCAGACCGTAGCCTCTCAAGTCCAGCACTGAAGTTTGGTTTAAGTGACTTGTCCAGCATGCTGTAGTAGAGAGAAAGTTGCATGCTGACCTGGATTCTAACCATCCGAATACTCTCTTCTCTTCTGTGATCACCTGCCTCCTTCACCACACACCTTCCAACTTCCTCAGTAAATGAGGCAGGGAGTCTATGGACAACCACCTCCTTTACACAACAGATACATCCCCAGAGCAGATGTCCTGTGCACTGAAGGAGGCTGGGGTCCTGTGGAAAAAAGTGTGATGTAATTAGACTATTCCAGTGCATACTGATAGGAAGCCCAAATGAGTTACACAAACCTTAATGCTGACATTTCTTAACTTTTTAAGTGCTTGAGGTTCGTTTCCACCCCACCCCCGCCACCTTACAGTTTTGTATACACAACTACATTCAACTCCCTAGCTCTGAAGCAAACTGGAAAAAAAACAAATTCCATTGTATTGCACCATATTGACACACGATTCATCCATCATCAGGGTTGGAAGCTTTAGATCCACCTCACAGACCTCTGCCAATTGAGCAAATGGAGTAACTGATAACAGTAGTAGGTTGTCATCTCTTTGTGGAACAGCCCTGGAGGGGGATAAGATACTTTGCCAGTGACTTTTACAGATATTTGCTAACAGCAGAGGAATGGTAAGACTTGGGAATCTTGGCTTCCATACAGAGTGTGTTGTAGTAGGTATAGACTCTTCTGTCCATTTCCCCCCAAACTAGACCCCTTTTGACCTGTCCCATCTTTTCCCTGCCACTGGCTCCTTGTCCCAGTGTCCTTGCCCAGCCAGTCCAGTTCTCCACCTGCATCCGTGCTCCTTAATCTGTATTCTTTTCCCAGTCCACCCCATTTTCCTTCTTGGCTCTTAATTTCACTCGCTTCTCCTTCAGTTCCCAGTCTGCCATTTTCCCTCCTTGGCTCCAAGCCCTGTCAGCCTCCAGTTCTAGTCTTCCCCAGGTTCCTTGTCCCAATCTTCTTCTGTGTCCTCCCACCCCGGTCTGGCAATTGCAGGCATCCTGAAGGACAAGGAAACAGCTGCTTAGGCCTAGACTGGAGCATGCCCAGTGTGGACAGACTGTTTGGGGACTGTAGCTGCAAAGGTCTAGCAAGTTTCTACTAAGCATGTGCAAACTGCAGCCCCCCGTTCCCCTCCTCCCCCCAAGGGTTGATAACTTGGTCAAAATTGGGCAGATTTTCAAGAGGCTGGCAATAGGCACATCCCTAGCATGAAGGCAAACCAGTGTTAAATGTCAGGTTCTGCTCCAAAACATGAGCATGCTATAGCTTCTCAAATAAAAGGTCCTCCAGAATTTAACATGGGACAACTTTATTTTTCCTTAGTCTTGTTCTCAGGAACAGCTGAACCATTTTGGCTGAAATTTCCCAGAACGATTCAACCTCAGGCAGATATCTGGCATGTAAAATTTCAACCCAGAGAGTTAATTTGGCAAATTTATAAGCAACTGAAAACACTTACTATGAACTGTGGGAAAACTTTAACAGGAAGAGCTGCCAGTCTTGCCTACAGTGTCAGCAGGCATTTTGTGACTTAACTCTTTTTCTTTCCTCCTACAGAGTTGGTGTATTGGAGGACACCTTCACCTGTCTTGGTGTCTTGTGTGCCATCGTATTCTTTCCAATTGGAATTCTGTTTTGTCTTGCTCTGAGGCAACGAAGATGTCCTAACTGTGGGGCAACTTTTGGTTAAGGGATCAACCCGAACAGGCTTATAGAGGCCACATCTATTGTAGTACTTGTTTCTAATGTAAATGTCATGTACAATCATTTTATTTGATTATGCTTCAGGCCTGTTTTGTAAAGTGTGATGAAATTATAGTCTTGCATGTGATAAACTTAATCAGTTTTATGAGCGTGTGCATTGCAAAACATGAAAACCCACCTTGTTTCCATGTCTAATGGCATCTTTAAACTTAAATAAAACTGCTTCTCTTTTTGCAATCTTCACAATTTGTGGCAAGGCTGAATCTTGTATCTCAATATTCTTTCATGTCAGCTGGTTCTGTGTATGCACGCTTTCACCATGTACCTTTTTGTTTAAAAAAAGTTAAAAACCATAAACTTTGTGTGCATACAATCATACTATTGCAGCGTTGTGAAATTCCAGAGGTTTAAAGTAAGAAATCTAGAAAGTAGCCATTCTAACCACAGAAGTGATCTATTGTTATAGAGATGATTGGGGCAGGTTGGGACTGAGGACCAGCGCTGGTCAACTTTTTTTTTTCTTTCAAACTTTGGAAAAAAAAGTTGAGGGAAAGACTAATTCTCATGTCAACTTTGTGCATTTTTTTGACCAACTATAGAGCTGGTCCAAACTTCTTGAAGTCTCAAATCCATGTTTTTGAAATTTTGTTTGTTTAGACTAGCTCTGACCACAGGATACAGCAGTACTAGAAACTTATTTCAGGAAGGTAAGATGTGTAGCACAAGCTGGAAAATTCTGGGGTAGTTTAAGACACCATAAAAATATGCTGCTGAACTTTTTTTTACTTCAAAGACCTGAAGTCTCTTAGAATACTTTACAAGAAGTAGAAAAAAGATGCGACCACAAAATAGCAACTGAAGGATGACAAAAAGTGTGTTAGACATGAGTAACAGAATCGATATTCACAAATATTGAGGTAGAGATAATGGATCTATTTACTGCTGGATGGTATGAAATTAATGGTGCTACTTTTTAGAAATACATAACCTAACCTGTCTAAATCACTAAGAAGACAGACATATATATTGTCAAAGTTCTGTTATGGTACTTTTCCACAAGACTCCATGTTGATGACATGTACCCTAAAGCATTAAAGCTAATGAACTTGCTTGTAGTACAGAATTCCCCTTCTGCTCCCCCGCCCCCCGAATGAGGCAGTACCAGAAGACATGAGGCAAGTGTAGCAATGACTGACTATACTCTGTGTGTGTGTGTACACACACACAATTTTTACACTTCCTTATTGCATTAGAATCCACAGAGGAAAATCAGACATGACAATGCAACCATGAAGATGTAAAAGCTTGTCTGGCATGATCTAACCTATTTTAATTTCTGAAAAATGGTTGTTTGAGCCTATATAAAATGCTTTCAAATTACAATCTTGCAATTCTCATTGGCTTGCTAAGCGAGACTGGCAGTTTGGGGCAATAAACATAAGGTAACAAAGTGGAAAAAACGTCCGGTCTTGTTGTTTAATAACCTCATTGAGAATTTTTATTTCATCAGTCGTATCAAAGTGCCTGATCCAAAGCCCCTTGAAGTCCAGTGGAAATGCTCCAACTGATTTCAATAGTCATCTGAAGTTCAGTGGGGAGGAGTAACAGACAGAATAATACCAAGGAAACAAGACACATTAGAAATGTGAGTGGAAAGTAACAAATCAGACTAAATTTAGCTTGCATTTTTCTTAGGGTGGGGAAGAATAATTAAAGAATGAAGATAAAACCTGTAAAGAAATGCTGAGATATCTAGGTCTAACTTTTTGCTATGATATTAAGTAGCACTGCAATTTTTGGGCTGCAGAGGCACATCATGAAGTCCCTCTGACAGTACTTTAATATTAAATTGTGAGTTCATTATAGCTAAACATGCAGGTCAGGGGGTTGAGAAGTAATAAAATCAGAACCAGAGACTCATTTTAATCTTTCCTGAATGTCGGATGTACTTTGGCTAAGAAATGGGGGAAGAATTACAACTATAAAAAATAAACACATTAAGAATTACTAATAGAGGTACTGCTGCTTATAGAATGAGGTCTCTTGTAGAATAATGGGCTAAACAGTTTGACAGAAGAGACACACCTCTTTGAGGTGCAGGTAGAGGACACAGTTTCTCTGGACACTAAGCTAGGGGGGGCTCTCTCTCAGCCCAGCAAAGAACTAGGGCTTACACCAAAATCTTCTAGGCCCTTGTCTCGGGGCACAAATTTACTTTGAGTTTTGTGTTCAAATAATGTACAAAAAAGCTATTTCTCTGACCAAACCAGGCTGCAGGGCCTCTGAGGCTTTCCTCTTGCACCTCTCTGCCATGGAAAAAGGAGGATTTGCCCTTTGCTTTAAACCTCTGCTGAATCATGTGACACGCAGGCAGCCCTTAATCCTTCCCTGGTTGTTTCTTCCTGTCAGATACTGAACACGAGCCTTCACGATACTCTTAAAAGTAACTACAGAAAAATCTTGCATTAGTGGGAAAGGAGTTAATGGACCAGACTTTAATAGGAGTCTTCTACAGTGATGTATTTTCCAAGGCAGAGGTGCTAATGTCTGAGTGTACTTCATCAAGCTGACCATATGATAGAGCAACTAAAGCTACCTCTATTGTGTTGCACTTGATAAAAATTTAAGCTATTTTAAAAAGTGTAGTGGCTAATCAGTACTGTATTTTATTTGGTGCCTGAAATCAGTAATCCCTGCAGGTGCATTCTCTCGCTTAGAACATACTGTCATTGTTCAGGCCCATGAAAGATACTGTTGCATCCATAACTTTTTAAGACCACCAACTGAGTATTAAAACAGATCAATGAAGCTTACTTCCATTAAATTGTTTGCCTTTTCTTATATAATTTAACCATTTCTGAGAAACTGACACAGGAAATAGACATGTTCAATATTTACAAAACTATACTTTTTATAAAGTGCTCTGTACTCCACAAATTCCAAAGTGTTTCACAATTAACTAGATTCTGGTGGCAGTGATTATGCAAGCTCAAACAGTGTTAATGCTAGCAGAGATGGCCTTTGCCAATACTCTGAGAGGCAGAGTGGGAGCATTGGTCAGGACATCCATGTTAGCACTTTTTTTTTTTTTTTTGAAAAATTACAGAAGCTATAACTACCCACAGACAGCCACCAGAGATGATGCAGGGCCATCTTTGTACAAAAATACATTCAGTGTTCGGCAAGGGTTTGATTCTGCAACCTTCTAGGTCACAAGTGAGTGTCAGAGATAAAAGGATAAGGCTGCTTATTAACAAAGCTTTAAAATGTTCATGTGGGCTAATGGTTTTTCAACTGCTATGACAAGTGGATTACCATATGGTTAGGAAGTCAGACTCTATGGTCTAATATTGCAGAATTTGGTGCAGCACAGCAGCTTTACATCTGCTGAAATATTTGCCTATTGGTTACTATCAGACAAGGTAACTAACCTGAACAGACTGACCACAGATCCAGTTCAGTATGGCAGTTTGTTCTTTGTTTTACCTTTCTGCCAGTTTCCCTGGCAGAAAGGTAAAACAAGTTACCTATTTCTTTTCAAATTACCTAATTCTTTCATAATTAGACAGCTTTTTATACAAATCTGTCCCGATCACTGTACCTGACCTTTTCAAGGTAGGGCAAATATCCATGAGTACAAATCCACAATCTTACATTTGTATAGCGCTTTTAATGCTGAAGGATTGCAAAGCACTTTACAAACTAGATACAAGAATTACTTCAACTCTGAAATTTTAGCTATTTACAGTATACAGAAACAATACATACCAATTTCTCAAAGGGAGTGACAAAACATGGTATCCGTAAAAGGAATGTAGGAACACAAAGCAAAATGTAATACTCAAGTTAGAATTGCAAAATTCCCTACTCTTGCAAAACATACAATGGGATTTTAATGACCAAAAGTAGTGAAATCTGTGTTTTACATATCTGGGCAATGGCACCTTGACAGTACAGTGCTACTTAGAACTGTGGTGGATCGCTGGGTCAACAGAGTTAGAGTGAAACAGACCACTAGATAGGTGGCTACAGACCTTTCAGCATCAGGGGTTTTTCCTTGGTCATTACTTCCTGGAAATGAGAAGGCTCAACTCTGACTCTTTTAGGAGATTAGACTCTGGGGCAATAGGTTGATAGGCACAGGTGAGGATTTAGGGGCTCAAAGTATTAGAACTCAGTTTCCTGTGGTCAGACCCCCAAGGCTGTAACATCGTTGTTAAATATAACCATATAATACCTCTTTAAATAGAATGTTCAGAACAATTCGGCAGTGGGATGGACAAGATACAGAAATTCAAAATGGAAGAAATTTAGTTGACTTAAAGGGGCACTGTCTACACAGCTGTAGGCAACACAATGTTTACTTGTATTACTACCATCACTTAGGATTATTACAAATAAAATTTTAAAAATCCAATTTACTCTTTACATCTCTCTAATTATGGACAATCAAAGTAATTTGTCAGTTTGAGTGCTGCAATGTTTGGGATATAGAAAACTGATATGGGGGGACTGTTTGTTTAAAGACAACAGTTTGCACTGGAATTTGAAGAAAAATTGTCGCAATATTTTTTTTATGAAAAGTTTGACAAATTTGAGTAGACATGGTCCTTTTAAGGATAGTACTGTATTGCAAATGGGTGTCCCCCCCACTTTAAATAATTATTTCATTAGAACAATAATACTCTTTTTCAGAGTAGAACATTACTGAACTAAAAGTCAGACTTTGTATAATTTTAGTAGCTTTATGCTGACACTTCAGATCAAATAATTTCCATTTTAACATCAAGCAAAGCATACAACATTTGTCTAAGTTCTTAGAGGATAAATATTTATTTATTTATAACCCAAGGCATCTATCTTAAAACAATGCAATACATAATTTTATACAGTCAAACTTCTACTCTCAGTATTAAGGCAACAGTTGCATTGTTCCTTTTATGGAAAAAATGCAGTTTTTTCTTTTATATATCTACTAAATGATATATGCAGACTTAAACACAAACTTATCCATGGTATTTTCCATACAACAGAGCATTTTGATAAAATATTAAGTATGCCGGTAACTACAGTATTCAGACTTCTCCCATACTTTCACAACTGTCTTTCTTCCTAAAAAAAGGCATGTAGTGTAAAATCAAGCCAAAATTCTCAAACATTTTAACCCAGAGCAATTACCTCATTTAGAAAGCAGATTGTTAAAATCAGAAATCCACTCCAATATTCTCCTACTGTACACTAATTACATTTAAATAAACAGCCTTTGTAAATCATATTGCTGAACTTAATGTTTACAGGGAGTAAAAATATTTTAATGAATATTATATTCATCGAATTATTGGTGCTGATCTGTCATTTGTTACTGTTGGTCGGAGTTTCACAGTGGTAAATGGATTTTCTCCGCTGTGAAAAGAAATATAAAATTACTACAGGTGTGAGGGCAAGACAGGGTATATGAGTAGCATGACTAAAAAGTAACTCTCATAAGCTAGCATTCAGTAAAGCACAAGTATGTACTTGCGTGTTTATGTGCTTTACTGAATAGGGATGGATTTAAGTATAAGCATGAGTGCTTGGTTGAATGGAGGCCATTGTCTGCATGCACTTGTTTCAGGGAGTTATTTGGATTTTTTTTCCCCCAGGTTGAATTTTTAGTACACAAATTTCTATCGAAAATACACAAGGAATTAAATGCTGCAGTAAAACTGAATTGTGCAACAATTTAAAACTAAAATTTACATTTCCTTCTCTGCAGTCACCCTTATGTGAAGAATAAAATGAGTGTTTCAACTACAAGACACTTTGCAATTATTTTTAACTTAACCAGAATGAAAAATATTTTTATGGGTTCAGTCTGAGGGCTCTTAAGAGAGCAAACCCTTTTTCATCTGTGTAGCCTAAGGAGCTTTCACTTTCCATATCTGGGACTTCCTTAAAACTGGCTGAAGCAGGAGTGATGTTCTCGTTGCTTTTTCTTTCCAATCCTTTGTTTCCTCTATTTGACCCCACACTAAGAGCCTGACCCTGCTGCCTTTCATGTAATGGGAAAAATCCCATTGGCTTCATTGGGGCTAATTTCCCTTATTTTGCCACAGAAGGACCAACCCACTGTGCTTGGCAGGGGGTATATGGCTACACTGCAAAGATTCTCAGGGTATGTCTACGCTACAGTTAAAAACCTGTGACTGGTAGTGTAGATGTTCAGACTTGTGCTGGAGCCTGGGCTATAGGACCCTGGAGCCCACAGTGTTTAATTGCAGTGTAGACATGCCCTAAGAGTCTTCATAGGGGATCATCAGCCTGCTCCTAAGTGAAAGCCTGGTTTGTAATGTGTGCCATGCTTTTTTTACTGCTGCCCAGTAGGGGAAACTGCAAAATGGACACCTATTTTCCTTTTAAGATAATGACCAACTACTACTACATTAACCTGTTATTTTAACATATGATAAAAAAAACATACCTTAGGAAAGGTGGTTTTACAATGCCATTTATAACAGGTTTCTGCAAAGGAAAGAGGCTGTTACCACATCAATTCTGAAAATTGTTTAGAAAGATAAGCTACCTGCTTGCAGTTGTTTGATAGTCAAGAATATATTTAAACAAATTAAGTATTCCCAACATTCACTATTCCACATTATTTGGCTGCACAATGAAATACTCAGCCAATAGGAAGGGACAATAGCAGTTCAAATGCAGAGGGATACGGAGAAGAAAAAACAGTAAGACCAATGCTTGAATATCAAATGTAGAAAATTAAATAAAAAAAATCAAATCCGTGATGGAGACCCACAGAGATCTTTGCTGTAAAATATTACCCTTCTATTGTTTTCAAATGTAAGGTCTGCATGGGTTACCTGCATGTAATTGCTAGTTGAGCATATAGATCAAATCAGGAGTTATAAAAACACATTGGAACAAAAACATTAACCAAATAAGTAAGAGAAGATTTTAAAATAGGCTGGGAGAAATCTACTGATCTGACAGGTTAAGAATCCCAAGATGCTGTATCTATCTATCGTAGCATATTACAATTCATTCCTCTAAATTTATGAGCCTCATTACTTGCAGCAGTCATTAACATAACACACAACTTGTAAAATGCTAGTGATTACAATAAGACATCAATGCATGAATGGCTGGTCTGGACCGACTCAGTTGTAATAATGCAAATACGTATTTTAGATGTTATTTCTATAAACAGGATGTAATCAATATCTGCTTGATACATTGTGAAATCATGTAAAAAGTAAAGACCACCCAATTTAATTGCAGGTTTGAAATTAAAAACACTAGGGCACCAATTCTGATCTGTTTTATACTGGTTGCACTCTAGTCTAGCTGCATTTACTTCAGTATAGCTACTGCAGAGTTGCAATGGATTGAGTTCAGAATCAGACCCTTCCATTATTCTTTTGCACTGAAAAAAATATTTTTACATGCATCTGTGCTTTCTCCACTATCTGTAGTAGTGTGATACAATAAAAAGGAAAGGATGTGAATAGCCATATCTTTACCATTTCATTACTATTAAGTCACATATTTAAATATGAGCCAAAAATATTACTGTCTGGTTAAAATTACGATCTGGTATTGTACATTACTTTTCCTCCTGAAATACATGTTCAATTGTGAAGTTCAGATAACTACCCAAAAGATGGCAGTGTTGCACTGCCATAATGTTGTTATAATAGTCAGTTTTACAGCTGAGATAAGGAAGTGTCACTATCATAGCAGTGATATTTCAGACACATATCTGGAATGTTTTCTTGAGGCCATTAAACTAGTTTCTCTTTATACTGCCTACTAGGGAGAAAAATTATACTAAATCCACTGTGTAAGTCAATGCATAAATCAGTTCAATAAATGTACACTGCAAAATAATCATGTTACTTCTAACAGTTGTCAGCCAAAGAATGAAACAGCAGTTCAAAGATGATGAAAAATTGCAGTTACTAAAATGAAAAATGACAGTTTTATATTTGAACACACACACTTGGATAAAATTATAGGAATACATGATTGTCAACCAGTAAATGAGTCCTCATTTGGTTTACACTAAGCATTTCCTTTGCATGGGTATTCTAGGTGTTTAATTTTTTAAGTATACAACTGTTAGAAAGAAAATTGGATTGGTAAACAAGGGTCCATAAAAACCTTTGTTTTTATGTATATTAAACAAATGTATGAACATAGTTAAATCTAGATGTATGGCTTCTAATTTCACCAGTATGGTTGAAAAGGTATTTAGGGATCCATACTCATTTAGGCCTCAATTCAGCAAGGTACTTAAGCACGTGACTAACTTTATGTGCATGAGCAGTCCCATTGAAGTCAATGAGATTGCTCACACCCTTAAAGTGTTTAAATACCTTGGTGTACTCATAGCCTGAATCATGGGTTGCTTGTTATTAAACTTGCCTCCCCTCCCATCAAAATGAAGTATTTTTAAAACCTGGGCTGCTATACTAATCCTTTTAAATGTAATTGTTCTGTAAGGAATCTTTCTGCCCCATGAAGTGAAATATCAGAGGGGTGGCCATGTTAGTCTGTATCCACAAAAACAACGAGGAGTCCGGTGGCACCTTAAAGACTAACAGATTTATTTGGGCATAAGCTTTCGTTGGTAAAAACCCACTTCTTCAGATGCATGGAGTGAAAATGACAGATGCAGGCATAAAGATACTGACACATGAAGAGAAGGGAGTTACCTTACAAGTGGAGAACCCACCTGTTGACAGGGCCAATTCAATCAGGGTGGATGTGGTCCACTCCCAATAATTGATGAGGAGGTGTCAATACCAAGAGAGGGAAAATTGCTTTTGTAGTGAGCCAGCCACTCCCAGTCCCTAGTCAAACCCAAATTAATGGTGTTAAATTTGCAAATGAATTGTAGCTCTGCAGTTTCTCTTTGAAGTCTGTTTTTGAAGTTTTTTTGTTGAAGTATGGCTACTTTAAAATCTGTTATAGAATGTCCAGGGAGACTGAAGTGTTCTCCTACTGGCTTTTGTATGTTACCATTCCTGATGTCTAATTTGTGTCCATTTATTCTTTTATGTAGAGACTGTCCAGTTTGGCCAATGTACATGGCAGAGGGACATTGCTGGCACATATCACATTAGTAGATGTGCAGATGAATGAGCCCCTGATGGTCTGGCTCATGTGACTGGGTCCCCTGATGGTGTCGCTAGAGTAGATATGGGGACAGAGCAGGCAATGGGGTTTGTTACAGTGATTGGTTCCTGGGTTAGTGTTTCTGTCATGTGGTGTGTAGTTGCTGGTGAGTACTTGCTTCAGGTTGGGGGGCTGTCTGTAAGTGAGGACTGGCCTGTCTCCCAAGGTCTGAGTGAGTGAGAGTGAGAGTTTTCATGAAGTGAAAGTAACTTTCATTGCCTTAGCTTTAAACCAAGAACACAGAAATAAAGCCCCAATACCTAAGCCACTAAGCTATCCACTCTTTGTCAGACAAAATACTTCAGTGAGTTAAATTGTGCTTCTGTATAAATTGCATTCAGTTGTATATTGTTCCATTTGAATACTAACTGAATAGTGCAGAATATTCTAGATCAGCCTGGTGTTACATGGAGCCTGTTTCCATGGCCTCACAGGGAAAGGTGTTAAAAAAAATTGCCACAGAAGTGGGAGGGACAGGCAGTAAGTAACTAAGGGCTTGGCTACACTTACAAATTTGCAGCGCTGCAGCAGGGTGTGAAAACACACCCTCTGCAGCGCTGCAAATTGCGGCGCTACAAAGCGCCAGTGTAGTCAAAGCCCTCCCAGCGCTGTCCGTTATTCCCCACAGGGAGGTGGAGTACGGACAGCGCTGGGAGAGTTTTCTTCCAGTGCTGGCGCTTTGACTACACTTAGCGCTTCGACTACACTTAGCGCTTCAAAGCGCTGCCGCGGCAGCGCTTTGAAATGCAAGTGTAGCCAAAGCCTAACTCTACATTGTGCTTGCCTTTTCCCTGAATATGCGCAGCCTCCTCAGTGTGAGCTCCACTTGGTCTGAGTTTTGTGGGTTCTTTTAGGGGAAGGAGTTGGAGTAGGCAAGGGGCATAGCGCGGGCATGACTCTCCACAGCTGGCTTCCCTTCTGATTTAAGTGGCAGTGATTTCTCTCTACAACTTCTATCCTTCTGGTACATTTCATATCCACAGAGCTTGCCCGTAGTGCCCTTCTCTCCTTTCTAAGAGGCTATAAACCCATCTTTTCCTCTGAGGGGAACATGCAGCTCTACCTACCCAAGGGGAACACGCCAGAATTTTACAGGTGATTTTGCTCTTCCTCTGGGTTTTTCCATGCAATGACAGCACAGAGGCCACTATCATTATGTTTATTAATTTTTAAAAATCACCTAAAATGAATGGTCTCTAAAAGTCACAAGAGGTAAATTAACCACATGAAAAACTACACAGCACAATGCTGCTGAGACAATTTAACTGATGCAATAATTTAACAGAACTACAGAAAGTCACCTCTTTCCCTGTCACATGGCAAAGAACTCACTGTACTGCTTGCTTAGCAACTTCCACTGTGCTAATAAATCTTTAAACTATTGCAAACGTGATTATAGTCAAAGGACATGTTGATCTAGTAGGACTCACCAGTTAACAATTATATAATGTCAGAATTATATATTGGTTCACTGATTCTATTGCTAAGGCTCATTTATTCTTCATCAAAAAATGAAAACTGCAAATGTTTCATAATGTAGGTGCTTCGTTCACATAATTATTTTGGAAGTTCCCAGATACTTTGTCAAATCTTTTTTTAAAACTTTCCTAGTATTTTTTTTTTAAACACAATACTGTACTATATTTGCTTTTTTTTTTTTTTGTCTAGAGCTTCCTGATTGCATAGTTCCAGTTCCAAAGGAGGTGTGTGGTTGATTGATCAATTCATAACTCTCAGGTTCTACTGTAGTTGATTTACAAATTCACCCAAAGCTAGAATATAAATCTTATTTTTTGGAAATCCATTTTATGGAGTTTAAGAAGTTTTATTCTCACAGGAGCAAGCTATCCTAGAAACCCTACAACGGTAGTGAGGTCATACAGCCTGTGCAACAGAACTCATTACTTATCGTTGTAAGTAAGTAAAACCACTTTTTGAAGTATGGCTTCAAAAGTAGCCTAGAAAATGGTTTGCTCAGAGCACTCAGTGAACAATCTGGATGTACTCTAAGAAGGCGTCAAGTATGTATGGGCCATAGAATTTATGAATGACTTTTCCTCCTTGAAATATATAGCAGCTAGTTACATCTTCTGTTCCAGATAAAACATCTGGCAGGTCAGCAACAACCAGCAGTGCAAGTCTGCCAGTATGCTCCCATATGCCATACCAGCAAACTATTTATAGCTGATACGGAATACCGGAAAGACACACCAGCAACCCTGCCGGAGAAGAGGGCTGGGCGTGGGGATAGAGGTTCTGTTCCTTTCCCTGCTAGGAGGGGCAGTGGGGACAGGAGCAGAAGGCTGGCAGCTCCTCTGGCAGCTGTACTGCCCCCAGGCATGGAGCTGCGTCTCCTCCAGCTCCGACTCCATCTGTGTACTACAGCAGTCCTGCCAGAGAAGAGGGCTTGGGGGCAGGACTGGGAGTTCTGCTCCTTTCCCCGCTGGGAGGGGCAGCATTGCGGAAAGGAGCAGAATGTCAGCAACTCCTCCAATGGCTGTACTGCCCGTCCCCAGCCTCGCCCCCCCCCCCCCCAGCACGGTCCTCTGGTGGGGCTGCTGTTAAGTCTGTAGTACACAGACGGAGACTCAGCTCTGTGGAAGGGCTGGGGGTTCTGCTCCTTTCCCAGGTGCAGCAGAAGGAGGACAGAGCCTCCCCCCGCCACGTTAACATGGGATGGATCATGGGGATGGGATGGGGAGAGCGTGGGGGCCCTGAGCTGGGGCGGTGAGGAGTCGCATGGAGGGTCACATGGGGAGGTCACATGCCCCCCTTAGCTGGTGGCCTCCTGCCCCCACCTCCGGTACCGGCAAGAAATTGATTTTACTTGCACCAGTGGCAACGACAGCTGTTAACCCCATCTAATAATAAATCCAAAAGCAAACAAAGTAATAGCACAACTGTCTACAGAGTTTAACAACAAATGCAGTGTGGCTATTGGAAGAAAATTTACATGTACAATATTAGGAGTTGTGGCCATGCTCAAGTGTATAAATTGTTATTACACCCATTGAAGCAGTGGCATTGGAACAATTTATAGAGGGTGTGCTGAAAGTCATTGAAGAAAACTATACCTGTATATGATGGAAACCACTTCAAGCCAAGGGGTGCTACTGCACCCCCAGCACTCTTGCATTGAAGGAATGGTCTTGCACCCCAAAAAAGCAACGTTAATCCCTAAAGGAATATGTAAGCCAGGAGGAAGGAGAAGTAATGCTTTGATTTTTTTTTTTTAAATAACTCATTCTGTTTCCAAGTCTGAAAGTATTTTTGAAACGTAAACATTAAGATTACACTTAAATGCCTTGTCAGAAGTGACATATAAGCAAACAGATAATAACGTGTTCAATTACTGGTTTCTATTTAAGGCTGTAGTTCTGGTAGCTATACCAGGATCTGTCCCCTATTTTATACTCACATAACAAATTAACATTTTCAAATTAATAAATACATAGGTAGGAGAGTCATACACAAGTGGGTATGTATCACATTTTAAAGTAGTCTATATACAGGTTTTAAAATCCCCTTTTATTAATTGCATATCACAGGCCAGTATTTTAATGTCAAGATCAGTTTCAGTATGTGTATTGTAATGAGGCACCATTTTAAAAAAAAACGTTTCCCCTTATAAATCCATAAATACCATAAAAGGTGCTTATTCTAAGCTCTAGGCATCTTTGATACATAAAACACAAACCACGCCAGAAAAACAAAAAAACAGCAGCAAATCCCACCATATACTGGCAATAATCAGTTAGCCAGCCCTTTAACAGCAATTTAAAAAAATCCCTACAAAAAAGCACTATTTTAAACCAAAGACTCCGCTGCTGCTACCGTGACTACGCTGCTATCTTGATGAGAGCTAGCGTAAGTATGCATACGCAACCGGGGGAATCACTCCCCAGCTCGTAGCATAGCCTTTGCGAGAGTCAGACATGTACTTTTCATGGGAGGTATTGAATTATTTATCAAAAATTCTCATTTGGCAGGGAATCTTTGAGTTTCTGCATCTGCAAGTGATATATATATTTTGGCTTGTGTCTACAAATAATTCTTCTTGTACATGTATGAATATTATTGTGGAACTCCTAAGCAAGAAAACAGAAGATCAAAGGGAAGCTCACTGCATTGGAAACTATATGCAGTAAGAGAGGACATTTCCAAGAGACCTGGCTAGCTGAACTTCTGGCAAATCTTCAGATTCTTTAACAGCCATATACTGTAGGTCATGTGTTATATTTAAAAAAAGCCAATCCAAATTTTGATGTTATGACAATTAATTCTTCAAAGAAATATTGTTTCTTCCTCAAGGAGAATTCAGATTTTTTTTTCCCCTTCTGGGCATATCAAACTTCATTATTTCATATGTAAATGCTCCCTTCTTTCCCCCCACACTTTATTTTATTATTTTATTTTTAAAGGAAATAACCCAACTTTCAGATACGTCATAACTTGTATTTATAACTGGTTAATGTGTGTCATGTAAATCTTTTTGCCAGAGTTCAAATCTTCAAAATAATACTATAATAATGTGAGGTTTTGGATTATACTTATTGTTTATTAAATCATTATTTAAAATAGCATTTACTAGTTCATGAATTTCCAGAAATATTGCTCATTCTCTAAATTTTTGAGATACATGTGGACAGAGAACCACAAATACCCATATGCAGACAGGGTAATCTATTTTGTCTAATTAAAAAAAAGTGCCTACCACCACTGTATCTAGGCACTCGCACATATCTAATTATATTAATAAATTAATTAAAAAAGGAGAGAGCGAGAGACCTCTTTGATAAAGACTATAGTTTTCTGATGCCACCTGAAAGTCACTGCTCTCAAGTACTATCATATACATATTATTGATCACTAACTGAATATTTTAATATTAATCAAAAAGATGTAACAAACTTTCAGTTTCTGCTATTCACTTTCCCAGCAGGATGTTCTGAGACTTCTATATTTCACATTGCTACAGTATGAGATTTACAGGGGCATTCTCATTTCTACTATATGTTCCAGCAGATCACTTAGCAAGCACAAACATGACAGTTTACAATGCTAATTAAATTTACTGTAGTTATAAAATATTTAATTCAGTCATACTAGTTTTCTGTTTATTTCTGGTGCAGTAACTAAATGTGAATTCTGTTTAGTTATTCATTCGTGACAGAATGGTAGGGCAATATGCAATTTAAAGACACTCACTATGGAATTATACACTATTAAAATTTGACATCTTACTGTGGGCACTGTAACTCAGTTTTAGCAGAGCTTCAACTACTGCCTTACAGACTGTTATATTAAAGCAGATTTTCCCCCCCAAAGCATGTACCCTGCTTCAGAAATTTTGGGAAACAATCTGAGCAAAATCATTTATCAGAGTTAGGTATAAACTCAGCAATCAACATGCATCGTTTGTATTCAGATTTAATGGCTAAACCACCAAGCTTACAAATGAATAGGTAAAAAATGCAGTCCATTCAGTCGTGCGTGTTTGCAGGATATGGGACTTAATGCGTGTTTCTAAATACTCCCCCTGGCCCGTGTACAATTATTTTATAGACTATGAGCTATATTCTGCCATCAGTTATACCCACACAATACCATTTACTTATATGGGGTTTCACAGATCTTTCTGAAGGCAGAATGTGGCTCATTACTCTCAATTGCTTGGACTATTATAATTTTAAAATGATGTAAGTGATCTGTTTTCCATCACCTCTCTTGCGATTTTATTCAAGAATTTAATATCTTCCAGTGCTGGGAGGTTCTCTCAACATTCAGCCTAAATTTCACTTCCAAAACATCATATTATTCCTAGTTATACTCCTAAACAATTCCTCTCCCTTCTTAATGTTAGCTTAAAGACAGGGACTGAAATGGAAAAAATGTACAGGGCCGGCTCCAGGGTTTTTGCCACCCCAAGTAGCCAAAAAAAAAAAAAAAAAAAAAGCCACGATCGCAATCTGCAGCTCTACCACCGCCACTTCAGTCTTTGGCGGCAATTTGACGGCTGGTCCTTCACTCCGCGAGGGAGTGAGGGACCCGCCGCTGAAGACCCGGACGTGCCACTCCTCACCATTGGCCACCCCAAGCAGCTGCTTGCTGGCTGGTGGCTGGAGCTGGCCCTGTTCCTAAAAAGGCTTGATCCAGTGCCAACAGAACTCAATGAAAGCCTCCAACTGATTTCAGTGGCCATTGGATCAGGCCCCCAAGGACACATATTAACTTTGGCATTGTTATTTTTAGGCCTATCTGCTATTGATTAGCAATTAAATAAGATCTCAGTTTTTAATAAAAACAACGAGGAGTCTGGTAGCACCTTAAAGACTAACACATTTATTTGGGCATAAGCTTTCGTGGGTAAAAGACCCCACTTCTTCAGATGCATCTTCGGTTGCATCTGAAGAAGTGGGGTCTTTTACCCATGAAAGCTTATGCCCTAATAAATCTGTTAGTCTTTAAGGTGCCACCGGACACCTCATTGTTTTTGTGGATACAGACTAACACGGCCAACTTTCTGATACTTGACACCATGCAAGGCACTCAGTTTTTAATGTTTGTTACATTGTTATTTTTGAATGTATTAAAAACAATGGGTCTGTCTGTCTATTTCTAATCTATCTATCCTTTTTACACATGCTAAGATGGATCTCCACTTTCTGAACTGAAATAACACAGAATTGTTTACATTAAATGCTTATTTTGTTTTAGTAAGAATCTTAATAAAGAGTAACCAATTTGATAAAATGACATGCATGAGAAAGAGAAAGTGGGTATGTCTGTTTTAGAGAAAAGTAGACAAACTTGTAAATGTAGATTAGAGGAGGTACTATATAACAATAGTGAGAAGTAAAAATTATTTCAGGTGGTTAAAGGTAGTTTAATAAGTAGTAGCCCGAGCTTCCAAAGGAAAAAGTTTAAATAGACATCAGGAAAAATAATTCTTACAGTGGGGACAGTTTGACAAAAGAAAGACTTTGACATTAGGGTGTGTGATGGGGGCAGAAGTTGTTAATGTGAGAGAGAGAGTGTGAGTGTGAGTGTGTGTGTGAGTGTGAGTGTGTGTGTAAAAAGCAGGGGGAGGAATGAAAAAGGCTGAACCAGGCAGGTCTCTGGCTCTCTCAACAGGAGAAGCCTGGCTGGAGTCAGGGAGCTGAGAGGGACTGCTGGCAGACAGCCTCTATGAAGGAAGGTAGGGCTGCAACTGGGAGTCCAAGGCTCTTGGGAAGGAAAGTGGAAGGAAGGAAGTCTGCCCAGCATTCTTGGTACTGGTGAAGAGGCCTGCAGGAAGACTCCTGCTGGGGCGGGGACTGCCCTGTCAAGAGAGTGGAGCAAACTCTCCCGCAGCTGAACCAGTTGGGTGATAGAAAGTTCAAAGAAGCTCTGCAGTGAGCCTGTGGAAGAGATCTGGAGAGGGAGAAGTTGATATACTTTGATCCTGGGAAGAGGCTATGGCAAAGGCTCTCAACAGAGGAAGAAGGAAGGTAGGAAGTGGTCTAGGGATGGAGCAAGGGGTCTGTGTAGTCAAGCCTTGACTATTTATTAAAAGGCACAGGACTGGAATCCAGGGAAGGAAGGAGGGAGGGAGTGGGACTGTTGTCCCCACTATTAGCCTACTGAAGAAGGTGCACAGATAAGGACTACTAAAACTTCTGGATACCAGTGGTAAGGGCTAGTGAGTCCAGAGTTCGACTGAAGGCCCAGTGTAAGGCCAATGGACTATTATTTGTTGGACTATTGCTTTATCCCAGAAGTAGTAGAACTGTCTGTGACCTGGCTGGAGGGCTGAGTTGCAAGAAGTACCCCACCATGGGACTGCAATGGCTGTCAGCAGGGGGCGCTAAAGGAGGAGTGCTTGCTACACCATGCCCAGACACAAAGAGGGTTTGCTGACTGATGAGGCACATGCATACATGGTCTTCAATAGCAAACAAAATAAAACAATACACAGCCTGTGAGGAGATCAGTCAGATGGCCAGACAAATGATAAGGATGGAAAAGAACAGTTGGACCCATATAACTGATTAAATGTAATGCAATTTTACTCACAGGAGTTGTGCTTTCTGGTGTGGCCACAGGTGCTTTAACAGTAGTACCTTTGGAAGAATCTGCTCTCATATCTGAAGTTTGCAAAGATCCCAGATAATCTGGTGGGGGGAGGACAACACCACCTTTATCTGCTAGATTTATAGAACTGATACTTCTGATTGGTGCAGTGCTAAAAGGGGCAAAAAAGCACATAATAGCTTAATTAAAACAACAACTGATACTGGTTTGGGCCCCAGTCCATCAAAGAACATAAAAACATGTGCCTAGCTTTTAATACACGAGTCATCCCATTGACTTCAGTGGGTCTACTTGCGCTTAAAGTGTTTTAATAGATATGGGTCTTTGGTGAAAGAAGATGGTGTTTAATCAAGGCATATGAGACAGAACATATAATGTTAGAAAATATAGTATAGATCACTTTACTGAACAATAAAACACTAGGAGAAATTAATTTTAAGAAGAAAAAAAGTTTATTAGAAAATGTGAACAACTTGACTGAACTTGGTGGGTCTTTGTCTAGTGAGCAGAAAAAAGCAGAAGAGACTCATTTAATGGTTCCTATTGCATTTGGATTATGAGAGAGGGGAAAGGGGGATGGATTTAACTGAGTGGAGCCCGGGGGGAGAACAGGAAGTGACCAGAGTAGACCAGCCCATCATGTGCACGGGGGAGGATAGGGTGGGGAAGACTGGAGGATTTGCACCGAGTGCATTCTGGAAGGATTTCTCTCTCTTTCATCAGTCACCGGCAAGCAGCACCTCTGGGAACAGAGTAGGACTGGGTAATCGTCTGTGTGCATCACTGGGACACAGAGTTTCTGTAACATTTAAAGAACTTTAAACAGTTCAACAAACCGCGTAATAACATTACCTTCGCACTGGCACATGTTCCGTTTCATCACTTGGCTCTTCCAGTAGTTTTGTGTATGATGACGGAAACCATCCTCTTCTGTAAAAAGGGAAAAAAATGGACAACCTGATATATTTGAGTATTTATACTTTTACATTGATGGCACTGTATGGAAGAGCAGGCTCAACAAGGCTAGATGAAGATTTAGCTTTTATGCCTGGCTTTTGGTGATATTGTTTTCAGAGGATTTTGTATATATACCAGGGGTCGGTAACCTGTGGCACTGCTGCTCTGGTGTTCCCACTGCTGGCCCCTTGCCAGCCGGGGTCCTGCCACCGGTCCCACTCAGCACCCGCTGCTGGCCTGGGGGAAGGAACCCCAGGCTGGCAGCAGGCTGTGAGCCCCACTGACAGGAGCCAGCAGCCAAAAGCCCAGAGTGCGGGCTGGCGGAGATGCTCAGGCCACTACCGAAACCCCAGAGCTGGGCGGGCTGACCTGCTCAGCACACCGCCACTCTGGGGTTCTGGCTGCTGGTCCCTTGCCAGCTGGGGTCCCCCGCATCCCCACTCACCTTGCTTCAGTGCAGGTCCCCTGCCAGACAGGGTCCAGGCCTCCAGCCCTGCTCAGCCCTACCAGCCGCCAGCTCCACTCACCTCAGCTGCCAATCTGGGGTTCCAGCCGGTTAACAACTGATCACTCAGAAGCCTGTGTGCAGCTTAAAATATCCAGATACATGCCACCGGACATTGGAATACTTAGCAAGTAAAAGCAAGGGCAAGAATCACACTAACCTAATAAGATCTGCATTTTAATTTAATATAAAGCTTCTGAAACATTTTGAAAATCTTGTTTACTTTACATATAACAGTAGTTTGGTTATATATTATAGACTTATAAGAGACCTTCTAAAAAACGTTAAAATGTATTACCGGCACATGAAGCCTTAAATTAGAGTGTATACATGAAGACTTGGCACACTACTGCTGAAAGTTTGCTGACCCCTGATACATACACTTCTTTTTATATGACAAATTTGTCTCCACAATAACACCTTCCTGGTTGCTGAACACTTCCCTCAGAATTCCCAATCAATGACAGTGAACAGGGAAGCAAAAAACTACTTGCCAATTTAAATAAACATAATAGAATAAGATGTATTTGTCCCTCTGATGCTGGAATCAGGTAATACATTGATTGACTTACACTTTAGTCAAGTCATGTTCCCCATAAAGCCAGCCATCTTTTTCTTCAGCTATAAGAAGTGTGATGACATCTCCCTGTGCAAAGCTAAGTAATGTCTTGTTAGTTCCAGCTGTATGTGGAAAGATAGTTTTTACTTTCTGCCTTTTCATTATGTTCAGTCCTGTGGCAACAGAAGTTGATCGCAATAAACTGGCATCATCTGAATTACCTGTTAAAAAAATCAGTATAACAATAACCACAGGGTAACAGAGTGAAACAGGTGCCTAAAAAGAGAAAAGTACAGCAGCAGCACCAAAATTTTCCACCAAACAGCTCATCCAAACTATCTATTGTCCTGGCTCAATGGTTTCCAATTACAGTAAAATCTTCACAACTGCCATTTGCAAATAATTAACATTACCACAATATTCCTTCTGCTAAGTATAGGAAATACTATGGCTAATGCAATAACTTTAAATTAGTAAATGTAAAACATGTACAGAATTTAATGACCACGACTGGTTTCCTCTAGTGACTGGATGTTGCTAAAGTACACGTTGATGAGAAACCCGACGTGCTATCATTTCCAGTTCCAGAAGACTTTAACTGTGTTCAGAAACTAAAGGCCTATAAAATCTGATTTTTCAGATGTAACAAGAACTCAGCTTCAGTTGAAGTCAGTGAAAGGTGCAGTTGTTTGACATCACTGAAAAATCAGGCCATTAATGTGACTACGGGGATGTCTCAAACCTTTGTCAATGACATAACTACTACACATAATACAGTAACTCCTCACTTAAAGTCATCCCAGTTAACCGTTGTTTCGTTGTTATGTTGCTGATCAATTAGAGAACATGCTTGTTTAAAGTTGTGTAATGCTCCCTTCTAACCTTGTTTGGCAGCTGCCTGCTTTGTCCACTGCTTGCAGGAAGACCAGCCCCTTGCAGCTAGCTGGTGGGGGCTTGGAACCAGGGTGGACCGGCAGCCCCCTATCAGCACCCCCTATCAGCTCTCCCCTCCCCTAAGTTCCCTGTGCAGCAGCTGCCTGCAGTTCAGCTGTGTCCTGCCCTCTGCCTTGGAGCTGCTCCCCAAGGCTCCTGCTTGCTGTACCGGGGAGGAGGGAAGGAAGAGGGGGGCTAATGTCAGGGTGTCTCCCTCCCCCCTGCTCCTGCACCCCGCTTACCCCATCTTCCATAGAGCAGGGCTCAGGACCGAGGGAGCTTGCAGCAGCTGAGGTCTCAGCAAGCTGATCTAATAACAAGGCAGTGTACTTAGGGGAAATGCGCATATCTCCCTCCATTCCTGCTGCCTTGCAGAGTGAGAGAGTTAACCCTTGAGGGCTCAGCCAATTGCTAGTTCATCATTTAGCAGTCAGGGAAATATCACACCCTCTGACTCCTCCACCTCAACCAAGTTTCACAATCATCATCACTGTGTACCAGTATTAAATTGTTTGTTTAAAACTTATAGAGAGAGAGAGAGAGAGTGTGTGTGTGTGTTGAAAAAAATTTCCTTGGAACCTAACCCCCTCATTTACATTAATTCTTATGGGGAAATTGGATTCACTTAACATTGTTTCGCTTAAAGTCGCATTTTTCAGGAACATAACTACAGCGTTAAGTGAGGAGTTACTGTAAATGGTTTGTGTGTGTTTGAGCAGGAGAGCCAAGCATTATTTTGATTATCTCGGAGAATTTTATGCATTCCTTAATTTATGATCTTGCCCTAGGTTTTTTTCTCTAACAAGCAGAATATAATCTGGAGGTAATGTTTTAACACCAGTACAGCATATCCTAATCTTAATGGTATTTCCCAAATCTTAATGGGATTTTCCATTTGAGCAGCGAGAAACAATGAAATAGTAGACCCATTTTACCTCACACTTGTTTTTCAAAACTACTTTTGGCACCCTTTTTAAACAATGCAATATTTGTTCATTTTTACTACTTGGATGCACTGAAATAATCACTTTGATTAAGAGAGAACAAGCTAAAATAGAATGCTAGCAATTTCCATTTGGCTTTACAAAATGGCATACCAGTATGCCAAGAATGCAAAGTGACAGTCATGTGGCTGACCAAACACTGTATTTCACGAGGATGATATTAAAACTTATTACACTTTCGTCAGAGAATCTCAAGAGTTTTACAGACATTAAATAAATGTGGTCCAGCACTGCACTACTATTTTCCACCATTTTGCAGTTGGGGAAGTTAGGCAAAGGGAGGTTAAAGGTGGGATTTTCAAAGACTCTGTTAGCCAAAATCTACTCCCACTGAAGTGAAACATTAGGTGTTTTTGAAAATCCCACTTTGAGTCTTGTTCACAATTAATCAGGAAGCAATTGGCAGAGATTGATAGAGCCCTGCAAATCTGTGGCTATCCACTTTATAGCCACAGATATCTGCATCCAGACCATGTTTGTGGTTCATGGATCGATGTGGATACAAATTTTGTATCTGTGCATGGCTCTAGCTATTACAACAGAATCTAGATCTATTGACTTGGGCTTTTACCACAAAACATTCTTCCCCCTTCAGTATTTTAATTTTTCTTATTAGACAGCTACCTACTGCAATATCTTTTTACTAAGAATATCACTAACATTTTGGAAAGACAATTTTTCCTTCCCCAAGGATTTTCCTGCTGGAACTCCAAAGATATATCATATAGTGACTACATTGATAGCCAAGACAGCTACACTAACTTTTGATAGATTGCACAGTATGTCATTTGTATTTATTGTAGCAAGATGAAAGTGAAGCCCATTTTCTACATTAAAATAACATTTCAACAAGTAAAAACTCACCTGCTGAATTATTTAATCTTTCCGAAGGAACCGCTGGAACTGCTGGTGGATTGTTAAACATGTCAACTAAAGGACTAGTAAATGCTCTAACTGTAGGAGCAGGGGGCACTCTCCCAACCTAAAGACATAAAGTTTTATTAAGATAATATTATCATAGTAACAAAATGACAGGGACCTCTTAGATTACTTGCAGCACTGAATTCTAAAAAGTAGTAACCAAATATTCTTAAATTATAAAAGCTTAAAATTGTGGAAGGTCCCTAGCTGCCCAACTTCTTTGATTTAAAAACAAAACAAAACAGAAAAAAATTTGGAGGAGTCCTCTGCCACTGAACCCACAGAGGTGCAAGGACCTTCCCCACAGAACCAGTTGCAGGAGTGGGACCTAGTTTCTAACATAAGTATTCCATTCAGTTACATTCTGGTTGTTATATATTTCATCAGATATATAATCACTATTATCTTTTCAATCATTTGAAAATATTAAGTTAGGTTTCTTTTTAATTCAGAAAAAATAAATACTCTTTTGAACTAAATTATAGTACACTAGGTGCCCCCTGTTCCGAGTATATTTCAGTATATTATGACCATTGTGTGGCTACCAATTTAGTTGAGTTTCATTCAGAAACTCAAGTGTTTCCAAAAATTATTTCCCCTACAAATAGGGGTCTGAACATGAGAGCCTATGGCTTCTTTTTCCTGGCAATCCAGAATTCACTGGAGTCAATGGGGCTTTGTGTAGATACAAGAATCTACCTGATGCATTTATTTACTGGACTGAGGCTCCAGTTTGTAACTCATTCCAGAATCATAATTCAGTTTGTTTGTTATGGCTTTTGAGTCCAAATGTTTTTGTACATGAAGAGATCAGGGAAGTCAATCCAGCCTTGAGAACTTGTAACCAATACATACCATACTATTTCTCTCTGTCACTGGTGAAGGTTGTGGAGTTCCTGAGATTGGAGTGGAACCAGGCGTCTTCATATCTTCTATCATATTCATAACTTTTTCTGGCACTTTTGTGGCATCACTACACATTTCCTGCCATCCAGGCAACTTGGAGTTAAGTAAATCTGCACACTGTAACCAATAAAAAAAAGTTACATAATATGTATCTTTATTTATTTTTTTGTTAAACCAACATTTGAATTGTAAAGGGGCACATTCTGCCTTTAATTACATCCGTGCAAACTCAGTGATGTATATAGGGTTGTACTTGTGTCAGGGACAACAGAATTTAGCCTAATATAAATACTCTTGCTAGGGAGTCTTTACATACAAATTTAAAGTAATGCTATGTGATAGAAATAACTGCCGTACTGTAAGACTGAGATATTGGAATATTTATTCTGTCAATCCATAGATCTTTCAATAATATTTGGTTTCTGGTCATAATTTATTACTGCAAGAAGTAATGGATTACTAACCAAAAATACTGCATTGAAAACATTTTTCTATTAAATAAATAAACTTTTCATGAGCTACATAATGTATTTTATATTAGCTTTATCATTTATGGACCTCAACATAGGAGGCGAGTTTTGCCTCACCTCATTAGGCCCTATCAGTTTTACCTTACCTGATTAGGCCCTATGAGTGTTTGCATTCATGCCACCTACATTTCCAGCCACACTGACCTGTTTATGATAGAAGTGCATGTGCTGAGTTAAACTGCAGTGCTTGTCAACCAGAAAACAGAATCTTCTTTTTTCTTCGAGTAGAGCTTCTCTGCAACCTTCAGCAATAAATCTTTGAATATCACTCTGTCGAGAACTCACAGTTTCCAAATACTAAATAATAATAATTAATAAATGAATAATGAATTATGCACAGGCTACTCATGAGCTTGACTTTTCTTACACAGCCCTACTTATCTAAGTTCCTTTATCTTGTTCCTTTCTGGAATTATTTTAAGAAATCTAGTAATCAAAATTCCTTTATGTAAAGGAACACAAAGCTTTTGCTTTAAACATATCTTTTACATTTCAGATAATTATTTATCCTTACTATGCCCACCAAAGTAGACAAAATTGACTGTTTACCAGTAATCACGCACATATTAGAAGAGAAAAACAAAATCCATACAGCGCAGCAGCAAAGGGAAAGAACTTCTAGCCTCCACACAGAAATGAAATAGGTCATAAGATTACTTCAGAAAGTGAGCAGAACAAATCAAT
Organism: Mauremys reevesii; assembly: GCF_016161935.1. Classification (NCBI taxonomy): domain Eukaryota; kingdom Metazoa; phylum Chordata; order Testudines; family Geoemydidae; genus Mauremys; species Mauremys reevesii. Next base: position 70,671,166 of record NC_052632.1, read on the forward strand.
TTGTGTATTTTTTTTTTAAACTTCAGACGTTATTATCTACTAGCTGTCTTTTTTTTTTTTTTTTTATCCCACAGGTCCTGTCTCTGGGCTCCCATTGCTATAGTCCATCAGTGTTTCACCAATATTAACAAACTTATCCTCACAAAACCACCGTGAAGTATGGAACTATCACTACCTCAATTTATGGCTGGGGAACTGAGTCACCGAGAGATTGAGACCTAACCAAGGTCATCAAGGAAGTCTATGGGAGAGGTAGGAATTAAACTTTGATCTTCTGAATCCCAGTCTAGTACCTCAACCACAAGACAATCCTTCCTCTACGGAATTTATGTTATATAAATAACTAGAAACAGTAGCTAAACATTATGTTCAATATACTTGGCTAAAATTTCAACTATTTTATAAAGAAAAAACATTGAAAATAGAAGATAAAGAAAAAAGTTAAAAGAATAAGTAACATGAAATGAAGACTGAAGGAAGGAAGTGCAAATAAAACTGAAAATAAACAAGTATTTGTGTATATCTGTGTGACAGACCCAAACCAGTGGGGTACAGGAGTCTGGTCAAGGGCAAATATACTGGTCACTGGATGAGCAGTTTTCTGTTCCCTGAGTGACCAGAGCAGGGGCTGCACTAGAGTAATCAGGAACCTGCTAGAACCAATTAAGGCAGACAGGCTGATTAGACAGGCTGCAGCCAATCAAGGGCTAATCAGGGCACCTGGGTTTAAAAAGGAGCTCACTCCAGTCAGGTGGGGGAGCCAGAGGAGAGGAAGTGTGTGAGAGGAGCTGGGAGCAAGAGAGTGAGAGTTGCTGGAGGACTAAGGAGTACAAGCATTATCAGACACCAGGAGGAAGGTCCTGTGGTGAGGATAAAGAAGGTGTTTGGAGGAGGCCATGGGGAAGTAGCCCAGGGAGTTGTAGCTGTCATGCAGCTGTTACAGGAGGACTATAGACAGCTGCAATCCACACGGCCCTGGGCTGGAACCTGGAGTAGAGGGCGGGCCTGGGTTCCCCCCAAACCTCCCAACTCCTGATCAGACACAGGAAAAGTAGACCTAGACTGTGGGGAAGATCACTGAGTGAGCAAATCTGCCAATAAGCGCAGGACCCACCAAGGTAGAGGAGGAACTTTGTCACAATCTGATACATACAAAACATTTACATTAAAATTTTTCCATTATTTGAAGCAACAGCACAATCTACCTGTTTACTTTCACAATGTTACTATTTTTTATTTTGCATCAAAATGACAAGGCTCTTTATAGGAACACTAGGACAGGTAATACTAAATGATAATATATTATGTTTAGCATAACACCTTTCAGAATGAAGGTTTCCAAAGCACTTCAGAAACTTCAGCTGATAGACCAACTACACACAGGTCTAACTTCACCCACTATTGTTACTACAGGCAACTGTTATATGTACACAGAGGAGTTAAGACCAGTCTTTTACAAAGATTACCTGGTGATCTTTAATTAACACAAATAGTCAGTCCTAAGTTTTACGTCTCCCCTCGAAGATGGCAACACAATGTTCCCCAGTAGCATACTGGAACCTCCTGCACCTAGTCTGCCACTTGCTGATACCACCTGCTCCACTAGGAACTTGTGTAAAGGGGGTGGGGGTTGGAGATAAACTCCCTCTCTGCCATTCTATCAGTGGAAGGAAGGGGTGGGGTGTGTGATGAAGTGAGGCTCCACTAGTCCTGATTCTCTACTGGTAGATGGTCTTCTGCCAACAGCATCACTTAAAGCTGTCCCCCTGCAGCTTTATGTTATACCAAGGCCAGGCGGAACATAAGAACGGCCATACTGGGTCATATCAAAGGTTGATCTGGCCCAGTATCTTATCTTCCAACAGTGGCCAATGCCAGGTGCCCCAGAGGGAATGAACAGAACAGGTGATCACCAAGTGATCCATCCTGTCACCCATTCACAGCTTCTGGAACAGACTCAGGTAGCTGCGGCTAGCCCTCTGTCAACCCTCTCCCCCACCCTCCCCGGCCCCTCACTGTGTCTGAACTTGCTTGGGCACAGTTAAGAATTCAAGCTTGTATGTACTGGAATACATAATAAGTTGCAATTAATTGTGGCCACAAGTAATAGTATTCGGATGTCCTACTATTTGATGTTGATTGTAAATCCAGTAGTCAGAAATCCAAATGCCATTACTACAACCCATAATTGCTAGTACAAAAATAGAAGCTATGTTAAAAAACAAAATCCAGGGCTTGATCCTACAAAGAGTAATGCAATCAATGGGGCTCCATGTAAGGAGTATAGGATTGAACCATAATCCTTAATGTCAGTTTTTCATTACATATGCTAGTAATCTTCTTAACCCAAAATAACTTGGGAAAAATAAAAAACAATAACAACTGTTTTGAAGTTCTTCAGTCTAACTGTTGCCAAATAACAGGCATAGAAATCAAGGTCAGTTTGCTCTAAAGGAGAACTTGAACTATCAGCTGTAAATTTTCTATTATTGACCAGTTTCCCTAAACTGGATAGAAGAGAAGAGCCAATAAGTAAGAGGAGCGAATACACTAACCTCAAATTCTTTATTCTCATATTTCATTGCGTTTCTTCCACCTTGACTTTTCCTTTTGATTTTTTTCAGCTCAGCCTGAGATTTTTCCAATGAATCTAACTTGTTTCTGTGTTCTGTTTGGTATCGCTTTAAAGTTGCCTGCAATCAAAGCATTGAAGTTTCTTGCAGTGCATGCAACAATACAACTATCAGAGCACTAATGCAGGCAGCTAAGAAATCCACTGTATTGTTATGATGATTAACATTAAAGTTACAAATTATTTTTCTTCATGTTGGAGAATCTAGTCAAAACAAAATTCCACTGTTAATTCACTCTCAGGTTTTTCATTTGCAATTAAAATAAATGAAAAATGTTACAGAATTTTTTTTTAAATTTAGGATTTAGATAATATTCTCTAATATATAGTTGCACATTACAGAATAACTTCTAAAATAAACCAAAGAAGTTGAAAACATCCCTCAGTAGTTAAAGATCAAATTCTATGTATGCGCCTTTTGTAAATTATCATTTTAAAAAGGTACAAACAATTGCTATGGCTACACACAATGCAAATAAATATATGATCTTTCTTTTCTGGTATTTAATTCAGTGTACTTACATTCATATATTTTACATCCAGTTCTGTTTTCTTCTCCAGTTCAGATATAATCTCTTTATGAAATTTTTTGAACTTTAAAAGTAAGCAAGTGATAACAGGGTTATTTAAAATTAAAGTAAAACAGTTTTTTTATTTCAAAAAGGTTAGATAGAGTAAAAAATACTTACACTTTCCTCTAGGCTGTCATTAAGTATCTTGTTTGTGCTTGAAATCTCTATAAGGACATGTCCTGTGGATAAACAAACACCCATTTTTCTTGTTTCTTTACAGATGTTTGAAGTTGTCAACACACAGTAGAAGCAGGATGATACCTTTATAATTAACAGTATAAAGTGAACTAAGAATTTAAGCAGGGCACCTTCTTGCAATGGTTAATCATAGCAATCTTATCCTGAACAAAATAATTTTATCTGGCCACAGTTTTATTAAGCAGCTTACACACATGACCTGAATAATCAATAATCTATTATCTATGTGAAAGCAACACTGAACCTGTCTTCATGTTTTCTAGCCTACCCCCCTATATGCATGGAACTCCCTCCTTGGACTAGTCAGCAAAGCCACTGTCCTTTCTTCCTTCCTCCTTTAGACCAACTTCTATAACTGCTGTAAGTACATGAAATCAGCCAACCAGGGCAAAATCCACAAAGGCTTTGAAGAGAAAACAATCCCTCCCCAAACAAAACAAAAATACAAACAACCTCCTCCCACAACAACACCCCAAACAAAACAAATCTTTCTCCCCACATTTAAGGGACCTGGAACCATCAAGCTGGGGACATAGCTAGCCTATGTAACTGTGTGAACATATTGTTTATAACCTTATCTCCTTATCCTCCCTTCATTATTGTTTTCCATGCTCAATTTACGTCTGTCTTAAATGAGGCTGAAGTCTAGAAACCATGTCTTTGGGGGTTGTAAAGCACCTCGTACACAGAGCACAATGGAACCTGCGCTAAATAATGTAAAATATGGGGTGTACAATCTTTTCAGGGAGAAAGATGTGCATCTCCCCCTATTTCTTGGGCTGCCCATGTCTGCCCCATCCCAGCCAGTCTCCATCCCCTACAGGGATTTGGCAAAAGGAGAGAGAAGAATGTTTGGGTGGAAGAGCTGGGCTATTGTTAAAGGGATTTTTATGTATCTGTTTTTCTGAGTCATTGCATCCACCTGACAGAATGCTGTGATTATTTCTTTGGGTGTTCTCTGTTTGTAGTTAATACAGTGTGCAGGGGTAAATACCATGTGAGGTGAGAGTTGCTATAGTAACTGGTTATTTATATTCAATAAAAAAAGTAAATACAGTGCAGTTACATAAAAACACTTGTCTGGTAAGTAGATGGCATGAGCAAGCGAGCCTGTTATTTTAGGACTTCAGGAGTGGATGCACTCTCCTGTAGTATTCCTGTTAACAGAACTCCATCATCACAAAGATATTGTAAATGTTAGACTGGTATTCCCAGACAAAAAACTAGATTAAACTGGAGAAAGCCTGTAGACATTTATCAGTAACTTAAAGGGAAAAGAAACTTAAAAACAATAAATTCAAATTTAAGGTTACACTTACAACTAAAACTAAATGTTTGAAAACATATAAATGATGGGGGTGAGGAAAAAAAGAACTGACAGTACATTTACTTTAAAAGGCATTTAAACTTGCCTGTGGAAACTTCTTTTAAGAATTTACTTCCACTCTCTCTGACAGCATGTGAATTTGCTGCCACAGCAACACACTTTGCTAATGGCTAGCGGCATTGTAAAGATTAATGCAGTAGACCTTGGAGCTCCAAGTACTGACAGCTATCCAACAACATTGGGTGCTGGCTCACTCTATCATCACCCTTTGACACTCCCTTCCTTTGGGTTTCCCCTCCCACCACAGTGTAAATGCTTAGTAAAACAACCCATTCACCTGGTGCGTCAAGAATGGAAAACCTGACGTGTGAATGTTGTTTTTCTTGTCTGAAACGGCACTCGGGCTGACTGTAAGCCCTCAGTTTTAGGGTCTGAATACTTAGTTAGAAACACATTTTTTCACCCTTATTACAACATGTATCTTGCCAAAATTTATCTTGAAATAAAAAATATTTTTAAAATTACATGTTATTTTAAAAGTTTGCACTGGTTTAGTTTACAAATTTATTTTCTTCATATTTGTATTGGTTACAAAATATAAGAGTACATTTTTAAATTAATATTTTTAAAGATTAGTGACCATCTGTTGCATAACATTTTTACCTTTTTTAAGCAAATTCAACCAAAGCGAATCTTTGTATTCTTCACTGCCGATGTAAAACCAGTTTCATGCTAGAATCCCCTCATTGCTACCAGTAATCCAGCAGCACTCATATGTAGTAGCTGACCCATTTCATTTCCTGTTTCATGTTTTAAGTCAACATTTGGAGCAGAAACCCATAGTAAGTGCACTGTGATCTAATAAGATGTAAATTATAGGCCAAAATCTACCTCTGGTATAAATCTGGAGTACCTCCACTGACTTCAGAATTTGGCCCTGTGTTGTTAAAGGGTACTTTAAAAAGAATTTGGCATACTTTTAGATTATCATCAATATAGATTAAAATAATTTGAAAGTCAATGGGAATTAGGCTCCTACGTGCCTAAGTAACTTTTGATGACAATGTTGAGCAAAGCAGCACCTCAATACCTTTACAAACCTAGGATTTATGGATATTTACATGGGGAAAAATATGGACTCAAACTGCTCACATGTAGTTGCCCCATTTTCTTAGTACTGCAGGTGAAAATTGGTAAAGTTACAAGCAATTATATTTACTGAACACGTGGAGAGTGCTCCACAGGAGACAGAGGAAGACATAATCCCTAGCTCAAAAAATTTACAACAGTACCTTTTACCAGAGTATCTCAAACTGTTTAACAAAAAGGAAACAATCTTTTCCCCATTTTATAGGTGGGGGAAACTGAATCACCAAATGTAGTTGTACTCTGAAAATTGACAAGTCAGAATGGCACTACCATGCTAATTTGTGAATCATATGTGCTTGATGTACAATGACTTCTGATAACTCATCTTGGCTTTTGAGAATCAAGCTGGCCTCTTTCCATCTCATTCCCTTAGTAACACCTGTGCAATCTCATTCCCATCACATAGGTTTACAGAAATGCAGTGAGTCGGAACTCAGTAAACAATTCTATTGATGAAACACAAAATGGAATAGAATCCCATTAACTTAATCTTAGCTGTGTTGGTTGTGCAAAGCTAACATGAAAAACACTTATTTATTTCAGTAAAGCAAATAGATATGACTCTATGCACAAAAAGAAAAAAAATCTGAATAATTTGTACTTAGTTTTCAGAGTAGACTTGCACTTTAAAGAAACTTTCTTAGGAGAGACAGATGGAGCCTCACTTTAAGAGCTTATGGATGAACACACTCCTCTTTAGGGCTGGTCTACACACTGTTTTTGTACCATTAAACAAACTGATTTAGTTAAAATGCAATCCCCTGGTGTGGTCACACATTTAATATTTGATTTAAAAGTTTGTATATGATATTAGCTTATGTTAATTGTTCTTAATATGAGAATTAATTCAATCGAAAGACAAAAATAGAACATTTTTAATGCTAAAGAACCTACCTATAAACAAATACTCATATTATGCAAACTATGTAAGCCACTTGAACATGCTTTGAAAATGTCCAATGGCTACACCAGAATTAATGAACACATTATATATGTAACTTACTGAGGAGAACACAAGTATTATTTCTATTAAAGGCGGATTGTTCTGGAAACACTTCAAGACCACATCAGTAATATTTTCCAGTATGTTGGGAGTGGTCTTCAAGTACCTAAATTATTTCACTCATCCATCTCCTGTTGTCTCATCCATGGCAGTTCTAGTTCCTTAAATATGAAGCACCTCACCACTTTCATTTAATTAGGCATGTGAAGAAGAGACCGAGTCTAAGTCATAGGCTACAATGGTAGACATCAAAGTTGACAAGTATTTTTAGGTCCAATTTATATTAGGATGGGTCCGTTCTATAGATTACTCTATGTCCAAGTGGAAGAATTTTCTGGTGAAAGAAAGCTTGAAAGTAAAGTCCTTTGAAGCCATTAGTCCCCCAAAATGTGGATAGGATAATAGGGTGCATCAAAGAAATATAACTAAACAAACAAATGTTATTACTAACTGTGTTAAGTTTGTCACCTTTGCTAATGTATTAAATGATATGAGATTGATTAGAAACTATTTAAAAAGTGACATTGACCAGCCTGCTCTCACTTTGCAAGTAGAGAGAATGGCAAAAATTAAATTAGACCCTGATCTTGCAAAGACTTACACATACACTTAACTCAGTGCAAGTAGTTCTACTGGTCAATGGAACTACTCACAGTGTGTAAAGTTAAGCACGTTTGTAAATTTTCACACAATCTGCACATTAGATTTTTAAAACTGCTTTCAGTTTCAGTGCTTGAAGTTGTTATATTTGTTTTTCAAAAATATATGCATTTGAACCTGGCAGTGTCCTTTGAAATCAAATAGCAGCACATAGTAAAGTTACTTTCCAAATAAAGCAATCAAAAGAAATAGCTCTTATGTTCAAGAGGCAGAGAGAAGTGTCTATTTATAAGAAAAAGCTAATCTGCAGAGGTGCTTGAGGTAAATACCAGCTGAGAGAAATACTGAAAGTGCATACAAGCTTGCTGATTAAAAAGACATTTTAGTGTACAATACATCTTTAAAAGTTGCATTCAATAATGGAATAAAAATTAGTTTAACTTTCCACATAGTAGAAGTGCCAGCAAGCAACTGGAATTAAAAATCAAAGCCCTTAATCCTAGAACTGGATCCACAACTATAATTCCATCAGGGTTGCCAACCCTCCAGGATTGCCCAGGAGTCTCCAGGAATTAAAGATTAATCTTTAATTAAAGATTATGTCATGTGATGAAAGCTCCAGGAATACATCCAACCAAAATTGGCAACCCTAAATCCCATGTGCCCAAGGGGAGACCCATTGAAGCAATGGAGTACATGTTAACAGACCCTACTGCAGAATGAGGGCCATAGTTTAGTTTATAATGGTGCCTGTCATAAGGGGAATGGCCCCTTAAGGGAAAATGGGCCCTAGTTCCCCCCCCTGTGACAACCTATTTGCCTCCACAGTGGAGGAAATGAATTGAATCATGTGACATATGGTCATGTGACAAAACCAGGCCTCTAGGGGTTAGAAAAAGAGAGGCCTGAGACTGTAGATGATCAAAAGTGAGACAGGCAGAGAGCTGGAACAGAGAAGTGACCCCTTGTGAAGGAGGAGCTGATCCAGGCACAACCCAGTTGGAAACTGGTACAAAGAAAGCTCCAGGGAGCAGCAAGGCTCCTGCAGAGACCCTGAAAAACCAAGAGAGCACCTGAAGAGCAGCAGAGGAGGTTTGCCCCTTGACCTCTTTGAACCATGGAGAGTTGGAAAAGCAGGCAAAGGCTGGGGGAAGAATTCCAGGTAAGAGTGCCTAGGAATGGCTGCTTGAATTATTTTGGGACTTTGAGAATGGTCTGAATTGTTTTGAACTTTAATAAATCAGACCCCCAAGAAGGAAAGTACTTACTACACTTGTGAAAGCTTTTTGTGAGTTATTGATGAATTCAAGAGAGCAAAGTAAGGGAGGTTACTGCAGAGCCTTGGGGGTTGAGGCAGGGAGGCACTCTAGAAATTACCAACCCTCTTACAGTGCCATTTTCATAATCAACAACAAAAAAGTTCTGATTTATATCAAAGTAAACTTACTAATGTGCTGAAGAATTCTCATTAATTGCCCTTTAAGTCTTTAATTTTGGCTAAACTAAAATGGAGTCAAATAACAAACCTTACTATCCTTTTCATTCAATACAAACTGGTATAAAAATCCTATCCTATTGTAGCACAGGTTGTCTGACTTGTTTGCAGTTGAACATATAATACAAGTAGGTGGGTTTTGTTTTTTTGAAGAATGCTGCAGCAATTATTGGTTTAAAATATAAATAACCTCAAAATCCTGACAGCATTCCTTTAACTGTAGAAGTGCTTTGTATTGAGCTGGTTCACAAATACTTTTCTCAAAATTTGCTCAAGTTACATTAGCCACCATGTTTCAAATAAGTATTTCCAAATTGAATTTTTTAAGAAGTTATTAAAACTCAGACAATTCATCTCCTTTAAAAATGTCTGAATTTATCCCTAGTTCAATTTCATATACACTCTCTAATTTTTGAATTATTTTAATCAGCTGTGGGTTGCTTTAGTAAGCTAATATAATTATTTTATTACAAATAAAATCCAAAATGTTATAAATATTTGGAAATATCATTGCATTTGATTCGGAAGACAAGTTCCACAACCTTCTTAACTCCATAAGGCCCTAGAAGCTGCCTAGGACTAAGCATATTGGCTCAATGTCCAGACAAAGCTACAGTATTAAACAGCAAGTTAAGCAGAATTGTAACAGCTACTGTTACTAATTTTGTGGATAGGGTTCCAGTGTTACTAGGAGGTGACAAGTTCATGCTGCTATTCTTTTCTCTCTCTCTCCAGCTTCATTCGTGATTCAAGCAAGTAAAAGGCTGATCTTCCACATTAAACCCCTCCCCTCACCAATAAATTCTTCTAGCAAAAGGGAGTAGTAACCCATTCGCACATGCATGGATACACCCCTTTTCATATGCCTGATTTGACCAAACTCTCAATATCTTTAACAAAAACAGAGTAAAACTGTTTTTACCTCCCCCCCCTCCCCAGTCTTGAGGAATTTGCACACCTCTAAGGCTAGGTCTACACTGCAATTAACAGGCTCATGGGGCTTGGGCTAATGGGCTGTTTAACTGAGGTGTAAACATTGAGGTTTGAGCTCCAGCCTCAGCTCTGGGACCCTCCCACCCTGCAGGATCCTAGAACCCGAATGTCTATACCACAATTAAACAGCCCCTTAGCCTGAGCCCTCTGAGCCCGATGCAGCTGACATAGCCCAGCCAGGAGTGTCTAATGGTAGTGTAAACCTACCTTAAAAGACTAGACTAAGGGTCTGTCTTCCCTGCAAAATTGACTTATCTACACTCTAGTTACTTCTCTTGAGGTAGCCTAGCTTGAGTGAGTGTGGCCACACAGCAAAATAACACTGGAGTTGCTGTGTCCTCACACACACCACGTAGGTATGATTGACTATACTGATTCTAACCACTACTCTAGCAATTAGACTACACATTGCTCGAAGAGTTATGAATGCAGTCAAGGATTCCTGATACCTCAAATTCTTCTGCTGTCTCTCAAATTGTTGTGACATACACTTTGCCAGTGGGCTACACATCTACTCTAAAGCCTGATCCCAACGGGGGACCACAACCTATTTCTGCTATCAGTTACTCCTCTAGTTAAAGTGGAAGTGGCTGTAGATTTGAAGGCCCTGTGTACAAACCCTGATGATGACAATGTGAGGGGGGAAAACAGTATGTCATGACAGAGTATCCTAATATATCTGCCTAAAAGGGAAGAATTAAAGTTGCAAAACAAACCTTAATCCCGGCTTTTTTTTTTTAGTTCTGAGTGCTTAACTTTGCAACTTTAATGTTCTCTTAACATTTAAGAGAACATTAACACAGCTGCTGGGAGCAAGTCCTGCAGCCTGGGTTGACAAGCTTTTGTTTGCAGGGTTTATGCTAGTGTAACACCAATAGACCCCAGTCGTCAGCATTGAACCTGGGACCTCTGGAGCTTAGTACATGAGCCTCTACTGCATGAGCTTAAAATCTAACTGGTTGTTACCTTAGGCTGCAGTCAGTCAGTGTCTCTCTCTCTCTCTCTCTCTCTCTCGGTGCCACTAGCTGGGACAGAACACCACACCCAGGAAGTGTGTGGGTTACGCTAGCATGCTAAAAACAACAATGTAGTTGTTCTGACTCAGGTGAAGCATAGGGAGGAATGTGGGGTTCAGAGTCCAAGTTCTAGCTGGAGCCTGAACATCAAAACTACCTCTGCAAAGCTATTTCTAACACCCTAGCCTGAGATCTGCTAACATGAGTCCGTCAACCTGGGCTGCGAGACTCACTCCCAGCAGCTGTGTTGACATACCATACTCTAAATGGCCCAAGGAGTTGCTCATGACTTACCACCTGGGGAAGCTTATAGGTGCTTAATACAGCTACATGTAACTAATAAAACTCAGTTGGTACTACATGACATAGATCAATCGGAATACTTCACATAAGTTACAGATGAAAATTAATGCTGAAGAAAGGTTTGAATGTACATTTTATGGATTATTCTGTCTAACTTCATTAGGCCTGACATACTAAGTTTTTTAAATAAAGAAACTGAAAGTTCTTACCTAACATGCTTTACACACCATATAATCATGATGAACTGCTTACAAATAGTCACTCCCACACAACTACTACCAAGAGAAATAAAATATTTATAATGAAGACTATACTAAACTATCCATTTAGCCAAGTTAGGAACACTGTTCCAAAACCAATCTTACTTTTAAATATCAGTGAAAGATACTTGTTAACATACAACACTCTGAAAAGGAAATGTGTTTTTATTTCCTGCTGTCAAAATTTTCTGCTAAATCAAATTTTTGCCACTATGGTTTGATCTCTCAATGGACTTCCCACTGAGCAAGGACAGCAGGACCAGGCCTATATTAGGTTCCACAGTAGGTCTTTTAAAAAAATCAGAACTTTTAGTCTAAAATATTTTTATCTAATGTTAATCAACCAGATGTATATGAACATTAAACGTCATCTTGTTTTAAACAATTGGTAAGTTAAGGTTGCATTTTTTTAAAAAGAAACAAAGCAGGTGCATTATAAATAATGGATGAAAAATGGCAAACTTGCTTTTTCCACCTGTCACACCGTTGCTAATAACTTTAAAGACTGCTGCAGGCATATTTTTGTTTAAAGTGTACAGGAAATGGTTTACATTAATACATGTAAATAAAAGACTGACATTTTATAAGGCCCTGAGAATATTATATGTAATGGCTTTGCACGTCTGAGCTCTAATCTTGTTGAACAACTAAGTGGTTTTAATCATTACACAAATCAGGCACAAAGAGAAAATAAAGTTACAACACAGCTATAGGTCTGAACTTGCTTGTATGAAGCCCTGCTGTCCTTTAGGCAGATAGTAAAGGAACACAACATACCTGAGTTGGTCTTTGCTCTTGCAATAAGACCAGCATAGGCAAAGCACACCTAATAGCAGGAAATGAAGGTTTCCTGTGCTTAAAAAAATAAATAAAACAGTGTTACCTATAAGCTATACTGTGGTTCTGTTCTGGGTGGTCTGGTCCAATTTTAATATTGGAACTCTGCATATCTTATCAGTTTCTCAGTCCCAGCACTGTCAGAAACATCTAACTCTAAAATGAAGAAATTAATGAAACACAAATAATATTGTAAAATTAAATGTCAATTGATAGAGTCCTAAAAAAGTTGCCTTCTCTTAGTAATGGCCCATATCCACAATTTCTTAATTAGACTGTATATTCTTCAGGCAAAAACTGTCTATATTTTGTGTCTTATACCGTCCTTAAAATACAGTCAACTCTGTATTAATAAAACATGTGGACAATCACATTACATATATTCAGTGGCCTTCTCCAGAGCGGGTGTTAAGTTTGCCCACCCTTCAGGATTGTCCTAGAGTCTCCAGGAATTAAAGATTACTCTTTAATTAAAGATTATGTTATGTGATGAAACCTCCAGGAATATATCCAACCAAAATTGGCAACCCTAGTTGGTGTCATCTAGGTTTCCTATTTTTACCCTATTCTCCCCTGCAAGAGAAGCTTCAATATCACACTAATATAATGAAAGCTCAAATGCCATTCTATATCCACATGCAGTCACCTTTGTGCATTAGCAGAATAATCCTGGAAGGAAACAAATGCTACCAGATGTGGCCAACTATGTACAGATCTGTGGGAGTGATTATGATTGGCAGGGAGTGGACTCCTGCATATGACACTCAATACCCCAATCTAAATGTGACCACATGCTGTTTGGACAAGCCTCGCAGTTCAAAGAACTGCCAGAGGGAACACAGCTAAATAGCGCACACACAGAAGCCACAGTGTGAAAACAGGCATCTAAGTATGCTAGACATGGGCACTGGCCAGTCAGTGTGTTATACATATATGCAAGCAAGGAATGCACCAAAGCTTTGTGTGGCTCCTATGGTTTAGATGCCAATCAAACAAGATGCCTACAAAACTAACCTACATAACACAGTTATCTGGCACAGCCAGACATGCTACAAGACAGAGTCCCTTCATAGTGTCTTTGCTGTTATCCACAAATCATGCCCAAGGCATCAGATTAATACACACCATTGCAGGTGTGTTGGTTTTTTTTTGTTTTGTTGTGTTGTTTTTTTTATCTTCAGGGTGTCTTCACACATGGTTACAGATGCATTATAATGTGCTCTGTACAGTCGGGATTCATACATGGTGTGTGTACAGTAGCAGGTTGGTGTATAAAAAGCAATGAGTCAGAAAGGGGTGAATATGCTAACTAGTACAGCCTAAGAAATCTGCATATCTTTAAATTTACCACCCTGATACAAAACACAGGACAGTATACTGTGAGGCTACTCGTTACCCCCACAGCTCTCTCACTGGGGCCAGGAAAGCCCACTTTAGAGTGTGGGTGGTAGGGGCTCCTAAGAAGTTGTTCAAGCTAGCACATTTTTCCAGTTATCTTTGTTTAACATTATAGAATTAAAATCTTTAGCAGTCCATCATATGCCTTCTCATATTGAGTAGCAGTGCCAATTTCATTCTGTTTTCTCTGCTATTAATACTCTCTTCCCCAACCTCAGTGTCCCTGGAGTTGGTCTCAATGGGCTGTCCTGAAGGACACAGTCTATCCCTTGCCTTTTAGCTTTTTCTCATGGCTGTAGGAGTTACCAACATTATAAAATTCAAGTTTCATAATGGAAGTCTTAAAACTGAAGTTAAAACAATGCAGCTGAGTATGAAACAAACATTCTCCTGTAACCTTAGAAGAACTAGCTGTAGTAGCAGAAGCTTCTAAGCATGTGCGCCCCTTGAAGTGCCCTCCCCACACTATCACTTGATGCCCATATTGCAGAACTTTTTGTGCTTTGTGTTTTTAGGAAGGGAAGGATTACATAATCTGAAGGAAGAAGAGGGGTATTTTGGGTTTAAATTAGTGGTGGTTTGTCCTGCTTCACTGTGTAGTGTCTGGTGATCTGAGGATGTTAGCATCAGCCCTCATGTTCCAGGCTATTTCCTAGCTTCCAGTGCTAACTGCAGTGTATGATTAGCTATGGTTGGTGACTATTCACTGGCTGAATTCTATTACTTGTGAACTCTTCCTGCTAGCAATGATTGTATGCAACAGAAGGATCATGCATTTCTCTTGCTTTCTGTTCATTATTTGGTTGGAACATTCCTAGGCTGTCTATGAAGCAATTCTGGAGGAAACTTCTGAACATCTGAGAAATTGGCTTCTAGGATATTTGAACAATAGGCTCCTTGGGCCATCATCAGAGGATATATACGGGCCCCATCTGCAGGCTTCTTTTGGGTGTGCTACCTTTACTTGACAGAAATGTACATAGCTGCCTCTCTGTCTAAAGAGAAACATTCCAGTTCTGCGGTGACATATAATGTAGGGACCTGTTAAGATTCTTACAAACCACATGCCTCATGTGAGCAATGCAAAGCTTCAGCTCCTCTAGACAACTAATCTTTAACTACTTTCTCTCAATCCTGTTCATGGACTTAATTTAAGCACATAAATCTGGCTAGTTGCTGACATACAATCTGTCTGATTTCTTTTTCCAGAGTTCCTGAATATGCACAGCTCCCACTAGGTGCTCAGCATCTCTAAAACTTGGGGCAATGATTAGATGACTAAATATGGACTTATCTGCTTAGGTTTAAAGATCCAGGTTTGAAAATTCTGCATGTAACCCCCTCCAGCTATGCAAACTTCCATCAATTTGTTACATGCAAAATAAAGGAGGAAGGAAAAGGCTCCAAGCAAAAAAACCCATACTACTTTTTTGCCAGAATTAGTGTATTTATTAGGGCTGTCAATTAATCGCAGTTAACTCACACGATTACCTCAAATTAATCACTATTAAAAAAATTAATCGCAGTTTTAATCGGACTGTTAAACAATAGAATACCAATTGAAATTTATTGAATATTTTTGGAGGTTTTTCTACATTTTCAAGTATATTGATTTCAATTACAACATAGAATAAAGTACCCACTTTATATTTTATTACAAAAATAGTTGCACTGTAAAAATGAGAAACAAAAGAAATAGTATTTTTCAATTCACCTCATACAATACTGTAATGCAATCTCTTTATCATGAAAGTGCAACTTACAGATGTAGATTTTTGTTGTTGTTACATAACTGCACTCAAAAACAAAAGGTTGATTTTTCTTTTTTGGTGATTTGGGTTCTGTAGTTTTCACATCGGAGTGTTGGTCTTTTAAGACTTCTGAAAGCATGCTCCACACCTCATCCCTCTAAGATTTTGGAAGGCACTTCAGATTCTTAAACCTTGGGTCCAGTGCTGTAGCATCTTTAGAAATCTCACATTGGTACCTTCTTTGCGTTTTGTCAAATCTGCAGTGAAAGTGTTCTTAAAACGAACAGCATATGCTGGGTCATCATCCGAGACTGCTATAACATGAAATATATGGCAGAATGCAGGTAAAACAGAGCAGGAGACATACCATTCTCTTCCAAGGAGTTCAGTCACAGATTTAATTAACACTTTTTTTTTTTAATGAGTGTCATCAGCATGGAAGCATGTCCTCTAGAACGGTGATTGAAGCATGAAGGGACATATGAATCTAACACATCTGGCATGTAAATATCTTGCAGTGTCGGCTACAATAGTGCCATGTGAACACCTGTTCTCACTTTCAGGTGACATTGTAAACAATAAGCAGGCAGCATTATCTCCTGCAAATGTAAACAAACTTGTTTGTCTGAGTGACTGACTGAACAAGAAGTAGGATTGAGTGGACTTGTAGGCTCTAAAGTTTTTTTTTTACATTGTTTTGTTTTTGAATGCAGTTATTTCTTGTACATAATTCTGTGTTTGTAAGATCAACTTTCATGATAGAGATTGTATTACAGTACTTGTATGAGGAATTGAAAAATACTATTTTATAGCACAAATATTTGTAAATCAAAAAATATAAAGTGAGCACTGTACACTGTGCTCTGTGTTGTAGTTGAAATCAATATATTTTAAAATTTAGAAAACATCCAAAAATTTTAAATAAATGATATTCTATTGTTTAACGGTGCAATTAATCACAATTAATTTTTTAATCGCTTGACACCCCTAGTATTTATAAATAAAATACTTAAGTGTTTGTTTTACTTCTGAATGACCTAATAAAGTAGAACCCCGCCCCCCAAAAGGAGCCTGTGTTTCCATGTGTGGAAGAAAAGATCTAGGAAGCCTACCTCTCTCCCCCTTGCACTATCTACTGCAGATTAGAAGTTATAAGTTGATACAGTATGATAACAGATCAGTCATGACAAGAGTGTTTTAAGTACAAGATGAAGAGCTTATCCTTGCAGAAACAGAGGTCAGCCATGCGATGATGATGTGGGATATCTAACTGGTAGGTGGTGTATGGACACATACTTGTCTGGCTGAAGTGTACACTCTCTCTCAGTGTACACACACACACACACACACACACACACACACACACACACACACACACACACACACACACACACACACACACACACACGCCAAATAACCATATAGGATAAAAAAAGTCTCTAGAAAACCCAGTTATTCATTCTCCATAATATGTCACTTATATCAACATATTTTTTCATAGAATATCAGGGTTGGAAGGGACCTCAGCTCAGGAGATCATCTAGTCCAACCCCCTGCTCAAAGCAACACAATTTTTTTTTTTTAAAATCCCTGTTCCCTAAATGGCCCCCTCAAGGATTAAACTCACAACCCTGGGTTTAGCAGGCTCATGCTCAAGCCACTGAGCTATCCCTCTTTCTAAAGAAAAGAATTATCCATAGCACAATTTATTTTTTGAAAAAACAGAGAACCAACACATTACCAATATTGTGTGACTCATATTGATGAGTCACCAATAAGAAATTTATTGACAATTATTTCTCACAATTTAATACAAAATGACGCAATTTTTGGACTTTAAGCTGAGTGCAAATGTATAAAAACAGTTGGTTTAACAACTTAGTTAAAAAAATCATTTTAGAACTTGCTGTACAAACATTTTGAAACTCCAGTTTAACACTTTCTAACAGTAAAGCTTATTCTTTCAGACCCATTTTGCATCTCGTTTTCGAGATAGCTTCCTGGGTACTTAATTTGTTTTTTAATTAAGAAAAACATTGTTGGCTTCTTCTAATTCAAGTTAAATTTAAACTGGAGTGTTCCTTAGGTCTCTAATTTACTAATCCTTTTTAAAAAGAGCTGGTCCTATATAGTAACACTTGCTACAGCAGCAGGTAGACTTTTGATTTTTCCAGAAATTTCAATTGGCTGAGGTGCCAGGGTAGTTCAGTTTTTTGTTGGCACCACTCAATTTGCCTGTCTATCCACAACTCATTTTATTTCAAATAGTAAAATGCTTGTAACTATACAACAGAAGACAGTCCTGCACTGGCAGGGAGATGAGAGCAGGTAACCTCTAGGCTTTAAAAAAAAAAAAAAAAAAAAGTCAAGGAGCTAATAAAGAAAAGGGCACTCTGTTTAGCTTTCTAAGGCAGCTGAAATAGGATTCCAGTTCAAAGGGTCTAATTATACCCTGGCGTAATGAGGCACAACTCCAGTAAAATCAATGAAGAAGCACCTACTTAAGCCAGGGCTGAATTTGGCCCAAATTGTGTAAGCAAACTGTTCCTTTTCTGCTTGGCTTTCTCAGTAATGAGTGATACCTAAGCAGTGTATTCTGGTAGGTGTGGCGGTAATTAGCTCTCCAGCTTTTTAGGTTAGAGCTCAAATAACTGTCTTGCTTATTACTCAGGAAAGGAAAAAAGTAGTCCTCTGTATGATGGAAATAATAGCAAGATAACATTTTGGGTAAATGGTTCAAGAAGCTATTGCCCTTCATTAAAGGTGTAAGGTGGGAATTTTTCAAAGATAAACTTCATACTTTGTTTTACCTAAGGATATCACCTTAAGTTAAAAAAAAAAAGACAACTTATTTTCTAGTTTGTGCTATTTCTAAAATTGTTTGATAGGAATTGCTTCTCTACATGCGCAAGATTCCTTCTAAGTTCCTGATTGCTACAAGTGATGCGGCAGAACAAAGCCTATTAGAACTGACAGTTAGTTATTTGGATTTTCAATTACATTCCTTTCAGTGTATCATTTTCATGTCTGACTTCACAACAGACTACAATAAAAGTCTGAATTTACAATATTAGCAAATAGAATAGGATTTTATTTTGAAAGATTAGTGAAACTATCATTAATGAAGATTTTGTGTGATTCTGATAAAAATTTGTAGTGCTGTTTAACATCCCAGATTAGTTCTAGAGCTGAGAAGAGATAATTAAGAAAAGATTAATCTGGATTTCACAGAGAAGTGTCCAACTCTCACTCTTTTTTCACTATCCTACTAAAAATATCATTGCTTCAATTTCAACTGCAAATTATTGCAAGCCAGAGGATCAAATAATTCATTTTAAAAAAAAATCTCACTTGAATCAAACTAAACTTCACACTAAATATAAAAGCCCCATATCTTTCCATCAATTTTTATACAAAACGGTCATTGGCTCAATGGGGGTTCTATTAATGTAACAATGGAAGGTTATGGCCCAAAATGCGAGCAGCCAAAATCGGAGGGAACCACTACTTGGAGATTGTAGAAGGCCAAGAAGTCTGAGGAATGTTCATTTAAATCATAAGTATAAACAAGTATGTAATTTAATAACAAAGTTCCAGAATCATTTATTGCTTCCTATAGTTTACCCCCAGGAAACAGTTTTATCATACATAAGATATGCAAAGAGTTTGTTTTTAGTAAAATATTAAATACATGTCCCTCAGTATATGCACAGACTTAACACTAATACAAATTACTATATAAAACTGTCAATTCCAGACAATATTCTTTATTTAACCAGCCCAAGTATTTACTATACCAAGCTTGAACTACAATACTGAAGTATTTAGTTTAAAAAAAAACTAAAATGCAGCACAGTTGTGTAAGGGATAATTTCATGATCTGAACAAGAGATCTGATGATACTGTCCCTTCAGATGCTAGGTGATGCCATTGCCACAGAAGAAAAGCAAAACCACCTCCTCCCCCATCCTTTCTATGGCAAAACCCCTCTGGAAGTAAACAAACTTCCATTTATTAAGACTTGGTAGTAGGACCAAGACTGTTTCTTTATGACATGGGATCTTAAAAACATCCTTTTATGTTCAAATACAAAATATCAGTAATTTTGGCCAAGATTTTAAGTAGTAACTAATTTTGGGTGTTTCAATATTTGGGTGCTCCACTGAAGACATTTTTATAAGTTTCTGATATTTTTGTTTAGAAAGCCCTGAGCACCTACCCTCTGAAAATCTGGCCCCTTTAAGGTGGCAAGTTGGGCTTCTGTACAGAGGCACCTAAAACCAAAATTTTAGAAGTGACTAAAGTGATTTTTATCCTATCTATTGATGGTGAATTAGGCATATTTTGATGATTGGCATTTAAGGACCAGCTCAAAACAGAAATAAATGGGAATTTTGCCATTCTCTAAGTAGACAGAGAAAGCCCTACAGTATTTTCTTTAACACATGAAAGTAAAATGTGCTGAATACCTCTCAGGCTGACATTTGGGTGTAGACTGCACATACTGATAAAGATACTGGAATTTTTTCCTTTACCTTTGCAGGTCACCTTTTAGAACAGCTTTATTTGTTTGTTTAATATAACATGCCAGTTCACCTCTAATCAAGTGAAACAAATTCTGAGAAACCAGTTCACAAACAGACATGCACATTACCAAACCACAACACAGTTAGTCACAATTGGCTTTCCTTGCCCGTGGAAGACAACAAAAGTTGTATGGTAGAGGTCCTGCAGGTCAAGAATAGAGAGTATTGGCAAATCTGTCTGGAAGCTCACAAGAGGCCCAATTCTTTTCTGTATTACATCAGTGTAAGCCCAGAGTAACTACTAAAATTGTGGAGATGCACAAATTTTTTTACATAAGGGTAGATTACAGCAGAATTTGACCTCACTCTTATATATTTGATTCTACTCAGAATTCATGTTCTCATTTGCAATTACTGAAGAATGTGTCACAGTTAAAGGCTAAGTTTTTATGTGGCTTTAAGCTAAGATACCACATCAAGAGACCCGCTTAAATGACTTTTAAAAAGTATATTCTTTTGTCTCCGAAAGGGTTGAGTGCTGTTTACAGGGCTTTTTAATAATGTGAGAACTATATTTTTTTCCAGACTTTTAAAAAGTATTACTGTGCTTCTTCAAATGTTCTGACCTCTTGTATTTTTACAACATGTACGTTATCAGACTTAGATATTTTTCCAGTTTGACTTCTGTCTTCTCAATGAAAATAAAGATGATGTTGTTATACCAAAAAACTCAGTATAAAGTGTTTGTGTGCTGTGTTCAGGGTTTGAATCTGGTAACAATCAGAATTAACTCCTTAAACCCTACTGAAAATACACACGTTTCATAATTACTTGGGGGAATAAGCTATTAGTCCAATGATTAACATAATTTCAGTGTCAATAAGGAGCACTCAAAACTCAGATCTTTTGTAGACTCTTCTCCACTAAAGAAAGGACTACCAATAAATTTTGTAGTTAGCCTTAGAATACCTAGCAATGACATTTTTAAAAAGAGGAAAAGCCATTTCAAGTTCTGTAAAGAGGTACACTTTCTGTGCCTTCTAATCAGTTCTTTAAAAGGAATAAAGTTAGCAAAGGCATAACTAAAGTTTTTTATTAGCTACTGTCTTTTATATGCATTTTTACACAACTAATAGCATTTTAAAATTCGTGTGGTTTTGTACTATAGCACAGAAACTACAACAACTAGACTTGCGGTAAACGACTTATAAAGCAAATAAAGAAAATGACTATATCATGAACTGTTTGCTTTTTACTGTTTGCTGTTCTACCACTCCCTCAGCTTGAACGTACAATGTGAAAAGTCACAACGGTGGCTTCAGAACAAGTCATTAAAATGTGAGCAAGCACAAAGAAACCAATATTCACTTCTCAAGAATAGCTTAACTCTTACCATAGAAATATTACAAAAAAAATTCAGTTCCTCTCACCAGTTGGATTCTTGTATTAACAAGTAAAATCACAGGAGGAGGAAGAGCTATCAGTTCCCCGTTTGTCTTCTATATATAGAACTTTAGAGAAGGAGACTCTTATTACAGCATAGTTTAAAAACAGACAATCAATTCTGTCAATAGTTTTCTGTATTTCTTAAAGTATACTGAAGTATCATAAAAGCAGCAAAGAGTCCTGTGGCACCTTATAGACTAACAGACGTATTGGAGCATGAGCTTTTGTGGGTGAATACCCACTCCATCAAATCCGAAGTGGGTATTCACCCACAAAAGCTCATGCTCCAATACGTCTGTTAGTCTATAAGGTGCCACAGGACTCTTTGCTGCTTTTACAGATCCAGACTAACATGGCTACCCCTCTGATACTTGAGGTATCATAGTGCTTCTCTCTTACAACCTACTTTCTCTGACTTGATTCTGCAATGAAGTCATAATCCTTTGCTGGAAGGAAACAGTTGTCATGGAAATATTTGTGGTGATGTATTTGTAGAATTAGTATTATGACTTCACTGCTAGCAGAACAAGGAGAACACTGATAAGGTGTTTGGAATTTTAGCTCAAATGGCAAGGAATCTTATGAAACTTACAAGTATACTACCACCGATTTTTAATATTTCCTGGAGTTTTGTCTCTTTCAAAGACTGAACTTCAAAAAGAATATTCTTAATATCTTTATAAGATTATGGAAGAAAGCTTAAAGTAGGGTTTAGATTTTCAAATATATGGTGCTCCAGATGACTATCAAATCTTGTTCTTAAAGTATCATGTGCTAACACACCCACCCCAATGTTCTGTTATCCAAAATCCAACATTCATATCTAAAATGAAATTAATTTTTTCCCGTTGCTATGTAACAGAGTATTACAAACTTTGAAAAATTTATGCACAACTATAGGTACACAAGACCAGAAAGAACTGTTACATTTATAAAAACATCATCTTATCTTAAAATTTAACACCTCTTAAACAAATATAATTTGCTAAGGTACTAAGTTAAAGAATAGTGGATCTAAAAATTAAATACAATTCTCAAGTTTATGTAGTCCCTCCTTCTACCCATTATATACAATAAGATTAATGTATTGTGGCTTCAACCCTTTAGTTAATCTTGATTTCCCTTATAAAATAAGTGAATACTCTTGAGGATTTCCTTCACTTTTTTTAATTTAATTTTTCCTTATTGGCAATCTTTGTCCATCATCCCTGATTCATTTCCTCCTGCTTCTGAACACTCTTTGTTAGTTGCTCCTGTATAAGATATCTAGTCAGATAACAGTGTGGCCTAGCCCAGAAACAGGCTTGGGAGGAACACTGCAGTCTAAAACCATTATTAGGTGAATGATCAGGTGACTCATAGGGAATTCATGTATCACAGCATAGTAAAATTCTGGGATTTTTTTCAGCCCTCTGATGTAATAAAAATCAGAGAGTCCTACAAAAGTTTTCCTGGTTAGCCTGAGGTCAACTCTTTAGGGGTGTGTATGCCTTCAAAAAGCAAGAGTGAAGAACTAAGGAAGGTAGTTTTTGTTTTCCCATTTAAACTCCTCATAACCAAGGAGGGAGGCAACATGAGTTGGCAAAAAATTTAAGTGCACTTCCTGCAAACAGTAATACTGAATTTAGCAACACAGAAAAGTGTTCAGCTTATGAAATCTGAAATGGGATTGTGTGAAGACATTGAGGTGGATGGGCACTTCTCCTAGGACTGAAACTACCTGACGCTGGTACAATTTAGTGCAGTAGTTTTCAAATTGTGGGTCGCGACCGTATCTTAATGGGGTTGCCAAGGCTGGCTTAGACTTGCTGGGGTCCAGGGATGAAGCTCATGTTACAGGCTCCCTTGCGTGGGGCTGAAGCCCTTGGGCTTCAGTCTTGGCTCCCCCCGAAGCAGAGGGGCTCAGGCTTTGGCACCCCCACCCCAAGCACTGGAGCTTGGGACAGCTCAGGCTTTGGTCCCCCATCCTGAGGTTGTGTAGTAATTTTTGTTGTCAGAAGGGTGTCACAGTGCAATGAAGTTTGAGAGTCCCATATCTAGTCCATTCCAAAGATACATTTTGCTCTTCAGAAGTATTTTTGTGAGCCCATCGGATAAGTCTCTGGGAGAGGTAATTTAGTAGTATCAAGGTGAAGGATCCTAGGCAGAGCAGTCACCCTAACTCTCCCTTAAGTAAGAGGCTTCTACAAGCTCCCTCACCCCAGCAGCTCCTTCCAGTCCCTCACTGTCCCTTTTCTGTTAAAGTCTAATTAGTTCGGTGAGCCCCCAGCTGGGAAAGAAAAGTATCCTATGCTGTAATTTAATGAAATGTGATATACAGTCTTACTTACCCAATTCTTTAGAAACTGGAGATGCAGTTGCTATTTCTCCAATCTTTGCAACACCATCATAATATGCTCTTCCAGCCAGTATCATAGCTATAGGGAAAACAACAAGAGTACTCAGCTTGTGTTGCATTTAAAAAATTGAGTACATTATGAATTACCATCCACCAGGAAAAGGTGGATAATACTTCCACAATGCCTGCCTGGGCTTCAAATGGGGTGCACAAACTTGGTTCTCTAACTTTTTTGGGAATTATTCTAGGATATTCTGAGTCCAGTCCAGCGCCTGTTGATGTCAATGGAAAGATTCTGACTTCAACAGAGGCAGGATCAGCCCCCAATAATAGTAAATGACTCACATCCATTAATACGATACAGAATTCCCGAAAAGCATATGTTTTTTTAAGACATAATACATACAACCAAAAAGCACATGTCCTTTCTGTCTTACTTTAGATTCATATGCACCCTTAGTTCCTATTAATGGACACATGGAAAAATTCTACTCCATTGATTGAATTACTCAACTTGAATTAAAATGGATTTTAAAGTCTGAGTATGGAGCATTGCAGCTGAGTGGCCTCATCGCTCAGTAAATAGCATAGCATGCTACTACACAGAAAACCTGCATTTGAAAGCAGTGATGGGGCTCTTGAACTTCAGGCTAGGAAAGAATTATAAGGATTTGAAAATATCATGACAGATATCAGGAGAGCGAGGACAACTTTTTACTGCTCCCTTGCAACTCTTAATGAGGAGGTAGTTTTAGAGGTCAAAAGCTATAACAATACTTGAAACTACACAGGAGAAGGCCTGTGATATTCCAGGTAAAGTATTTTTAAAGAAGTACAAAATGATGTTGTGAGTGGGGTGAAAGATCCTATAGAGGCCAACTCCAGTCCACAGACAGTACTTTCAGATGTTGTTTAATGTGATTTTTAACAGCTAGAAATAAGACCCACCAGCAACTCATGATCAGCAAGTTCTCTGTGGACCACAATTTGAAATTGTAGAACTGAGTTTAGTACAGTGTTAAGGGAAAAAAGGAGTGTGGTTTTTTTTTTTTATTTCTATATTAAACTCTTGCATTGTAAGATCATGGTAAAGCCCTCTCAAGTCTTTGATTCTGGCATACTTGCTACAAAGTAGTAGATTTTAAAATGATAAAAGTTCAAGAATGTAAATCTCTTGTCATGGGCATTCTATGAATCATGCAGGAAAAGAGTCTATATTCACACTTTAGTATATTGTAAACAATATCTAGTATAAAGATTGCCATAGACTGTACTTGTTGTGCCATTATTCTACTTTAATGGGATATGTTTGGCTAAAAGGTGAGTGAGTGTGGCAAATTCCCAGTACACAACTATTTTTGGTCTTTCCAGTTCTAAGAAAAAATAAGTGTCACTAGATAACCATATCAAGTGAGAGAGACAACGGAATGAGATAATTTGAAAACATCTTTCTGTAACTTCGCAATGTTTTAGACTTGCAAAAATTGTATAAAAAGAGAGAAAGCCTTCTCTTCATTTCTTAAGTGAAGACCAGCTATGTAGATTCTGATATACCTGTCACTTCTAGGATTTAACAGAAAAGCTCAACCATCACCTATCAGAAAATCAAACACTGTATCAGCTGGAGACACATAAAATTCATAGGAAACAGAAGATCAGCATAAATTATCAGTGAACAAGGTAACCAGTAATAGCTTTTCTTACTGATAAATCATAGTGTGGTGCAATACTTTGAAGATGACACAACTGGTCTTCTAGGAACAAATTCTGCCCTCCCTCCCTCTCTGTGGCTGCAGAAGTTCCCAGATGCAGTGAAGATCTGCTGTGAAAGCTTTATGGAAATCTATAAGAAATCTACAGTGCCAGAGTGTTGAGGAAAGACTGATAGATCTGCTGCTGTGTGTTTCCAACAGCCAGTGATCCCCTGTGAAGTGGCATCACAAGAGTGACCAGGCGCATGGAAGGATTACTTCTCGTCTTACCTTCACAGAACCTCCCTATAACTAAGCCTGGCTACGCAGAGTTGGTAGTTAGGAATGGAGAATAAAACACAGTTACCTTAAATGGAAAGCTTTGATGTGAATTATTTGAGATACATAAATCACTATGACAGAGTAGCAAAATCAATACTGTTGATTCCCAAAAAAAAGATGACAATAAAAGCAAGGCACTCTTCTTAAAAGAACTAATTCCATGTAATTTAAATTAGTGCCAAAAGAAGTCTATAATTGCCCTATGATAAGTGAGCATGAATTACAAACTACCAGTGGAAAATGTTTACCATTTCACTGTTAGTCAGTACATCTGAAGCATCCAGCTAATAACGTGTTTATCAAGGGTAGCTGAATGAACCAAACCATCCGTCCTAAACAGTTTATTCATTTGAAGGGAGGTTCCATAGATACAATTCCATACATTTTTAATACACAAATAATGAAGCACCATCAGATACTCTTTTGTAATTTGTGCTCAAAGGACTTTCTTCAACCAGTTCTCTAAGGAAGATTTTCATGTAAAACCATTGTTATACGTAGGGACTATTGTGAAATCACATCAAGGTTATTGTTTTATTAACAGGCAATACAATGGCACCCTTAACTTCCAACAGTACTGACTACCAATATTAATGACAACTATAGTTGTGACATTCCCCAGGATACAATCTGGAATGTTGGACAGCTGTGTCCCCTCAGTTCTCCAACCTGGGTGCTTTTTACACTTCTTTGCTGTGAGAGCAACCACTCCTTGCCTGCTCACACAACCTCCAACATGTAAAATTACCCCCAGGTATACTGCAAGAGTGCTTCAGCCAGCCACCTCTGAATTATACTGCAGAGTGTAGGGTTATCATACATCCGTATTTTCCCGGACATGTCCAGCTTTTTAGTTCTGAACTTTTTAAAATATCTAAAATGTCCAGGAAAATACGGACATATGATAACCCTAGATGGGAGCTGCCGGAGCCGGGCTTGCAGGTGCCGACAGCGCGCAGAGAGCCATCTGCGTCCCCCACCCCCCGCCCGACCCTAGGAGCCAGAGGGACCTGCTGGATGCTTCCTGGGAGCCGCCCCACGTAAGCACTACCGGGACTCCCCACCTCGCCCCCCGGCAGGTCCCTCTGGCTCTTAGGGTCGGGGGGGGGCAGAGGGCTCTCTGCATGCTGCTGGCGCCCGCAAGCCCCGCTCTGCGGCTCCGGCAGCTCCCTTTGGCGCTTTTCCCAGCCAATGGGAGCCACAGAGCTCGCGCTTGTGGCGGGTGCAGCACGTGGAGACCCCTCAGCTTCCCCTGATCCTAGGAGCCAGAGGGACCTGCAGCAGGAGGGGTGAGTAGGCAAGCAGGGTGGGGTAAAGAGGCAAGCGGTGAGCCAGCAGCAGGTGGGGGTGGTGGTGGTGGTGAAGAGGCGAGCGAGCCAGCTAGGGTGACCAGATGTCCCTATTTTATAGGGACAGTCCCGATATTTGGGGCTTTTTCTTCTATAGGCGCCTATTACACCCTACCCCTGTCCCAATTTTTCACACTTGCTGTCTGGTCATCCTAGAGCCAGCGGGGGGGGGTGCAGAGGCAAGAAGCGGCGACCCAGCAGCAGGCGGGGGTTCTCGGGGCAGGCATGGGGGTTTCTGGCAGGGGAGTAAGGAGGTGAGTGGCAGGTGGGAGGAAGTGAGCGGTGGGTGGGGGAATGAGGCGGGATGCAGCAAGCCAGCGGCAGGCCAGGGGTGCAGTGGCGGGGCCAAGCGGGGAAGGGGTGGGACCTGTGGGCGGAGTGTGGGAGGACTGTGGGCAGGGCCAACACCCCTGTGGAGTGTCCTTTTTTTTTTTCTTTTGAATGTTTAAATATGGTAACCCTAGCAGAGTGACACCAGCAAAATCAGTCCCAGACTTCCCCCAGAAATGTGTATCTTGTACCGCCCAGATCTTTCCTTATGAACAATACAAGCTCATATAAAGTTCGTCATTTCATTAAACAGAAAATGTTATCCATAAATATCTCAAATGAAGTTTCCTAAACACACACTAGTTTAGATAAAACAAATTTAACTATAGAAAGAAAGATTTTAAGTGATTACAAGTAATGAGACACACAAGTCTCAACTCGTTACAAAGAAATAAAGGTAAAACACAAACTAAAACTTAACAAGTTAAATTAATTCAAAGCATAAGTGTCTCTCTCTCTCTCTCTCTCTCTCACCCCATGTTCTTTTGCAGACTTCCTGGTTGGATACTTTCCAGCCAGGACCCATCCCTCAGTCCAATGCTCCTTTCCTTGTCCTTCAGGCATTGTGGATATCATGGGCAGACAGAAAGGAAGGAGAAAGGTGATTTGGGGCCTCTGTTCCTCTCTTTTTTTTTTTTTTTATATCTCCTCTTTGATGATCCTCTCCTGCCGAGGTTCAGGAAAAGCAGATCTGGGGAGATGGGAACTTCCAGCTGTTCCATTGCCAAGATGTAAATTACTTGCTCAGATCCTTCTTCCTGCCAGAGTGTCTGCGTAACAAGGTGCCACTCCATTTGATTATGCTGACATTCCATTTGGTTATGCTGATTATGCCAAAGCGTTAGTTTGCCTTTTGTCTCTAAGGAACTGGTTTGTGCCTGCTTTTCTAGACTTGGAACATGTCTCAGCAATATCATACAGTAGAATCTTATAACTTTACATACAACGTTGTCACATATTTTACCAGGACAATGATGTTCAGCTGACTGAGTTTTCAAATGATACATTTTGTACAAACAACAAAGAATCTTGCATCTGAAGAAGTGGGTATTCACCACACAGCTCATGCATGCTGCAGAACTTTAGTTAGTCTATAAGGTGCCAGGATTCTTTTTGTTTTTTTACAGATCCAGACCTAACTACCCCTGATACTCTTTGACATTTTGTACAAAGTATGCCTTGTGAGGTATCATAGTTTTGTAAAAAGATGAACATAAGAGTGCAGACTGTCACAACAGTCTGCTAGACCTTTGTTTTACTCTTCTTAATTTTTCTGTAGCACATGGACTCATGGAGATGAATACACCTCTACCTCGATATAACACTGTCCTTGGGAGTAAAAAAATCTTACTGCATTATAGGTGAAACCGTGTTATATCGAACTTGATTTGATCTGCCGGAGCGCACAGCCCTGCCCCCCCAGAGCGCTGCTTTACCACGTTATATCCAAATTTGTGTTATATCAGGTGGTGTTATATCAGGGTAGAAGTGTATATTACAAATATTAACCTGCAATCATCACATACTTCCAGCTCTTATGTCACTAAGCATTTAGAAAATGTCTGAGGATTTTCTATGGCTAGAATAATAATTAGGTTACCAAATATAGTTCTAGAATTATTATGCCATTGATGTTTTTCATTTTAACTTGTAAGGCATTCTGGAGTCTTTAAATTATAGGACTTGGAAATCTTTCAAGAACTTAATCTTTCAGGTTAAGGAGATTTATACTAGCTAGAGTTGGAATGCTAGATAATCAGATTTGGCATGATCATCTTTATTTTCAACTGGTGACACTAACACTCCTGAGACAATAAGTAAGTTGCCTGAATAAGCCATACAGCATAATATGTACCAACATTTCAAGTTAATATTTCCACTTCCTTGGACAGATCTGAGGAAGATTTGTATGGAGTATTGTCTGAGTACAATTTGACAATCAAGGATTTTGTCATTCAGAGAATTAGTTTCAGTCTCCAAAAAAATAGCTACATCTCTCTGTGTTTAGATCTTATTTTACTCATGAACACACAGAATCTACTTTGAGCCAAGGTTCACTTGAAACTAGACTGAGACTATCAATTGATATTATAAAGGTTACCCAACAGCTATCAGCCGCTAATTAGGTCCTTTTTAAAAACAGGCAACACTACAAATCTATGGTATCCTATGGAAGAATGTGTCGAATGATAGCCTGTTTGAACATCTATATGATTACAACACTGTCCCATTACTAACTCTAGATGTCTCAATGACTTTCTTTCTTTGTTCTATTTTCATAGATAAATTCTCCTACATAGGCATATGACGATCCAGGAGGTCTCTACCAGTCCCAAGTCCAGTCCCCTGCTATTGCAGGCAACTCCATCACATAATTCTGTTCACAAACTTATCATGCTTCATTTTAAAACTAATCAGTTTGTTTTACCCACCAGTCCTATTAGAAGCCTGTTCAAGAACCTCACTTCTCTGATAGGAAGAAATATTTCTTCCAATTTCCAGTCTAAATTTATTTATGGCTGGTTCTTACACGTGTTCTTGTGCCGTAATTGTCCTTTAGCTTAATTTGGTCTTCTCCTATCTTGATTTTTACCCCCATTATGTATTTATAAAGGGCAATCATATTCCCTCTCATCCTTCATTTGCTAGTCTAAACAAGGCAAGCTCTTTGAAAACTCCTCTCCTACGCAACTTGCTGTGGGAAATTTAGATTCCTAGGACAAAGCATATCAGGATGTAACAGCAACCTGAAAGTGAGCATATACTATAAATTCTTCCAGGCTCGCAGTACTTATGGTGCAGTAAAGCTGGACTCAGACCATTTCAATTCAGCTAGAGGGCTGTTATTGATATTTAGTAAGTTCTGTCAATTAACATTTCTCACCTTTTCTTGGTCAGTGAATTCACAACTCCAAAACAAAATGCATTCTGCATGTTTGACATGATCACACTTGTTAGGCAACAGGCATTATAGAAATTTAAGAGGCAAAGCTGGAAAACTCTGATTGCTGTAAGACACAAGGACTGACCTAATATACAAGAAAGAAATCCTGTTCTCTGAGAAGACCTGATGAAGTTGTAAGTTGATTTTAAGACAATGTTTTGTCTACTTTTACTGCATATTGGCTGGATACAACATAACTGAGTTCAGGTTTTTCAGGAAACATTGAGCATAATAATATATTAAAGTCACAGCGGTTTCGATTATTTCCTGTTAATGATTTCCATGTTAATATGGGCATTTAATTTAAATGGTAGGACCAGTTTTGCTGGATTGAACACTGAAGCAAGAATTGGTCAGATATTCTTGCAAGTGGAAATGACGCATATGCTTTGAGTAGTAGTTTGTTTTTGAAGGAGACAGTCTTCTTCCTTTTATCTTTTTGTTGTAGTAAGCTTTTCATTCCCCAAGTACAATCCAAGCAGGCCATCTCCTCTGACCTCAGAATACTCTTGTTGGGGACACCAGGGAGAAGACACAGGGCAGTGAGCCAGCCAGCCAATTATAGTTTTACTGTCAAAGGGAGGGTTGCCAATTTTGGTTAGACGTATTCCTGGAGATTTTGTCATATCACATGATATTTAATTAAAGATTAATCTTTAATTCCTGGATATTCCAGGACAATCCTGGAGGGATGGTAACCCTAACCAAAAGTGAGGTCATTGCCTATCCCATAGTACATCATGTCATACTTACATTGGCTAGTTGTCCTTGAGTCAAGCCCCAAAGGGGTTACAGGCCCCCCTTCAGTTCCTGGTCTCACTCCCCTACACTACAACTCAATTTTTTGACGGGTAATGCTCATTACTTTCCAACTCTTGATGGAGTTGATCAGTACTCTTCACAGTCTGGGTCTGAGCCAATTTTCTTGCCTCATTACCAGTATCTTTATTTATGGCTTTCCAGGTAAGCAAAGCTATCCTGAGGGCTAGATTTGAGTCAACCGGACACATTGCAACCTCTGCTAAAGTTCTGACCAGCTATAGATTCAACTTCTTTTCACCACATGGACTAGTGAGGCACTGGATCAGAGGTGGGCAAACTTTTTGGCCTGAGGGTTGCATCGGGTTTCTGTGCCCACCTTACCACGCTGTCTGGAGCACTGGTGGCTGGCAGCGCTACAGCCACGCCGCCAAGCTGGAGCCGGGCCACGCCTCCACCGCCACCATGCAGCACAGAGACCGAATCAGGCCGGGCTCTGCAGCTGTGCTGGCCCAGGCGCTCACAGCCCTGCCACCCAGAGCAATGCGCCAGCAGCAGAGCAAGTGAGCTGAGGCTGCGGGGGAGAGGGAACAATGGGGGAGGAGCCGGGGCTAGCTTCCCAGGCCAGGAGCTCAGGGGCCGGGCAAAACAGTTCCACAGGCCGGATGTGGCCCGCGGGCCGTAGTTTGCCCACCTCTGCACTGGATCATCAATCATCCCAAGGGCATGGGCTACAGAAGTAGCCTGAGGCAAAAACTTCCTTCTTCTTGCATGAAAATGAGAAACTTCTCACCATGTTCCAGGTCCCTGCAGTCTCTCACTCCTTTCTAAGCCATCTTTCACAGGGGTTTAGTATTCAAACTTTCTGAATAGATGCTGCCAAATTAGCCTCACTGACTGGACTATAGGATACAGAAGTCCAAGAGATCAGTATGGTGCTCTGATCTAAATCCAATATTCTCTCAGGCTGGAAGCCACAATTCTAATTTCGAGCAATAACTTTTAAAATTTCTCCACCACTTTCACCAGATATGATTGAATGATTTGGAGCCGACTGAGTATGTGAGCAGGAGTTTGCCTTTTGTTAAATTGTATTCCAATATATGCAATCTAAATTATTTAATGCTCCTTTTAAAAAGTAAGTTTTCTATGCTGGGTTGTTTTTAATGGGAAAACATACTATATAATCTCTTCACCTGTTTAATGACTGGTATCTTATAGTTCAGAAAAGGGAGATATATGTAACCCCACTGTATCTACAAAAACGGTAATGAAACGTTCTGTGTCAGATTTAAAGTTTTACTGTTTGTCCGTTTAATTCTGATTTATGTGAGAAGTCATGATACATTTTACCTCTTGGGAACAGAATATTTACTCCTTGTTACAGCTCCACTTAAACCATTTACAGTTTACATAAAACAACAATTATATCAGATCTCTATTGTTGGCTCCCATAATGTGCTAGTTGCTCATCAGCTGCTGTAATCAAAACATTCATTCATATTAAATTGAGCATACATACAAGACCCGGTACATCAATCTGCTCTTAAGAACACATTTTCTGGTACACAGTACATAACAGCAATGTACTTCTCCAGTGCTGCTGTACAGACCAAGTACATTTTATACCACTGTTACAAACACATATTTTGTTAAAATGGACACAGTAGAATTTGGCAGCAATAAGAAGTTTGAGCTGCATTTTCAAAGTATTAATGAGCAATACACAATGAATCAAAATAGCAAGTATGAAAACCTTTTCAAAATGTTTAAGTATTGTTGTCATATATGGTACTGACTTCATTCTATAAACTGCATAACCGATATAAAGCATTAGTTAATTGAATCTAAACAGACATTTTTGTTACAAGTCAATTTTCCTTACTGTAATTTACTGTTTTGCAAAATAGGCACTGGAGTTTGAGAGTTAAGAGAGATCCCAATGGCTCTTTAGTTGAAGATAAATACATTACCGTTGACATGTTCATGAAGTCTAGGACTGTGACAAAGGAGAATGACAAGCAATAGACACCTTCAGCCTCTTGAATCAGGTAATATTATTTAGGGGGTCCACATCTCTCTAATATCAAATTGTTCCATAGGTCTACGTAAAAAAAGTGGAGCAAACCACAAGGGGTCCCTCTAAGCAAACTCTGGGGGTCAAGAGCCCACTCTTGTAAATCAATTCTTATACAAATATACCTATCGACTTTAATGGCACTATATCACATGAGAAAAAGCTTGAGATTGGGTCTGAGGACACATTCACTTATTTCAGTTTTACTAGATTTAAAAAGTGACACTAATTTTTTTTTTTTTTAAATCTAGTCCAATCCTGCAAACCTTACTCATGCAAGTAGTCCCACTGAACTCATGGAGCTATTTGCATGGGTAATGAATACTTATGTGAGTAAGAGTTGGCAGGAACAGGTGGTTTTCCATGCATTTCTAAAGACACTTAAGATATTAAAACATCTAATTTTTTTTAACCTTGATATTATTTTTACATTCCACTAAGCTTGGACAATGAAACTTGGTTAGTCAGTTTCACTTTATTTTTCATGCAGTAGCACTATGGTAAAATGTTTGGGATGCAAACACTGCAGCTAAAATCTTATTTTCACTGATTGAAAGAAAAAATCCCAAACCTAATTAATAGAAATTATGATTTAACACACAAAATTGAATTTAGACATGTATAGCTTCTAATATCTTAAAATGGCATATACATTTAAATAAAAAATTACATTTATAATTGAATTTAAAAATTAGACTTACCATTAACAGCTTTTTCATAATTTTTCCCCAGGTTTATTACATTCCGTAGCCCAGGATTGAACTGTTCCATAACATTCTGATGATCAGAAAAAAAAGCCACATTATAACAAAGAAAACTCAGTGCACGCAGTAAGTACATGAAAAAGCTGATTTGAGTTGCTACAGCATAAGCCAGCACTTGTCTACATTGCAATTAAAAACCGGTGGCTGGCCCGTGTCAGCTGACTTGAGCTTGTGGGACTTGGGTTAGGGGACTGTTCAACTGCAGTGTAGACATTCAGGCTTGGGCTGGAGTTCGAACTCTGGAATCCTGAGAGAGAAGAGCGTCACAGAATTTGGGCGCCAGCCAGAGCCTGAACATCTACACTGCAATTAAACAGCATCCCTGGCCCTGTGAGCCCAAGACAGCTGATGCAGGCCAGTTGTGGGTTTTTAATTGCAGTGTAGACATACAGGTCCAGATTTTAATCTCAGATGCAAGGCACATATTGAAAAATCTGCTATTGTGGATGTTTGACCTCCAAAGTGAATTTTTTTTTTTTTGGATGCTAGGCATCCAAGATTAGGATATCAGTGCAAAATTAACCTCTGCCTAAGCAGTGCAACACTTCCAATTTCAATGGATTTGTGCTCACTTAAAACAGAGATAGACTCATATGAATCTGATCTTTCCTCTAACTTTGGTAAGAGTGCTCATATATTCAAGACTAAAGTTTACAGAGATCCTTCTTTAATGAGGGACAAAAGGAGAAGCAGGAGAGAAGGGAAATCCCTTTTCTCCACTATTACCTAAATACTTTAAGACAAAGACTATTGGTTAATATTCAGAATTTGGATATTCCTTCAAAAAAGAATACTTTTGAGTTTTCTGACTGGACAGGTGACTTGGAGATGACTTAATACCTTCCAATCAAAAACAATACAGTGATGGCCCTACTGAAAGGTTTGTGTTTTGGTTTTTTTGGTGAGTCACAGCATGGCATTTTGAAAGAGTAGTTCACACATTCAATTTGAAAGCTCAATGTATTGTATGGTGTCAGCCCAATTTGAGCGATAGTACTTCCACCAAAAGTAAAATGAGAATTACTGGCTTCCTTCAACACAAAACAAAAACAACAAAAAACCGACTACAGCTGCTTTTGAACATTGTTACAATTATTTTGGCTGGAGCAACTAAGACTAGAAATCCAAAAACACATAGTATGTTTGCCTTCATAACCACCAAATTCTATAACAGGTGAAGTGGCAGAGATTGTGAAACTGTCATTCACAATTCAGGAAAATAGCAGCACTGGTCCAATTTAGAAAAAAGTAACCATTCATTGAGATCCAGTTTTAAACACTCCAAATTTTAGAAATGCCTCCCTTGTTGAAAAGTGGAAGGAGAACAGAAGCATTTTCCTTCAGACCAAGATATTCAAAAGTGCCCATTGATTTTTTTCGGTGCCAAAAGCTGAGACATCTTGAAGAGGTCTGATTTTTTTTCAGAACATCCATCCTTGGAAAATCTGGTCCTTTAAAGGTGTCTCAAATTGGGTAATAAAATGGATGCACCCAATATTACTAATTACTTTTGAAAAAGTTGGGTCTGGTGTTTAGCTACTTGGTAGGTTGCTTGAACGGTAGTCCAATGGATCTATGTGGTTGTGGTTTAGCTGTAAGTCAGATAGTTATCCCATTTATGTTTGAAAAGAAAAGGTAAAGAAGCAAAAGAGGAGTGGGTTGATCTTGCATTCCTTACTCATGCTAAACTTCCACCGATGTTTGCTCAGGCATAAGTCTTGTTTACAACACAGGACTGGCTATATTTATCACATTAATGGTCATTTTAAGCTAAATAGTTTCAATATTATGACTCTGTTTTCCCCTTGTATGTCAAATACAATTCCCCATACATGTATTTTTAAAGGAATTTCCTCTTGATATTCACAAATACTAGGCAATTAATCTTCACAACATATTCTTTTATTTGAATATGAATATTATTTATATATTGTGTGTATATATATATATAATATGCTAATTTTTGTGAATCACTGAGATTTTGCAATGTTTATAATTTCAAATTACCTCAAGCACTCTACAAGCACTTATGACAAACCAATGCTATCACATGTGAAGGAAAATGAAATGGAGTGAAATACAATATAATTTTATATTAGTTCTGCACTATCAACTTTAAATTGAACAGTTTTTTTTAAAAATCTCCCATCTTTTTAATTTTTTTTTTCCTCTGCGATGGCTTGTATAGGAAACCCAGCAGCTAGAAGGGGAGAGTCTTATACTGGGAACAAATACATTCTATTAACGATGCCTTTTGACATCAATTTATACACATTGGCCTGCTAAATCCAGGGTTGTGAGTTCAATCCTTGAGGGGGCCATTTGGGGATTGGTCCTGCTTTTAGCAGGGGGTTGGACTAGATGATCTCCTGAGGTCCCTTCCAAACCTAATAATCTATGATTCTATATGTTACTGAAAATTGTTCTGCAAGTCCATTATTTTTTGTTTAAAAGCAACCTTTCCATTTTATGACACATTTCTGTAATGGTACATCAAATACAAAAAGAATAGAGACTTATTTTTGTAAAAGTGTTACAGGTTCTGAGAGACCCTAGAAAAAAAGACCTTCTAATAAACTCGGAAATCTGCAAAGTAAATCTACAAATCTGATAGTGCTACATTACAAACCACTAGAAACAAACAAGGATCATTACATATCTGAAAACTCATAGTAATTGAACAAAGGAGTTTGACCTGAAGCACTGGCATCTTTTTAGATATCAGTCAAATAAATGTACTTTGAAAATCAAGGTGTTCAAAATAAACACCTTCTGTTAAACAGAAAGAACAGACAACAATGAAAAAGTCTTAATCTTTTGCGTGCCGTACTGGTAATATGCTGGCAAATGTATGTCTATTTAGTACATGCATAGACCAAGAGAATGTGATAAGAACATTTTAAAATTTAAAAAAAATTGGGAAGAAAAAAAACAAAATTGTCATATTAAGGCTATTCAGACACCATAAAGAAAAAAATAAGCCTTTTTTTTACAAAGCATCAATCCACAATGAAACCTAGTCAATTTATAAAGTGAAGAATGAGTTAAAATTGGTTTCAAGTACCACCTCACGCGTGTTTTTGTTGTTTTTTTATGGTCCTATTTTCCTTTTTCTAAAAAAAAAAAAACCCATACAGAGGACAGAAGAAACTAGATGACTGCACATGAGAAACAATGAAAGTGATTGATACATGCAAGGTTGTCAAAACTGGGAAGAGAGGGGGGGAAAAAAAACTTTTCCCCCTATATTGTTGTTATAATCTTGTGTGTGTTGTAACAGTGAGTAGAACACTTTCAATCTCACTCCTTTATACATTTAGTAGTCACAGATTCTACTAATATTTAAAATATGTGACTGTTTATATTTTGTTGGAATGAGAAAATTATAGGGTTTAGATACTGCAGTGCTTATTCATGCACAGCTCTCACTGAAGGCACACTGCAATATAGCATCTTAAGGATGTGTATACAAATGTATGGCAGTGACTAATGTAATACTAAAGCCCTGTCAGACAAGTCTGTTTTGTAATACTAAAAGAATTATAGCATGTTTCTGTTCACACACTTGAAAGCATTTTTCTTACAGAATTAGACTCCATCCATCAGGAATTCGACATCTTGATATCAGAACCAGCAAGACTTAAATGGATATCTTCTGAAATTTCTCTCTCCAGTAATGCAGTATTTTATTTAACAAAGATGCACACATGTACGCACATACATGAGCCACTGAATACATTTATTTTTCTCTTTAACATACAGACTTGGCCCAGGTACTCTCATTGCTAGGAAAACATAGTAGGGAAATGTTGATTACCAATGCCTCACTTTGAGTGGGCAATGTAAGCGCTTCCCTCGAGCAAGCGGTTGCTAGAGACATGATCATGAAACCTACTTTTAGCACTGATAAAGCTCCCAGTTATTGCCACGACTCTGACCTTCCACTTCTGTATAATGGTACTGAAAAGTTTGTGGCCTGCAACCGCAGTGCCATTAGTCCTTATACTTCTTTGATACCTTTCAATTTGGCTTTCAAACTGGGTAGACAAAGACTGTACTAGCTTCCTTGTTCATCTCCTCCTAGAAACAGACAGAAGTCCAGGGCCAAAGTATTTTCTTCCCATCCATAAGTAGATTTCAGTACCACTTACCATTAGATTTTGTTGACTCTCTGCAGACACTGGCAAGTATAGACAAGATTATGATAGAGTAAGTCCACTTAAGTATAGAGCGTTCTCAAGAAGAGTTCCGCTATATCACCTTTTCTGCTCATGGTGTATATGAGGTTATGGGGAAAGCTAGAAAATTTGGCCTGCATTAATGAGACACAACTCATGGATCTTTTCTCTAATAGACCCAGATGTGGCTGGAAGCCTTTGCACTGCCACAGCCGTTGACTGTTAGCAGAAGTGCCCCAGCTAGTCTCTAGATTTTAATGCTTGAGGGATGGAGACAGAACATTCCCTGTGGAAGGTCCTATGCTCTGGAATTTGCTTGTCTTATTCAATGCACTGGCTGTAGTTAATTGACATTCATGGAACAGTGCAAAGCTCATCTATTTTCCTCAGGCTTTTGTCAAAGGGGATGGTCGGTGGGAATGTTCAGCATTACTTTGACAGTTTGGGGGGAAGGAAACAAAGTCCACTTAAGTTTGTTATCTGATAGAAAATTATGCATTTTTATTTTTAAAATTTCCGACTCCAAGATTATTAAAATCCACCCTTCAGACAATCTCTGGAAAAAAAAAAGCAACTGAATTTATTAAACAGGGTTTTCTTCTGTTCAGCAGTAGAGAAAAGCAGGATGAATCCTATCATTTTATGAAAATAACCTTAAGACAAGCAGAAGTCTGACCTGTTTATGCAACTTGATTTGTAAAGTAATGACACTTCTTGCCCCATCCCCAAAAAGTCCCATAAAAATGCAGAATATTTTTCAAAAAGAAAATGGCTTTATCTTGGAGTCATCTTTGAAGTTGATGGGAGCTGCAGGTGCTCAGCATTTCTCAGGATCAGGCCCAAATGTTCTGACAAGTATTAGTATTTTACACATTGCTGAGATATTTCATATTTTTAAAAAGTGATTGCTTTATTTTTGTTGAAGTAGTAGAAAAGTCACCCAGGGATAAAACACTGGATTTAAAAAATAATTGGCAGAACATGCTTTTTTTTATATATAACATCCCAGTGTTTTATAACATCTGCTATTTATAATTTATTGAAAGAAACAATAACCCACGAAAACTTTTAATATTAATTCTTTGTATTACAACAGTGTGTCTAGAGGTCCCAGCTGAACCAGGAACCCATTGTTTGAAGCATTATACAAACAAACAAACAAACAAAAGAAATGGTCCCTGCCTTGAAGAGCATCATCCAAATAGACAAGACCACACAATGCCTTAGGGCTTGTCTTCATGTACTGTGCCGCTGTAGTGCTTTAATGAAGGGACTACTATGCCGATGGGAGCGCTTCTCCTGTTGGTACAGTTAATCCACCTCTATGAGAGGCAGTAGTTATGTCGACGGGAGAAGCTGTCCTGCTGACACAGTGCTGTCTAGACCAGGGGTTAGGTCAGTATAACTACATCGCTCGGGGTATGGATTTTTCACACCCCTGAGCAACGTAGTTATATCAATATGTTTGTAGTGTAGATGTGGCCTTAGTTTTCACCAGCGGGAGTGTAAATTCTAACATGCACTAGTGTGTCACAAACTAACTGGCTTATGTGGACCCTCTGGCATGCACTAAAAGTCCCCCAATGAAATGGGACTACATTTCACATGCAAAGAGTACTACATTAATACGCACTATAGATCTTTTAGTGATTGCTCCATGGGCCAGTGAGTGTGCAACAAGCACAAAGGATGGGAAAGGAAGCAAATGAAGTGACAAAACCCAAGTCACCTACATGTTAGTCCAGTGCCCTATGCTCTGGTACCACAGTGCCTCTTATCTATTCATAAAAATACTTAACTAGAAGAGAACAATAGGCATATAATCAGCTCATACAGCTTTCTGATCTTTAGGATAAATGGAAATTAAGAGGAAACACCTATTCAAAACAGACATCAGGAAACGTCTTTTTATGCAAAATACAATAAAAAGGCAAAATGACCTGCCATGAAAGACTTTGAGAGAAATATACTGTGGTCATTCATGAAACAATTATATGGAGTTGTACTAGAGTCCACTGCTGGGTGCCTTCAACTCCTATTTGAAGTTAATGGGAGTTGAATGTGCTTAGCACTCTCCAGAATTAAAAAGGAACGAACCTTGCATGTCCGCATGTTCGTTCGTTCTCGTTCTCTCTCTCTCTCTGTAATATAAAACACACATGCACGCGTGCGTGTTCCTCAATTCCTGCTACTATTATAAACAGTTTTAACCTTCAAAACAAATGAGACCCATTGTAGGAGTTCTTTCCTGTAAATGCTCAGCTTTGCTTTTTATTTTGAGATACACCTATGCAAAACAATAGCTCAGCAGGTATGAACACAGCTAAACAATACCCAGAGTCCCTGTAGCTTCAGGTTTACATCCTGCTGACATTTTAACCAAAAAAAATTGATAGATTACTAAATATACAGCATATGTGTTTGTGCATAAACCTTACTATTCATATTATTAGTGTTAGATATTTAGTCATAGCAAGACTGAGACATACCTCAGTAGTTATTAATTAAAAGTTTATATTGGACTGATTACATGTGCTATTTCATATTTTAAAACAACTGCAAATTACATTTAGAAGAATCCTGTAATATAACAATTTTATGTTTGTTTGGAAATCCCCTTGAGATTTCTTTAATTGACTCAAATAGGAGTCAGATATAAACATACATAAAACAAATCATATTGTACTGTGCCTAAAACATTTTTTTTGCATGATCATACTACATCTCTATAATAAATAAAATTAGGGCCTCATTCTCCTCTTCATTAAGAGTCTCATCCTGTTCCATTTAAGGCAATGGGAGCTTTACCACTGATGCCAATGGGTGCAGAATCAAGTCCTAAACCCATTTTATACTGGTGTAATTCCACAGTAATCAACAGAATTACAGTGGTGTAAAACAAGATTAACAAAGTGAAAAAATTAAGATCCAAGTGTTTTCAAACCAGGTGATATCTTATGACTGATCATCAGTCAGCTTGCCAAACATTTACTATTTAAAGGAGAAACACATTATAGCATCATCCATCAGTATGTTTCAAATATAAACTCTTTTTCAGGAGGTTATGAACATATGACCCAGGATGAAATCTAGGTCCAAATGAAGCATTAAGTTGGCACAACTCTACTGTGGTCAATACAGAATCATATTTTACACTTAGGTGGAATTTAGCTCTTGGCACTCCAGATCTCAACCTAGGAGTGTCTTTTTATATTTTTAAACAAATTTTTAAAATAAATTTACTTTAGATTTCAGTAGTACAAGACAATTGTTTTGATGAAACACATTTAAGGTTCTTAAATTGATTTTAATTTGTTTTTAAAATGAATGTGGCAGGCAGTCCATAATCTAATCACTGGGTCAGGGCCAGCTCCAGCGTTTTTGCCGCCCCTGCTTGCTGCGCTGGTGCCTGGAGCCGGCCCTATCACTGGTCCCTTTTTCTTTTAAGGAATTTAAAATAACTATTGTCAAGATTCTTAACTATGCATATATAATTACATATTTACATGAGAAACCATTATTGTCTACCAAGAAAGTATTATTTAATAATTCCATACATTACCAGAAGAACCTAACACTTCCTAGAGTAAAGAGGATATTTTAAAAACTGTCTAAATATGCACTTAGAACGATTGCTATAGCGTTCAGGATAGTTATATACAGTTTAAAATCTAGGTTTAATAACAAACACCATTGAACTATAAGGGCTATCACCCCATTAAGAGTTCTGGAAACCTCATAAGCCACAAGAGCACAGCATGAGAGTCTTGTGCAGTCACTAGAACATAGAAATGGAATTATAGCTTTCTAGTTCAATGGTTATCATTTTGGTTATCATTTTGCATAGTATGCAATCACATGATTGACTGGCAGTTTTTCTCTATACTGCTGCTAGCATGAAGTCACATTGGCTGTAGAGCCTTCCAACAAGTGAATGGCCTAGCAGTCTACCTGGGGTCATAAAATATCTACTCTCACTGCAGAGCCTCCTGATTCATAGGTGCAACATCACTCCAGTAAATTATTAGGGTTGTGTGCTATGAGGAATGTTGTGGCTGCCTTTAAATCATGATCTTCCACACCCTCAAGTTTCATCCTGCATGTGCCACTGTATCATATACTTAAAAGCTATCTAATACCTAAAGAATAAGAGGGCAAGATTAAGTGTCAATCTTAACTCTGAAATTCTTTGCTTTTGTTGACTTGTGGCTTTAGGGTGGCTGTGTAATAACAATGTTGATTAGTTTTGGGATGTTCACTTTTTTCTTTTTATATTGCTAAATTAACACACAAATGATACCCCAAAGAAACATGAATTTACAGTCTACCTTGTCAACTCATCTTTTAGCCAATCTGATTATTTGTGTAAATATGTGTAAGAACTTCATACAGAGTAAGTAAATATGTATTGAAAGGGCATCCAATAGCATGGATAGTACTATTAATACACTACAAGGGAGGCAAGGTGGAAAACAGACAAGCAAGAGAACATTTAATTTTCTTTTTCTTTTCCAATATCTTTCAGTTCCCCTTCAAGCTATGATTTTTTTTAGGATGAAAGCTTATCACTGGTCCTGCAAGCCCTATGTCCCACCATTTCTCAGTTCCTGTAATCTTGTCACAATCCAGCATTTGTAACATTACAATTAACTTTCAGAGCTTCCTCCTGCAAACTTACTCAGGAAAATGTGTGTGAGTAAATGTCCCACCATTTCTCAGTTCCTGTAATCTTGTCACAATCCAGCATTTGTAACATTACAATTAACTTTCAGAGCTTCCTCCTGCAAACTTATTCAGGCACACTTGTGTGAGTAAAGGGTTTGCTGATTTAGGGCCTGTATTGGTAACTGTGATGTCACAAATATTAGAGATAGAGTGTAGAGCAGAGAGCTTTTATTTATACACAAAGAACCAGATCTTCCTTCCAATAAAGTCAATGGTAATTTTGCCCAAATTTGGTATTTTAAGCCCCCTAGTCATAGGTGCTGGAACTAGGGCTGCTGGGGGGCCCAGTAGCACCCCCTGCCTGGCTTGAAGTGGTTTCCATCATAAACAGGGTTTACAGCTTGGTACAATAGGTCCCAGCACCCCTACTATACAAATTGTTCCAGCACTCCTGCCCCTAGTGATCAAACAGAAAACACAACATGATGCCAACACAACTGGACTAATTGCAAAAATAAAAGGTTGTAGGGTCAGTGTGAGAGTAACAAAACAAATGGGGGGGGGAACCTTACAGAAACAGTTTGAGGGATTATAAACAGTCAATTTTTAAAATTTTGTTTTATGAAAACATACCGTGACAATGTCATTATTAATTATTATTATTATGTATTATCTTGTATGAAAAAGACTAGAAATCCTTCATTTGGCCTCAAAGCTCCAAATGCACATATGTAACTTGATTCACAAGTGTTTTTTGCAAGTCTGAACCCTTTGTCTGGTAAAAGATAGTATG
Source organism: Mauremys reevesii (assembly GCF_016161935.1). Classification (NCBI taxonomy): domain Eukaryota; kingdom Metazoa; phylum Chordata; order Testudines; family Geoemydidae; genus Mauremys; species Mauremys reevesii. The sequence goes on from NC_052632.1 coordinate 70,714,902, forward strand.
CAAAACTAAGATTATAGGCCAAAGATTGCACTCCTCTCTCAGCCAAAACTCTGATTTTTAAAGAGAGTTTTTCATGAGTAAGGATTACAGGATTTGACTTAGTATGATTAAATTCAGTGTGTTTAAATAGACACATGCAAAAATTGTAAGTATAAACACTTTTAATATAGGTAGTTGTTGAGTTTGGAGAAGACTGAGTTTCAAAATAAGTATGCACAGCTAATGTAGAGAAACAAAACATTCTGCAACTAGCAAAACATAGGTGTGTGTGATTTTTTTTAATTATTAGAATTGGACTGTCACTCATAGTTCATATACTTCTACATGAGGCTGATTTGTGGCTGCATGTACATATTTTCACAAAATGGATTTTGTATCCTATAGATGTTGATTTATTACAAGCTTTAGCATATACTTATGATGCAAGTTAAAATTTTTAAAATTTTAAAGAAAAATGTCACACCCCATACATGAACTTATACATAACTAATCAGCATTCAGACGTACAGTTAAGCATGTCCCCATTTATGAAATCAGATCCACAAAGACGGATCCCTCTGCTGATTTGTAGCCTGGCTGGGGCTCAGATCACCGCATGAGTGGACCCGTGTGAATCTGATTGCCAGACTGGGGCACATGCCAATAACTTTACTCAAGTGCTTAAACTTTTTAGGCTCCAGCCCGGAGTGAGAATCACTGTTCATAAAACACCAGCAGTAAAATACTCTATTATCAAAACGGGCTATATGAATTACTGGTAATTTAAAGTTATTGATTCTGCTAAAGAAAAAATAAATCTTGAACTCTTTAGGGCAAAAGAGCTTTAACGCATTGTGGATTATATTGCAATAGAGTGTTATGGGCATAAGCATACATACAAACAGACTTGCCATAAATTTGGTTAACAGTTGTCATATTGGGATATGTATACCCCACGAACATTAACTTTTCATGGATTTATCACTAAAAAACAAAAGCAAAACCCAAAACAATGCAAGAGTCATAAGCTTAGTTGAAAAAAAGTGAACACTCATGGCCCAAAATATTTTAATTAATGCTATACTGTTTTCCACGTGAAACTACAAGCAGTTAAACTAATATCCTTAATGATACCATAAAAGTTTTTTGAATTTTTTTGTTCTATTTATCCCTCCCCCCCCCATACATTCTTCTGTAGTGGGGCATGTGTAAACATATCATGGCGAAAACTTGCTTAGTAGTAGCCTGATCAAGGTAAAAGACCCTGACAGTTTGGGAGTAGTATATAAGAGGACTACATTATCATTATCCTGGGTATGCCGAGTTCTCCTATATTGTTTAGAAAGGAAGAATAATGCAAGTATGCTATACATCAGTGGCTCTCAACCTTTTGAGACTACTGTACCCCTTTCAGGAGTCTGATTTGTCTTGTGTACAGTGTACCTCTAAGTTTCACTTCACTTAAAAAACTACTTGCTTACCAAATCAGACACAAAAATACAAAAGTGCTGCAGCACACTATCACTGAAAAATTGCTTACTTTGTCATTTTTACCATAGAATTACAAAATAAATTGATTGGAATATAAATATTGTACTCACATTTCAGTGTATAGTATATACTGCAGTATAAACCCATCATTGCTTGTATGCAATTTTAGTTTGTAACTGACTCCGCTAGTGCTTTTTATGTAGTCTGTTGTAAAGCTAGGCAAATATCTAAATGAGTAGATGTATCCCCTGGAAGACTTCTATGTACCCCTATGGGTAAGCATACCCCTGATTGAGAACCAGTCAACTTTATATTGACATGTGTTTCTGAAGGGTGACCTTTACTGTGCCGGCTGCCCTCTCCCCCGAGGCAGGAGGGGCGCGTGTGTGCCCACGCAGGGGTGCCCCAGCTCTCCCCGAGGCAGGAGGGGTGCGTGTGTGCCCACGCAGGGGTGCCCCAGCTCCCCCTGAGGGAGGAGGGGCGCGTGTGTGCCCCACGCAGGGGTGCCCCAGCTCCCCGAGGCGGGAGGCGCGTGTGTGCCCACGCAGGGGTGCCCCAGCTCCCCCCGAGGCGGGAGGGGCGCGTGTGTGCCCCACGCAGGGGTGCCCCAGCTCCCCCCGAGGCGGGAGGGGCGCGTGTGTGCCCACGCAGGGGTGCCCCAGCTCCCCCCGAGGCGGGAGGGGCGCGTGTGTGCCCACGCAGGGGTGCCCCAGCTCCCCCCGAGGCAGGAGGGGCGCGTGTGTGCCCACGCAGGGGTGCCCCAGCTCCCCCCGAGGCAGGAGGGGCGCGTGTGTGCCCACGCAGGGGTGCCCCAGCTCCCCCCGAGGCAGGAGGGGCGCGTGTGTGCCCACGCAGGGGTGCCCCAGCTCCCCCCGAGGCAGGAGGGGCGCGTGTGTGCCCACGCAGGGGTGCCCCAGCTGCCCTGGGAGGGGACTGCCCCTTGGACTGGGTTATGTCGCTGACTCCCTAAGCGCCCCCTTTCGCCGCGCCGCGGGCCGACCCGGCCCGGCCCGGCCCTACTCACCCTGTAGGTGCTCTCTGTCAGCTTGTTCACCTCTTCGGGATCCCGAGACATTGTGGCCCCGGACACGGCGGCAGCGCCTCAGCCAGGAGAGAAGGGGGCGGCGGCGGCTCCGAAGAACCCGGCAGAGAGGCCGAGGGGGCCGGCGGGAAAAACTTTCTCCTCGAGGAGCTGCTCCGCTGCCCTCACTCGGGGGCCCCGCTCCCTGTCCGGCCGCCGCCCAGAAAAGTCCCGGCAGACGCGGCTCCGCTGCCACCTTCCCCCAAACTGTCAAACTTGTGGAACCAGCCAGCCCAGCCCCGCAGCGCTCCCGGGGCGGAGCCTGCGAGGTGGGGCCGGTGACGCGGCAGGGCCCGCTGGCCGGGCTGGGCGAGGCCTCACGGGAGCGGGGGGCAGGTAGGGCAGGCGGCTCCGCTCTCTCACCTGAGCAGCAGCCCGTCCGCTCATGCTCGGCCCCGGGGAGCTTCGAGCTGCTCTGTGGCGCGGTGACGGGGCCAAGGCTCCCCAGGGCACGACGTGGCACCACCCCAGCGAAGGGCTACGAACAGCTCTGCCAGGCGCGCTCCCCTCGGGGGACACACACAACACGTCAAGAGGTGGTGCCATGGGCCTTCTGGCTGGGTGCGGCTACGTGCCCTGTCACTGCAGTATTTGAGCACCTCAGGAAGGTTAATGGACTTATCCTCACAACACTTGGGAGGTAGGGAAGGGTTATACCCCCCGCCCCCAACTGCGGTATTGAGGCACAAAGAGGGTGAGTTGCTTGCCCATAGTCACCCAGGCCTGGCTTTAAACCCAGATCTTCTGAGTCCCCTGCCTTACCAACAGGACCACCCCCATGTCCCTGCGACCTGAGTTAAGTTTAGGGCTGCGCAAAGACTGCAATGGTACATGATACCCTCCTCCCCCCATAGCTAAGGAAAAGGGCTCAGGTCTGGCAGCAATAAAGGGAGCTTTTTCAAAACAGAAAGGAGTGAGAGGGTTGGGGGTTTATTTCAGAAGCTTTCTGCAGAGTGGATGGGATTAAGACACTGGCGTCCACTTTAGGCACATTTCTTCTTGAAACAGCTACGCCTCACTCTCCACAAATGAGGTTTTTCGAGGGCTAACTTGAGGGAAGAAGGGTTGGAACAGTCTACAGATATTTACAGTGTGTAAACATCAAGGATGGAGAAGAATATTAGAATCATAAACAGTAATTGGAAGTTGTGAGATGAAATTCACATTAGGGCAGTACCAGGAAAATCTTCCTGATAGAGCAATGTAAACTCCCTCACAAGAAAAGTGACATAAACCCCATGGCCTTGGACATTTAAAACTATGAATTGGGGGTGGTGGGGCTCATTGGTCTCAAGAGTGATTTTCATGTCCCTGAAACTTGCTCAGACCCTTCTATAGCCTAGACTGCAGACTCAGTCTCATTACAAGCCTCTCTTCCTAAAAATGACTTTCTAAAAATGATGTTCTGAATTAGAAAGAGTTTGTTTTCAAGCTTAACAGCTTGTTTTAATTAAGAAAAACTTGTTAATTTTTTCCCATCTCATTCTCTTTAAATGTTGGGCTTCCCCATCGGTATTGTCTCCTTGTTTTTCATGCCACCTTGTTGCTGTGGTGAGATCACAAGAGGCAAACAACAAGAATTGGACTTAGAACAGAAAGGCAAATGGACTCTGATGTGGGAGGAGACTGTTATCAGGTTTCAGGAGTTGGAAAACAAATTGTTCTCAAGGTGTTCATGCCTTTAATTCTTCCTGCTGGGAAACAGTGAGCTGTGAGAGCATTATCATGAATACAACTGACATGGCAGGCACAGAGGCAGGTTTATGGGGCATTTCCCACCCTTCCAAGCAAAGTCTTCTCAAGCCTCTGGAATTTATTGTATTGATAGCATTTCTGGAACATACAGTTTACAGTACAGTCCTGATAACTGTTCTTAATAATTTTGGGTCCAATTCTGCAACCTTTACTCACACTGAGTGGTACAAGCAGTATGTACAAGAAGTTCAATTAAAGTAACCTAATGGGGCTATTTGTGTGAATAAGGGTGACGAATCAGACCATTTATTTCTATACCTTTTTATAACATCTTTCAGCCTGCTGGATTTCAAAATGCTTTGCAACTGGAGAATCACATTCTACCTAATTGTTCCATGTGTGTTCAAAGCAGGTGCACAGATGAAAGGGTGCAGAGAAAGCCCCCACCTTGCATCCTGGCACAGCAGCCAGGGGGTGCAAGTCACCGCAAAGGAGATGGAATTGAGGCCCTGGTTCCCTTTCCTCATATTGCATCAGCCATTGGAACTGGTACGTGCGTGGGAGGAAATATACTGTACCCCTAAAAGAGTGTAGCAGTGATTCCACTATCCTTGTACACTGTGGAGCTCCAGGAGGCTCTCTACAGTCAAAGTGAGTCTGCATCTAATTAGAATCATAGCATGAGAGAGCCCTGATATATAAATTAGCTGTACATGTAGGTCCTGACTCTCATTTACATTTAAGGCCTCTTTACACCACTGACAGAATCTGGCTCGCAGGGTTTACTTCACGTACTACTCAAGTGCAACCACTTTTAGGTTACATCTACACTCCAGCAGCAGATATGATTTGCAGGTCATGTAAATATACCCATACTAGCTGTAATCTAGCCAACTTGCTAAAAATAGAAGTGAGGATGGGCAGATGTGGGCTTCAGCATTGGTTGCACAAATGAGCAAATACCAGGGAGGATCAAGCAAGCAGACTTCTGCAGCCCTTGTTGAAGCCCAAACTCATGTCTGTTTTTAGCAAGCTAGCAGATTATAGCTAGCAAAAGTACATCTAGCTGCAAATCACAGCTAGGGCTGCAGTGTAGATGTACCCTTAGGGTGATAGACAGCAATAACATACAGCCACACTACACAACAACTTAAGACATGAAGTATTCCCTCCCCCCCCCAAAAAAAACCCTGTAGGAGGGATTTAGAATGGCTGTATTATAATAGTAACATTAATTAATTTATATATGTTTACATTCAGTATGGGATTTTAAAATTTTATGATTCTCAGCACAACCTCATTAAATTCACTGGAGGATGAAGAAGGCATTGCTATCTAGCAGGGCCGCCCAGAGGGGGGGGGCAAGAGGGGCAATTTGCCCCAGGCCCCGAGCCCCACAGGGGCCCCACGAGAGTTTTTCGGGGCCCCTTGAGCAGGGTCCCTCACTCGCTCCAGGGGGCGCGGAAAACTCTTGCGGGGCCGGGCGCAGGAGCTTCTTCGCTCCCGGTCTTTGCCGGCGGGGGGGTCCATCAAATAATTGTACAACATAATGAAAGAATGAAAATAAATAGTTGAAACAGACAAAAATAGAAAATATACTGAAAGTTAAATTTTGCAAGTCTGACTTACACTTCAAAGATAGAGACACTAAAAATGTTTCCTCTAATGTCTTGGAATCTTTGTCGAAGGCATAGTAATTTACAGAATCAATACGTTGAAATGTAACCTTTTTATTAGAAAAAAATGTGATGTGTGTACATGTTGACATTAGATGTTAAAATAAAAATGGCAAATGCAGAAAAATATTTTCTATTTCTTTTATGGAATTTTGTTTTTCATGGTGGTGAATATTACTACTTCAAATCTTGTTACCATTATTTGTATATGCAGCATTTGGAAAAGTTTACAATATACCTTTTCTTCTGTTATCAAAGGTTTTAAAATATCTACTTCCCTGCAATTGGTAGTATTGTTCATATTTAGTTTACCATAATTGTGTTTTAGCAAACAACGTAAAAACCCTTACTTGAAATGTGGAAGTATGGTCTAATTGCAAATATTTACAAATTCCCAAACATTGCTGGGTCAGAAAGTCCCACATTCACACAGAAGGCTCCTGATAGCAATAACAGTATCAGCTGAACTTGACATCAAAGTTTTATTATAGTACAAAATTCTGTATTTTGATCTTTTATTATAAAGATATAGAGCCTTTGATCTCATACTGGTTTCCCATCATTTGTAACTCCATTGACTTAATTGGGTTATTCCTGATTTGAACTAGAATGAGTGAGATCAGAATTGGTGAAATAAGTCTCCTTCAGTAAGTTACTTAAGCATGCTCTTAAATTTAAGCACCTGAGTAGTCCCATGGGATTTAAAATTAGACATGTGCTTAAGGGTTTTGGCAAATCAAGCAGAATGCTCATTGCATTGCAGGTGTGAGCTCTTAACGACTAAATTTTGCTTTGTGCTCTGTTGCCTATGTACAAATATCAAAATACATTATACTGTGTTGAACATTCTGTCCCATATCTTTGTTTATTTAGGGTAGTGGTTCTCAACCTGGAGTACACAGAGGTCTTCTGGGGGGTACATCAACTCATCGAGATATTTGCCTAGTTTTACAAGAGGCTATATAAAAAGCACTAGTAAAGCCAGTACAAACTAAAATGTCACACAGATAATGACTTGTTTATACTGCTCTATATACTATACACTGAAATGTAAGTAAATATTTATTATATTCCAATTGATTGATTTTATAATTAAATGTGGTAAAAATGAGAAAGTAAGCAATTTTTCAGTAAGAGTGTGCTGTGACACTTTTGTATTTTTATGTCTGATTTGTAAGCAAGACACATCAGACTCCTGAAAGGGGTACAGTTGTCTAGAAAGGTTGAGAGCCACTGATTTAGGGAACATTTTTCAGAAGTGGCCTCTGATTTTGGGTGCTGCAATTTTTGATCTAGCAACTCCACACACATCTTGGGTCTAATTTTTAGATGTTTGGAGCACACATGACTCTCATTGACTTTGAGCTATGGGTATCAGAAGACTTTTTGAAAACTTTGTTTTGCTGAAATGCAGTATTCAGAATCTTTGTGTTATATCATTAATATACTTGTTACAATATGTTTTACTATACAGTTACATCAGAGGTATTAGAAGGGAAGAAGCTACTCCTCATTGTCTTAAAAATCCAACAACGCTTAATGCAGGTGGAGCTCTAACACAGGTGCCTGCCTACTCTAGAGATGAGGACAGGTGGCATCACTAACCAAAAGAACACTTCATTTCAATCTTGTACCTTCAGCCTCTTTTTTAAATTACACCCACCTGCAACACAGCTAAGGGAGGAGGGGAAGCCCATCACATTATTTGAAAGATATCTAAGAGACATTTTAATTTGTTTAAATGAAGTCTCCTCCATAATGTTCCTAGTCTCTGATAAATGCAAACTATAGTCCAGAATCTCTGGTGGGTTCAATGTGGGCAAAGAGGACACCCACACAGATCCAACTGTAGAATTGGGACCAAAGGACTGAACCAAAATGAATTGGGATGTTCAGTCCCCTCACAAGGCCAATCCCTCTTTGCATTATTTTAAATAAATTTAGAGATGTTCCCATGGAAATTTTAAATTTGAACAGACTTGCTACTGAAATACTGTATCCACAGAACAGGTATAGCTTGAGCAGCAATTGTGAAAGCTTCGTTGAGAATTGTCAGCTTGTCACATTTTATGTATAAGAGGTAAGTGTTAGAATTCATGTCTATGAAAAAAAATAGAATTTATCCTATTAAGCAAATATATGGAATTCCTAAAAAATAATTGAATTTAATACTTACATTTTTTGAAAATGTCCTACATCTCATTGACAAATATACCTTTAAAAACTATTTAAGCATATTGTGATCCATTCATTTCAGCTCATCATTAAATCTTCAACATGTTTTACACAGATAAACACAACTGTTAGTAATTACACAAATTACTCTTAAGCAGTAATGGCATATGCATGGCAGAGCCAGCTGTGGCTTATTTCATTCCCTATGGTCATTAGCAGGCGTTTAGCTTAATTAAGAAAAAAATGTACACAGCACTTTAATTTGTAATATGAAGTGATATTCAAAGTCTACAACCAGAATAACATTTTCCAATCTAGACTTTAAAGGGACTTTCTCAACCTCATTGTTTTAAATATTGATTAGTTTACAAAAAGGTTCTCTTTCCAACCTTTTGAACAATATATTTTGAATTTAAAAAAAAAATCTTAAAAAGGTTTTCTCCATCTCTGTTCATGCTTACAAGGATCATTTCAGGTAGTTTCTCCTCTACTGGCTGTACAGAGAAACAATGAAACTTATTATGTTCAAACTGCTGTTAAATGAAAAGTAAATACACTTTTTGTAGGACTCACTGAACGTAATGAGTCTGATTCTACTCTCACATTAGTTTTATACCTTAGTTCAGAGGAGTTACTCCATTTTAAAACTGATACAAGTATGGGCAAAATTAGCCCCTATACGTCCCCTGATGTCATTTCCATGAGCTGGATTTTCATGGTGAGTGGAATATGGGTCAGTTTAACTGTGATTTATGGCTCAATCCTGCGAGGTGTTGAGCAATATGGTCCTGATCCAGCAAGCATTTAAACACAGGCTTAACTTTAAGCATATAAGTAGTCTCATTGGCTTCTTGGGAAAAGGAGAATTTCAAGCAGCTGCAGAATGCTTTTTATAATCACAGGTGATAGGGCTACTTTTTGCCACATACCCTTTAAATAGGGACATGCTGTCATGACTTTGTAGTCTAGAAAGCTACATTTTTGTTTAGGTAAGTCTCTGGTCTTTTTTTTTAGTCAGTTTTTGGATACCTGTGTTGTTGATACCTTAGTGGTCTCTAGTAGCAAATTACTGTGGCAATATGAAGAGGAATGATAACCTATTGATTTCTCCATTGTGATATCTCTTTTTTTTCATATTGGAAACGTGTTATCCTGAACATTGAGAGTGTTTTTCTCTGAGAGATTTTTTGTACTTACACAAGACTCTTCAAGTTATTTAATTTCCCCAGGATTGAGGCACTTTGACAGGGCAAACTGGTGGCTGTTTCCACTAGCAGATCCTGAGCAGATCTGCTGGTAACTGAAAGTCTTAATTTTTCAGACGTGTTAAACCAGTTATACAAGCACTGATTTCTTATCAACAGATGGATAGATTTTTGCGTCCTTTATTTTATCAGCTGTAACCACTAGATGGCAAGCATGCTATACATAACAGAACCAAATATGATTTTTATATAATGCTCAAAGTGCTTTACAAATTAACACGGTAGATACTGGTAGTAAGCAAATGGAGCAGCCATTATGTTGCTCACACACAGCCTTGGACTTTTTTCCTTGAGAGACAAAACATTGGTAGGATGCTGATATCACTTGTGTCAAAAAAGTGCCTTCGGATTTTGAACTTTCCCCTGGAGGTTAACCTTGGATAGCAAGTCCAAGCCCTGCCTAGGGACTTGACCTTCCAGCCTTTTAGTCTACTGACATTGTGAATGCTGCCGTATAAGCCATGCCAATAACATACTATTTAGTATGTATATATTCATTCCTCCCTTTTGTAATCTATCAAAACAGGTTCTTTGTTCCAAAGGGATAAACTGTTGTTGTCTGAAGGAAAATGTAGAGTATTACAGATAAAGGTAGGACACACATTATGCTGCTCTTACTACTTCTAACTGTTTGGCTATTAAATTAGAATTATTATTATTGTATTAATTGTTTGAAATGTAGTATGTTATAGGCCCCAATTAGGGATTGATTCCCCTATTATTCTAAGCACTGTTCACACACACACTGAAAAGACAGTACCACATACATTTGGGCTCTGTTGATCTTAACTCTTATTTTAAAGTGGTATCAAATAAACAATGACAATCAGGGTATTTGTTCAGTGGCATCTCAGATTTACACCAAGCCACTTCTGAAGCTACTCGCTGGTTTATTAATCTGGACTTGATTATTTGAACATTGCTAATCACCTCTCTTGCCCAGTGGTGCAGTCCTAAATCTGAAGGTACCAGAATGCCACTAAAATATAAATTTTTCTTCAACAAGAATTATGTGGTAGACACATGAGGGCTGGAGCCAGGCTCTCAGGGCAGCTTCCTGTCTGCCCTGGGCTGTAAATCTGGGGCTGGAGCCCTGCTCTGGGTCTTAGAAATACTACTGTTTCCCCGAGCTGCTGGCATGGTGCTGGGCTAGCCAGGGTCTGCTGCCAGAGGAACCCTGGAGTGGGGACATGGGAGCCTCAGTCCCACAGACAGCACAGCTAAGTGGAGCCTGCTCAGGACCAATACTGGGGCCCAGTGCATGAGGCCTTTAGTGAGAGGGATCCCAAGGTGCCTTGGGCGTGGCAAACCCCTCGGTAGTGGGGCCAACTCAATAGGATGTGGCTACCCAGAGGGTTTGGCCACAGTCTGCAGGGAGATGCTGCAGCTCCAGCTCTTCTAGGAACCCTCTCCTCTGTGCCAAGAGAAGGGGCTAAACAAAGTAGCAGTAACAGCTATGGAGCATGCTGTGGAGCATCCAGGTCCCTCTGGAGCCCACCAGACTATCCCCAGGCACTGCCCAAACAAATTACATATCATAACATAGAATATCATATGTACAGTCTATCCAGTGTTCATATAATATATTATATTATGATATGTATTTTGTTTGGGCAGTGCCCACTAAATCTTTAAACCTTCTTTAAATGTTTTAAAAGTACGTTTAGCAACTTTGATAAATCTCCTAACTTACTACCTTACTTCCATTGACATTTATGGGAGTTACATGTATATTTCAAAAGGGGAAATATACAATGAATTCTGATAAATACCTACCAATACAAGGTAGAAATTCCAGTGACTAGATGGATTTAGCATCTACTCTGCAAGTGTGTTTAGTGTTAAAATGCTCTGGACCAAATTTTGCCATCAATGTTCAGGCAACAGTTCCCATTGCCTTAACTGGGGCTACATATGTGCATCAAAATACAGGTTTTGGCTTTGTGTAAAAAAGTGAATGCTTTAGCTCTCAGTGAACTTTTAGGCTACACTCTGCCCTCTGCTACATCCTTGCAACCTCACTGAAGTCAGTGGCAATAACTGAGGGCAGAATTTAACCCTTAATTTTTAATAGGACTTATTCTGTTTATTAACCATTAACTCTTCATAGCTCCATTATCACTTTTCAAACATGAACTAATTAATAATCACAACACCCTCTTCTGTGATGTGAATAAGCATTACTTTAAAAAGACCATTTAAGTTGGAAAGACAAGCACCTAAAAGTTAGCAAATGCCAGAATGAAGGTCAGCCGTACAACTTTACTTTGTTTCCCTTGGCCATGTATATTATAATACAGTTTGTAATTACATGATCCATGTCACGGGCCCCCCAAGACTGCACACTGTAGCCATGGAAAGGTGTTCTTGAGCAAGGTCATCCCTGGGTTTTAGTGGTACCAGGATCTGGGTGGATAACTTCCATCCTATGCTCCCTGAAGGTGAACGTGGCTTTTCTGAGTGTCTATGAGAAGTCCCTGTCAAAACTTCACCTGATTTTAATCTACTGTAACAATAAGTCTACTTAAATAAGAACTGGCTCAAATTTGCCTAGGAAGTACACAATGATCCCACACGATCTGTACATTTTTTCTTTTTGTATTCCTTAAATCCTGCTCAGATGCTACCACTTGCTTCTGATTTATACAGAAATGTTTTAGAAACAGCAGATGGACCCTTGGTAAGCTCCAGACAGAACACCCCAAAAGGCTTTTTCTAAGAACATATTCTGTTGTTGAGCTCTGCTAGCCAGGTTCTTGTTGCATTACACAATACCCAGTGAAGCTACTTACAGAAAATGTTATGATCTCCTTCTGCATGGGGAAAGCAGTGGAACAGGTTTCTATACCCTGCAAACAATACACTGAAAATTGTTTTGCTTCAGCCTTCAGAGGACAGCAGATAGCTAGTTCCTACATTTATCTTTCGTTTCTGTTATTTCTCTGTTAACACAAAATGTTGGAGAGTAAGAAACATGAAGTGTTAGAGCTAATTCTGCTCTCAATTACATCACTGCTAATCAGGAACAATTCCACTTAAGTCACTTTGAGTTCCTTCAGATTTATAGCAGCATTACTGAAAAAATTTGTGCCTAGTGCACCAGGTTTTTTGCTTTTCCCTTTGAAACGGATCAGCTCTCTGAAGAATACTGTGGTCAAGCCTATTGACGTTCTAGGGAATCAGAAGAGAATGAAGATTACTCTTGTAAATCCTAGGAGCCGAATTCTTCCCTTGCATAACTTAACTGAAATCGTGAGAGTTACACCATGGATGAAATTGTCCCTCTTGTGTTTTGAGGAGACCCAACTTGTTGTTTTCCCATGTTGTCCATATAGAGACAGTGATCGATATTACCATTTCAGTTCAAGGGTGGCTTAGAGGGCTGTTCAAAATAACTAGACACCCTGGAACCCTATGTTAAAATCCAGCTTTTGGATCCAACTGCAGGAGATATGTTGACTTCCATGCAGTTTACTAGGTCTCTGATCCAAAGCTCATTGAAGCGAATAGAAAGACATCAATGGGCTTTGGAACAGACCCCACATGTGAATCTTCTGGATGATACTATAAATACTGAAACTCTTTTACATGTACTGTATAAGATTCATATCATCCACCACAACTGGGGTAGAAAGCAGTATCCGTAATGGTGGATTTTTGCTGAAGTATCATTATACATGAAAGTCAGGGTGGTTCTGTACATTCAAGGGGAACTCAGTGAGTGCCTTATTCTTTTAATTTGTCTTGAGCTTTCAGTAACATCAAAAGCTATTTTAAGGGAAAACAAGTCTCCAGAACTCTCTGCTACACTAATGGAATAGTATTCAGAGAACATCAATTGACATATATGTTCTCCTCCACTCATTCTGAAATGTCAACAGGCAGGTATTGAACAGTCCACATTTTCATTATCTACTGAACATCAATCAGTTGAGTATACTGTATGGATAGATGGGATGTTTTTGTAAAGATTTTTTCCATTAGCATCAAACAAGGTACATGTTTTTCCAGCTTAGATCATACATAAAGTCATAGGAATTGTTCCCTGCCCACATCATTACTATTATAGTGCTACCTAGCAACTAAAAGTAAAAAAGCATCTTACAGGGAAGAGTTGGGCCTGAGCTGCTAAATTCAGGTTTGAATTTGGATCTGAATTTTCCCAGAATTCAGGGTTGTTTGGATCTGAAATTTTTGGTTTCAGAGTCATCTCTTCTCACATTATTTTACTAACAAAGCCAGCTACAAATTGTGGGTACTCTGTATACAACATTTACAGAATAAAGGGACACTCAAAACAGAGGATGGTGCAAATGGAACAAAGTGTTACCATATTTATCCACTGAATATAAAAATGAAGGTCCAGGGCTTCCCCTTGGTGAGTAGACAAACAGAGGGAGTGAAAATGTAATGTCCCCAATGTAGAGTGTTTCTTCTGATCAACCTACTGGAAGGCACTCTCCCCCTGCAAAGTTAATGCCTCCTAAAACTTGTGACTCCTCCAAAATCATTTTCACCTCTTTTCTGGGATTGCAGTGACCTTGCAGAAATGTAACATGACCTGAATAACTCAAATTATACATGATGATCCAGATTCAAAAACAGAGCACATCATTGTGTAGCTCTTACTTTTCTTAAAGTGTGCAAAAACTTGTATTCCAAGCTGCATTAACAGCAGAATAGGGCTGTTAGGTCTCCAAGATGCTTAACCACCTATGGTACGTACAATGGGGTGAAATAAGCCTGGGGTGGCATCTTTCTCACTACTGTCTCTTGTTTTTATTTATTTAAGTGAGGCTCTTAAGATACTAGTCTCATTTTGATGCCTGCAGATTTATTCCCCATGCATCAACATGAGAATAAAATATGTGCACTCTAGAGAAAATAATCAAATGAATCACTAAAGCATAAAATGCTCAAGTTAAAATGCTTAAATATTCCATTTGATGCAGCTATATATGACAATGCAATTTTCATCAGCCCAAAATAAGGATTCAGAATCCTCTTAGTCAGGCTGCTCTGATTTTCATCGCCAGTAAGAGGAATTGCACTGAAGAGAAGATACCAATGCAGTGTTAATGCTACTGTCTGGGGTGCTACAATGTCCACCAGGTTTCTGAACATGCCCATGTAGTTGAGAGAAGGTGTTATCCTTATAAAATTACTAATGACGACCCTGGTCAGTGAAGTAGCACTATTGTGGCATGCAGACCTTTCTGTAGAATCTGTACTACCTTTTTATAAGGTATCTGTGGTAGGATAGGAACTTTAAATTATTGGCTGACCAGGTACCAGAGCAAAGAGTTACTGAAAGATGTAGCTATGACAACCCAGCATAAGTACACTAGTTGGCAAAGGAGATGAGCTAGTAGCCAAGTACAAGCAGATGTGAAGCAATTCATACACTTTTCATATTCTATATGAATTTTACAGCTATTGTGGGACTGAAAACTGTTTTTCTTTCCTCTAAAACAGCGATTCTCAAACTGTAGGTCGGGATCCCAAAGTGGGTTGTGGCTCAATTTTAATGGCATTGCCATGGCTGGCATTAGACTTGCTGGGGTCTGGGGCCAAAGCCCCACTGCTGGGGGCCAAAGCCGAAGCCCTTGGGCGTTAGCCCTGGCTGGCAGGGCTCAGGTTACAGGCCCCCTGCCTGGGCTGAATCTCTTGGGCTTTGGCTTTGCGCGCCCCAGCGGCAGGACTCTGGCAGGCTCAGGCTTCGGTCCCCACTCCTGGGATCATGTAGTAATTTTTGTCATCAGAAGGTGGTCGCGGTGCAATGAAGTTTGAGAACCCCTGATCTAACAGAAGGAACCAACATGAGAATGAGATGCCAAAAGACCTACACCCCAGGGGCATGTGGCATTGTGGTACCCACCTCTTCAGACCCGTATGCCTCTTTGTGCCCCTTCCTCCCACTTCTCAAAAACCTAATGGTGACATTTGGAAAATATGTTCCTTAACCTCTCTGTGCCTAAATTTAACCATGTAAAAATGGGTACAGTAATATTTATTACCTAGCAGGCTGGGTGCTGTGAGGTTCATTAATTAATATATGTGAAGTGCTTTGATATCCTCTAATAAAAGATGCTATGTAAGAGTCAAAGATTATTCTGATGCCAAGAAATGCAGAGAAAACTGGGACTCCTTTCTTAAGCCTACAACTTTGTACTGAAGATAATTTTTGGAGCATCACTTTGAATCTGAGTCACAACCTTAATATTTAAATAAATACATTTTTTCTATTTATAATAGAATAAGTCAAAGGATTCTGGGGTCCCCATTGTCCTAATATTCAAAGTCCTCCCTGGTACTGGCCATGACTGAGAGATCACCAACTATGATCAAAACCTATGGTGACAGCTGTGTCCAAGTGGAATTGCAATGCTGTCCACAAAAGCAGGGAGACTTCTCTCTTTGAATTAACTTTCCTTTATCAACACAACCAAAACATAAAATACACACACATCATCTATCTTACTACTGCTAACTGGGAAGGAAAGGAGAGAGAGATTATCTCTTTCTAATTGTTAGGAGGCATTCACATACCATGGTTGTGGGAGTCAGAGAAAAATTACAAAGAATTACATTACAAAGAAAATGTTACCGAGTTAACATAATGTTTATATCCATTCTGACAAGCTGGATTTTTATGGTTTGGCTCACAGAGGAAAATGATAAATAGATTAAGCTACAGCACATTGTTGATTCACACTTCCTCTTATACCAAGTCTCTATATAATAGAGATTTTGAACAGATTCTACACTCCTTCAGTTTCACAGCTAGAATCAATTTAGCAGAGCCACACAAAGTGTGAGAAACTAATAAGCTTTTTTCATCTTTAAAGTAGCTTTTGCGTCATTCTGTCCATTTCCCACCCAAAAAATTTCTCACCTTGACGCAAAGGACGGGCTTTAGGTTAGAGAAATCTAATGTTAATTAACATTTGTGGTCATGGTGAGTTGTGCAAATGTAACTTTAGTTACTGAAGAAAATTGATATGCCAACATTGATCTAAAATACAGAAGATAAAGGCCTATTTGAAGGATATCTTTTCCTTCAGAAAGAGGAAATCCCTTGATTTAACCTAGAAAGTACAATAAATGGACCTTTTGGCCCCAGAAAGATAATTTTTATTTTTAAGTGTATAATAATTGAAATAACAATGGACATAATTTGAACAGAAATTGAAAAAGGTATTTCAATAGTTGTTGTAGGTTGGTAATATTTTCATATAACTAAAGATGTGTTGTAATAATAAAAAGTGGTGAAAGGAATTATTTCCCAGCCCTTTCCCAAGATGAAAACAATAAACAGATTAACCTCGATCTAACGGTGAGGCACTTTGACTTATGCACATACTTAATGCAATGGTCCTCTGGATGTGTTCAGGAGAATACCCGCACAGAACTTACTGCAGAATCAGGGCCAAGTCAGTGGTAGAGTGTCAAGCTCTAGACTACATTATCTCCTACTCTTCACATTATTTAAGTATAGTTTTTATTTTCTCATTACATTTTTCCCCGGTAAAAAAAAAAAATCTTTGAAATTTCTAAAACAAGTATTTCTTTAATCTGGAAAAAACATTCCAAGATTAATAACATTTTTTTTGTTTGGTAATTTATTTATTCTTGCAGGTGTAGTCTTTTTATTGCTGTGGTTGTATTCCAGGATTAAACGGATGGTGCATAGTGTGAATTCAGTGCAGTAGTCAGTTGAGGGCAGCCATAAAGTCAGCGCAATACAAGGACACAGATGGCTACAATCCAGACTAATGATCAGCTGTGTCACCTCTGCCCTCTTATCTGGGGTGCCCTTTACAATGCTTTCCTGCTGTAGCCTCCAACCAGACTGCTAACAAACAACTTCTAGCACGCAAGTCACTCCCAGCTATGTCTGTGTGTGTCCTGCAGCCAGCCAGCCACACCTTGGCTCTTACCAGCTTTGGTTATACTGCAGGTGGATCCCACTCTTAGATTTTCTCCCCAGAAATAAATGTCCTGTACTGCCCAGCCTTTTCCTAGATAGTACAAGTTTATATGAAGTCTGTTATTTCTTTAATACAAATAATATGCACACAACTTGCCACCGCATATGGAGCGTCCCAAACACTTCAATTTAAACACACCAGGTTAGATAAAACAATAAAACATGTTTATTAACTAGAAAGAGAGAGATTTTAAGTGAGTACAAGTAATGATGCATAAAAGTCAGAAATGGTTACAAGAAAATAAAGTTAAAACACCATTAGTACCTAACTTAACAAACTATATTATATTCAGGCAAAGTTTCTTACCATCTGCTTTCTGCAGTCTCACTGACCAAACCCTCTAGGTCAGGACCCCTTCTCCCAGAATCCAAAGAAGGTTTCCTCTGTTGCTTCAGGTGTATAGCATCGATAGGGGTGCCTTGGGGGGGTTTGTCCTTCCTTTCAATAGTGTCAATACCCCTTTTGAACAATATTTCCAGATGGTACCAGCACACAAAAAATCGTGGCTTACTACAACTCTAATTTTTGTTGTAACTTCCATTCCTATCTGGTTTCACTCTTTCCCCCCCCACCCCTTTTCTTTCCTACAATAGGTCATGGTGTATCTCCTCCTGACTTGTTTTTTTTTTTTTTTTTTTTTTTTTTGCTTACTCTACTTGCACTATTTTTTTCTTTTTCTTTGGGGGGGTCTCCCATCTTCCCCACTTTTTTCAAAAATCAATCAATAATTTTTTTTTTTTTTTTTTTTTTTGATAAATAATCCTTGTGTAAAAATTGGAAAGGGGGATAGAGGAGTGGGCATTTTGAGCATACTACTAACCCAGGGGTTGAGCTCAATGGGCTGAGGGGGGGGGGGGGGGATTGGGGATTGGGGTTGCTTTGAGCAGGGGTTTGGGGGATGATCTTCTGATCCTCCTTCCTCTAAACTAGGATGTTCTCTGCTTCTGTTTTCTCACCTGTTTGAGCTTCCTTTGTCTCCTCTTCCTGCTTGATGACTGTTTACTGCTTAAATGCAAATTTAGCAGAGCACACATCCCTTTGTTTAGGACAGACCTGTTTGCCAACCTCAGTTTTGAACATGTGTTAAGAACACCATACAGTGGAATCTTATAACTTTATCAGGGAGATACTGATCATCAAATTATGAGTTTTCAAATGATACTTTACAAGGCATACGTTGTATAGAGATTATTACAGTAATGTGCAGGGTGTGAATACAGAGGTATGTTCTGTCACACTCAGATCCTGCAAACACTTACATATGTGTTCAGCTTTACTACCAACTATTTAAGGTAGTAAATTTAAGCACATACATGTATTTTTGCAGGATTTGGGACAAAGTGCAAAGTTCAGACCAACAATGAGAGGCAGCAACTCAAAGTGTAAGCAGCAAAAGAAAAATAAAGAATAAATGAAGTGTGCAGTTGATAGTGACAAGAATATGTACAATATGTTTATTTCCACTGTAAATGTTTATTTGTGTGATTATTTTCTTGCTCTGCTTCTTCAGGTCTCCTTCTTGCTCTCACCACTGCACTTTGTTGATTCTATAAGCAGCCATCTGTGTGAATATGTATTATTATTACTCCGGTTGTGTGAATTAAGCAGGGCTAGATTTGGGAAGGGGTTTACAAACTGAACCTATAAGTTGGTGGGGTGGAATTGGAAATGAGCACACCCTTAGAGATTTAAGTTTGACTGGCTTGAAAGTCAAAGGGAAACCTCTCCTTCGTCACATTAAGGCTAAGCATCCCCTTCCAACATTGGATAACACAAGAGAAGCTGGCTTTGAACTGAGCGAACAACCTCAGGCCACCTTTACCAGTCTTCCTCCAGAATGGGCTGAACTTCAGAAATCCACTGAACCTTGAAGAACCTTAGTCTTAGTTTAAGTAGGTATGAAGTTCAGTGTGAATAGTTTATCCAGCTCCAGTTACTGGATATCAGAAATGTAAGAATATAATCTTTAGCATAGAGCAGAACTATACAAATTCTCTTTTTTACATATTCTAATTACATAATACTAGATAGGTTGACAGATGCTATATAAGCTGATATCCCGATGAATCAATTTCTAAACAGGCTCCTGTAATGTTTATGGGTTTTTGCTGGGTTAATGCTTTTCACTGTTCTTGACCAGTGTGTAAGCATCTGTGCCACATCATGAGATTTTACCTATTCTGTGGGGCATATTTTGTCTAGGAAAATGGTATTTTGGATTACCATAGCTATTGGAAGGTTCAGTTAACATGTTTTAAAACGTGCTACCTGCGTACAGAAGAGATGATTTAATGCTTCATTTTATAAATACTGAAATGTATGTTCTTCCTTTGATAAGATGCAAAGGTTCTGCACCACGACCAGTAGTCGTGGTGCAGAACCAGTAGGTAGTTAACTTCCCACTAATCCAGTCAGTTTCCCCACACATGAACATGCAGGCCTATTTGGACATCTTTCTAGGACTCCTGTTTGAGTGAAAAGAGCCCCCACCTGTGTTCAGTTATTAGATAATGGGGTGATCTGAATCAGGAAGCTTTATAAAAGAGTTTCCTCTGCAGTCAGTAGATGGTAGTTGTACCTCTCTCCTTTCCGCCCCCTCCCAAAAAAAAGGAAAAAAAAAGTCTGCTCTGTTGACCTTCATGCATGAGGCTAAAAGAAGAATTTAGTCCCATATGAGACGAAATACCTAAATGAATGATGTATCTGGGAATGATTTTTTTGTATTTCAATTAATATAAGAAACATCTCAAAACAGAAATGTGCCTGCTGACCAAGAGACTGTCTTGAAAAGGAAGTAAAAATATATTATATAAATATAGCTGTTCTCCAGTCTAGTGCTATTATAGCTACTGGTGAGAGTCATTTACTGTAGATTATTATAATTCTCTTTCAGATGAGAGACTGTTATCCAGTGTCATTGCAATTTGTGGGATAACTTGGTTCATCATCCATTTATTCATATTAACTTAGAAACACTGCAATAGTGACAATGGAATTGGTAAAATAATTCTTTGTGCTTCCACAGTGCCTTTTATCCAATGATATTAAAGCTCTTAATGAAGATCTTAGTCTCACAATGCTTTTATTAGATAGGAAAATATTATATTGTTTTTCATATAGGTATACTGAGAAACAGAGAGAGAGTAAGTAACTTATGCAACAAGCTGGTGCTGAGGCAGGAATGGAACCTGTAAGTCCTAACTCCTTGTCCTATGCTCTAACCACTGGAAACACTATTGTGTACGTTGTTATGGTAGAAGATCTGACTCACCAAAGGAAATATTTGTATGATAATATGTAGGTTAGGAAAAAGTGCATATTTTTCAAAAGTTACAATTTTTCTGCCATGAATTAGTGTAATTTCTTTCTCTATTATCCTGCAGTCCCTTTTTGTTTTTTCTCAAACCCTCTAACTACTGGCAGAATAAATGAGCATGTTATATATAGTGTTATTCAAAGCTTGCTTCTGAACTGCTCGTACTTTTATCCTGCCCAAGCTGATAGTCTTTCAACAAGATTTTTTACAGTATGGTATAATATGTTTATTGGCTCTGGCTCTGCAAATGAATAGTTGTTCTTGAAGTTTAAGGCTCTGCAGCAGCACCATTAATGTTCATTAGAGTTAAAGTGCTCATCAATAATCTCAGTGACAACTATACCAGTGATATCCTCTTAGAGATTTTTTCATAATGATACAACTTGTTTTCTATCTTGTAGCACTTTTGGAAATGCTAAGGAAAATCTGTCATTATTAGGTCATTTTAAAACATGTTAATTAAAAGTGGCAATAGAGGCCAAATTCTGCTTTCACTTAAACAGTGTAATTCCAGAGTAGTTTCACTGGAATGGAACAAAGAACCAAAATTTAGAATTTAAGGTCAGAAGGGAACGCCAGATTATCTAGTGTGACCTGTATATTACAGGCAACCAATGCCACCTGACATCTGCACACTAAACACAATAACTGCAATTAGACCAAGTTATTTCAGCCCTCAGGAGACAAAACTATTATGTGCCACAGACAGATAACAGGAAGGACTTAGGGGCACCAGAGACTGCAGTGGCAGGGAATTGATTAATTGAAATGTCTTTGCCTTATAGTTTTTTGGTTGCTTAGATAACAACCCCACTATGGGTTTTCATCAGAGATTGAATTTATAACATTCAGCATCAAAAACTGAAACTTAAAGGAGTAACTCCATTCAGAGAGAGAGAGAGATTACCCATTATATAGCTCAGCCACTAGAGGGGGACATAACACATTTAGGCCCTGATGCTGACAACACCTATGCATGTTCTTAACTTTGTGCACTTTGAATAGTTCTACTGACTTCCCCACAACCAATATGCAGGGAGTTAATTCACTACTTATCCATTCAATTTCATTGGGGCTACTCTCAGTGTGTAAAGTTGAGCACATGAGTAGGTCTTTGTGGGATCTACTCCTTAGCCAGTGTGGTACCCTAAGAAACAAATATCATTCTCCTACACTGCATGTAATATTTGTTTTGACAAGCAATGAATCACAATTTGTACAGAATTACATTTGTGGTTCTTGGCTTATTGCAGGTAGAGAGAGAAGGAGAGTTTAGTCACTAATTTTATTTACTTAGAGCTGGTATGAAACAGTTGAAAAATTTCAGGACAATGTTTCCCTTTTTTTGATTCATTCTAATTTTACTAAAGAAACAGAATTGTTGACAGTCCATATTTTCTAACATAAGCATTAAAAGACACATTTTAAATACATATTTTAGTTGGAGGCAACTTGAAGGGAAAAAAGTAAGAACTTAAAATGCATGGCCGAGGGGTACTCACAACAAAAATTTGATGGCCTCAGAGTGCGGCCACCAACTCTTGCTGGTGGCTGCTCTGACAAATTTTCCTAAAATACTTAATTAACTTTAGGAAAAACAAATAAATATTCACATATACACATCCAAATCATTGTCATTTTTTTATGTAGGTTTTTTTTTTCAGACTCAATAATAAAAATAATGCACAGTTGTTTGTTGGCGCTCCTGGCCCCTGCTGCCTCCTGGGCCTGCTGCTTCCCCCTTTCACAGCCTCACAGCCCAGGCTTACTCTGCTCCTTGCCTCTTGACTACGGCGCTGGGTAAAGCTGGCATTGCTGAAGCCCAGCTGCCCTGGGCAGAAGCCCAGAGCCCCACGGCTGGAGCCCAGAGTCTGCCACCAGAGCCCCAAGGCCAAAGGGGGGGAAGAGGTTAAACCTGCTCCAGAGCCCCTGGGTTCTGCAGGGGGGGAGCTGCTGCTTTGCCCCCTCCCCCATCTCTGCCTAGGAGGCTGTAGTGGCTGCAGGAAACCCCCCTGGTGGCTGCATGAGGCCACAGTGGCCGCATTTGAGAAACACTGGCCTAGATCATACCTCCTACCCCCATTAAACCATCAAGAGGGATGAAATAATCCTCATGAAGATCCTAGTCCAAGAAACTTCTGCACCAAGAGGATGGGGATCTTCTCCTTCCTGAAAAAGGCTATGGGGCCCACCCTAAAACCTGGCAGATTACCAGGGATTCATGAGAGCCCACAGCCATCTGATAGAGGACTCAATGGTAAAAATAATAATGTATAGCTATAGGCAGACTTATCCATTCAGGGAATCAGCTCTCAACAGGGCTAGAGGGGGCCAATGTGTTCTCCCTTCAGTCTAATCCTGATCTCTGCCCACACACTCTTCCCCCATAGCCTGTATTGACCCCCTCTCGGTACGGATCTGAGAGCTGTAGAGGGCCATCTGTGGGGTCCATAACAGGAGACAATCTACAGAGGTAGCTGATCTCCCTTTTCGCGTAGGGCAGGGGAGACCAGTGTTTGGAATAGACACAGATATCAGGGGGACAATCTGGGCCTATGGCAGCATCATGGAGATTATTACCTTACTGGAGTCACAGAAAACATACATACCCTGGAACAAAACATCAGAAGGATTAAGGTAAATGGCATGGTAGAAGAGCTTATTCCCACCAAAAAGTATCTTTAAAAACTGGAAATCCAGCCCAAACATTTCTAACTGAATGGACTGTAAACTTTGATAAGATATTAAATGGAAATTAGGAGAGCTAACAAGAAGTTAAGAGCAAGATGTTAACAAATTATCTTTGTATGCACATGAGAAGCAGAAGACCTTTAGGAGAGTTGGAAATCCACAATCAAAGATGATAAATAGATGGCAGAAGAGCTAAATGCCCCCTTTTCCCATCTGCTTTCTCTAGAGAGGATAATAGTTACATGGGGGGGGGGTACTCTTCAGGTAGTGAGGTTGAGTCAAAAGAAGTGAGAAACTAAGTGAAGAAATTAAATTGCAATAAGTCCCCCAGAGCAGTTGATGCTTTTGTGGAGTTTTAAAGAAATGAGTCATCAGAGTACTTGAACTAACAAAATATATTTATCATTAAAATTGCTACTGTACCAAAGGGCTGAAGGGGGGAGAACTTTGTAGTCATCTTTTAAAAGATAATAGTGTGATCTCAGGAATTATAGAACAGTGAGCCTTAGTTCAGTACCAGGAAAATAGTTGAGAAAACCATAAGAGATAACAAAAAGGCACCTATACGCATAATAATGACAGGGTCAAATCAGCATGGCTTCTGTAAAGGTAAATCATGTCTGTTTAACCTCTAAGAATTGTTAAGAGGTTTAACAGACTAGAGCAGTTTTTCCCAAACTTGGGATTCCGCTTGTGTAGGGAAAGCCCCTGTCGGGCTGGGACGGTTTGTTTACCTGCCGCATCCGCAGGTCCAGCCGATCGTGACTCCCTCTGGCCGCGGTTCGCTGCTCCAGGCCAATGGGAGTTGCTGGAAGCGGCGGCCAGCAAGTCCCTCAGCCCATGCCACTTCCAGCAGCTCCCATTGACCTGGAGCAGTGAACCGGGGCCAGTTGGAGCTGCGATCGGCCGGACCTGCGGACGCGGCAGGTAAACAAAGCGGCCCAGCCCGACAGGGGCTTTCCCTACACAAGCGGCGTCCCATGTTTGGGAAACACTGGACTAGAGGATAAAGGGGAACTGGTTGGTATCCTTTATTTGGACTTTCAAAAACCTTTTGATAAATTCCCCCACGTGAAACTATTAGGAAACTAGATAACCCCTGAGTCAGTGTGAGAGTTCTGTCATGGATTCACCATTGATTAAGATATAAGAAGTAGAGAGGACTAATTCTCCGTTTAGAAAGAGGTCAAGAGGGGTGACTCCGAGCTCCGTACTGTGACTGAGATGTCATTATGTTAACTATCTGGAAGAGGGGTGAATAGCAAGACGTCAACATTTTTTCATGACACAAAATTATTTTGGTTAGGCATGCTTAGGAAGATTATGAGGAACTCCAGGAGAAGGTAATAGAACTAGGTAATAAAAGGTCAGATTAACTTCAATTTAGACAAGTGCATGGTAATGAAAATGTAAATCACTTGTACATGCTGGATTCTAAATTAGTTCTAGGGAAAATTGCATGATACTATATTGGATTATTTGAGAAATAGTACTGTGATCATGTAATTAAAGACTGTGATAAAGCATAAGTACAAAGGGGAAAGGTTACTGTAGAATTGCATGTTCAGTCCGTTTTTTACATTGACTGACTTTTGAGCATTCACAGTTGTGATCACACAGGCTTTTCCTGATGAGAGAACCCCACTGGACCAATGTCACCCAACGCAGTCACAAAGGTCCACCCACAAGGAAGTAGCTTGCAGGATTAGGGCCTGTATTTGTAAACTTAAAACTGTGTAAAAATAATTTTTGTATGCTAATGTAAAATTTTTCAAGGGGGAAAAAATGCAGAGAAAACCCAGAGATATTAAGGTTGTGTGAGCAGATCTACAAAGCTCATTGTAAGTTCATTCAGAACTCTTAAAGTTATGCAGGAAACTGACTACCTCAAAGAGAAAGCTTTAATACACATTCTGTTTCTGAACCAAAATCTTTTTTCTATATAAAAATGTTTCTGCATTGAAAAGGTTCTTTGTGGGCATTAGCAATGATGCTAACTGGCTACGATACTAACGTTTCAGAGCTCCCAACATCAGGAAAAGTTACTTTCATGTATTCACAAAAATAAGATAATAAATACTTCTGACATAGATATTTTTTATTCTTTGCCAACAAGGAAAGGGCCTTGTAAAAATTAGCCAGCTTTAAAGTTTCAAATTGTAAAGTTGAATGAGCAGAAAATCATTTGTACTTTGTAATGGGAAAGCATTCTTTTTTCATTTTACATAATTCAAAACCAACTGAATAGGTATCAGTGAATGTTTAAAAAAATCACATCTAGACTGAAACCAGGCATGGAAAATTTCAGTCCAAATGATGAAGAGCCGTATTGTTCAACCATATTTAAGCAGGGGCTAAAGGGAAATTCTGCTGAAAATGGTTGGCAGAATATGGGTTGACAGTTTCAGAAAGCTGTGTGTCATAACGAAAATCCTGATGTAACTTCACTTATAGTGGGTGATATCATGGATCTACTAAAATACTAGTTGGAGGGTCATTTACACTTCGAATGTTTTCCAAACTTAGTGTAATTGTACATTTGACCCTATGTCTTGTGTGAGCACTGTCCTAGTACATAACATAGCTCCTCTGGGAAACAGGTCCAAGAATGCAGTTTAAAATACATTCATAATCTTGTCTATGGAATTATATTAGCTTTTTACAAACATACTATAAACAGATCTATATATAATGTAGATTTATGTTTAGTCATAAATTATACTTGTAGGTGTTTACAACTTAAGACATTTTGTTAAAGAATTTTTTTTTTTTTGCTGAAATGAACTAGTAGATAAATTAGACTAGGTTATTTTCTACCCTCAAACTGCATGCAGAATTCCCAGTAGTATATGCAGGAGTTCATGAATGGATCAAAACAGTATATGGTGAAATATTATTTAAATGTTACTTGGATAGATCTAGGTTTTAAAATATCTTTAAATACAGAGAAGAGTTGAAGATAAACATAAATAATGAAATGATATAAGCTAGTTAAAAAAACATCATACAATTGCTTATGTATTCCCTTTGATTTCTCATTTGCAGTTGCTGGGATATAGGACTTCTCTAGGTTGTTCTCTACCTGCCATTTATTTATAGGAAAACAGCCAATAAGCTTAAAAACTTAAAGCTTTGCCATTCTTGGCCGATGATCCCTACATTTATGTCTTCCTCTTATATTCAATAAATGTAATCTACTACTACAAATACTATAGGGATGAATACTATAGAGTTTCTACACAATAATAAACTATAAGGCAGTCACATTTAGGATTGAATGGTTTATCCTGCAATAATTTCAGCAGTATTTGGATATCCAGATAATTTAAAAAAAATCTTTGGGTGTGAGACAATTATGCACAATTCAGCCACCATTGAACTACTCCTGTGTGATTTTTAGAAGCTGTTTTCTTGGGTAAAATCCCTGAATCCCAGAACTCCAAAGGAAAAAAACGCTTTTCAATTTGTAAGCAGAGAAGGAAGATGGCGTAAAGGATTCACACCATCAATGCCCATGGCAAATTCATTTCCCTCTTGCTGATCTGATTCATCAACAGATGACACAGGACAGCAGATGAAGTGAGGAAAAATAATAATGATTCTATTAAGTACTAAGGTACAAAAAACAGCCATAAAAGAGGAAAGGCCATAAAAGAGGAAAGTGTGGCTGCACTGAAAGAAGAGGTGATATACTTGAGAAAAATTACTAATACAAAATCACAATGATCACAATTACAGAGAGGAATTCGTAAAAAATTAGAGAGAACTTTTGTTTTAAAGTATGGACTAGAGGTGCAATTTTTTTTTTTAAATATTCTCCTTTGAGTGATAGCGTATGTATATATTCCACAGCAGGTGTATGTGTTCCCACTGCACTCAAGTTGAAGACTTTTACCAGCAGTACCACTAGGCAGCGCATGCGTACCTGCTGTCTTTGAGTTTTCAGGTGAGCCTTTACAATATCTTTTCAGATGATCTAAAGTCTCTCCACGGGTAAGGAAATTGCTGATGAGTCACTTGCAGTGGAATGTATATGTACACAATCACAAAGGAGAAAAAAGCTGGACTTAGCTGTACCTTAACTGTTTTTTCCTCCAGATGTGTTGTGCACATATACATTCCATGACCCTCCCACCTTCCCTGCTACTTCAGACATTACATACAGCAGTCTGAAGGAACAGAAAGGGAGGTGGCAGACATGCTGCGATGGGGTGTACAAACCCCATACTAGTGAAGACAGGGTTAAAGAGCAACCCTGGGCCCAGAAAGCACCACCCAGCCAACCCTACTGGGCATGCTCACGGTGGAGTCTGAGCTCAAAAGGGAGCAGCTAAGCTCAGTCAGGGTGGACGGAGCAGGGGAGCAGTTGCATGTTGCAGGCTCTTGCTGAGAAGCTGCTGAGGCACCATATGGCAGAGCCCAGGTCTCGCTGTCAAACCATCCCAGGCCTTTGTTGCACAAGTCGAGGACAATGAGATGTGACTGTGAGAGGAAGACCCTTTGCAAGAACAGAGAGGTCTCCAGGACAGCCCAGAAGTGAAACTGTGACACCAACAGAGGAACAGAAGCCGGGTAGAAGTGGCCTGGGGAGCAGGCATAGGGGTACCCACCTCCATAGGCTGCATGTTTTGAATTATTGTTTCACTGGGCCATGGGTTGGAACCCAGTGGAGGAGGGGGTCCCCTACCTCTGGCCATTGACGTTAGCGGCTAGGAAAGATGCCTTTGACTTTCGTTATTGGCAGATACAGCAATGGGCAATTTAGTCATCGGCTCTCGATGCTGGATGAGGCAGATAAAGATAACCCAGAGTATGCCACCAGGCAGTGCTGCCAGTACCTGAACTAACCCCCCTTCTGACACAAGACCTTGTATTCCCCCATCTGGGAGCATGAGGAGAACAAGGGTTCATGTGCCACCTAGTAGTACTGCTGGCAAAAGTCTCCAACTTGAGTGCATTGGGAGCACATACACCTGCAGTGGAATATATGTGCACAATACATTTTGAAGAACAACAGTTATGATACAAGTAAGTAACAATTTTTTAATTTAGGAACTCTTTAATTCTAACTCAGTTTTGGCCTTGGGCAAGTAATTTAACTTCTAACTCAGTTTTACCATCTGATGTGATGGTTATTTTGCTAATATGTAGTGCATACCATAGCGCTTTTCATCTTAAAATCCCTATTAATAAGTGCTAGGTATAGTATGACCAACCTCAAGTGTTTGAAAATCAAGCGTCGGGTCCTCCAAAATCATGGGATTAAGAGAAAAATTATGTGGGGTTCTTTTAATTTATTTTCTGTCTTTTGAGCCGTTTGATTACAATTGATCACATTTTCAAGCTTTTCATGAAGGCAAACTTAAAAAAAAAAAGGTGTGATGCTCATGTAATTCCAAAACTCTTGGAGGTGGAGCTTTAAGAAAACCATAAAATATCGTGAGGCTTGTATTAAAAATATGAGATGTAGCAACACTGTTAGTATTATTTTTAATTATTTTTAAAAAGTTAATGTTCAAAACTAAACATACTACATGTCAGATTTTTGTTCACATATTTCAAGGTCAAGCTTAAATACTGATTAGTGTACAGTGTGCAATACCCTTTGTGGCAGGGTGCATGAGTATTATCTGCTCCCCAGGAAACAAAGGTTAACTTCAGCTTATCTCTCTCCCCTTGTGAAGAAGAATTATTAATTGGTTGCTTGGGAGACAGAAATGGGAGGATACCTTTGGGAAACTTGAGATCCAAGCACAGGGTCATAGGATTTGGCAAATCATTTCTTTAATTTAACTGTGTATCAGTAAGATCTTCACCCACGGACGCAACACATTCTTTCACCGAGACACAGAAAAAAGCATAAATAAGAAAACAAAGATACGGCTGAGTACTAAATTGCAGTTCTGGAATCTACCTGAATCTATACCACTACACTGGATGATGTGTGAAGTTGGTATTTGGGTTTGGCTTATTTTAGAGACTGGCACAAATGGCAAAGTTTGGATCTAGGTCTGGTTCAGGCTCATCTGTAGACCTACCCAACATTTTTTAAAAGAATCTTATACTATACATTTTATGGGTAAATTTGATGTGGGACACTCAATATATTCTTTGAGAATGTCTTTTTATCGATTTCATTTGTCTGATGTTTTACTTAGTGCACAAGATCTTCCTTCTTTTGAAACAACAGGATATATTTGGTCTGAATGTGCACAAAGAATAACAAAACAACCCCCCCATACCAAGATACAGTAACTCCTCGCTTAACGTTGTAGTTATGTTTCTGAAAAATGCGACTTTGAGCAGAACGATGTTAAGCGAATCCAATTTCCCCATAAGAATTAATGTAAATAGTGGGGGGTTAGGTTCCAGGGGAATTTTTTTCACCAGACAAAAAACTATATATTATTTAAATATACACACAGTATACGTTTTAAACAAACAATTTAATACTGTTCACAGCTATGATGATTGTGAAGCTTGATTGAGGTGGTGAAGTTAGAGGGTGGAAGATGGAGGGATATTTCCCAGGGAATGCCTTACTGCTAAATGATGAGCTAGCACTCGGCTGAGCCCTCAAGGGTTAACACGTTATTAATGTAGCCTCTCACACAAGGCAGCAGGAACACGAGGGAGGGGAAACAGCATAACAGACAGACACACACCTTGTGTTTAGGAGATAGTGAGAGATGCACACTAAGTAAGCTGACCCGCTCTTAAGTGCATTGTCTTTATAAGTGGATCAGGAAGTTGAGACAGCAGCTGCTGTCCCAAGCTCTCTCTGTCTCTCTCCGTCCATGTCCCCCCACCCGGCTCTATATGGAGAAAGGGTAAGCGGGGTGCAGGAGCAGGGGGGAGAGGGACACTCTGACATTAATCCCCTCCTTTCCTCCCCTGCACAGCAAGCAGGAGTCTCTGGGAGCAGTTCCAAGGCAGAGGGCAGGAGCAGCACAGAGGGGAGGGACAGCTGAACTGCCGAGTGATAGCCTGCTGGGCAGCTGCAGCACAGGGAACTTAGGGGAGCGAGGAGCTGATGGGGGAGCTGATAGGGGGGCTGCCAGTCCACCCTGGTTCCAAGCCCCCCACCAGCTAGCTGCAACGGGCTGCTCTTCCTGCAAGCAGTGGACAAAGCAGGCGGCTGCCAAACGACATTAGAAGGAAGCATTGCACAACTTTTAATGAGCATGTTCCCTAACTGATCAGCAACGTAACAACGAAACATCGTTAACTGGGACGAGGAATTACTGTACTGATGGCCTTAAAATGGAAGACTAAAACATGTGTTTATATACAAAGAGTGGGGATTATTAAACACCCTCTGTATTTAATTGTCCTTCCTATGCAATTTACAATTTGTCCACACCTTGGATAAGATGTAAGGGGCCAGTTTTGTGGGGAAAATTAGTAATACCCTAATTAGGTTGGTTTACTTCAACAATTATATGGATGTTCATATAAATAGATTATACGACAGTGCATAAGAAGAGAAAGTAGAAAAGAAGTAAAGATGGGTCATTTGTTCTGGAGCACAGTCAGACAGGAGAGCTCGCTGCTCACTTAATGCCCAATGTTTTGCACTGCACTACACCAGTTGTACCTTCTCATGCCAACTCTTCACTTCCCTTGTGGCAGGAGTCAGAAGAAAGGCAGTATTATCTGGATTTTGTTTATGAACTCCAGAAGGGATCTTATGCCAAAACATCAGATTGTTCAGGAAAGGAATGTGTTCATATCAGAAAACGTGTAAGGCCTGTGGCATGAAGCTTTAGAGCAGTGACACTCAGACTGTGGCTCTCAAGCCACAAGTGACTCTTTAATGTGTGTTCTGTGGCTCTTTGCAGAACATGATATTAAAACACTGTGTGAGTATTAACCAGTCAGGATGATTTTACTATGTTATTAGCCAACTAAGTTATCAACTTGCATTAAGTTATTAACTTATTTGCTGGGCAAGTAATTTAACTAAATATATAAAACTAAATATTTCCACTGTCATTCACACTACTGTGGCTCTTTTGAATAACATTGATTGCTAATTTGGCTCCTGAACCACTGAGGTCTGAGTATCACTGCTTTAGAAGGTAGGGGGCTTGCTACTACCATCTGTTGGTGAAGAGAGGAAAGAGCAATCAAGATTTAGTTGGTGTTGGTCCTGATTTAGTTGGTGTTGGTCCTGCTTTGAGCAGGGGATTGGACTAGATGACCTCCTGAGGTCTCTTCCAACCCTGATATTCTATAATTCTGTGATTCTAAGAGCATCTTTGTAAGCTGTTTACCTAGATCTCCAGACAGGCAGAAGTTTCAAAGGGAAAGAAGCTCCTTGCCACCATCTGTTGGTGAATGGGGAAAGAACAGCTGCAGAGAGGGCTTCATCTGCATAAACATTCTACCCAGAAATCTTTCAAGAAACATTTGGGGAGCCGCCAGAACTGAAGGGAAACTCTGAACTGGTGGTGTAGTGGGACAGAACCGGGAAGGAACTAGGGAGGAAGGAGGTTCCTACCTTGTAGCAAGCACTCTGCACAGAAGTCATATATGCCATTGATTCACCCACCACTGTAGACCCTATGTAGAGGAGAGTTTGTGGTGAGAGCTGCACTCATAGGCTTTTAGGCCAGAAGGGACCGTCATGATCTAGTCTGACCTCTTGCTCACTGCAGTCCACAGAAGCTGAGGTGGCTCTTCGCTGAAGCCACAAAGGGCAGCAGCAGAGCTGAGTGAACTCTGATGAGGGTCTTTCTACCCATCACCAAGAAAACTGAAATCAGTAAAGTGGAGTTAAGTGGTGGCACCTTTGGACTAGACAGCAGCACTTGTCCAAAGGGCTGGAGACAGGCCGGTCTGAATGCATTCCTGGATTCTGGGACTGCACTAACCACTGACATCAATCCATGAGTGGGGAGTAGCAAAGGTGGCAAATGAAAAGTTGCAGGGACATTTGTCTCTCAGGGTTCATGTTAGTGGGCTGGGAACTAAGTTAGAGGACTGCTGCCAATGATACCATGGGGGTGGGTATTTTACTTATTGTTTGTGTATCTATTGTTGATTTATTATGTTTTCCCAAGCTGATACTATGTTCTCTTTCCCCCAAGTAGTTTCCCCTTGTTTAATACAGAGGGTCAGTGCTTGTGAGTGGGAAATATTGCCTATTAAAGGTGCTCAGGGAACATATTTAGGTTTTTCCAGGTTTCTGGGTGGGGGCTTGCGCCAATAATGTTTGTTAATTTTAGGAGGAACCCCTAGATGTTTGAACCCAGCCCTTGTTGCTGCTGACAACACCTGTCAGAAGGATTACACATTTACCAAAAAAAGCCCAAAAGTCATATATTGCTCTTTCCTTTTCTTTTAAATGAAGACAAGATAATGCTGTGGTAAGACATGGCATGGATTATCCTGACGCTGTGCCATTACAGCAATACAGAACAGGCAGGAAAGGAGTCTTTCGTATTACATAATTTATTTTTCTGGGCTTGTCTGGGAAATGGAGCTCAGTTGTATCCAAACTAGTTCCAGGGTGTCTTGTATCAAGTAAAGTTGCCAACACAATAAGCGTATTCTTTGGCTGCTGTTTAGAAACACATACCCGTGCCATTCTGTTTTTTCACATACTTCTTAATCTTGTGCAATGTTGATTTCCCATTTAAAAACAACTTGCCAGAACACTATAAAAATAGGGGTGTAGGTGTCAAGTTACAAGCATGGGACTGATTGAGCTGAAGAGAAGATGTTATGTTAGTATGGAAGTGACTATACTAAGATCTGTGCCTCTGAGCATGCCCAGTGAGATGTTTCCAGAAGTCTGAGCCGTGTCTGGCTGAGCTGAATGCTCATGCAGTTAATAAAAGTGCTTTTTCTGTGCTGGCTGCCTTGAATGCTTATTATACATTACATATTTTATTGTAAGCTTGAGGTTTTCCACATATTTTTGGATATAAGATAGAAAGGGAAGTTATTGTTCATGTTGCCAGGCCTTAAGAGAACATGGGCAATTTAGTTGCAATGTTTTCCCTTTTTAAGATAGGCAATTAAGAAATACATATTGAGGACAATTTCAGTTTATGCCAAACTCACCCATCAGATATTGCACTCTTAGTTCAGTTTTCTCCGAGCTCAGTTTCTAACAAAAGGGGAAATGTAGCTGCTATAACTTTTGTTATTATAGAAGTACTTATATGGCCCTATGCTGCAGACCTTACACTGAGTAGCATTTATTTACCAGAGTTTTGCCATTGGAGTTTGAGACTACATGTGTAAGTGCTACTCTGTGTGAGTACAAGTTACAGAAGAGTACCTTAATGAATAAAGCCTCATAGCACTACTGTGAGGTAGTTACATAGTGTGTTACTTCAGTTTTACAGATGGAAAAACTGAGGCGCAGAGGTGAAGTGACTTGCCTAATGACATAGAAAGTTTGTGACAGAGCCAGGAAGTGAATTCAAATAGCCTAACTCCTGGTCCTTTGCTGTTGCCATGAAACCATCCTTCCTCTCTAGTTAAAGAATCACTTTTTATAATACTCAGACAGTAAAATCACTGACATGTTTGAGGTAAAATACATGTTGTTAGCATTGTGTATTTCTTATTTCAAGGACAGAACCAAAATCTGTGAAACAATACAATAAACAGTGTTTTTAAAGAGAGTGCTCTTCACAATGATGCCAGGGCACTTTTGCCTTCTAAATATAAAAACTATTCAAAGTCTGTTTTTTCTTTAACTTAGTTCCAGGTATCATTAAAAACATATTGCCAGAAGTGAAGTGCTGCTGTGGGCTACGCCATCCTACTTATTTGCTTCCATTTCCAGACCAAGTGTCCCTTATGAATCATGCATTATTTCCTTTTACCACAACTCAGAATTAGTAATAATTTCTCATGGAGGTAATCTAGGGCACCAGAAAGGAGGGGGGTGGGGCAAAATGGGTATTTTATACCAGTTCATTTTGCCTGATGCATTAGACTGTGTCATTTGTGGGCAGTGCTGGAGTTGCAAAAGATTCCAGAGGGAAATAATTAGGAGCCACCAGTTACACACCAACTCATCGTTGTTATGGCTGAATACTTCCAACTACCCAACAGGACAGAAGCTCATGATGCAGTTGCTGCCACAGACATACACACGTGACAGACTTTATCTTGAAGGAAGAGCTTTATAAGTAATTTTGGAGCAATAACACTAGCATATGGTACAACAATTTAAATGAGACAAGCAGGATCATTGTTCTGCCACAGACTTCACAGATAAGAATAGCAGAAGCAATACAACTAATGAAAGGTGCAAAGCCTTATGGAAAGATTTACTGATAAAATAGATTGACAAAGCTAGTGAGCCTAAAAAAACCCAACAACCCACAAATTAAACAGTGGAACAGCTTTTCCTTAAAATGCAATGATCAAGGCAAACAGATGAATGTAGGAGGCATAAGATAAATCAGCTGTTAACTCCCCTTTAAAAATCATTTATTTTTTAAAGGGGATAAAAGGGCTTCTTAGTGCTTTTTTTAAATAAAAGTTTTGGGCTTTTCATCTTTTTAGAAGAAATTATCGGAAAATAAAAAGTGTTTCTTGCTTCTACATTTTATTTATTTATAAAAATGAAACACCTGTTGCCCAAAGCTGTGGATAGATTTACATAATAAAAAACATTATGTCAACATTTCATAATATGCTGACAACAGTTGCGAGTTAGAACAGATGATCCTCAATCTAATTTCTAACATACACAAGAAGAGGATTCAGTCACCATCAAGCTACATTCCTTTGGAGTCATGTAACCTTCAATCCAAACCTACTTTAGGGAAAAAAGCCTGAGTGAAGAAAGGGGGAGAGCACCAGAGCCTGAAAGTCAACAAATTCAGGCTCTGGTAGAACCAGTAAGTGGAACATGTTCCAGTGCTGAGGTTCTTCTCTTTAAAAACACCCTATTCCCTGCATCCCAATGTCTGAAATCTGGAGTGTAACAGTCATCCTCCGGCTGATCAAAATAGGAAGGAGAGAAGTGGTTTCCAAGTTAGCCAGCACCTAGATTAAACAAGGCTTTGTAAATTAATATGAATACCTTGAACTGGACTCAGAAGCAAATAGGAAGTGCAGCATAAAAAGTCCAGCTATAATGTTTTCAGTACTGCCATGCAAGTGGTTCCCCGATCTCTTCCTATAAAATGTGTGGAAATTCTGATTAGACTTTATTGGAATCTGGTATCATCCCTTCTGTTTCCACAAAAACACACCAATACAGGACACTATATACTGCATCTGGAAATGAGTTGCAAGGAACCCTATGGAACTTGGTGCTTATTGAACAAATCACAGCAATGATAAAAAATAGCTAGTAGTTGTGGTCTACTCCACAGCTCTTCTTGTGAACACTCCACCATATTGATTATAATCATAGCAGAGAAATGAAGGGTTTAGACTTCAATTCTAAAGACCTACAGAACAGATGAAAGAACTGGAGATAGGCATAGGCAGTGATGAGCTGCTAAAAACTTAACAACCAGTTCCCTGTAAAAAGTTCTGATTTAAGGGATGTGCCACAGTATGTATTTTTTGTACCAATAGGGTTAGCATACGTCCGTATTTTCCTGTCAGGACAGCGGTTTAAGCCCAGACAGCGATTTAAGAACCGAAAAGCCTGACATGTCCAGGAAAATACGGATGTACTTTAACCCTACCTAAAGTTCTTTTTTAAAAATATGGGCCTGAACTAGAAATGAGCTCCTTTTCACATGTGTGGGTCCATGCCACTCCCTTGGGGTGTGCTAGGGTGACCAGATGTCCCAATTTTATAGGGACAGTCTCAATTTTTGGGTCTTTTTCTTATATAGGCTCCTATTACCCGTCACCCCCGTCCCGATTTTTCACACTTGCTGTCTGGTCACCCTAGGGTGTGCACATGTGTGGGTCTCAGCTGCTCTCTGGCCCCCCTCATTGAAGCAGGTATGGAGGGTTATGGCCCTGAGAACTGCAGGGCACCAGTGGACATGCAGGGGGTGGCTGCAGACAGGGGCATGGGGCAGGGCTAGCTGGAGGCAGGGAGTGTGACACGGGCTGGCTTCAACAGGGGCTGGCTGTAGGCAGGTGGTGCAGACAGGGGCTGGCTGAGGGCGGGGGCTGCGAGCGGCTGTGGGCAGGGGGTGGCTGCAGGCAGGTGCTGTGGGTAGGGGGTGGCTGTGGGCAGGGGTGGTGCAGGCAGGGGCTGGCTGCGGCCAGGTGGGGGCTGTGGGCAGGGGCTGGCTGTGGGCAGGGGGTGCAGGCAGAGGCTGAGGGCAGGGGGTGGCTGCGGGCAGGGGGGGCAGGTGCTCACACGGGGAGAGCGGCTGGGAGCAGCCCGAGCAGCAGGACGCAGCCGGGGACCCACCAGGCAGCAGCGGGAGCCCCACGGCCAGAGGTCCAAGGAGCAGCAGCCCACATGGCTGCTGCAGCGCAGCGCCCCCCAGCGGCCAGGAGGAGGAACTACACGCTTCCCGGCCAGAGCCCATAAAAGCTTCCCTCGCAGGGAAGCCAGTTAACAAGTGGTTCTAAAACTGCTTCTAAATTTAACAACCGGTTCCAGCGAACAGGTGTGAATCGTCTCCAGCTCACCCCTGGGCACAGGATCTAATGTTCAGATCTGAACTTCCCAGGGTCAACTGCTGTCTGTATTATGTAAATCCTGGGTTTTTCAGGCCTAGTAAATATGTGGATTTTCAGCTTTTCAGGAAAAGTATTGTTATTTTAGATTCTTAAAACATATCACTGAAAATGTAGTGGCAGATGATAATCCCCCCTTTTAACTAATTTGCAATTAATTGCTAATTAACTGATGGGAGAAACCAGAATACTATATTTCTTCTCTGTGAATGGTATTGTTGACAGAAAAGGTCTTTATTTCCAATTTTGCCAAGTGTTCAGAAGCCTTCTAACTAGTTTAAACAATTTCTGTTGCTACAGCCTATGAGCTGCTTACAAAATTTAAGCAGCTTAAATATAACTTGCAATCTTCTCAATGCCTTTTACATTAATGTCTCTAGTTTGTGGTGAGAACAAACAGGCATAGATATCACTGAACCCTTTACAAAACTCTGAATGTATTTGCTGGTAAGAATTACTTCTACAGACATATTTATTTTCCTCAGATGACTCATGTTTTAAAAATAAGTGATGGGGGAAGGGGTATAAACAGTAAATGCCTTTTTAAGTCTTTTTGTGGGCCCAATTTCAAAATGAGGTCCCTAAACAGGACATTCAGACTGACACTTATGCAGGTAGGACCAAATGCAGCTTGCTTCTTCATTAGCACTGAAAGTTCTGGATGAAGTAGAACTACTGATGTTCCACTGCACTGTGGAAGGAAAGGCTGTAGAGAAGCCTTATAAAATGTAAAGTTTAGGGTTATACCCAATTCCATATCTACTTTCTAGGGTTTTCTTGCAATGCTAAAAAACAAATCCAAAGATGTTTTTAATCACATGAAAATATAATTCCATATCTCTTATAATGAAAATACAACTGTAATTTACATAGAAAAGGATGTAAAATAAGCAAAAATAAATGTATTTTTTCCACTGGTTTTAATACTTTTTTTTCCCTTTGTGGCCCTGATCCTGCATTTTTTGATAAACTTGTGAAAAACTGTTTATACATTTAATTTTGTTTATTTCTGATGTCTTTTTTACATTTATATTATATTTATATTTTATGTAAATTATATTTTATTATAAGAAATGAATGTTTTTCTTCAGGAAAATCCTTGAAAATTGATATATAAGGATAGGATTAAAGTTTAAACTTTACATTTCATAAGATGCTCCAATTCAGATTAAAGGCATATGGAAAATGAAAAGGAGAATTACTGAGTATACATTAAATTATTCAGCTTATTCCTGCAAGTGGAATTCCTTCCGTTGGTGAATTAATAGAACTGCTATTATCAGAAGCTGTTTTCCCCTTCTAAATCTCACAGGCTTTATTGGTCTTGTAGGGTAGACAAAGATTGCATTTATATTTTAAGCCTTCTGATGGAAACATATTCTGGTATGTATAATCAGAAACAATAACACTCAGGAAAAACTCCTTCAAAATGGCATTCCATTGACATGGAGTTCACACTGAACAGTTAATTCATCACTTCCATTCTAAGGAACCACTATTTTAAACATTTTCTCCTTTCTAATGGATTTGGTCACTTGTTTTTCTTCCAGCCATGAGGGATATGCTATATAGCTTTATGTGAGGCCGCTCACCAATGCCACTCCATGAATCAGCAGCATTAGGTACTAATGTAAT
Organism: Mauremys reevesii; assembly: GCF_016161935.1. NCBI lineage: Eukaryota > Metazoa > Chordata > Testudines > Geoemydidae > Mauremys > Mauremys reevesii. Next base: position 70,753,526 of record NC_052632.1, read on the forward strand.
GGTGAACGACTGACCTTTCTTCAATCTATTAGCATCAGAACTGAGACACACTTTTGTCTCCCACCCCCGTGCACTTTACTGTTATACAGCATTGCTATTCAGCAACAAATGTTTCTAGATTCACGTAGACTCATCAAGTAGGATTTCATACGGCTGATCCTTCAGTGGATAAGGAACCAGTCTGTAGACTCGAACATTTTCTGTGCTTAAATAAAAACTTTCAGTAATGTTACCTTTTTGTTACTATGTAACTACAGCAGGCTTAATACCTAAGAAAGTATGTGAACGTATGTAAAAATCTACACACAGTTATACCTATGCTATCACATAGTTCTGCACATTTGTTTTGTATGCTGTTTGGTACAAAAAAAATCTATTTACTATGGCAACTACTTCATCAAGTTACAAATATACTACTTATGAAGTGTAGGCCACCTACTTAACAAATCGCACACATCAGATTCATGTGATGTGAAAATCTCTTAAGTGTCACAATGTTTAAAAGGAGAAAATGCGATGTAGGTGATAGTTGTCTTTTTCATTTGTGGCCCTGATCCTGAAACTGGATTCATGTGGTTGAACCATTGTTGCTGTATGGGGCTCTGCTGAAGTCATCAGGCCTCCACACAATTGCATAGGCAAAGGGATCTCTCTCTCTCTCTTTCTCTGTGTATAATATTTAAATACAAAAAATAAAATTCAAAGAATGCTAAGGTTGCAAAGTCAAGCACTGAAAATGTAGGCAGCATCAGAATTAAGGTTGCCTTTTCAACTTTGATTCATCCCCCTTGTGCATATGCATTATGGCAGTCTTTAATTACATAATCATGTGCTATTTTTTCCACAGGACTCCTGTCGCATTCAGTGCACAAAATGGACATTGCTTATTAAATGGGCAGCTATTTAATATTTCATGTTAACCTCACCATTCAATGCGTGACTCCATGCCTTATTTACTACGCTCTATTTAAACCCTGCTTTCAAGACAGAATTATTAATTTCCTCGTGGGAATTTAGATGGCATTCATCACTGAGCTCATTTGAATGGTTCACAAACATTAATGAATTTATTTTCATAGCACCCTTCTGAGATAAGATGATATTATTATTCCTATTTTACAGATGGGGAACTGAGGAACATAGACATTAATGTAAAAAATATACACTAATTTTGGGTCCCCAGTTTGAGACACCTAAGGCCTGATTTTTCAGGGCAAGTAGCATTATATAGTGTTTTACATGCTGAAAACATAGCCCCATTGACTTCACTTGCAGCTGTGAGCGCTCAGCACTTCTACAAATCAGACCCAAGGATCTCATTTTGGGCACCCAGAAACTGAGGAACACACAGTTAGTAGCCACCTGTGAACATTTGGTTTAAGTGACACCTAGCATCACATTGAAACTCTGTGGCTCAGGAAGGGATAGAATCCAGTTTCCAAGGTGACGTTCCACTGCCTAAACCAGAGGTGGGCAAACTATGGCCTGCGGGCCACTTCCGGCCCGCGGACCGTCCTGCCTGGCCCCTGAGCTCCTGGCCGGGAGGTTCACCCCCGGCCCCTCCCCCACTGTCCCTCTTCCCCCGCAGCCTCAGCTTGCTCACTCCGCCACGGGCGCAATGCTCTGGGCGGCGGGGCTGTGAGCTCCTGGGGCAGTGCAGTTGCACCCGGTGCTCTGAGGTGCATGGTGGCGGCAGCGGCGTGGTCCGGTTCCAGCCCCACCAGCCACCGGTGCTCCAGGCAGCGCGGTAAGGGGGCAGAGAGCAGGGGGTTTGGATAGAGGGCAGGGGAGTTGAAGTTGTGGTCACGGGGCGGGGGTGTGGATCGGGGTTGGGGCCGTCAGGGGGAGAACAGGGGGTTGAATGGGGCAGGGATTCCAGGGGCAGTCAGGGGACAGGGAGAAGTGGTGGTTGGATGGGGCAGGGGTCCCAGTGGGGCCATCAGGAATGAGAGGAGAGGTTGGATGGAATGGCGGGGGTCCGGGGCTGGTCCGGGGACTGGGCGTGGGGGGGGTGGGGGGATGGGGCGGGGTCCTGGGGGGGCCATCGGGGAGCGGGGAGGTGGATGGGGCAGGAGTCCTGGGGGGGGGGCAGATAGGAGGTGGGGGCCAGGCCACGACCCCCTCCCCTAACCGGCCCTCCATACAATTTACAAAACCCGATGCAGCCCATAGGCCAAAAAGTTTGCCCACCCCGACCTAAACGATACGGCTCTTTTCCTCTAATCACCACAGGTGATGGCGTGGTTGGGAGCTGTGCTTTGAACATATAAAGTGCTATATAATGGTAAGTCCTCTGAAAAATCAGGTCACCCAAAACTAGTAGATTCTTTTGATCTTAATCTCTGTGCCTCAGCTCCCCATCCATAAAATAGGGAAAATAATACCAACAGCTCACCTTGCAGGGGTGTTTTGAAAATAAATTAATTAATATTTGTGAAGAATTCAGATACAATATTTATGAGCACCACAGAAAAAGCCCATGAGGAAAATAATAATTCTGTCTTCTGAGTTGGGTTTGAATAGGGTAATGTAAACAAGGCACAGAGTCATGCACTGAACAATGAGGAAAAAACAAAAGTTGAAATTTAGTCTGCAGATTTATTGCCCCTTCTCATCAGATGTTTATTCTTCCAGAATGTCTCTTTCATGCTTAGTGTTCTGGTGCTGACTTCAGCATCAGATCTTTGATTTTCTGTAATGATGCATCCTAAGTAGCAATAATTTCTCACTTGCTGTACGGCTGTGTCAATCTTGCATGTTTTCCCAGGATTCTTACATATCACCATAGTTTTTGTCTTGTCCACATTCAACTCTAGACCATGTTCTTTGCTATATTTATGTACAATCTACACTAACTTCATCAGCTCTTCTTCTGAATCAGCCAACAGCACTGTGTCATCTGCAGAGCAAAAGTTGTTCACCCATTTTTCATTCATCCTTATACCTTTGTCTGTTCTTCAATTAATTTTAATTAAACACTATAAATGTTGAATAAAGCTTGTGACATTATATCTCATTGTCTCACTCCTCTCTTGATCTCTATTTGATTTTCATTTTCATCTCCCAATATAATTGCCTTCTGATTCCAGTATAATTGTTTTATCAGAGTTCATATTCACCAATCCCTACAAATCTGAATATATTGAGCAATTTGTAGTGGTAGATTCTGCCAAATGGTTTTTGGAAGTCAGTAAAACACAATTTGTGATAGACCCAGGCCAGTTGGGAACAGCAGAGTAGTAGAAGGCAGATATACTGGCCACTGGATAAGCAGTTTTCTGTTCCCTGACTGATCAGAGCAGGGGCTGCTCTAAGCTAGGGTGGACACATGACTCCTATTAGCCTGCAAAGAGTCAGTTGAAGCCGTTAGGCTAAAGAGAACACCTGACTTCAGTTAACCTGCAAAGAGTCAGGTGAGGCTGTTAAGCAGAGGAGAAGTGCAGATGAAGGGCTGGGTAATGAAGACATCCTGAAACCACTGGAAAGGGAGCCCTAAGGTAAGGGTGAAGAAGGTATTGAGAGAGAGAAGCGGGGGAGCTGTGGGAAAGTGGCCCAGGGAAATGTAGCAACTCTGGCAGTGAAAGGTCGGCTGCCAACAGCTGCTACCATTAGGGTCCCTGGGCTGGAACCCGGAGTAGAGGGAAGGCCCGGGTTCCCCCCCAACCCACCACTACAGGAACATCTCCTGGGAAGGGAAGACAGGCCCCTGTCAGAACAGGAAACTCAACTGTTCTTGAATAAGCCTGTAGAGACAACAGCGACCGTGGGAGTTTTCTCAGCAACCTCCTTGCTGGCTTATGATGAAAAGGGCTCAGTAGACTGTACCCTGGCCCTAGAGAGAGAAGGGCTACATGGAGAGTCGCAGTGAGCCTCTGAAGCTAGCATAAACCGCCTGGAAGCGCGGGACCCATGGGGTCAAGGTCGGAGCTCTGCCACAAAATATATAGTGTTTTTCCCCCATATGATTTTTCTTATATGAGCTTCAAGTTCATAATGTTTATCATGCCCTTTCCACATTTGAAGCTGTTTTGTTGTTCACTTATTTCCTTATCTATCTTTCCTTGTATTCAGTTTTGAACAACTTGCAAAAGTATCTTACAGGCATGTGATACTAGGCTGATTTGTTCTGTAGTCTTTACAACCTATAGCGTTATTTTTTTCTGGGATTTGGATACAGAGTAAGGTTGTAAAATCGTGTGGCAATTCTCCTTACTCAAGGATATTCTTCATTACCACCGATAGGACTTTCAAGCCTTCATCTCATACTTTTTAACAATTCAGCTGATAGTCCATCTCTGCCTAGTACTTTTCCATTCAGAATTCTTTTATTGCTGCCATGATTTCAACCATTATTGGCATGCTTACTTGACTGACCTCTAGTTGAGGTTTTTCAGGCCTATATCACCATATAGTTCCTTGATATATTCTCACCATCTCTTGTTCATGTCTTTAGGGTCTGTCAAATATTATCCATTTTTGTCCTTTAGAGTTGTATTGATCACATTTATTCTGTAATTAAAGGCTCTTATCTTTTGATACTTCTCACTTAGTTTGTTCTCTTTATCCAGTTGTTCAATTTCTTTGCATTTCTCATTAAGACTTTGCTAATCTGCATTTATTCTCTATAATTTTATTTAGTCTTTGGTATTTCTCTTTTACTGTGATCCATCTTTGTGCTTTTACTTTCCTTCTTTCGTCCATCAGAACAATGATTTCATCTATTATCCATGGGTTTTTCTTAGCTAATAATGTCTTCCCTACATGTTTATATGCAGCTTCTTTGATAGCATCTTTCAGATGTTCCCACGTCACTTGTTCTTTGTTTTCATTAGTGATCTGCAACACTTTGTCTTGATAGTGGCTTTGTATCTCATGATTCCTGAGAGCTTCAAGGTTCCATCCCAGACAGTGTTTGTCTGTAACTTTTTCAGTTTGATATCAATACCCATCTATGATTTGGTCCACAATCTAAACTTGATGTAACCTTAACCTTCATAACACTATTTGTACCTACAGTTAATCATGATAAAATAAATTTGGGTTTTATACATCCCTCTTGGTTACTCTATGTATGCATTGCATTTTCTTTTTGTTCAGAATAAGTATTGCAGATAATGAAATCATGGCTCTTGAAATACTCTGTGAATCTTTCTCCTCTGTTTCTTTCACCAAGGTCAAATGGGCCAACTGCCACAGATATTCTTTCCTTCCCTACTTTTGCATTCCAGTCTCCCATAAGAATTATGACTCTATCTTTCTTTCTGCTACTGATTTTCATTGCATCTTCAATGTTTTCATACAATTTTTTGACATCCCCATCATAATCTGCAAGTGTTGGGGCATACACTTGAATAATCATTATCTTTTAGATATCATTTTATTATTGTCACTACATGTTCAGATGATAGAACTGTAGCTGGAAGGATCAAACAAGTGAATCTATCTACTATAATTGCCATTCCTTTCCTACTTTGATATTCACCTCCACTGACAACTCTGTATTCTTTGCTGCTTGGAAGACTTATGACAAAGTTATTTTGACCTCTTTAGAATGTCTCATTTGGTCCCATATTTGTAATGTCTAGCCTTTCCATTTCTGTGTGTATTGGCTAGCTCCCCAGGTTGATGATTCAGTCCCCTTACATATCATGCAGTGATCCCTGCAGTTGCTAATTTCATATGTGTGACAGGATCGACTAGGCCCAAAGGCCCCCGGCTGGAGGCCTCAAGGTCCTGCCACACCCATCCCAGAAAAGAAGCAGTGGAAAGGATGGGCTGGGGAAGTCCAAAAATCAAGAGACTGACCTAAAAAACACAATACAATCTTTTAAAAAAGTCATGATTTTTGGGCCAATCTCATGATTTTTGTGGGTCCAACTCATTATTTTTGTTCTCTTGAAGTTGGCAATACTGGTGCATGTTCAAGTTTTCAATGCCTTTAACATACATTTTTGCTCTGCATCATGTTCCTGCTGATCGCTTGCAAAGAATCATCCTTATAACAAAAATCCTTGTGTGATCTTTTCAGATATGGTACATATATTCCTTACAAAGTTTCTCTTCACTTGTGTTTTTCCATGCAGCTCTTACTACTTCATATTAGATTTAGATTTATTATCTGCTGTAAATGCAGATTCTACCACCTTGGCACAATAAATGGGAATCAAGTTTGATTGTGAGATTTTTCTCATTCTAAGAAATCCAATTTTTTTGCATTATTTTACAAAACAATTAATGCTATTATTTGTTTAGCTTCTTATGTGGTCTTGGCACTACGCAGCATACATAAATAGACAGTGTGTGCCCCAAAGGAAAGTTATTTGCTGTTTACAAATCTACATATTTTGTTTGTCCACATGGGGTCTGATCAATGTCCCATCAATGTCAATGGGAGACTTTCCATTACATAAAGGTATAGGGACAAATCCTTAGCTAGTGTGAATCAGCATAACTCAGTTGACTTCAATGGATTTATAACAGCTGAGGATTTCATACATCATGGTGATGTTATTACTGTTGGTTTATTTAAGCACCAGCAGTGTTCAGTGTTGTGCAGAACAGCAAAGAGGTGTTCCCTGATCTAAGGCCCTAACTTCAATGGAGTTCCTCTGAACTTTCACCAGTGTAACTGATCAGAATTTGGCTTCTTACATATAAAATAGTATGGGGCATATCTTTGTCCCTTATCTGCCTGCTTTGAGACACTTTGGCAGTTCAAAACTAGTAGAAAGTTAACTTAACCAGCTGGTTGGGGATTCTCCTGATAGAGGGAATCCCCAGGCAATATAGAAGCAGCAAAGGGAGTCATGCCAAGAGAAGGGTATTGAAAAGGACTTGGTAGGAGTGCTGCTGTGCTTGGGTGAGCCTCAAGTCCTGGAATGGCCTCTTGGGGGTTATTCTCAGCCAGCACAATTGAGAGCATCCCTAAACCTGTTCTGTATTGCGCTTGGATTAGACTGGGACTGGGGGAAGGTCACCTTTGACACATTGCCTCTTCCCCCAGCTATGCTGAATGAAGCTTGACTTAAACTGAAGACTCAGTCCCCGTGAATTGTAATTTTGGCTTGAAAAAGCAGAGGTATATTCTCATTTAGATGAGTACTGTTTTGTATGCAAACCTTCTAGGCATCAAGATGAGAATATTCTCCAAGGTGTATTGTTACTGCTTCAAGTACATGGCTTTGCAATTCATTACATTCTTCTCTCTTGCACGAAAATGTTGGCTCACGTAAAAAACTGTAATGTAAGTCTATAGAATGACGTCTAACCTCAATGCAGTTATTTTCTAGTCATTACATTCTAGTTACTGCGCAGTTGGTGACCTTAATACCAGTGTTATCGAAAGAAGAACACTTACTAAGTCCTTGTAGTGTCATGGAAAGGACATTACAAATGCTCACAATTGAAAAGCTTCTATTATATTATAAAATTCCCAGAATCACACTAATACTAAATGAGAACATTTTAGGAGTTTATCACACCTGTTCTCTGACAGCTAAAATGGCTTCCCATTCATTTCTGGGTGCAATTCAATGTATTGACTTTGATCTATAAAGTCCAAAATGCCTTGGATCCCAGGTTTGTGAGACACTGCCTCCCCACTCCACCGCCATGTAGCTCTATGGCAGCTGAGATTCGCTGGGGTGTCTGAGGAAACAATTATGAGATTTAAGTGGCTGAGAGATGGGAGTGCTCTGATGAAAACACTTAACTCTTGAACTTGCTTCTCCCACTAGTCTGACAGAGCCTGAGTTTGCTGTTGTTAAGACACTGACCAAGATCCATCTGTATTAATTTGAGTTTTGCCTGTGGGGGGGTTTCTCCCTTTTTTGGGTGTGGAGCAGGGCTGGCTCTATGACCCACGGGGCCTGATTGGAATACTCGGTGGTGGTCCAGGGCTTTGGCGGCACTTTGGTGGTGGGGTGGGGGTCCCGCTCCAGGTCTTCCATGGTGCCAAAGACCCCCGGAGTGACCCCCCGCTGCCAAAATGCCACCGAAGACTCCTGGAGCGGGGCCCCCTTAGGCACGGGACACTCTTCGGCACAGGGCCAGATTCTGGGGAATCGGCCTAAAGCTGGCCCTGGTGGGGAGAGGGGAGGAACTGGAGAAAGTCTTTCTTTTTTGCTTTCCTTTCATGTCATCTCTTACATTAAATATTTTGCATATGTCTGGACAATGGGCCCATTCTGATCTCACACAAGAGTAATCCAGGGCCCATTGAAGTCAATGACAGTCTTTCAATTGTGAGCTTTGGATCCGGCTCAGAGTGAACATTTGGCATCAGGAAACAATAGACATCTGCATATTCTTAATATTAAAAGGAGAAGGAAGATGCCCTGCTCTGTAGACTTCGACCTTGTTGTGATCTGTGGGAGGGTGCTGGAAGGCTGCAGGCCATTATACATGGACTCACCTGTTTCCATGCCAGTTGGGGTTAAAAAGGGCTGCCTGTGGTAGCAAAAGCCATTCTTGCTTCCCCTTGGTGACTTCATTAGTGGTTTATTGTGAACTGGGCTGCAGGTTTAAGCCCAAGTGTCCTATTTAAATTAGGCCTTAGAAAATCAGTGCAAGATTTTTCTCTGTTTCATACAAGATACATTTTTAATAATCCATGTGTTGGCAGCAAGCTTATGTAATAATAACTTATTTTTAGATTGTTCCACTCATTCCAAATAGCTTTGCAAACGACACACACATCACTATTTCCCCCCATCACTGCATATATCATGAATGTATTATGAAGATATAATGTTCAGTCTACTCTTTGACTGCACTTACCTAAATCTCCCTTCCTTTAGAGGAAGTTATTCTTCCCCCGGTTTCCTTTCAAAAAGCAACCATGCTGAGAGAGACCAAGACCAAAGGGTTGATTCTTTACTACCTTGCTCCTTGTGTAATCATTTCATGGCTGTGCAAAGAGGGTACCTACAATGGAAGTGCTTTTACACCCCTTTACACCTAGGTCTGGTCTACACGAGGAAATTAGGTCAATTATAACTATGTTGCTCAGGGATGTGAAAAATCTACACCCCTGAGCAACACAGTTAAACCAACCTCACCCCCGGTGTAGACAGCACTAGATTGAAGGGAGAATTTTCCCATCGACCTAACTATTGCCTCTCGTGGAGATGGTGTACTTATACTGATGGGAGAACCCCTCCCTTTGGCATAGGTAGTGTCTTCACTGAAGCACTACAGTAGTGTAGTGGCAGTGGTGCAGCTGCACTGCTGCAGCATTTAAAGTGTAGAAAAGTCTTTATTCACTATTGGACAAGAATAATGGTGAATCTGGCCCCAAGTTTCTCCCTACTTTAAGTTGAAAGAATTTTCATTCTTTTCCCTTTGGTCTTTGTGTTTTGACAAAAGCAACCATTTTACTGTCAAGGTTTCTTTTAAGAGGAGGGAGGCGTCCTCTCTTGTTCAGATTTAACATATTTATGTATGGTTGTTTCACATATTTATAAGTTCAGTTTGATTCATTTGCTTCTAAAGAAGTTGCTGTCATTAACTTGATTTCTGGGTTTCTACTCTGATTAAATTCATGTTATTCTGCGGGTGCCTTACCTTTTGTTTGTATGCTCGTATCTCATTGATAATCAGTGGTAGTTTGGGCAAGTATCAAATAGAAGGTGGTGGATTTGAATTGTTCAGTGCTAGGACTCTTATTATAAGGCACAACTATCACCAGATGGTGGATTTAAAGGGACAGGTTGTGAAAAATGTATCATTCCTTTAAACAGAATTACTTTTTGCAATAACAATAACATATTTTAATCCACGTAAGAAGACTTAATGACTAAGATGACTCTATGGGAATGAGAACTTTTTTCCTATACAGTCTAGGTATTTCAATCCTGAGAGTTAGGATGATGTTTCATAATGTTTTATCTGTTTTGAATTAAAGGAGATTAGATTACTTCACTTCTGATTTCCATTCATTTACAAACATAAAGGGCAAGGAAAAGTAGTTCAGCATAGCAGCTATGTGCAGGAACATCAGTATCTGTTCTGAAGGCTCTTAAATCCCATAGTGATCTACAGAAGCACAACTCTAAAAACCAGAAAATATTGACCACTTGCAGCTGTAGTGAACTGGCAATACTATAAATCATTAAAACTCATGTACTGTAAATGCGAAATGTAAAAGCTGGATAATTTCATTGTCACTCTCAGCCAAAACATCTGTCTCATTCATATTAAATTAAAGTGCTTTTGGTTGTTAAGAAAACATTACTATAAAATGTGTGAGTAAAATGATCACCTCTTTAATACACTGTTATGAAACTCCCTGCACAGAGAGAGGGAGATTTACCCTTGCTTTATCTTATGTGGGTGAGAGAGGTAATGGGAGTATAAATTTGTGCATGATAATAAAATGTATAATTTAGTGTCTCTTCATGAGATTAATATTGCATTGTGCTATGATTGCTTTTTGATTTGAGACTAATATTTTCATTTGTTAATTTTTGCCTTATTCATCAAAATCATCAATTGAACACATTCTAATTATGTGATTTTTTTTTTGTAAGCAGACAATCTTATTAGCCTTTTGTTCTTACAGAACAAAATTATTCCATATTAATTTTACTATCAATTCTTAATGCTCAATTTTTGCTGAATTGCCAGGGACTTTTTATTAGCTACATTACTTGGTTTTGATTTTATTTTGGGTGTTCATGCTCTGCAGAAACAAGTTATGATATGTTAATGAAGGAACATAAATATAATGAGAAATATCAGAGGGGTAGCCGTGTTAGTCTGGATCTGTAAAAGCAACAAAGAATCCTGTGGCACCTTATAGGCTAACAGACGTTTTGCAGCATGAGCTTTCGTGGGTGAATACCCACTTCTTCGGACTTGCATCCGAAGAAGTGGGTATTCACCCACGAAAGCTCATGCTGCAAAACGTCTGTTAGTCTATAAGGTGCCACAGGATTCTTTGTTGCTTATAATGAGAAATGAGTAGCATGTAAATGAGAAACATTTTGTAATATTGAAGGAAGTACCAGTAACCAACATACAGAGTAAGGTACAGTAATTTCACTGTACACACTGGATTATTGAACCTCTTGCCAACTCTGTACAACTTCTAATAATAAACTATTACACTAACAAATTCTCTTTTCAGAATAATGGAACAGCACCATCCACTTCATCTCTTTGTTGTTACTTTATTATACATGTTGGAAGGCAACTTGATCCAGTGGAGAGGGCACTGAGCTGACAATCAGATGCCCTGGGTTCTCGCCTTGGCTGTGCTGTGAGATCTGGGGCAAGCCATGTCACATCTCTGTGCCTCAGTTTCCCTATATACATGTGTGAGGGAAAATACGGTGGGCTTACAACTTTGGCCAGGCTTTTAGGCCTAAACTTTGGATAAGCTTGTTTCTAGGCTGTGTTGAACTTTGGTTCAGCTTGTCTCTGTGTATAAGGGGAAGAGAGGAGGGGGACAGAGTGATGGAAAGTTGCTTCTGTGTGTCAAGAGGTAAAAGGAGTCACAGTGGAAAGTTCCCAAAACGGAACAATGGCTTTGTGTGTATAAAGGGCATGAGGGGGCAGAGTGAAAAAGTCCCCAGGTAGCATAATTTGCAATGGCCAGGCTTATGAAATATATAACAACAACAGTTGTGTTAGAAAGGTTGCTGACCACAAAAGAACAGACAGTGAGTAATGTGGGGCTTAGTGGGGAGACGCTTGTTTTTGCTTTTTTTTTTTTTGCGGTTGTGAAGGCTAGGACTATAACAATGTTTAAAAGGGGACTGGATAAATTCATGGTGGATAAGTCCATAAATGGCTATTAGCCAGGATGGGTAAGAATGGTGTCCCTAGCCTCTGTTCGTCAGAGGATGGAGATGGATGGCAGGAGAGAGATCACTTGATCATTGCCTGTTAGGTTCACTCCCTCTGGGGCACCTGGCATTGGCCACTGTCGGTAGACAGATACTGGGCTAGATGGACCTTTGGTCTGACCCGGTACGGCCTTTCTTATGTTCTTATGTTCTTATGTTCTTTTGTCCTATATTAATTTTGCAATGTATTCCAAATAAGGTAATTAATACGGAAGTATGTGTAATTTGTCAGTGGTTTTAATCTTTATAAGCTAGCTAAAATTTAAGGAGGTCAGAGCAGCTTGCATGGGGCCATGCTGACTCTCCTTGCATACATGCTCGTATAAAATAAAGGAGCCTGTGGTCAATTTTCCACAGCACATGTGAGGATAACAATACCCTTTTCTATAAAGCACATTAGTGCAGCAAAAGAACGAAGTAGCATTAAATTGTGCTGTTGGTGTACTTGGCCCTTCACAAGCCAACAGGCATTTACCAGAGCTGCCTGGAGGACTCCAACTGACCTTAGTCAGCTAATGAAGGCTGATCTTGTTATAGGGCTTCCTGTTATTAGCCAGTCCTAAAGGGATTCATGAAGATGAGTTCCATTTATTCGAGGCAGGAGCATCTCTTCTCTTCCTGCAAGGAGGCAAGGGCAAGGCTCCCATGCAATGCTTTGTTTTCAGTCTCTTTGTTGCCAGGACTTCCTAACCATGAAATTTGCTTGTTTTAATAAAGCTGCACCCTTGTTCTTTTCTATTAAGCATAAAATCTTATCACCTGTCCTTGTCTGAGAGTGCCCACAGAACATGGTTCCTTGGGCCTTTGCTTCCTTCTTCGAGCTGGGTATTGCAAGCAGCCTTCCGTTTATTTTTTCCCTTTAACTGGAACGGATTGGTTTCTTTTTACTGGCTGGAAATGGTTTCCCTTTCAGGCTGGAGATACCTTTAATCTACTTTTACATGTACCCTGGGATAACGCTTAATTTTTTGACTGAAGATTGTTTCATTTATCAGGAAATTATACAGGGAATCTCCCCTTCTTGTATTCTTCTAGCCGTTATAAGCAGCTTAAATGAAATAAATGCTTAGCCTTTTCTGGAATTCTATAAGACTAATCTTAAACACACTTTGATATTGGTGGAACTAGTGCTCTGGCCCTGGCTTTCTTCTTAATGATTCCTTAAAATGCCTCCTTTTCATCTTCAAAAGGAAGAAACAACTTTGAGGTTAATTGTCCTTTCAAAATTAAAAGGGTTTTGTTTCAGGATTTAACAGAAGAAAATATTTCTTAAATACTTTCTCTCAGAAGTTTGTAAGTGAAACATGTTATAAAACTATTGACCCCAGCCATTGGAGCATACATTTCATTTTTCTCTACCTGGAAATGGTATGTGCCAAAAAGTATCATGCTTCCAGCTAGCTTTTTAGAGTAGGTACTATCCAGATAGGTATCTTTCCTTCTTTATAGGATGATTTGTCACTACTTTTCCATTCTACTCTCTTCCCTACACCATCCATGTTCACTGTACATTAGTGATGCAGTGTCAGTATTTAATGAAGAGACTTTCACAATATCCTTCCCCTCTGCCCCCCCTTAATCTGTGGAAAAACCCTGTGTAGCCTCCGAAGGGAAGAGGAGAGGAATTGAACAATCTATTCATTTGTTTTCCCATTTAAACTTTCTCATAAACATAACTGAGAGAGAACGCCATACTGCTTGGCAAACAGAATTTGTGTGCTCTGTGGAAAATATTCATGTTTGATATACCATTCAGGACTACATATGAGTGTTCAGTTTTTACAGTTTGGAATAAGAAAGGAGAGGGTGGTATGCAGATGGTTAGGAGGTGAAGAGCCAGAGGAAATGTTTTGAAAATATCTGACCCCTCCATTCCAAAGACAAATATTTGTTCTTCAGAAGTATTTTTATGAGCCCTTGTGATAAATCATTTCTGTCAAGCCTGGATTAGCAGAATTCTGAGAAGGGGAGATTCCACTTCAGTCTGGGAAATTGTCCTAACCCTTCCCTTAAATCTTCCTTCAGTACATGGCTTTCATACATTATATCCTGTGGCCAGGAAAGAAAGCAGTGACACAGACTTGTTGTGTAGCACCATTCCAAAGAGATGCTACAGTATGAAATGTGAATAAAAGCAGAGAGTTGATTTTATGAGGTGTGATGAGTGGCGGATGCTCCCAACCCTGCATCTTCAGGGGTGACTCAATGCTCTTTTTGCTAATCCTTCAAGCTAGTCCAGGTTTTACATTTGCAAATGGCAATTGCTTGGTTTCCATGTCTTTGTTTCTTTCCAATTACTTAGGGTCTGAGTCAGAAAATGGCTCCATCTCATTTCCTCATTCTTATACAAATTCAACAAGATTGTCCTTTTTGATAGTCTGAAGAATGGTTAATAATAATACTATTTAGCACTTATATTGTGCTTTACTTATTCAAAGCTCTGTATAAACATTAACTAATTAATCAGGAAGGTTTTAATGAATAACATTATTCTTCTTTATCCTTTGACTCACTGCAGCTTCTCATTCTGATAATTAAAACAGTTTTTATTTGTATGATATAAGAAGCCATCTGGACAACAAGGCCAACAGAAATGTTTACATATAAGTTGATATATGAGCTCAGTCCAACACATTCTTGCAGGAAAATTTAATACAATTAATTAAGCTGAAATTGACTTAGTTCCTACAAGTGTCCATTATTAAAGGTTTTTAATTTTGTTGGAGAGTTGTTGGAAACTGCTTGGTTAGATGGAGATGAAGTTATTAATAAATGTTTGCAGGATCATTATGGTACCATAATTGATTAAATTCATGAAGCTTTCATTTACACAGGGTATTGTTTTAAAGGTATGCAGCTGGGTAGTACAGTTTTTTCTGATATTCTTCATATGTCCAAGTTGGAAGTATAAAAACATTCAGAAAGAAAGACTATCTAATTTACAAATGTGTCTGCACTGACAGCAGTAGCATTATGATTGATGCAAAAATATTGCAAGATTACCAGTGGGAACAGAAAACAGAATTTGATTTTTCTGTAGAACTTTTTGTTATTTGTAAATTTTAAGGCCAGTAAAATTCTTGATTATGAGCATCTAGTGTGACTGCCTGAAGAATCCAGGCCATAGATTCTACCCAGTGATTCCTGTAGTTAGCCCAATAACTTGTGGCTGAATGTTACTTTTTAGAAAGACATTTGATCTTGATTTAAAGACTAAATGCTGGAAAATTTGCCACATGCTTTGATGATCTGTTCCAATGATTACTCACCCTCACTATTAACAATTTGCATCTTTCAACTTCTAGATATTGGATCTTGTTATGCTCATTTCTACTAGATTAAAGAGCCATCTGGGATCTGACATATATATCTTCTCCTTGTGTTGGTGATGATAGACCATGATCAGGTTGACTCAATGTTTTTTCTTCAATGAACTAAGTAGACTGAACTCCTTTAGTTTCTCATTGTAAGGCTGAGAACTGATCTGCGAACAATGCCACTAGTTCCCCATTAATGATTATGTTTGAAAATCGATCAGTTGGCAAGCTTTTACCAGATTTAAAATGTGCCATGTTGATTTTGGGTAGTGCTAGTTTTTTAATGTGTAAAGCATTTGATTTAGTACCACACAAGTCCAATAATTTTATATTAATACAGTTAACTTTTTACAAGACTTGTCAAAGAATGATATCAAGTTCATTTGATGAGACCTATTGTCCAGGAATCCTGTTGACTGATATTAATTATATTTTACCCCTTAGCCCTATTATTAATAATCCTTTATCAGCCATTCCATTATTTTGCCTGCTATCAATGTCACGCTTGGTGGCCTGTAGTTACCCATCTCATCCTATTTACCTTTTTTAAATATTGGCACAATACTGACACTCTTCTAGTCCTCTGGAGATTTCCCAGGTAGTTTTATTCTACAGACAGTATATTTGGCTTCTGCAAGAACATACAGAGATAAGACAATGCTAAATGGCCTGAGGTCAGAGGCGGATTTACAGTAAAACACAGGGTGCCCTGGCACGGGCCCCCTCAACGATGGGTGGGGGCGAGAGCTGGGCAGATGCGGGTGCAGAATTTGGTCCTGCCAGCTCTTGGGGCTCCTGCTGCAGGCTCCGCACCCAACCTCAGCCAAGCTCCTTCCTCCCCTGCCTCCTCCCCCGAGCATTTGCTGGTGCTCAGGTCACTCTGTGAGGAAGGGGGAGGAGCTGGGCTGCAGCACACTCAGGGGAGGAGGTGGCGAAGAGGCAGAAGTGGGGCCTTGGGGAAGGGGGTGGAATCAGGGCAGGGTGGAGCAAAGGCAGGGCCCCCATACTCCACCTACACATAACCCCCCAGGCCCCTGCTGTGAGCCACTCAGGGCAGGGGGCTGGGAGCACCCTCATGATTCCAGCCCACACCCGCAGCTGCTGCCCTGAGTCCCGCATCCTCCTCACACACACCCTGCCCTCCCTGACTCCTGCACCCCTCACACATCTCCAGCCCCTCCTACCCCATGCCCTGACTCCTGCACACACCCCCATCCCCACCTCCACCCTGAGCACCAAACGGGAGCTCTTTCACCCTCCTACATTCCCACCTGCATCCCTTGCACAAAATGGGAGTTGTCCCAGGTAAGTGCTCCACACCCCAACCTCCTACCCCAACCTTGAGCCCCCTCCTGCATTCTAACTCCTGGCCAGACCTGCACCCCAACCCCCAGCCTGCTTTTGCACCCTAACTCCCTCCCAGACCCTGCACCCCCATCCCTGACTTCTGCACCCCCTCACATGCCCCCTGCCCTCCCTGACTCCTGCACCCCTCTCACACACACCCAGCCCCCTGCACCCCCCCACACCCCAGCCCCCCCACACCTCCAGCCCCCTGCCCTCCCTGAGTCCCGCACAGACACCCCACCTCACACCAAACAGGAGCTTCCCCAGGTAAGCGCTATACACCCCAATCCTCTGCCCCAGCCCTGAGCCCCCTCCCGCACCCTAACTCCTGGCCAGACCCTGCCTGCTCCTGCACCTTAACTTCCTCCCAGACCCTGCACCCCCAGCTGTGAGACCCCTCTTACACCCTAAGTCCTGGCCAGACCTCACACCCCAATGTTCTTTTACTTTTTTTATAAAGCGCTCTTATCCAAAGTGCTTTACAATAGTTAGCTAACAGTACAAACAATATTTGGAAAGATCATTAAGTGGTCTGCCAAGACCCTCAGCGATTTTCAAGTGGTCTGTGGAAAAATAAGTTAGGCTACAAAAACAATCATGGTACCTCACTTTATTTTCATTTACTTCCTATTACTTTAGGAGGAGGATGAAGAAAAAAAGAATGAAAAATGGGGGCGGGAGGGAGATAAGAGAGAATGTTCTTTTTCTTGGCTGGGTCCCAAGGAGGGGCCCCCAAAAATGAAGCTGAGCACAGGGCCCCACTAACTCTAAATCTGCCTCTGCCTCGGGTGTGTCTACCTGATAGACCATCTCGCTCTCCTTATGACATATTTAAATAGCTATAGTCAGCAGAGCTTGAGCTGGATCTCTGATTATTATGAAAGAGAAGGGACTACTCAGGGCATTCTATGTGAGGGCCACAGCACTCAGGAACTTCTACCCCCGTTTTGTTGAAAGAGCCTGAATTTAGTGACCTTCAAGGCATGCTGCAAAAGCCCTCTGTTTGATAGGTGTGGCTGACCGGCCAAGTTGAGCTATTTGTTACTGAAATCCACAAAGCTACTTAGGCACCTAAACCCAGATTTAGGTGCCTAAGTCTCATTTTTAGACATCTAAATCCCCCACTGTGATTCACAAAACTCCTGCTGAACGCTGAGGTGTCTAAACTCACTTGGCGCCTAAGTTTTTGCCTCCGTGCATGTGCACTGCTGACTCACTCTAGGCATTCAGATGTCTATATCCCACCTAAGCCCAGAGCAATTCATGAACAAGGTGAAGACAGGAGTTCACCTGCCTAACTTGCCCCAGGGGCCTGATCCAGTGAGCACCCTCTGGGTGCACCTTCCCATTTGGGCCCCATTCAAAAGCTGGCTGGAAGAGAAGGAGGTGCTGCTGCTGCCACCCACCTTATAACTTTTAGCTCAGTACTTAGATTACTCACATGTGATGTGGGAGACCCAGATTCTTTTTCCCACTTCCAGGCAAATGGGGAGAAGGAATACGAAGAAGGGTCTCCCATCTGTCAGGAAAGTGCTCTAACCACTGAGCTATGGAATATTCTAATATGGGGCTCTGTGATGGGGTGTACTAACCTCTCACTGGTCAGGCAGGGGTTAACCAGCTACTTTGGGCCCAAGAGGCCACACCCCTTTGCCCTTGCTGGGCATGCTCCTGGTGGAGGGAGTATATAAAAGGAAGCTGCTCAACTCAGTCTGGGCTGGCAGAGATGGAGACCAGACATGCACCGTGGGCTCCTGTGGAAGAACTGCTGAGATTCCAAGCTGCTGGGGCTGGGACCTTAACTGTGCTGCAGAGAACCAGTTGACCGAAGGGGACACTGAGCCACTGCTAGCTGAGGAGATGCCTGAGGCAGGCGTAAGGGTAGGAGGCGACCCAGTAGATGTGTGGGGAGACAGAATTAAACCCTCCTCCAGGGGGCTGATGGGTTTCCTAAGGCCCTGGGTTGGAACCCAGTGGAGTAGGGTGGGCCTGGGTTCCCTTCCCCTTCCCCCACCTACACCTGGGTGTTACGGCCGGAGACTATTGGAATTAGGCTCTACAGTGGACTGTTGATGCTAGGCATTACTGCCTTGGACTGCTGATACTAGGTGCCACTGCTTGGGGGTTGCTGACACTAGGGTGCTAGTGCCTTGGACACTTGCCGTTAGGCCTTGCTGCCCTGAAGGAAAGGGTATCTCTAGAACCCTTCCCAGTAGACGTCACGACTGCAGAAGAGGGGGCGACCCCTATTGGAACACCATTGTCTACCATGGCAGGCTCTCCTGTTCCACTGTGGATAAATAATGAAAGAATGACTGGGATAGAGGGACTTGACCCAGGAGCTTCTGCCCTTTAGGTTCCAAATCACTGGGCTATAGAGTCATACATATTTGTGCTCTCTCTCTCTCTCTGAGTGAAACAGCTTGAAGAGGAGAGGCTGAAGGAACCCCACGTCAGAATATCCCATAGCCAGTGGCTAGAGCATTCCTCTGAGAGGTGGGAGACCTGTGTTCAAAACCTTTCTCCCCTCTGCCAAGGAGGCAGGAATAAAAGCTAGATGCGTATCTCTGAGAAAGAAGTGGGGCTTAGCACGTTAGCAACTCCCATTGGCTCGCTTAGGCAAGGAGCCACCTAGTGTGCTGGCTTTTGTGGACTGCCTTTTAAAGTGCTGAGCTCTCCCCATTCATTGTAGAGGGAGCCTAAGCCCCTAACTTTGGATTGCAGTATTGTTCCTCTGACTTTTCTAGGCACCTACAAGTTAGATGTTTCAATGCTGAACATCACAGCATCCAAGTCCCTTCATGGATTCCATCCATTGGGCCAAATGACTCCCTTCCATTCCCTGGTCCCCATTGGCTACTACCAAAACACTCAGCTGCTCTAATTCTCCCAACACCTCCTTGCTCTTGAGGTGTGGGGAATAGGCTCCTGGGGTCTTGCCACACCGTACTGCTGAGTGGGGAGGAACCGGAGGTGGAAGATCAATTACTTTTTCTTGCTGCCGAGAAATGTCACACATGGAGCTGCAGAAAGCTTGGCATCTATTATTGCGCCAGCCTTTGAAACCTTGGGCCATGCAGCACTTTGAGCCACAGTTGATCTGTCTTTTAGCAGCTTCCTTCCTACATATTTACAGGCAATGGGCCAGAACATCAGCTGTGTGTGAGGAGCACTCGGGTCACTTGAGGGGGGATGCAAAGGTGGCTTTATAACACCCTTACAGTCTCTGATTCTAGGGTTGGTCTGTAGTGGGATGGACTCCTGCTGCAAATTAGAAATGGTAATAATTTATACCAACTGGCAATGATCCCATGGGGCAGTTACTGCAGTTATGGATTGCAGAGCATAAGGGTACTTGTTCCTACCTCCTTTTCCATGTCCATTCTCCCTGAACCTTCAGTGGGAGAGACAGGTGGTGTAGAGCAGTGGTTCTCAGCCAGGGATATGCGTACCCCTGGGGCTATGCAGAGGTCTTCCGGGGTACTCAACTCATCTACATCAGTGTTTCTCCACCTGGGGGTTTCAGCCCCCCGAGGGGGTCACAGGATGGGTTTAGGGAGATTGCGAGTGCAGGACCAGCATTAGGGGATGGCAAGCAGGGCAACTGTTCAGGCCCACATTCCACAGTGGGCCCTGCAAAGCTAAGTTACATGCTTGAGCCCTGCCACCTGGGGCTCGGACTTCAGACAATGCTCACAAGTGAAAAACAGGTTATACTTACATCCCAGTGACATGTAAGTATAATACTTATATTCCAATCAATTTCTTGTGTAGTTTTATAGTTAAAAAAAGAGAAAGTGAGCAATTTTTCAGTAATAGTGTGCTGTGACGTTTTTCTACTTTTTATGTCTGATTATGTAAGCAAGTAGTATTTAAATGAGGTAAAACTTGGGGTGTGCAAGACAAATCCGACTCCTGGAAGGGGTACAGTAGTCCGGAAAGGTTGAGAACTACCGGTGTAGTGCCATGGTTTTGGCACCAGTAGAATTCTCCTGGGGCTGATTTTGTTTGCTTTGTACTGCTGAACATAATGGCAGTTGAAATCTAGCATTTTACAGAGCTCTAATAGTGTGATTGTTGGAAACCTGTAATCAGCATCCATACTAACATCAATATTTTAATCCAACATTAGTAAATGTATTTCCTTATTCACACCCACACTGCCTTACTTATGACTTATTCTAATGCAATGTTCATTTGATTTCTAGAGACTAATCTCCTTGTGTATGACCTCAGTTTCAGCTTGGGGAGTGCTTAGAAACATTTAATCTGATTTGTCAGATCAGTGGAAAGAAGTTTACATAATACAGTATAAAGAACTTGCCATGGTATTACTTAACTCAGACAGTGGAGTTTAAATTAATTCTTGAGTTTTCTGTATACCATTTCAGCTTTATTAAACTCTGATCCATTTTTAGCATATTTTAAAAATACACACAGCCGCACCAACTGGGCTTGTAATATCACTTTTATATAGTCATTTCTAAAGATACAAGGAATCAATCGAGGATGCTGAATGCTGCCTCTGCCTACACCCTTCCTGGATTAGCGACTAGGGATCTAGTTCAGTGCTAAACTTTGGTTTTCAGTTTATTCATCAGAAAAATGGGTATAATAAGCCTATCTTGATCTTCACCTCACCAGAAGTCCATATGTTCCTCCCAGGCATGATAGATCTTTGTTTTCCCTCCTGGTCAGTGGCGCAGTGGGGCTGAGGCAGGCTCCTTGCCTGCCCTGGCTCTGCGCTTCTCCTAGATGCAGCTGGCATGTCCACCTCCTAGGCACGGGCGGCCAGGTGGCACTGCGTGGTGCGTGCTGCCTGGCCTGCAGGCACCACCTCCGCAGCTCCCATTGGCCACGGTTCCTGGCCAATGGGAGCCATGGAGCTGGCGCTCTGGGTTGGGGCAGCAAGCAGAGCTTCCCTGATTTTCCCTTGCCACAGGCTGGATGAAATTAAGCAGAGATAGATCCAGGCTGTAGGTTCCCCAACCCTGGTGTAAATCATATCAGACCTGACACGCTCACTACCCCCAACACACTGTTGTCACAATACGCATGCAAATGGTGTGTTGCAAGTTATCATATGTAAACTGGTGATGCGCTGGTCATTAATATTGAGTGATTTATATATGAGTTGTGTATAAAGAATTATGTCTGTGTGCTTGAAATATGTTCTTAAAATGTGTTTTGGAGGCAGTGCATAAATCAAGTCTGCCCTAGACAACGGAATATAGATTTACTTGTCTGACCAGCTTGATTTAAGGCAGACAACAATTTAAGTAGGTTTACATGTAAGGTAAACAAAGTAATCAAGCTAACAAGTGGTGGAGAAAACAGTTTAGTGAGCACACTGGGAGCCAGAATTTGCATCCCCAGGAAGTCTTCCTGGCTCTTGAGACAAAGATGATAAGCTTTGGAAAATATAAGGGGGAGCAAAAAGACATTCTTGTTATCCATCGCTTCAGGGACAGAGGGAACAGCACCCACTGATTCCGTGAGTGTTGGATCCTCTTGCCAGAAGGGCTGGAGATCCTGGTGACTTGATGTAAGTGAGAAAGCTGTTTAGGCAAAGATTGTATTTTGCTACAGTTAAGTCTTAAACACGGGAAAATATTTTGTTTTGTTTGTAACAACTTTCTATTCCGGTTATTGCTGCTTAGTATCACTTAAATTTCTGTTCTTTGTTAATAAATTCATTCTTTGTTTTACTATAAACCATCTCAGTGTTGTGTATATACAGAATGAGTCCTCAGCTAACCTAACAAGGTGATGTGTACATTAAGTTTACTGCCTCTAAAGAGATAATTTCTGTGAGTGACCAGTGAATGGGACTGGACACTACAGAGAGACATACCTGAGGACTGGGGTTCACTGATTGATTATTTGCTAGGCACGGTTGAGACTGGCAGTCTCGAGGAGTTTGCTGGTGAAGCAGGCAGACTGGTGTGGCAGGGAGCTGACATACAGCCTAATCACAAGCAAAGCTCACCCCGAGGAGAATGTAACACAATGACGTATGGTTCTGGGCTGCCCTGAGGAGAATGTCACAGACAGGTTCTTTAAACTTCAAAGCGCTGCCGCGGCAGCGCTGGCCGCGGCAGCGCTTTGAAGCGCTAAGTGTGTAGTCGCGCGCGCGCTGAAAAAAAACTCCAGCGCTGTCCGCCATCCAGCTCCTGTGGGGGCTTGGCTGCCAGCGCAGCAGCAGCGCTGCGGCAGGGTGTGAAAACACCTCTGCTGCGCGCGCGCGCAAACGCGCGCCCAAAGCGCCCAGTGCCCCGCCGCCGCGCGCGCTGCGCGCGCGCTCCCGCTGCTGTCCCCACGGGGGGGCTGGGGCTGGGGCGGGCGCTGGGCGCTGCGCGCGCTGGCTGGCGCTGCGCGCGCGCGCGCTGCCTGCGCGCGCGCGGCGCGCGCGCGCGCATGCGCTGTGAAGCGCCATAGTGCGGATAGGACGGCGGGCGCTGGGAGCGCGGGCTCCGGCGCTGGCTGGGGCGCGCACTGGCGCTTGGGGCGCTGTAACACGCCAATGTGCAGCGCTGCAGTTTTGCAGCGCTGCAAACCTGCTGCCTACTGCCTAAATAAGTGTGACATAAAATTCAATAGCTGTCATCTCCAGCAGCATTGTTCTCATTAGTTCTGTGCTGGCTCATTGTTGACAGAGGGAAGACCATCACTTACTGAATCACCAGAACCACTTCTTGGAGCACTGAGTTTTCTTCCACCCAAGTACTGACTGACAACTGACCTGGCTTAGCTTGTGAGATCTGATTAGATCACTTCCTGAGCAACTTTAAATGACTCAACCCTTACAGTTTTAAGGCTGAGGTTAAAAGGGACTTTGGCAAGAAGTCTCAACTGCTATAACTTTTTTATAAGATTTTTTTTTACGGTGAAACACACATCAAGTAAAAGGACTTTACAGTAGGACTTTAATGTGAATGGTCTGTCTTTATCTGCTAATACCTATTGCATGTGCTATCACCACAACAATGACTAACCCCTGCATCTGACTAACTAATCTGCACCACTTTTACCTGACATTCTTGGTATTTATTTACTCTACATTTTCATGATAGAGAATATAAAAAAATAAAGGAAATTAATATTCAAGGGTTCAGGGCTGGATTGTGGAGTTACCATAAGCCAAGTAGTTGTGCTGTCCCAAGTGCAGACTGGGAACTAAACTGTGACTCAGAGTAACAGGTCTGTCCCTGCTTTCTTGCCTTTGCCGGGGGCCAAGTAAGCTGCACCAGGCTTTACACTAGCAAAGATTACACACCTAGGTGTGTCAGCTCAGGTGTACTGGCCAGCATGTTGTAGGGATGAAATCAAGACTCCACTCACTCCTCCTACTTTTGTCTACTCCCTGCCTAACTCTGTGGCAGGTCCACAGAAGCTGTCCCCCTGCACCTTCAACCCTCTTATTCCCCTGTGTGGGCATGTAGCATGAATTACAATCACTCTCGGATAACAATGGCCAGGAGCAGCTCTAGCTTTTTTGCCTCCCCAAGCACAGCAGGCAGGCTGCCTTCGGCGGCTTGCCTGTGGGAGGTCCCCGGTCCCACAGATTCAGCGTACCTGCTGCCTAATTGCCGCCGAATCTGCGGGACTGGCGGACCTCCCGCAGGCAAGCTGCCGAAGGCAGCCTGACCGCCGCCCTCGCAGGGACCGGCAGGGCGCCCCCCGTGGTTTGCCACCCCAGGCACGCGCTTGGAGCGCTGGTGCTTGGAGCCGCCTCTGACAATGGCACAAATTAATAAATCAAGGTTTGGGGTTAATAACTGATTGTGTGCATGTGTAGTGATTGTTTTGGAATCTTAATAGAGCCAAACTCAGCTTGTTGTCCTCCCTTTATAATCAGATTCTCACCACCCCCACCACTGCCCAAAGGAAGTATTTCACTTAAATCTTTTAAATGTTCCCTACTGTCCAATGTGGGTTTTGCTTTCCAGCTAAGTGTAATTCAGCACTTTGCCAGGAGAACAAACATCTGTAAAAAGCAGGCACTGACTTTTTTTTTTTTTTAACAGATCTTCTGGGACTTCATGTATCACATTCTGGGAAACCTTGAATTATTTTGTGATTTTTTTTCTCCCTTAGTTAAAATGTTTTTTTTTTGAGCTATGCCATCCTAGATCACCACAAGTCCATTAATTTTTCCATTCTATAAGAATCAGTACACAAATCCTTTCTCATAACAATGGTTCAGTGTGCATTTATAAATGCATGTACTGTCAGAGCAGATCTCCTGTCAAGTTAAGAGCTTCTATACCTTTATTACCATTGCTAGGATTTCCTAATTGGCTTCTTATTCACAGAAATCTAATCCTACAGGGTTAAATGGCTCTAGGGTTGGATGATGCAATATGGAACTTTTCATGGTCTCTGACCACTTCTTAATTGGCAGCTGTTCACATAATTGGTGTCTTTGTTGGCTTCATTAATAGAGAGGCAAAGGATTGTATTGTCATGGAGACAGAACTTATTTTAGGGGTGGCTCTCCAAGGGTTCTCTTATACTGCCCATGAAGCACCTGTTTGGAAATGATTTAAGGTTTCAGCCAAGTGCTGGGTTCAGTACAACACTGGCAAAAGCCACAAGTGAACTGACTTTGGTTGCAACAATCTACTGCGGCTTGGGTGGTTTGAAATAGACAAACACCCTCTATCATCAGTCATAGGTGCTACTGAGGAAGCCCCAGTACTGAAAGAGCTGGGCAATTTTGCCCCTTTCCCGTGCTACTAATTTCTCTTTCACAAACTCCAAGAACCAATTTCTGCCCTCAGGTAAGTATACAAAACGTTCATTGACTTGAGTGGATGTTGCATGGGCAGATCAGAGGACAGAATTTGGCCCTGATACACGTTTGCTTATTTTCTAATTTAAAAGGTAGGGAGGGATTAGAATGAAATATAAACCCTTAGAATCAAAGAAAAACATTGTGGTTTTGTAGTCCAGGTAGATCTCTTCCAAATATTTGACATTTGCAGAGTCAGTTTGCTTTTTTATGGGTATTGTTTGTTCATATAAACTTCCATTTCTAGGAGCTAGGGGTATTTCCAAAGTGTCTTAAATGGTGCTGCAGTTCTTCCATTTTCTATGGTGTGAAACAGCAAACTGAAGACTAATTAGCCTGTATGTTGGGTGCACTTCAGCAGCAATTATCGTCATTAGGAAATAGTCTAGTAGTTCCAGAAAGTATGTTAAATCATTGTGTGTGTGTGTATGGGTATACCTGTAATTGCAATGTATGTGACTTGCTACCACATCTGATAAAAATTTTATCAGGTAATACAAATTGTGCAGGCAGATTTTAAAGCCACAGCAACTCTCTAATAAAATATCCTTAGGCTTGACAACCTTGAAAGGTTTTGCTTTTAGTACATAAAATAGAGATGGGCTGAGCAGGCAATGTTCAGATGAGGATCCTGATTCAGTTTAGACTAGATTTTGAGGTGGAGTCTGGGTGAGGGTTTGAGTTCAAAGCTGAAATTGAGACTTGGATGCAACTGTGCTAAAATATCACACCTTAGCCTACAATCCTGGATATCTGCAATTTTTTCCCCTTTTGTTTAATCTTCTCTCTCTAATACTAAAACTAACACTATTTAAAAAAAACAACTATATGTATTTATTAAACCATAATGGCTCAGAACTGGATAAATGTTTTCAGAGATTTGAAAGAGAAACCTGATTAGCCATCATACTCTTTGCATAAATCCATATTTAGAGTTTGCCAATCGATAGAGGGACTAAAATGAACCTAATATTGTACAGTATATAAAAAGATAATCTTGAAGAGTTGCACTATTGAAATATGAATACCACCTATTTGGGGTCCCATTTTTCCCCGAGTCATTAACTTTGTATCACTTCCCTGAACTTCATGAAAGTTACA
Organism: Mauremys reevesii; assembly: GCF_016161935.1. Taxonomy (NCBI): domain Eukaryota; kingdom Metazoa; phylum Chordata; order Testudines; family Geoemydidae; genus Mauremys; species Mauremys reevesii. The sequence goes on from NC_052632.1 coordinate 70,779,934, forward strand.
TTATGTAAGAGCTGTGGTTACAAAGGAGATTAAAGGGACTCCTTAAATCAAGCCATGAAGAGCCAGTAGAAGGGGAATGTTGCCACTGACTTCAGTGGGTGCAGGATCTGACACTGCCATTACAGAGACAGCACAGAACAGCGCACCCAGTTCATTCCCAATCTGACTCCACTGATAAACACAGGGATGAATACACTCCATTTTCTTTTTCTAACTTTGTATGGAATGCAGAGTTTCTTTTGAAACAGGGATTTATCAGTTGCATGACCTCCATCAGTCTATAGAAAGGTTAAAGGAGAGTAGATTTTGGATTTCACAACATTGTCTACTTTAATTTATTTTCATATTATATCAATCTAAAGTAAGCCAAACATGTTTTGTGGTGCAAATAAATAAACCATTCACTAGCTATTCTTGTAGATAACGTTTTCAAACAAAAATGGCAGAGTTGTAAACCCCTAATAATAAGAGCTCAGTTTCCATTATGGGTCCTGAATTGTGGCATCATTTTAGCAGTGTTACCCTTAGACCTATTTAACTACCATAACCCTATACCCCTCACACAGTTTCAGACTAGTCATTGAATCACAGAAGTGTAGGATTGGAAGGGACATCTAGACCAGTCCCTTGCACTCAAGGCAGGATTATGTAATAACTAGACTATTCCTGAGAAGTCTTTGTCTAACCTGTTCTGATGGAGATTCCACAACCTCCCTAGGCAATTTGTTCCACTGCTTAACCACCCTGACAGGTAGGAAGTTTTCCCTAATGTCCAACTTAAACTTCCCTTGCTGCAACTTAAGCCCATTGCTTCTTGTCCTATCCTTAGAGGTTAAGGGAACAATTTTTCATCCTCTTCCTTGTAACAACCTTTCATGTACTTGAATACCGTTATCATGTGCCCTCTCAGTCATCTCTTTTCCAGATTAACAAACCCATTTTTTTTCAATCTTTCCTCATGGATCATGTTTTCTAGACCTTTAATCATTTTTGTTACTCTCCTTTGGACTTTCTCCAGTTTGTCCACACCTTTCCTGTCATAACACTCCTTATTCCTTGATCACTATCCTGTCATCCTTGTACCAGCAGCCTTAGCAAAAACTGGATTCCCTAATTGTTCTTTCCAGCTGGGAAAGCTGTTTCCACCTTACCTCCTCCCTGGCCCACAGAGTGGGATCACTGGGGGCTGAGGCACTTTCATAAGCAGGTTAGAGAGGCAGTCTCTGATAGGAAGGAAATGGGTGTGTCTATGTGTATGACAAGTGCACACAGATGGGAAACTTTGCAATAAGTGGAGAGAGTTGGAAGAGACTTGTAACGGGGTGCTGACCACACCGCACGGGGTTCAACCTCCTGGCCCCGCTCCCCAATGAGTCAGGACCACTTCAAGCTGGGGCAACACCCGTGATCTTTATGTCTGTGTCCAGTCCCCACCTCCAAGCTCCAACTATTTACAGGTAATTTTACAGGTTTGGCCTAGCATGGGCAACAGGGTAGCAGATTCCTTCTGAGCCAACTCTCCCCTTCCGGTCTCCCCCCAACTCATTTCCTCTCAAGCTTTTAGCCCCTGTTAACAAGAATGGCAGGTGTGGCCAGTTTCCAGGCCAGTCCTAGCTCATTGCCCAGCTCCAACCCATTTCCCCTGATTGGGGCTGGAGTGGTAGGAGCTCATTAGGGCTTCCCCTGCTGCACCATGCCACACACTTCCCCCACCCCTCAAGTAACCACTGGTGCGGCTTGGTTCAGCCCCTTCTCCTCCTACTCAGGAGGTGATATTGGGGCATCCTACTGCCCTCTGCTGCAAGGTCCCCTGGATCCTCCTCATGGGGTTTGTTGGTTCCCCACCCACAAAAGCCAAGGTGCATGGGGGGTAGACCGCCCCATAGCTCTACTTCTGCCCAGAAGTCTGCACACCAATCACAATTGGGTGGTTGCCCTCCCGGCTGCTCCCCCTTCTTGCCCGGCAGGATAGCTGGCTGTCCTAGGCCTCTGGTGCAGATACCGAGCCCAAGGGGGGCCTGGCCCTCGCTTCCTGCAGGCATTCCCGAGGGCCTTCCCACTTTAAACCTTGGATCTCCTCTCCAGGGCTTTCCACAGTAGGGTACTCCTTTGGTCACTCGCTCTCACCTTCTTTCCTGTCTTTCCTCTGGCTTTGTTGTCTAGTACCTGCTTCTGTCTTCTGGGGACCTGGGTCCTCCCCCCTCACCAGAGGTAAGGGGCATGGGGCTCCCCTCTCCTCCCACGGCCATTTTCCCCCCCAGGGATGGGACCCCAATCTGTCCCCAGCATGATGGGGTACGGCAGCCCATCTACTACCCCCACTCATTGCCAGGCAAATCTGATTCCAACCTCCACGGGCACCTGCGCCACGGGACAGGGCCTCCAAGCCCCGTGGATGCATTCTAGCATCATTTGTCTCCCGGAAATAAACCAGTGCAATTGCACCAGCCCGTGCTGAAGAGGAAGCGGGCCTAGGCCGTATCAACCAAACCCCTCTGGGGCTTCCTCCTCACCTATATGGGGATGGTGGCCAGTCTTCACCCCTGTTTCTTCTCTCCCCTGTTCGTCCAACCACAACATTCATCAAGCCCACACTCCATCACTGGGCAGTCTTGGGATTTGTGTCCCTGCTGCCCGCAGTACCAGCAGACCAGTTGACCTGAGTGACTGGGGCCCCCTTAGCTTCCTCTCACTTTTTCTCTGGGCCTCTCCTGTGGGGAGGTTCTCAGGGCTTCTTCCCCCAGTCCATGTCGCAGCCTGTCTGTGCCTCCTTTCGGGGAAAGTCTGCCTCAGCATACTCCTCCATCATGTTGGCAGCAGTCTTCACAGTCATAGGCCAGTGCCTCTGGACCCAGACCTGTATGTTCTCTGGGAGGCCCTGCACAAATTGCTCAAGAATCACCTGGTCCATTATTTCTCCCACCGTCTGGATGTCGGGCCATAGCCACCGTGTAGCCCAGTCAGTCAATTTTGGGGTAAAAGCTTGGGGCCACAAACCCCCTGTCCACTGGGCCACCCTAAACTTTTGCCTGTACTTCTCGGCCGAAAGCCCCATCCAGTCCAGGACAGCCGCCTTCACCATCTCATAATCTCTGGCCTGGTTGTTGCTTAAGGCCATATAGGCTGCCTGTGCCTTGCCGGCCTGATAAGGAGCCAGTCTTAGGACCCACGTTGCCTTATCCCAGCCTGCGCCCATGGCTACCTTTTCGAAAGTACATAGGAAGGCGTCGGTCATTGGCAGGGCCCATTTTACAGAGACCCAGCCTTGTCACATGGATTCCATCACCACTCAGGTAACTACTGTTTCGTGGCCTGCTCCCAGATGAAGTCCTGGAGGGTTTTTTGTTGTTCAGCCTGCCACATGAGTAAGGCCTGCCTCTAGGCCTGGTGGAAAGGGTGCAGGGTCTTCTGTAGTCCCTCCTGCTGCTTAGCCAACCACTGCACCATGCCCTCCATTCTCTCAGGTTGCCACTCCATGGTGGTGGCTTTCAAAATCCAGGACAAGTCCTCTCCCCACATGTAACAGGGTCTTCACCGCACCCTGCTGGGTTCAACCTCCTGTCCCCGCTCTCCAAATGAGTCAGGACCACTTCAAGCTGGTGCAACACCCATGCTCTTTATTCCTGTGTCTGGTCCCCAGCACCAAGCTCCAACTATTTACAGAGTATTTACAGGGTTTGGCCTAGCAAAGGCCTCAGTGGCAACAGGCGAGGTGAGGTGGGGTGGGGCGGCTTGGCTCCCCCCACTCCCCCTGGGTTCACTTACACCCAAGCTTTTAGCCCCCGTTAAAGAGGCTGGCAGGTGTGGCCTGTTTCCAGGCCAGTCCTAGCTAGTTACCCAGCCCCAACCCATTTCCCCTGATTGGGGCTGGAGTGGCAGGAGCTGGTTAGGGCTTCCCCTGCAGCGCCCTGCCACAAGACTGTATAAGTTTTGCTTTGCACAGAGTTTCAGAAAACCCAGGGCTGGACCTGACTTTTATAGTGATTTGAAATATAATAATGAATCAAATACAGTGTGCACTGAACAAAATGGTGTTTATAGCAGTAGCATGGTAAAAGGCTTCTTTTTTAGATACATTAATGTAATAAAACTTTGAGGAGCCTCTAAAATGAAGAGGATAATAGGATTAATGCAAACAAGCTCTTTAACTTTCTGCACATCGGGCTTGTCTACACTTGAAAGTTAATTTGAATTAAAGTAAGGTGTGTAAATTTAAAGTCCAATAACTATTCTGGAATAACTCCCATGTGTAGACAAGCCCTCAATGTTTGGGACATGTTTTCTGTCTAGTGTGTGACTAAGACTCTCGCATCCTGAATTTTCTCACCACCTTCCTCCTCTGCCCAGCAGTCCTTCTGTAGCACTTCTTTTGAAGACGAATGCAACCTTCTGTATATCCTTGATAATTACCTGGATTGTCACAATCAGCTTGCTCTGCCCTCCTTGAGGACAGCCAGCCTGATCCAAAGCCCACTGAAGATGCATGGAAAGACTCCTCTTGTTGTCAGTGGATTTTGGGGGAGGCCCATAGGTTTGTTTCTTTGAAAAGTGCCAGTGAATAACTTCCTCAGATAATTGTCAAACCCATTTCAACTAGAGCAGATTTTTTTTTAAAGTAATCATTGGGGATTTTTGCTTTTTATTTATTTTTTTAACAGAATACAGAGAAAATAGACAATTACAAGTTTACATGTTCCAGAAACAAGAAAGTGGGAGCAGGAATAAATCCATGTTTGTTCTTCTTAGGAACAGCTTTTCCAGAGAAATTACTCTGTTTGGTAACAGCGGATCTCTGCCTTTTCAAACAGAGGAGGAAAAGATGCACATATCCACTAACCGGATTTGTTCCCCTACAACACAAAATTCCTAGGCTACAGGCACTGGTTATTGTATGAATTCTAATCAGTGCATTTCTTCCTTTTTCTTAGTTAAATCACAAACATTCAAATTACAGCTAAGTCAAAAAGCCCAGTGTCTTTGCCTATATTGCCTTCATGAGGGATTAAAAGCCACCACTCAGAAATTCAATCCAGTGTAATTAGGATTGCCTCCATGTCATGCTTACAACTTCATCATTCACCAGGATTTGCTTCTCTTTTTGCATCTATTTTTCTATATGTTTTTATTACATAGCAAATGGGGACGGGAGAGGAAAAATCAGGAAATCCCATTAATTATACAGAAGGCTAATTAACAATAGACAAGGCAAAGAATCAGGACAGATAATATGAATGTTTCAAAATACATCGTGTGAACAGCAAATTCACTACTCCATCTAAAAACTGGTATTACTAAAATACATGTATTAAAATATTTTATCTATATTGCTTAGTGGGCTGCTTTTCAGGGACTCAGATCCATCATGATTCTGTTTCTGAGCTTTAGTATCCCGAAGCATCAGGGCTTAATTCAGTAGTAACTAGAAGATATTCTCTGGCCTATGTTGTACTAGAGCTCAGACTGGATGATCTAATGCAGGGGTGGCCAACCTGTGGCTTCGGAGCCACATGCGACTCTTCAGAAGTTTAATATGCACCTCCTTGTATAGGCACTGAATCTGGTGCTGGAGCTACAAGTGCCAACTTTCCAATGTGCCAAGGGGTGCTCACTGCTCAATTCCTGGCTCTGCCACAGGTCCTGACCCCCCTTCACTCTTTCCCCCCCTCCTCTGAGCCTGCTATGCCCTCGCTCTTCCCACTCCCCCTCAGAGCCTCCTGCACAACACAAAACAGCTGTTTGGGAGGTGCGGGGAGGGACGGGGAGGCACTGATTGGCGGGGCTGCCAGTGGGCGGGAGGCGCTGGGAGCAGGGGGGGAGCTGATGCGGGGCTACTGGTGTATTACTGTGGCTCTTTGGCAATGTACATTGGTAAATTCTGGCTCCTTCTCAGGCTCAGGTTGGCCACCCCTGATCGAATGGATCCTTCTGGCCTATGAATCTGAACTAGTCTAGAGTAATCTATTTAAAGTTAGGAAGTTTTCTGAACCTCCCTTTTTTCAAACCTTCACTAGAACTGAAACTAAATGACTTTTTTCAGGTCCAAAAGAGCTAAATTAACTCATATGACCGGCCAGCACCACATTTGCATACTTCTACCCTTCCTGAGCTGATGGGAGAGGAAATTCTACCCATGGAGTGGGCCTGGTCTTTTGAGATTTCCCAGTCCTTTTTGCAGACCCAAGCTGTGCAGCTAGAACAGACTTTGGGTTCCTATTCTTGACTTTCAAACCTGTTGAGATTTACCATCTATAATGCCGTGTAGGCTGAAATTGGGTTATTCAGAATGTGACAACCTGGCACAGTCCTCCTCTGGGAGGACACCGGTCTATTGTAAGTGGACCCAGCTACTGGATCCCATTTCCATTTGCTTCTAAGCTGGCTGGTTCTGAGCAGAGTTTTGTCACTCTTTCAAGCTCTGGGTCTGTAAGGTACATTCCCATGCTCAGACCTTCTCTCCCAGCTCTCTCTTGGGACACTGGATGCTGAAATCCTGTCACCCCAGAACCTGTAACTAGTGACTCAGATCTCCTGAGCCCCCCTCATTGCTTACACATGCTCCTCTGAGGCTGTGGTTACTTGGAGCTTCTAGGATCTAGGGTAACTGCTCTGGGGACAACGTGACAAGAAAGCAGGGAACACAGGTTTATCACTGGAATTTCTTAACCACAGTCTCTTTACTCTTACAAAGGACTAGAGCATTACACATCTTTGCAAAATAACAAAAATCCTGAAATACGCCCTCCCCTGGTCTTATCTCACCCATCTGCAAGTCTGAGGTCTCTCAGCATTTTAGGCGCTAGATGGAGTCCCGCCTGCCTTCTCTCTCTTCTGCCATTCTTCTTGCATGCGGTAATGGACTGCCCCCTCCACAGAAAAGCACCCTTTTAAAAATACAGTCTGTCCCTTTTTCTATGTTCCCTGGCTGAGAAACTCCAGCCTCTCCCCAACTCAGGCTGTTTTGTAGAGAGTCCTTTGTTCCATGGGTTTGGGCCAGCAATTGAGATAAAATCAAAGCTGATGGTCCTAGATTGCTCTGTGATGGCTTCTCAGTCATAATCTTTCAAGTAGGTGTCAAATACCTTTCCTGGGTTGGACACCCTTATGGAATCCATTACAGTAACCTAACTTCTTTTTTTTCCCACTTAGAATACACTTTCAGTGCACATTAAAAAAAAAAAGTATTCATCTTACAAATTGTTTTGCAGTCCAAATATACAATAGCTTGGAAAACAAATATTTTAGAAAACAAAAGCCAATGTGTAAAAAGACTGTTTTAAACAACTAAAACAGTAAAAGTTTCTGTATGGCTGTCTTTACAGCTTTCTTACTGCATCATCAATATTGGAAATCTGTTTCTTCAGCTGGCTCCACTGTTCTGGATTTAAAGAAATACCTCATTTTGCCAACCTGGAACAAATTCTCATCTCATATTCTAACTTCTGCAAGGTTAAACAATCAACCATCAGCACCTAATGCGAAACGGATGTCCAAATCCAAAATGGAGGTAACAACCCAATCTAGGCATATCTCACTTTATCACACAGAATATCTGCACACTTAATCTCTGAGACAAGAGGAGTGTGAATGGTTAGCTTGAACATCGCTGAATTTCAAGTTTATTGAAGAATAAATATACATCTGTGGCTTTTGCCTTGTTAATTTGCCTTCATTCTAAATGGCAAATGTGGTGTTATATGTGAACAAAAAGCAATGCACAGTGTAAATAATACATGTATATCCTAGCTACACACAGAGCTTTACATTTTTAAAACTGAGCCAGCTTTTTGTCTTTTACGTGCATCACATCATTACATTGCACTATGCACATGCCAAATGCTGTAACAGGCTATATCTTTATTCATCATTCGTATAATTGCTCTGAAAATTAAGCACTTAAATTGGACGGATTTCTGAGCAGTTAGCAGGATTTTATTACATTAGCTAAATACAGGTGTTTTGGAATTTCCTGTTGACAAGTACCAAACATCTTTGTTCCAAATGTCTAAGTCATGTTAATGAATTCATGAGACTGATTGATATGGTAATTTTAATATACTTACGATACCTGATTTACAACTATGTGCATTTGGGACTTCCCAGGGCTTGCAGATACCACTGTAATAGGTACCTTAGAAATAACCAAGCAAATTTACCATTCACCCTGCGTTATGAAACATATCTATTTTGTAAGTTCAAAGCAAGTCCTTTTTTTTTTATTCTGCCATTTTACTGAAATGGATGTTTCTACTGAAAACTGCTGCCAAGGAACATATGCATTTAGGCAGCACTGAAAAGGCTGATATATTTACTTTCGCACACGTCCCACTTCTCCTGTCATAATTACTAACAGCCTTGGTTATTAGCATTTTGGCTCTTTCTATGGAAAAAAGTTTTGAAAGGGATGCAAACCTCTATGCCTCAGGCATATGCCAGCCTCTACCCTCCAAACCCCCATTAGTTAATTTCCCTGCAGGCAGGTCACGGAGTCATAGAGTTTAAGGCCAGAAGGGATCACCAGATCATTGAGTCCGACCTCCTGTATATCACAGGCCATTAGCACCATCCCGCACCTGCACACTAACTGCAACCCGAGAAAAAGAATATTTGGTGCCACCTCAGAGCCCTGGCCCTGGGTAAGCTTGAAAACTTATCTTTCACCAACAGAAGTTGGTCCAACAAAAGATATTAACTCACCCACCTTGTTGCTCTCATGTCCTGGGACCAATGACAGCACTGCATATATACAACTTGTTGGCAGGCAGAGAGAATGTTATTGTTCTTCTCTTAGTGGATTCAAGTCCTGATGGATTAACTATTCTGTACTTTATCATGCTACTGCAGTATTTAATCAGGCTGGCATAGTAGCAGGATTTTACCTTGTACAATAAAAAGTGCTGCTAATATGATTCAATATTCTATTATCATGGTATAAATTTGGGGCTAATACTCCACAATGGCCCCAAGAATCAAGTGCAGCCAGTTTTTGTTCGGGTTGGAACCCGAGCCTTTAGCCAAAAGGCTTAACCCACAAGGCAGCAGGGATTTTGGCAGCAGGTTTATTGAATGGTGGCCTGCAATTGCCATGTCACAGTACTATCTTTGGACATCTGTGGCATTTTATAGGGCCAGCAGTGCCATCTGCTGCTCTACCGCACCCTATCAGTACTGTTGTCAAATTGTCCATGACCGCTTATTCAACAGGTTCCCCTTTACATCACAGCTAACTTCCATATGTGAAGGCCATTCCATTTTCCACAACCCAGGAATGCTCTTGATGGCAGAAGATGCTGCCCCTGGGAAGTTTACCTAATATTCTATTAGGCAGCAGCAAATATGGGATATGGTACAATGAAAAACTGCTATTAGAATATCAAAAACTTTATATTTAACTTTTCAAAATTAACTGTTGATGAACATTGTAGTGAGGCGGCCTGGCTCCCAGCCGCGCCTGAGACGGTCGAGCCAGAAAAGACGCCGAAGTGGGCGGAGCCACCGCCGCCTGTCCCCGCCCCCCGGAAGTCAAAGGGCGGGACAGGAAGTATAAAGGCCCGGCCCCAGCGCTCAGTTGACCGCTGGCTGCCGGAGAGGACAGACGCTAGTGCTCTAGCTCCCGCTGGGCCGAGCCTGCCTTGTGCTCGCTACCCTGAGGAGCTGCCTGAGCTTCCCCTCGTCCAGTATCCTGAGGAGCAGCCCGGCTGACCCAGCGCTCAGTACCCTGAGGAGCCCATGGTGTGGGACACTGCGGAAGACGCTGGGGATACACAGGTACCAATGGAGGGGGAGATTGGAAGTGGCCCGGGGGTCGCCGACGCTAGTCTGTCTCCAGGGGACCCCGAACCAATGTCAGTGTGTTGCGGCCAGGATCCCCACTGACACAGCAGCAGACGGCCTGCCGCTGTTAAGGCCCCGGGCTGGGACGCAGTGGAGTGGGTGGGCCTGCGTCCCCCCCTGCCACTCCCACTCACGGGTGGCAGTCTCCTCCTCACCCCAACGCTCAGGGTCTGAGCCCTGAACTGCTTGCTGCCCCGCCCTGCCCAAGGGCCTGGGCTTATATACTGTTTGTTTGCTCCGCCCCTGCCTAAGGGTCTGAGCCCTGAACTGTGGCGCTGTCGCCCCGCCCTGCGTTAGGGCTCGGGCCAAAGTACTGACTGTTTGCTCAGCCCCTGCCTGAGGGTCTGAGCCCCTGAACTGTTGCTTGCTTGCTCAGCCCCTGCCTGGGGGTCTGAGCACTGAACTGCCGCTTGTTGCCCCCTGTAGTGAGGCGGCCTGGCTCCCAGCCGCGCCTGAGACGGTCGAGCCCCAACACCAGACCCTTACAAACATGAACAACAAAGCAAAAGCACAAACAAGGCTCTTTTTCTATTTCAAAACCAGTCCCATCTGTCTCCACTTGTCTAATAACGAGGGCCAAATTCTGCCTTCCGTCACATCTGTGCCATCTCACTGACTTCAAGGAGGTTGCATGGGTGTGGAGTAAGTGAAAGCAGAATTTGAACCTGTGACTGTCCAGCACTTCTAATCCTAAAAGCAGGGGCGGCTCTAGGAATTTGGCCGCCCCAAGCAGTCATGCCTGCGGGAGGCGCTCCGGAGCCGCGGGCCAGCGGACCTCCCGCAGGCATGACTGCGGAGGGTCCGCTGGTCCCGCGGCTCCGGTGGAGCATCCGCAGTCATGCCTGCGGGAGGTCCAGTGGACGCGCGGCTCCGGTGCACCTCCCGCAGGCATGACTGCGGAAGGTCCGCTGGACCCGCCTGCCGCCCTGCTGGCAAAATGCTGCCCCAAGCGTGCGCTTGGCGCGCTGGGGTCTGGAGCTGGCCCTGCCTAAAAGTATGTGAAGTCATTTGGTGGTCTGTGCTTCTAATCCACTTTGACATGGTCCTTTTCTGTGGCCTTGGTGGAGTCCTTTATCTTGTCTGCCTTCCATAAAATGGGGATAAACTTAACTACTTCACAGTACTATTGTGAGGATTAATTAGTTAATACTTGTAAGGAATTTTGAAAATGACAATATAAATATTGGTTACTATAAGACACCAATTTATCATTTAGTGGCCACACATTTTCCCTCCCAAAGCTATAATGAAGTTGACAACTGAAATTGCTACTATATATTTCTGCAGAATCCTCAGGTGAAAAGATGTAGTTGAGTGTTTTTTTTCCAACTATGGTACTATAGATATTTACAGATCTTGCATAGATCAGCAAGTTGTTAATTCCATAGTTGACTAACAGACAGAAGTTATTTTATACATAGAAATAGTAAGTTCCGAAAAGATTAAATTATTCTGTGTCTACTGAATTTAAAATACAAGCAGGCATACTGCACATTCCAAAAGAGGGGAAGATATAGACTTCAACTTGACCACCCTGGTAATTTCAGTATCTAAATGACTCTCTATTCTAGTCAGTAAAGAACTGACATTAATCAGAAACAAACAAACAAATCACATATTATCATGTTTGCCAAAACTCTGATACAACACTGCAGTTAAAAGCAATGCAAAATTGCTTCAGAGTAGGCTTCAATTAAATTAGATCATGACTGTTATTTGTTCCTTGGATGGAGGAGAAAGAAGTGATGAGAGAAAAAAATCCTACTTAGTTTGATAGTACTTTTAAAAGTAACCTAATAGCAATGAGCGGTACAGTATTTGCGTAGTCTCATCCTTTTAACATAAATGATTCTACTGCTAAACCACTGTCTACAGTTCCTTCCCTGAACTGTTGCTGCTTTAAAACCTAAATGAAATTCTAGTAAAATAAAGTTGCTCTCATTTCCTGGCAGCATGATCATATAATGTGACTCGGTATTCTATAGTGTCTGCAAATGGAAATGAATCTGATAATTGCATATTAAGGACCCAATCATGCTCCCATTGAACTCAGTGGGTGTTTGCATCATTGGCTTCAATGAGAACAGGATTATGTAAAGTGCAAGAAATTCTGCAAAAGCAAAGCTTCAGTGGTGAATGGAGAATCTTGGCTGCCAGAGTATATTTTACATGCAGTTGTACAACAAATTTCAGATTAGAGGATATTTTAAAATTTAAATCTTTTTAATAAAAGTGATATAAACAAATTTCTGTTCCAAACTCAGTGTTTCCTTTATTAATGCAATCCCTAATTTTTTGTGGGGTGGGGCTGAAGCCCCCAGTTTTCTAAACCCATGTAAGGTGTGGGGAACTCTCTTGAGAAATGAGCCATGCTTTGACTGTAGAATGAGATGCTTAGCTATAGCTCTACTGTAGCTCCTGCTCTCTGGACGTGTACTGCCTCAGGCTGATGTTCTCTGCTTGCCAACACATTGCAGCTCTTTGCCATTTCTCATGGTTCCTTGTAGGGCAAAGGTCTTTGCTTTGTGCAGTGCCAGTCACTGTGTTCTGTCTCTATTTCATCACAAGTCACATCCTGCCCACACCCTTTCAGAGCTACAAAGACCTGTGCAGTGGGTACAGGGGCTAGGATTTTACACAGGGGTGCTCTGCAGAAGCTCTCAGTTCTCTAGCATGGAGGGAATTGGGGCCCGTGGATCCACAACTAAGCAGTCCCATTGGCTGTGCTGCCTGGAGAGGAGCAACTGTGGAGTGGAAGCAAATTCTTTCTCTCGTGGCTCCTGGGGAACATGGCAGCAGGCAGACTTGTTCCTGGGGCAGTGTGATCATTTAGGATTTGAATCAACAATAGCAAATGGAAACAGCTAGTCAATTCCTACATTGTAGTGCAGAGGGGAATGCATGAACATTTCTGCTTCTGCTCTGAGTGCTGTACCAAGACATACTGGGAGGGCTAGAGGTAGCATTCTGTCTAGCTTTGATTTTATTACAAATGTCACTTGTTTGTGTCTAGACTGGTACTTGGCAACTAATTGATCTCCAGTAATTGATATGCTAACAATTATTTCTTTCATAATATGCTAATGTGTACAATGACAAATCTTTTAATGTTACTGTGATACCTCAGAGGTAGAACTGGAAACTGAAAGACCCATAGATTTGTATTTATGTCAACACAGTGTATCCATGGTCACAGGAAACTGTTATCAACTGGTATAAAAATGAGAAAAAAGGTCAACCCTGCTAGTTTCTGCTGATGTGAGAATTTCCCTCAGTGATTCCAAGTAGTTTAGTTTTTTTCCATACTAGTTTTCTGTATTTAAAAAAGACCATAAGAAAATGTACTCATTTACTAATTAACCATTAGATTCTGACGAGGCCTAAGTGGCCATTGTGACAGATATTGCAACTTATTGTATTAAGTTTATGAATGGGTTATGTATAATGTATTGCATGCAGCTCCAGGGGTGAGGGTTGCCACAGTTCTGCTAGGAACTAAGAGCAGTAGCAGGTGATTAAGGTGCATTTCTTAGGTTGTAAGCAGGGTGGATTTGATTTAAATCTTGATTTAAATCACTAGTCAGGAAGACTCGATTTAATCATGGATTTCTACATAAAAGTGCATTCTTGTTGGTTGTTATAACCTTAATACATATTCTTCACAACTCAGAGTTAGATGTAGGTTTCATTTTTAGAAATTTATCAGAGGGGTAGCCGTGTTAATCTGGATCTGTAAAAGCAGCAAAGAGTCCTGTGGCACCTTATAGACTAACAGACGTATTCGAGCATGAGCTTTCGTGGGTGAATACCCACTTCGTCGGATGCTCCGATATGTGTTAGTCTATAAGGTGCCACAGGACCCTTTGCTATTTTTAGAAGGTACACACTATACATGTTTAAGTGATTTATTTTGAAAACTTTTCAGATTAGTTTTACAGCTATATCAGAAAATGAATGATTGGTTATTTCATTTACCAAAGGTAATTGAAGCAGATATTTATGAAATCATAGGGAGGTGAACTATCTCCAATGCAACAGGTTAAATCATTAATATTTGGAGGATTTTCTTGCCATCCTGTATTAGGAGGAGAACATCACCAGACAGACATTTAAATTGTTTTATTTAACTAAAACAATGTTATTCTGGATTTTTTTCTTCAACAGCAAACTTATAATATTTTAACAAAATAAGTATATGAATTTTTTAATTTAGTTAAAAATTCAAGTTTTTTAAAATCTGGGTTGTTTTTGTTAAAATTGTTTTTAACTGAAATAGTTAAATGAATTTAAAACAAAAATTAAATTGACTATGTCAGACAGGTCAACATGAGAAACTTAAAATATTGACTTCTGCAGCTAACTCAGTCGTCTTCACCTTCATTTTCCTGTTTGTTCATAATCTGGAAAAGAAAAACAAGTTTTCCTGCTTTTTTCAGGTCCCAAACAATTTATCAATGTGGAATGAATTAGTCCAAAGGAAGAAAATATTCTTTCTACACTGGCAGAAGAAGCTACTGCGGTTAAAAGTGAAATTATCACTTCAATAGTCTCTGAATCCAAGTGCTTAAGTGACTTTCACCAGTTCACTGGGGTGACCACATCTACATGCAGTATTCAAGGTGTGGGTGTACCATGGATTTATATAGAGGCAATATGGTATTTTCTGTCTTATTATCTTTCCCTTTCTTGATGATTCCCAACATTCTGTTCGCTTTTTTGACTGCCGATGCACATTGAGTGGATGATTTCAGAGAACTATCCACAATGCCTCCAAGATCTCTTTCTTGAGCAGTAACAGCTAATTTAGACTCCATGATTGTATACGTATAGTTAGGATTATGTTTTCCAATCTGCATTACTTTGCATTTATCAACATTAAATTTCATCTACCATTTTGTTGCCCAGTCACCCAGTTTTGTGAGATCCTTTTGTAGCTCTTCACAGTCTGCCTGGGACTTAAATATCCTGAGTAGTTTTGTATCATCTGCAAATTTTGCCACCTCACTGTTTACCCCTTTTTCCAGATCATTTATGAATATGTTGAATAGTACTGGTCTCAGAACAGACCCCTCGGAGACACCACTATTTACCTCTCTCCATTCTGAAAACTGACCATTTATTCCTACCCTTTGTTTCCTATCTTTTAACCAGTTACCAATTCATGAGAGAACCTTCCCTCTTATCCCATGACTGCTTATTTTGCTTAAGAACCTTTGGTGAGGGTCCTTGTCAAAGGCTTTCTCAAAATCTAAATATACTATATCCACTGGATCTCCTTTGTCTGCATGCTTGTTGACTCCCTCAAAGAATTCTAGTAGATTGGTGAGGCATGATTTCCCTTTACAAAAACCATGTTGACTATTTCCCAACAAATTATGTTCATCTATGTATCTGAAAATTTTGTTCTTTATGATAGTTTCAACCAATGTGCCTGGTACTGAAGTGAGGCTTACTGGCCTGTAGTTGCCAGGGTCAGCTCTGGAGCCCTTTTTAAAAATTGGCGTCACATTAGCTATCCTCCAGTCATTTGGTACAGAAGCTGATTTAAATGATAGGTTACAGCTGACAGATAGTAGTCCTGCAATTTCACATTTCAGTTCCTTCAGAACTCTTGGATGAATACCATCAGGTCCTGGAGACTTATTACTGTTTAGCTTATCAATTTGTTCCAAAACCTCCTCTAACGACCTCAATCTGGGACAGTTCCGCAGATTTGTCACCTGAAAAGAATGGCTCGGGTTTGGGAATCTCCCTCACACATCCTCTGCAGTGAAGACTGATGCAAAGAATTCATTTAGTTTCTCCACAATAGTCTTATCATTTTTGAGTGCTCCTTTAGCATCTCGATCGTCCAGTGGCCCAACTGGTTGTTTAGCAGGCTTTCTGCTTCTGAGGTATTTAAAAAATTTTTTGCTATTACTTTTGGAGTCTTTGGCCAGTTGATCTTCAAATTCTTTTTTGGTCTTTCTAATTATATTTGTACACTTCATTTGCCAGAGTTTATGCTCTTTTCTATTTTCCGCATTAGGATTTATCTTCCAGTTTATTTTAATAGCCCCTCTAATCTCCCTGAGCATTTCAGAGTCACTAACACCATCCTGGTCAGGTGGTCTGTAATATAGCCCTATTGCTATATTCTTATTTTTCAAGCATGGAATTACTATCCATAGTGATTCTATAGTACAATTAAGTTCATTTAAGATTTTTACTTCATTTGATTCTACGCTTTCTTTCACATATAGTGCCACCCTCCCACCCGCATGACCTGTTCTGTCCTTCCAATATATTTTGTACCCTGGAATTACTGTGTTCCATTGATTATCCTCATTCCACCAGGTTTCTGCGATGCCTATTATATCAATATTCTCATTTAATACGAGGCACTCTAATTCACCCATCTTATTATTTAGACTTCTCGCATTGGTATATAAGCATTTTAAAAACTTGTCATTTTTTGGCTGTCCCCTATTGCATGACGTAATTGAATGGGACTTTTTTTCATTTGACTGTTTCTCATCAGATCCTCCCTGTATTTTATCATTTTCCATCCTCTCCTCCTTATTAGGACATAGGGAATCTCCATTTATAGATCCTCCCCTAAGGGATGTCCAAACCACATGTTCCCCTGCACCTGTCAGCTTTCCCCCAGCCCTTACTTTAAAAACCATTCTATGACATTTTTAGTTTTAAGTGCCAGCAATCTGGCTCTGTTTTGGTTTAGGTGGAGCCCATCCTTCCTGTGTAGGCTCCCCCTCTCTCAAAAGCTTCCCCAGTTCCTAATAAATCTAAACCCCTCCTCCCTACACCATTGTCTCATCCATTATTTCCCCCCTCTGAAATTTAACATGAAATATGATTTCATTCCATACCGAAATGGTTTTTATCCACTAGTGTAACTACATTGATTTCAGTGGAGTTGCTTTTCACTGACACCGTAAAAGTGGGAGGAGGACCAGGTCTATTACAGTGATTATCATCTTAAGTGCAGTTCATTCTACTGCTTGTAAATGACCAGAATGTTTAAATATTCAGTCAATTTTGTTTTCTTCACTTGACATACGGCTGGATTCAGAAAGCAACATGTTTCTGAAATCTGGAGTGTCACCTCCCTGAACTGGACTTTTGCTTTCCATTGAAGTTGCAAGAAAAAAAATAGTTTACCTCACCGTCATGTTCTACTAGTATCGAAGTACAGCTTAAGGTTAGTGGGGAGGAAATGTATGTGCCTTTTAATATGTGTGTCAAAAAATGATATATTTTAGCTGCAGCCTTTACTGCTTGTTTGGATTAAATGGATGTGATTCCCTGCATGTATGTTAACATTACAACAATATAATCAAGAATTAACGTCTAGGCAGAATTGGATTTCTTCAGCCAAATACATTTATTACAACTGGTTTAGACCCTATTTGGCTCCTTTGAGACTAGATCTTTGGAGCAGAGACAGTAAAGTGAGCAGAGACTGGTACTATACAAACAATGAGTCTTAATACACTTAACGCTTGATCAAACACATAGTAACCCAGGGAGTGCTGTTAAAACCTTAAAGGATATGCTAGTCAGGTTGCTGAAAAACAGCATTCACACAGGCGATGCTGCCATTACACCTTAACTTAGAAGCACATAAATATGGATACATCCTGTAGTGGGGTGGTTACCCGCTCCAGCCCTGACAGGGTTAAAACCAGCCCTAGGAGAGGGCTGGAGGGCTGGGAGAACAGCCCCAGCTGATTTGGGGGAAGCAGGCTTGTAGCTGAAGTTAGGATGTCTGAGGGGTCTCAGGGTGCCTCTGGTGGTGACTGCAATATCCCTAGGGCATCTGTGGGTGCTTGGGTGCTTGCCTGGCCCTCAGCATCTCCCGCTCCCTCTGTCCAGGATCCTGGCTGCTACTTGGCTGGAGCTGGTGTGGTGTATCCTTCCTCCTCAGCAGTCCACCCACATTGAACTAGGCTGCTCTTTTATGCTGTAGCAGCAGTTGGAGCATGCCCAGCAGGATTGAGGGGGCGTGGCTTCTGTTGCTAAGAGCGCTGCCTTAACCCCTTCCGCTCCAATGCGGGGCCAGTACACCCCAATCACACCAGCTCAGTGTAATCTCTGCATATTTATATTCCAAAATGTTCTATTATTAATTTTATTATTTTATTACCATATTGCATAGGTGCCCTAGTCATGGATCCCATTGTATTAGGAGCTGTACAAAGACAGAACAAAAAGACTATTCCTTCCTCAAAAAGCTTACAATCTAAGTATAAGTCACAAAACAGATGGATACAGACAGATGGATGAAGTACAAGGAAACAATCATGCAATATTGGTCAACATGATAGCCAGTGGTCTCAGCATGCTAAAAGTCTAACGGTTGTCAAGTTTTTTTTCGTAGGCATCATGGCAAAGGAGAAGATGGGGTTTGAAGGAGAATAATGAGGTGGCTTTGAAAATTTTATAGGGAGCTCCTCATAAGCATGAGGGCTAGGGGTTGTCAGGGCAGACCTTGCAATGGGAGACCAGGGACAAAGAGTTAAGCGTGGAGGAAGGTGAAGCATGGAGAGAACAAATCAACAACCATATCAATGAAAAACAGAGAAGAGAAGGCTGACAGCAGACAAGATATCATCAGTGCTGATGGACTGGATGTCAAAGAGAAGCTGAGTGACAGAGTTATGTTAAAAGAGACTAGATGAAGGTTGGAGAAGAAAAAAAACTCAGCAACAGAGGATGAATGACTGATAAGCATTTTGTTTGAAAGAGTTAACTAGGTTGAAAACGTGAAAAACAAATGTCTTCCAAAATGTTTCTAGGCAAAGTATGTAATACATTAATATGACAAATATTTGTTTTTAAATTTAAATGTTATGCCCTTTTAAAATAATGCCAGACATCTCATTCAATCCCATTTTTATGCGTATCTCCATGTATCGGGACGCTGACATCTCATAAAACATTTGTAATTACAGTATTATTAGCATTATAAACTCTAAAGTTCCCTGGAGTCATAAAGGCACCGAAAGCAATTATCATGAAAGATTGCTTTAACAGCTAGTTTTCTGGTCTCAGCGAAGGGCCCGATCCTGAAAACACTTCTTACAAGTGTAGTGCTTGCTATTAGAGCTGGTTGGGAAATAATTTTCTAACTAAACATTTTGTCATTGGAAAATGGCTACTTGCCGAAAACAACTGGTCACAGGAAAGGGTCAGTTTTGACTAGTCCCTGGATTTGAAAAAAAAATTGAAAAAAGTTTTGAAATAGCCAAAATATCCTGATTTGACAAATTTAGACTGAAAAAAATCTCATTTTTTGGTTCAAAATGACCTTTTTCAAAATTTTAGTTAATTTATACCTAAAAGGTCAAAAAGGTCAAGATCAAAATGAAATGTTTTGATTTCACCTGATCAAAAAGGTTTTTCAGATCATGGGTTCATGAAATTTTGACTTTTTGTCCTGATTAAAGGCCAGGACATTTTTTTGAAAGCTCAAATTCTGATGGGGGAATATCATTTTCTCCCAGCTCTATTCTTATTATGCCTTAAATCAACACGATTACTCACAGTAGTAAGCATTATGCATGATGGTGTTTTAGGATTGGTTCCTATATACAGAGATCATTTGGTGCCTCACACAGTAGATTTCTCACACTCTTTCAGGAATAGCCCTTTCACTGGAAAACTTCTCCAGTCAATGCTTAGTTTGGCTAAGGAAACTTGGTCTATTTTTTTTGTGTGTTTTACTTAAATATACATCAGAGTTCCTATGGTACAGCCTTACCATTGCAGCACATGGCTGTTTTTGTGGCAAGGTTTCAGATGCCAGGGCTCAGCAGAGACACAGAACTATTCTGCTGATTTGCCCTGGAAGACAGATCAAGGGAGTTGTGTTAAGTCAAATCTAGGAGAATAAGGGGTTGAGAGTGTTTCTAAGGGAAGGGAGAAACAGGGATGAGGGCTAGAGGCAGCTAAGCTCAGTAGGAGGTTTGGGCTGAGATCTGTTTATTGAAGTTAATATTGAGGTCCAAGCCCAGGAAGGAGTATGTTTGGACCTGATGCAGTGCCTGAACTGCTTACAGTTTCCATTTCTCTTTGTGGTAGCTTTTTACATATTTGGGGGTTGGGGGTGGCAGGGGTCAGGGAGATTTTATTAAGTAGGGAGAGGTACAAACCAAAATCTTGTGCAACTCTCTGCACCCCTTTCCAATTTGGTGGGATCAAATGAAAACCATCTCCACATCACCCCTGGGTTTGACAACCTGTGGAGATTTGCCATATCCATCACTTAATGTTGGGGTGGAACAGGAGGGTGAGAAAGTGAAGGGTGTGGAGTACGAGCATGTTTCCATGGTGCGGTTCAGAGACAGACTGGCTGCATGCAGCCAGCTCGGGTACAAAGGGTGCAGCGGGGTAGGCTCATGGGGCTGGGGCCTGATGGTGAGGCACACAGGGCCAGGGGTGGATAGGGAGCACTCTCCCGCAGGACCTGCTTAGGAAAGCCCAAGAGATAGATGGTAAGACTGGCCTCACCGCCTGGCGTAAAAACTGGAGGACACAAGGGGTAGAGTGCCCCAGGTGCCAACTGACCACCAGGGGTCTACCCTGTCCCTCAAGTCGTAGTCCAGGAAGTCTCCGATCCTGGTGGTACCAGCCAGGACCAACCTCCGGCATATTGAGTGGGACTGTACCACCTGCACAGATCGAGGTTGTGTAGCATGGGCTCCGTGAGGAGATCTTCCCTCTCGGTGGTCACTATGGACCTGGTCGCCGAGACCAGCTTCCAGGTCCTGAGGAGATCCTGGTAGAAGACCAGCAGCTTGAAGAGGTCTCATGGAAGATCTCTCAGATGGAGGTAGAAGAACTGCCAGTTGTATTGGAGCTCTCGGAGGTGGCAGAGGAAGGTGTGCACCAGCACGTTCCAGGCTGGCTACCTGCACTATAAAGGAGACACTGCAGGGTCTGGAGGTGGAAGACATGGACCTGACTGCAGAGGCAAAGCAGGTTGGAGCACTTCCAAGGGACTGAAAGACACAGAGTTGGTGATTCAGTCACTGGCATTATGGTCTTTGAATCCCTTTTGACCCAATGTCTCAGCCTGGAAGTAGGGAGCATAATTCCGCTAGAGAGGGAGTTAAAAAAGGAGCTCCTAGTTACTGGTAGTTATTTATGATTCCATGGCACTTTTCATAAGAGTGTAAGTTTTTTAACTCCTATGTCCTGACCAAATTCCAACACGGGGAATTATATTCTGCCTACCTATCACCCCCTTTCTCTGCCGTTGTGCTTAGATGCTTCGGTTGAAGTCCTGGCCCCAGTGACATCAATGGAAGTTTTGCCATTCTCTTCAATAGGGCCAGGATATCATCTATTATTTTTCTTTCCTTTCTTTCCTAAATTATTATGCAGCATGTTAAACAACATGCTACCCTAAAAACAGCTGCATTTCAGTGGTAGATGGAGTGAACTATATGGGATTCTGTCTTTAACTCAGAAGAGTAAGAGGAAGCTAAATTAATGTTTGCAAAGCACTTTGAGAGTCTCTGGTGAGAAGTGCAAAGTGTGATTACTAATTTATTGTTTAAGAAAACAATCCCAGCCAAAGGAAAAAGCCGGTGGGTATCACTGAAAAGAGGTAAAATTAGGTCAGCTTTCTGACTTCTTGGAAATGCTTTTGGAGAGAGTATATTTTGAAAACAAATGCTCTGTCCTTGTTTCCAGCTTTTGAAATTTCAGATCTTTTCAGTCAACACCACCAGAGAGAGAGATTTGGACAGTCTAGTCAAGATTCTCCTCTCTTCTATGCTTATGTAAATTACGGTTAGCGTCATTAAAGTCAATGGTGTTACGTGGTATAAAATCCCATGTCAGAGAAGAATTTTTCTGATTGAAAAGATGAAAGGTGCTACCTCCAAATTATTGGTTAGATGAGCAATTCACACTGACATCTGTATTAACGGTGCTCAATGGATTAATTAGGGTCTGTCACTGCTGTACCTTCAGTACTTTCTTGCACATACTGAAATTGTTCTGGGCTCCATCAGCGTGCATCCCATAGAACACACTATTCCTAATTCATTTTCCCATGTATGAGTTAAAAGAACATTTGAATTTTATAGCCCCTATTGGCAAAATGCTTTCAGACACTCCTGATGGCTCCAGACTAATTAGAGACCTCTTCCCTTGCCTAATTGAGCATGGAGCCATCCTTGTTTTCTTAGGATGCATATTTAAGTCCACTGAATGCCTGGCAACAAATGTATGAGACGTATTGAATTATCATTGGGAGATATGAATACCTTTTGAACAAGAGGTAGAAGGGGAGAAATAAATTTTGCACTCATGCTCTGCTCAGGTGTGTCTACCCCTGAAAAAAATTGAGCTTAAGATTTGCACCTTAAAATAGTTTTCGATATTACAGATGGGAAGTGCACAAAAATTGTAATTGTCTGGTTATCTTAAAAAACAGTGTCAAGAAAATGAAAGGAAATTGATGAGGGGAAGGGGAGAGGACCTTGTAAAGTTGGCCTGAGACTTGCCAGGTGAAATGATAAATGGTTATGTAGGCCAGCTCGCTATAACCATAGAGAAAAGCGTAGGCCCTTGCTATCGCAACTTATCCCACAGTCATATTAAGGTTTATAAATCAAGGTGGTTGTTCATGAGCATGAATGCTGAAAGAAAGAAGGCATCATAGTATGTCCCCTTAGAGGGTGGTCACTTAATGCAGTGTATATGAACTCCTTTTATTGTTTACACAGGATTTAATTTCACTACCCCCAAACCACCATGGTATTACCCACATCCTACTTTCAAGTGTGTGTGAAATGTCCTGTAACAAAAACAATTCGGCACTGGCCAAGAGGTGACTTAATGGGTCCACTCCATTTCTAGGATACCATAAATGAGAGAGCCAATCCAGCACCTCTGAGAGTCATTCAACTGGGAGTCACAGAAAAATGGCAATATTTACATATTAAAAAGGATAATGCTTATTAAAATGAAGACTTACATTTAAACACTAACGTAAAGTAGCTTTTTACATTAAGCCTCTAAATATTTAGATGCTGTATTTGATGTGAAGAATTAGAGAGGGAACAGTTATAATAATGGTTGATAGAAGAATTGTAAATAATGAGTTGGAGCAAGTGAAAGCTAATGGAAGATAAACACAGTTCAGAGATAACTACTTCTATTCCTCTCATTTTCATGATGTGCCTTGGGTACTCTAGGAATTAATGCCACAATTGGCAGTACTCAGGGATTTTCTCCATATTTATAATACTCTGCACATATCTAAAAAAACCTCTTAGATCAAGGAAAAAAATAACACAACAAAGTTCAAAACAAATAACAGCAGAATAATAAAGACTCATTTAATGTCATGAAACGTGAGAAAAGGAAGGTGTGACGGAAGTCCTAAGGAAAGCAGAGCCACAGCACTACTGAAGGATGCACATTGGAAAGTTGGAAAATGAATCTCAGTACATGGAATGGTGACTGTGAGAGTCTGAAAATAACTGGCCTTGAAACTCACAAGCGTCGAGAAAACAATGGTAACTTTTGTCAGACTGAAGCTGGTGCAGCCAGAGGAAACATAAAAGGTGTAAGTAAATTAAAATGCAATTTAACTGAAAGGAGAGCAGGAAATGCAGCCAACAACAGTACAAGTCATAACAGCACTATCAACAGCCTAGGCAGCAGATCTGGTTAACATTAAGGGAAGTATAAGTAACACGTATTAAATGAAGACCTATTTCAGAGGATGCTTACTTCCCCTGGACATTGTGTTCTTTTTCAATGTACATGTCCCTTTTTGTGGCTAAGGCTACTTGTAGTCCCCTATGACACCAACTTAAAATGATCCACCACTCCCAAGTGGCTAGCAGCAAAATCTTCTGCCAAAAATGAGAGAGATCCACAGCAAAAAAGGCTATGTGGCTCTCATCACCCTGTTATGAGATATAGATTGATTGTGCAAGCTAGACAGATTCACAGGAAGATTCTTGAATCACTAGTGAAACTTTCCAAATGTGTCTTTTCACTTATGGAGGGCCCAGTCTGACAAAGTGCTGAGAACCCTCAAAGCCCACTAGAGCCAATCAGAGTTAAAGGTACCACACATCTCAAAGGATGGGATCACTCCCTACTGAGCAATTAGGTCCCTGACCATGCCAAGAATGAAACTCAGCCACTCTCACATATGAACCAATGTTTGTAGTTATAAGTTCCCAGGTGTGATTCTCCTCTCTCAGCACTGTATATCAAAAGTAACTATCACAATGAGTGGAGGATCAGGCCTCTAATGTTTAAGAGACTTTAACACTTAGCAAGAGACTAAATTTTTAATGCTGTACAGTATTTTTCTTTTCTTTTTTTTTAGACAGTCACACAACTGTGTCCACTTTCCTCAGCAGCCACAACCAGTTGTGCCATAAAGAAGACAATGTACCACCATGATGTTCTCAGAAGAATCCTTAGGGGCTAAAATGGCCTTACAGCTGACTCTTATTAGCCCGCTCATTGTAATTTTGAGGATTTCTTGCTGCTTCCTTCAGCATTTCCTGATTGCACTGATTACCTTTCATTTACAATGACTACAGTGACCTTCCTTTTCCTTCTTTTCTAAAGCACTGCAGTCAGTACTGATGAGCCCACATGGATCCTGCCGTTTAATGACAGAAATCAGATGGAAGCTGTGGAATAGATCTGAATGTGTCGTGAGCCTCATTAACAGCAGCTGAAGCTTAGGAGTTCCCAGTATTTGTGCCCCATGCTGTAGGGGCACTTGGATTTGTTCTCATTCTTTGTTGCTTTCACTCTCTTTAATCCTGAGCATTGTATTTATCAGTCATCAGATATCAGTTATCTTTACCAAGAGTTAATATTTCTGATTAAACTCTATGTGCAAGCAAAAAACTTGGGACGGTGCCAAGAGCTAACTAGCCTTTTCGTCCCTTGAACTGCCTCACTCTTAAATCTCTGTGCTATTGCTACCAACTTTTTTTTTTTTTTTATCAACAGGAGGGGTGACTGTTGAGCCTTTTCCAGCTGTTAAATATGATACCTCTGAATCACTCTGTGCCTTCCAACCTGGAACGTGAAAGAGCAGGTTTGGCAATTAAACCCCTTGTAATGCATTGTAGAGCACTACACAAAGTTCTTGCATAATGGCAATTATATAAGATTTTGAGACCTTACCCTACATAACTAGGACTTTTTACCCCACACAATTGCTTTTGTGTAACTGTGACAAAGGAACATAAAATTTAAACTCTGCTCCCAAATTAATAAATCTTACAACCGCCTAATTTTTCTGGTACTAATTGGTCTTGAGCAATGCCTGCATGTCCCACAAAGGAAAACGTTTTAATATTATTGGTGAAAAAAATAAAATAACTATTTACTCCCTCTCCCTGAAAGATTCCAAGTCCTCATTCTGATTCTAAAAAGCTGAATTCCTTATCCAATCAGGGCACAAACCCAATACCATGTGACTTACGTGACCAATCTCAACTAACCAACATAGCTCATTTGGAGTAGGGAATAGTCCTACTGAATTATTTGTGATCAGTCCGTAGAGTAAGGAAACAAACCTCCCCGCCCCACACACAAACATACACATGTTCCTTGAGTAAATTCAAGTAATAAAAAAATTTGGAGGAAATCATGATCTACTTGCAAGTAGGAAAAGGCTATATTAATTAAATCAGGGTAGGCAACCTATGGCACGTGTGCCGAAGGCGGCACTCGAGCTGATTTTCAGTGGCACTCACACTGCCTGGGTCAGGGGCCTGGCCAGCAGTCCGGGGGGCTCTGCATTTTAATTTAATTTTAAATGAAGCTTCTTAAACATTTTAAAAACCTTATTTACTTTACATACAACAATAGTTTAGTTATATATTATAGACTTAAAAAGAGACCTTCTAAAAACGTTAAAATGTATTACTGGCATGCGAAACCTTAAATTACAGTGAATAAATGAAGACTCGGCACACCACTTCTGAAAGGTTGCTGACCCCTGAATTAAATGATTCAGTCCCCCTCCTTACAACTTTAACTATAGAATCACTATGGTAGCTCCATAATCCCAGATGACAATGGGACTGGGTCACATTTAAACTCTCCAGTGCTAGTGAAATAAATAGATGACTAAGGATCTTTGCATTGTACAAACAGATCAAATTAATTGGATTTTAATGTACCGACATCTACTCAACTTAAAATTTCATAGCTAAGTGAACTGCCTTATCTCTATGCATCATTACTATAAATCTTTCAGATAGTTTTATGGGGGTTTAGACTTTGATTCTTTAATCCTGAGTTGTTATTAATTACTTCATTTGCCTTTGTCAGAACTGCTGTTAAATCTGAGAACTGTGAAAAGCATTCGTCAAAGCAGAGGTACAACATGTCTACTGTTAATATCTCCTTGGCCTTTAATCCTGTTTTTCCGGTTTGTGTGAGCACTGGTGGTTAACTCAGCTTTCAATCAAACCTAGACAAGTAAGATTTTTTTTTTCTGCCCTCCAGACAGCTAGTCAGACAAACGGTGATTTTTTTTTCACACTCCTCACAAACTCATTTAGACCTTTGTCCAGACTGGATGAGGCACAGCAAGGACCAGAACATGCTGTTTCATAGTGCAAGATATTTTTCACAGACTGAAATGCGTGGATTATTGAGACATTATTTTTCAGTTCATTTGGAAATTGCATCAGATTAGTTTTCTGCACAATTTTATTGCTTTAAGAAATGAAAATATTCAACTCTGGTCTATTGAACAAATGAATATGCTAATATTTCATAATATTTAGAGTGACATCAACCAATTTCAATCAAACACAAAACACCAAAAATTTGCAAGTTTAATTACTACTGGTCTATGTGTTCCCCTACCAAATCTACATCAATCTAAGAAATAAATGTATTATCCGTTATGTCACTGTGTGTGCAAGGTACCTAAGAAACAACTGAAGCTAAATAGAACAATTAGTGATAGGATCAGATCTCATTGACCAGGAGCAAATCTAGAGTAATTCTATTATACAAATTATTAATTATCTATTTGTATTGCAGTCGTGCCTAGAGGACTTAATCAGGAATCGGGGCCTCATTGTGCTAGACATTGTACAAACCTAGTAAAAAGACAGTCATTTCCCCAAAGAGCTGACAATCTTGGTAAATGACAAGACACAACGGATGGATGAAACGTGGATGGAGAGGAGGCGGTGGTAATGGTATTATGAGTATTGAGAAGTTTTTCTGGAGTCAAACCAGTGGAAATGAGATCACAATCTAGCCAACAGAGTGCAATCAAATACTTTTTGACAAAACTTATCTGAAAAAGGATAGACCATTTAACCCTTTGTCACACAGATAAGCATGTACTAGCTTAAATAGCCTGATGGAAGCTAATGAGTGAAATGCAGGCCCCATGGAAATCAATGGCAAAACTCCCACTGACATAAAGGGAATCAGGATTTCACCCAGCATGACTACTTACATGAGTAAATATTCACCAGGGTAAGGGCTCCACAATCTGGCCTCAAGAAATTTAACTATAAAGTAGAACAAATCTTAGGTGCAGAATCCTTAGCTAAAATGTAAGAAATCCACTATCTGTAATTCTCCAATAATTTCTCTCCCTCATAAATCTGCTTCAACGTAGGTGCATCCTGGCAAGACTAGTGTCTCTTAAAAGGGCCTTTAACTGATGTGGACAATGACTTTTTCTCCCCTGCAAACCAAGAGACTCTTTTTTGTTGCACTCATTAGAAATAGAGATGAAGTCTATTGAGTCACTCTAACATCATTGCAGGATACCTGATGCTTTGGCATTTCAAATGTCATATTGGTCAAGATGTAATCTCTAATTGTCAGTCACAGAGTGAGACATGGAAATAGTGAAAGAAGGAGAAAACCCTGTAGATATAACTCAAGGTTATCATTGCACTTCTGAAAGAATGGAAAACCTAACTTCCCTACATGAAAGCTTCAGCTTAATGTTCTATAACTGAAAGGCATAAGAGGTTTTTTTCTGCCTTTTCTCCTAGATTTCTAATTCTCATGTATTCTCTCCTTTCATCCTTTATATGACAAGATGGGGGCATAGTTTGAATAGCATTCACATTTGTGGCTCCTAGACATAAATTCAAGTGTATAGTTATGGAGGGAGGGGGATTTCAGTCATGAGTTTTTGGAGTTTTTTTTTTTTTAACATGAACATGAGACCTGACGATGATTTAATGATCTATTTGTATTTGTCTGTCTGCATCCCTTGTACCACAAAATCCTTTGTCAATATGACAGTCCTAGTGCACGGCCTACTCTGAGGACAAAATTCCACCATCTACAAAAGGGGAAACCTCAGCTGCTGCTTTAAGGCAGCTTTAAGTTGGGGGTAGCGAAAAGGACTTACCAAGGGTCAAGGCTCAGGGATTCTAGGGATGCCACCAAAGCAGGGCCACTATGTGAGTCATAATAATTATACAGATGATAGTTAAATGTACTTGTAGCTGTAGTAGCCCAAGGCAATCCATTCTGTTCTCAGGCAAAGCAATGAGGCCCCTGAAATTAAAAGCAGATTTAATAATTATGTATCTATACAGATATCACAGCTTCTACACTGCAAGCTATAATCCTTGCTATAATGGTGCTGCTGATGTTAACAATGAGAAGTAGGTAAGAAGAGAGGAAGGAATTTTTCAATTTTGCACTTGCATCTCAGCTGTAGTTATATACAGACTGAGAGCCATTAGGTCTTTTCCCAAAGGGAGATGCTTCACAGGACATATCTGTCTTGCTGTGAGTGGAGTAATAGGGACTGGGAGCTTTGAAAAGAGACTTATACAATATATGTCAAATTCTGAACTTACGAAGACGTGTGGCATGTTGCAGTATTTCATAATCTGTGTCTGAAGATTTTAAATGTATGTCACAAGATGGATTTTTCTACATCATGTGCCAAATCTTGAGTTTCATACTCCCTTTGGATTTAGGACTCCACTGACTACATGGGAATTTGCCTGACTAAGTGACTACGGGCCTCAGGATTTGGTCCCCATGAAAACTGGCCTACTTCCCTACTGTATTTTGTAGATGTGGTATTTTTGGTTAAATATTTGGGCTGCATTAGGAAGGCAACAAGGTCTTGAAGTGGCTGACCCAATGGTTCTCTGTTTCAGTGGCTTTCAGACTGCGTGTTATGACCCGGTACTGGCTCGTGGGATTAAGGCACGGGGTCACGGCAGCTCTGGTCAGCACTGCCGACTGGGCCTTTAAAAGTTTTCGGCCAGTGGGAGCTGAGGGGCAGTGCCTGTGGGCAAGAACTGCACAGAACCGCTTGTGCACCTCCGCCTAGAAGCCGGACCTGCTGCTGGCAACTTCCAAGGCGCAGCGCAGTCCGCAGTGCCAGGACAGGCAGGAAGTCTTGGCATTGACTGGGAGCCACCTGAGGTAAGCCTGCGCCCCAGCCCTGAGCCTCCCTAAACCCGTAGCCCCTTCCTGCAGCCCAAATCCTTCATCCTCGGCCCCAACCCAGAGCCTGCACGCCCAGCCCAGAGCCCTGACCCCCTCCTTCACCCAAATCCCCTGCCCCAGCCCTGCCCCCCCAACACATAGCCCCCTCCTGCACCAAAACCCCCTCATCACCGGCCCCAACCCAGAACCTCCGCCCCCAGCCCAGAGACCTGACCCCCTCCCACACCCCAACACCCTGCCCCAGCCCTGAGCCCCACTCACACCCCTGACCCCTCCTCCCCAGCTCTGTTGGGTCGAGGGCACCAACAAGTTTCTTCAACTGGCTAGCCAGAAAAAAAGTTTGAAAACCACTGGTCTATTTGGTGATTTGTGTTACTAGGTGTAAAAGCTGCTTTGAGTTCCAGACACAGTCTCTTGTTCCTATCAAGAGTCAATGGTAGGGTATAGGAACACTATAGGCAGCAGATCATTTGTTGAATGTCTCATAGCCTTTGAATATGACCAATAGGATTCACATTGATTACACTGATTAGCTCTAAAGGAAGTCACACTTTGCCCTCCTCTGCTGGAAGGAAGTTCACAGTGATTCTGGGTCTTGAATGGTGGGAGTCATTAACTGAGGAAAAATGAGAGAAAAGTAATATGTATCCATGGATATCAGAAGAAATCCTCACCCTATTAAAATCAATGGCAAAACTCCCATTAATTTGATTAGACCAGTACTGGAAACTGAAATAATGAGAGATTCTCTCCCTTCTCTATTAGTCTCTTCTAATATTTCATCTTTATTTTATCAATTAAAAACAAATCTAAAATAGGAATGGGCTGAAACCAAAGCCCATGTTTGAACGTCCCTACATTTTGTGAATTTCAGACTCTGAACCCAAATCCAAGCTTCAGGGCAGGCACCCTATCTGTAATGGACTGAACCAAAACCCTGGATCTGAAACACCTTCTCCACGTGCTGCATGTAACTTGCAAGGTTCGAAATCCAGATTCTGAATTGAATTTTGTGGCTCAGGCACATCTCTAATCAGAAACCAAAGTCTTTTATTCAGTCTGAGGAATATATTCAAATTTAAGCAAGGATGCTGTTTATAGCTTTGATCATTTTAGTAAGCACATTATCAAGGACATTGAACTAAGTTCATATGTTAAGACTTTATCACTGGTGTGACTCCATTGACTTTGCTGGAGTTCCAACAGGGATGAATTTGGTCCTTGGTCTTTTGTTGAAAAAAGAAATGCAACAACTAAAGGAAAGATTATTTTGTTTGTATTTTTCTTCCTGAGATTACTGGCTGCAACATGCAGAACTTTGCAATAAATATATCTTTACAATACAATAATAACCTAAACTTCTGCTTTTCTTTCCACGAAACACATTGAACCACTGTGGCTAACAGTGTGGCTGTTTTAGAGAGAAAGGGCCAGATTTTCCAAAGAAATTCATCTCCCTTTCACGGAGAAGTGAAATGGCTAGTTTTTCAAAAGCGTTCAACATTTAGCAGCAACCATGTCTGCTGGGGTGCTGAGCAGTTTTGAAAATCTGTCCACTTGACAGAAATTCCTGAATCATTTTTTGTGAAAAATACTCTTTTTCTATCCATATGTTTCCAAACTCTGTGCCATTTATGACTCTAATAGTCTCTCCTTGCTTTGGACAAATTAAGATTCAATATCAAGCTTTCCTCTCCGTAAATCTTGACACTGAACTCAGGAGAAATCAATTTCTCATGATAATTATGTACGTGCTTTGGTTTGGCTAATCACATTCTAAAGATAGGTCTGGATTACATTAATTCTTAATAATAAACTGTCACTGAGGTCATCAGAAACCAAAGAGAGAAGGACGTTTTGTATGCATAACCTCTAGCAGTTATCATCATTGGCCTAAGTAGGACCTTCTCAGAGATTCATATATTAAAGAACATAATTATTATTTGTTTTAGAGTAGTGCCTAAAGGCATCAAATGAGATCAGGTCCCATTATGCTAGGTAATGTACAAATATATAGTAAGAGATAATCCCTGCCTAGGAGGGTTTACAATTTAAATAGGCAAGACAGACAAAGGGTTTTGTCACAGGATGACACTGGCCCTTTAAGGGTACATCTTCATAGCTAGTGGCAGCCCGTGGCAATGAGTCTCACAGGCTGGGTCAACAGGCTCAGGCTATGGCACTAAAAATAGCTATGTAGACATTGTGCCTCGGGTTGGCGCTCAGGCTTTGAAGCCCCCAGCTCCATAGGCTTTGGACCCTAAGCTTCACAGTCTGCACAGACCCATGAGCTTGAGTCTATCAATCTAGCCCCTCAGACTCGCTGCCATGGGCTCCCACTCCCTGTGTGGATTTACCCTAAGAGGAAGCAGGGTCAGTGCACCGGTGATCATCAGCTGCTTCCCAACAGGGCTTAAAATAAGGATCTGGGCCCTCAAGGGAGAGACACCTGGTGAG
The DNA here is from genome assembly GCF_016161935.1 of Mauremys reevesii. NCBI lineage: Eukaryota > Metazoa > Chordata > Testudines > Geoemydidae > Mauremys > Mauremys reevesii. Next base: position 70,811,683 of record NC_052632.1, read on the forward strand.
AGAGAGTTACCTTTAGAGCACAGACAGGACAGGTGAGAGCTGCCAGAGACCAGAGGGACGGTGGAAAGCCCTGGAAGGAAGTTGTGGTTGGTTCCTGGGAGAAGGCTGAAGACCAAAGAGCAGCAAGAGGGGCTTGTTGGCTGAATTCCCTGAGCCAGAGGGCCAGGTCTAGAGGGCTGAAGGCCAGAGAGCAGCAGAGGGAGATCCTTGCTGACATCTAAGCTGGAGAGCCAAAGCCATGGGTCAAAAAAGGCAGAAAGCAGGGGAATAGCTTAAGGGCTTACCCATGAACACCTCCACACTGGAGAGTTGGAATGAGGGGAACAGGGAGAAGGCCAGGGGGACTGAGGGATGCTCCCCTTGTGAGGATGATCTTCCAGAAGAGAGGCTGTGGGGCTTTCTGCTGAGAAGATTGGAGTTCCTCTTTAGCTGGAACGGCTGGAGTGTCTGTCCTGGCAGAGGTACAGAAGAGGAGCAAACAGGAGCGTAGGTGTAGTGGAAGACATCAGAGTATGGTATGGAAGGACTCCCAGCAGTGAGGCTGCTGTGAGTGCCTGCAGAGAAGAGCAGGGTTCTTAATAAGGTCTGCTCTAGTGTAAGAAGAGCAGTGCCTAACTGGTGGGCTGTGGGAAATGGACTATGGTGGGGACTTCTTGTTGGGGATTATTTGGTCTGTTTTGGTAATTAACAGGCCCCAATGAAGGGCATCATTAAGGCAAGAGAGTTGTTGTGCGGTTACTGAGGAATCTGGAAGGGAAAACTGAGGTGCCTACTGCAGGCGCTTCAGGTAGGGCTGCTCTATTCCAGGTGGAAGAAAGGAAGGAATATTATCCCCACTTTACAGATTGAGAAATGAGGCAGAGAGACTAGGAGTAAAATTGTCAAAAGCCAAATTTTAAAAGGTATTTAGGTGTCTAAATATGCAGATAGGTGACTAGAGGGATTTTCAAGAGGGCCTAGGCACCTAGCCACATCTGAAAATCCTATTTGGCACCTAGTGACATCTTTAGGTGCCTAAATACCTTTAAAAATCTGGCCTAAATGACTTAGATGGTGTGACAGAGTGCTGGGCAACAGCAGCTGAGCCAGCCCTCTGGTCACTGCACCTCTACTTAATTACTCTACAGCAGACCTGATTAAGAAGAGCTGTGCCTAACTGATGGGCTGAGGAGAACTAAGGCTAATTAGGCCATTAGGCTGAGTATACAAAAGGCACAGGAAGGAAGTGGGAAAGGATTTAGCAGAGAGAGAGCAAGAGCGAGCGAGTGAGCTCTCTCTCTCTCTTCCCTGCTTCCCTCAAGAGCTGAGGGCTCCCTAGGACTATAGGAGTTAGGCTATATAGTGAATAAGGATGATAGATATTAATATTGTAAATAAGCTGCACCAGGTGTTTTACCAACAACAAGGACTATGAGCTGTTCGTAGGGTTGAGCAGAGGCAGGAGGAAGTTGGCCCTGCCACAGAGGGTTAAATCCATTTTCAAACTTAGAACTTAAGATCTTAAGTGTCATTGACTTTCAATAACACAGAGCCCTGGTCTACGTTGCGGGGGGAAGAGAAGGGGTGTCGATCTAAGATGCGCCGACTTCAGCTACACTATTCGCGTAGCTGAAGTTGGCATATCTTAGGTCGACTTACCTCGCCGTGAGGATGGCAGCGAGGCGACCGCTGCCGTTCCCCTGTCGACTCTGCTTCCGCCTCTTGCGAGCTGGAGTTCTGGAATTGATGGGGAGCGCGTTCGGGGATCGATTTATCCATGTCTAGATGAGATGTGATAAATCAATCCCTGGTAGATTGATCCTTACCCGCTGATCCGGTGGGTAGTGAAAACCTGCCCCTCCTAAGGGTATGTCTACACTGTAATTAGACACCTGTGGCTGGCCCATGCCAGCTGACTTGGGCTCACAGGGCTCAGGCTAAGGGGCTGTTTAACTTCAAGGACATTCGGGTCAGATGGCCCTCCGATCTCACAGGGCTTCTAGCACCGTAAGCCCTGAGTCAACTGGCACGAGACATCCATGGATTTTTAACTGCAGTGTAGACACACCATAAGTACCTAAATCACTTTTGAAAATGGGACTTAGGCCTTGCAGTACTGAGCTCAGCAATGCTTAAATACCTTTAAAAATGTGGACCTAAATCTCATTGAAAGTCAATTGGACTTAGACTTCTAAGTGCCTAAGTCACCTTTGAAAATGGTCATTTTGAAAATGTTACTTGCCCAGGGTCACACAGGGAATCAATGCAAGAGCAAGGAGTTGCAGCCACACTCCTGAATCTGAGTCCAATACCATAACCACAAAACCATCCTAATTCTTTTTAGAGTCCAACAGCATTTTAAAAACTTATTAAAGTTCTGGTCCTAGATATTTTAAATTGTGTATCAAAGATAAAGAATGATAGCAGCCAGAATGCAAATGCTGTATCTGAAGAGAATAAAGCCCTTTTGAAGGCAGGAGAAATGTCAAAGTTAAATAAAAAATTAAGAAGCCATTCTGTGGGCTGCAGAGAAGTTAGACTGTGAGACGGTCTTTAGGGTCAAGAAGTTTTAGAATAATTTTGACTGAAATAGTAATTTTTGCTTCCCCAGACAACACTTATCCTGTGGTGAAATATATAGCCATTGTGCTATGAACACCTGTACCTCTCATTTAAGAGCAGAAAAATATTTTTCCTCTCAACTGTCCTTAATAAAACAACTCCAGTGATTAACTATTGAACTTGCTTAAGCCTTATCATCTAATTACAAATCGTCAGCAAAGGCAGCAGATTATCTCTGTTTGGTTTTGGTTGTTTCCATGCCAATAAACAATTGATGCATATTAGTGACTCAAAATGAAGATTTATGTGCTCTTCAACATCAAAACAACCACTGTAGTTGCAAGTCGTGCATTTAATAAATATTTATCTCACTTAAGGCCTTGGAATCTAAAAGGTGGGGTTATTTTAGTACTGAAATGCCAAACAAAAATATGGATAACATTAATGGAAGAATATGACTATTACTTAGACTCCCTCTCTGCCTTCACCCTGCCACCCTCCATGCTTGCATTCATGGAGCATGGAATCTGCCATTTCTCATATTCTCTATGTTAGGATTCTTTGTTATCTTATTGACCTTGCCTGTCAAAATGAAAGATACAGTACAGTTCTGTAATATGGGACAATACTTTTGTTCTCATAACCAATTTACTGCCTTATACTGTACAGTACTCTGGAAGTCAGACATGCAGTGCTCACTACTGTTGGTGGTATTATATCCCAACCTGCCTGATGAGTGATTATCTCTGTGCCAAAATCCAGTTACAATTAAAGAAGAACCGGAAACAAAACCCCAGATCCAAAAACTGCTGGACTTTTAGGAGGATTCAGTATTGCTACCTCTACCCTTGTCATGGGTCAAGCCAAAACCCTGGATGCAAACACCTGTCATCTTCAGAGCTGGGATTCAAAATCTGGATCTGAAATTTGAAAAGCTGGCCTATCATTCGTTGCAATGAAGTCATTCCATAAAATACCACCAGCATTCCTATTAAGGAGTGAGGAACCAGTTGTAAAAAAGAAACCTGTACCTATCCTACAAAGCTCAGATTTAGTCAAACTCAAGCTTACTTTCAGAGTGAAAAAGTTTGGTAAGTTGTGTATGTGTTTCTACACTTTTTGATTTTAGCTGGGCAAAAAAGATATTGAGATGAATGACATGATGACTTCAGGGTATTTATATGGCCCTCATCATCATAATATCTAAGTGCTTATTCCTATCCCAGTCCAAACCAGGACAGCATGAGAGTCTATGTCCCAGAAAAAAGGGATATTTTGAACAAGCATCTGAACTTTTGGATGTTACTTAGATCAATCCTGCAAACTTTCTCCTCTTGAATTAATAAGCTCAGAATTGCATGACTTAAGGATGACCCTGGTTAGCTTTGACTAATGTGATTCTCAGTCAAATAAGATATTGCTAGAGGAATTCCTGGCTTGGTTAATAACGGCAAACAATTCTTCTGGACTTCATTCAGACGTCAGATACAATCATATCGTTGTTCATACACACTTCTTGAAACTCCATAACACATTCTGAAAAATCTAGCAATTCACACATTAATCATACAGAACTAAAGCTCTTTCACAGTACCTAGGCATTATCAAACATTTATTAGTTACACTGTTTACTGTAAACAAATGTTATTTTTTGTTCTGTGACAAAATGTCTTTAATTTTATATTTAAATATTTAAAAAAAAAAAAATATGCATGCATGTGTGAGGTACATTCTTACATTCTTACTATGTGTTATAGAAGAAACCTGTAGAAGAGGCATAAAAATCTCTAAAAAATCTCTTCACCATCTGGAAAATGATAAATAAGACAATATAACACAAAACCACAAACCAATTGCAATGATTAATTATTTGATGTTTATATTTGTGAAAAAAAAAAAAAAATAAAAAAATATAAAATGTTAAATTGATGTATTTTTTTTTTTTTTTTTTTTTTTTTAAAGAAAATGATAATGTACATTCATCATCTGTATATTCATCATCCAGTTTAAAATTTTTTTTTTTTATTTTTTTTTTTTATTATTTTAGTGAAAACATTCTTGTATGGTCTTCCCTCCTCCTCTCTCCTCCCCCCTCAAATCCCAAATGTGCTGTCAATGCTATGTAAGTAAATTAAGTAAGTAATAATATATAGCATAAAAAGGCCTGTGGTGTATCTCCCCTTAACTCGGGGGAGAGGGCTAGAGAGGGGGGAAGCTGGGGGCAGCTCAGTTGCACATTGGTCTGCTGGTCCCTGAGCACAGTGGTTCACCCAGGAGGGGGGCCAGGGGCCATTTAGGGGGAATCTGTCTGGGGATGGGCAAAAATTGACTTGGGGGGGTTGGCTGAGGTCCTGACCTCCTTGACCTCCTTTTCTCCTCCTTCCTGAAAGTTCTGACTCACCATCTGAATCATGGGGTGCTGCACATGTTAGAACACAGGAGAGTTCCACAGATTCAGCAGTTGCTTTACAGATCCAGACTAACACGATTACTTCTCCACTCAAGCCTGAAATTCTATTAAATCAGAGATAAATTTAGCTTGGTATAATTCAACATATAAGAGAAACTAACTTAAAGTTCAATAGGAAGGAGCCACAAGACAGCTTAATACCACTGTCCAGAATTGCTGGCCACCTCCTACTGGTAAGTGGGTCACACACATGACATCTCTGGAAGAACTTTGTTTTTGGAGGGCATTCAGGGAAGGATAAAAAAGGGTCATAGATGATCCTTGGGGCCCCCTTTGGGTGTGGACTGTTCATTCTCCATCATTGTACAACATTGTTTTCTCTCTTCAGGCTGATGAACTCCAACAGGGTTCCACAGTCTTGTGAATGTACTGAATGTTGTAGTTGTTTTTCAGATGATACTTCTTGGGTTTGTAGATGGAAAGGATATTCAGAGAATAAAGTGGATAGCTAGTCCCTGTTCCCAGATGGGAGAATGAGAAATTCTATGGATATAAGACTTTGCTATCATGCTTTATTTCTGTATAAACTGAGAATCTCTGTACCCAGTCCTTCAAGTTCTCACTAGAGAGAATGGTCCATTAAAATCAATGTGACTACTGTTTATGGTGCATTTGCAGGATCATTTCCTATGGTTGAAATTCATGGTCTTCTGCCAATCAGATAAATTCCCTCTTTCTCTTCTTACCACTTCAAATATGAAGCTGTTTCCAATTTCAAGGACAAAATAATGTGAACAGTACACTCCTGTCAAGCTACATAAGCAAACATAGGAGGATAGATTGTGTATGTTGTGAAAGGACCATAAATGTTAAGATATCTCTGCTACCTAATATAATAATTTTTTTTCCACAGACAATCTCATTTTAAGGCATAAATGGCTAGTCAGTTTTCAACAAATAAAAGGAAACACTATTCTAAAGAGCCTATGTTCAAACTGCAAAATTTGCTGCTGAGTGTTAGATCTGTTCCTGCATCTATGAAGTCAATGGGAGTTTTCACTTCAATGGCAGCCAGATTAGGGCCATGGTAAAAAACAGTCTGACTTGAGATTGCTGTTTGAAAATGATAGCAAACTTAATTTTGGACAACACATTCAGATGAAATGTGGCAATTTTGGTCTTGGATAAATATTCAAAAGCTGCAATTGGAACTTAATAGTCAAATAATATGAAAACATTTAATACTTCAGCTAATATCTGAGATATTTCTTTGATTTTCTGAATTTCATTTAACAAGATTTTTTCTAGAGACTTCTGAATCAATTATTTTAATGATATTGTATCCTATTTCTCTTTGCATGAGATACCTACTTATTTAAATTGCTCAGAAATTACTCAACTTGATCTTGCTTAATCATAAAAGAATTAAATACGATCTATATCACTTGATTATAGTTATGAAGCACCATCCTTGCACATCACAGAATTAATATAATAAGCAGGATGTCCAATCAATTGTATGTGCATTCAGTTTTATACCCTCGTAATAATTTCATTTAACGTTAATGAAATAATTTGCCAAAATAAATTTTTGTTTGCTGGCTTTGTCATAGAACTGACAAATCTATTTATACATAGTATTAGAGATAACAAGACTAATTGCTCTTGAACAGTATTCTTTAAAAATAAGAGGCAAATAATTGTGTATCTGGTATAGTGCACTGCAATGGTTGTGAATGTTGTGCCTGTGTTGTGGTGCCAACTTAAAGCTCACTGAAATACCAAACATTGCTCTTTCCTGTGCCATTGCACTTACAGATGCATGGTACCTCACAAACATCCTTCAGATCCTTAGTATGTATTTTTATATTCATGCATTTAATAATGAATACACCTTAACAGTTTACATCTTCAAAGTATAATACAGACATTAACCAATTACTCTTCATCTAGTCTGAAGATATGACATTATTGACCTAAAACAGTGGTTCTCAACCAGGGGTATGTGTATTCCTGGGGGTATGCAGATGTCTTCCGGGGGTTACATCAACTCATCTATATATTTGCCTCGTTTTACAGCAGGCTACATAAAAAGCACTAATGAAGCCAGTACAAACAAAAATTTCATACAGTGATTTGTTTATCCTGCTCTGTATACTATACACTGAAATGTAAGTACAGTATTCATATGCCAATTGATTTATTTTATAATTGTATGGTAAAAATGAGAAAGTAAGCAATGTTTCAGTACTAGTGTGCTGTGACAATTTTGTATTTTTATGTCTAATTTTGGAAGCAAGTAGTTTTTAAGTGAGGTGAAACTTGGGGTACACAACACAAATCAGACTCCTGAAAGGGGAACAGTAGCGTGGAAAGGTTGAGAGCCACTGCCTCAGAAATCTTAATATTCTGTATGAAATACCTGATCTGAAGCCTACTGAAGTCAGGGGAAAGACTTAGTTTTCATGGACTTTGGATCAGGCCCTAAGGCATTGATTCAGGAGAGACTCCCTATTCAGGAAGGGCACTTAAGCATGTCCCACTGAAGCCAATGCTTTCCTGAATGGGATTGTCTTAAGTAAGTGTTTAAGTGCTTTTCTGAATTGGGTCCTAAGGCTTTCACCTTGAAGAAAAGATATTTAATGCTTCCCCAGGCAGGGGGTGATGGGTAGTCCTAAACTGACAATGGGGAGTGGATAGCTGCCTATACACACTGAAATGCAAGTAGTTGCATGCTTGAAATTCTGCCTGAAAATGCACTGAGCAATTCACCAGTCAACACAAAATTGACTGGAGAAAGGGGAAGTATCACTTCAAAGTTATAGTGTCTTTCTATTTGGAATATCTCAACATAAGCTTTAGCATTGAACATCTACCACTTCCTCGGGGGTTATGAGCCGTTTAGCACTTCTGAAAAACCAGATCAAAGGCTGAGCAACCCACAATCTGTCAACTTTTCAAAATTGTGGCCTCAGTAATTTACCCTCACTAGATGGATGGCGTAAAGTAGGGAAGTAGCAGGATGCCCATCGTAACAATGGTAAACGGAGGCAGACTGGGAGACAGGACAAGAACCCAATTGCGGATCCGGTGCGTTCACCACGTGGCTCTTTTCCTCCAGCAGGCTATTGCTGCAGCGTCCAGCATGGATCCAGCTGAGGCTCTGCCAGCCCCCACGCCGTCCCGTACTCTCGCCGCAACTCGCCCCCCGAAGTACCATCAGCGGCGCCGCCTGCGTGTCCCCACCAGGCTCAGCCTCAGCAGCCGCGGGCCAATGACTCAGGCGGCGGGGCTCGCCCCGGACTTGCCTGGGGCCCGGCCCGTCCTGACGAGCAGCCAATGGGAAGTCTCCCTGGCCTCCCACACCCACTCCGGCGCCTCAGTGCGCGGGGGACCGCGTGGCGTCAGCCCGGGCCCCAACCAACCAGCGCCCGCCGCACCCAGCGCCCGCCGCCCGCTCCCTGCCTTTAAGAGCCCGCGAGCCGGAGCCGAGCGCAGCAGCTAGGGCGGCGCAGCGACTGGAGCGGGCTCTGCTCCGAGCTGTCCGGGGCCGCCGCCGCTGCTAATCCGGAGTGGGCAGCGCCGGGTCCCCTTGTCCCAGCCGCCCCGGAGAGCTGCACCGCGTCCCCCAAGCGATCTCCCCGTCCCCGTCCCCGCAGCGTTCAGGGCTCGTTCCCCGTTGCCCTCGGGGGCTCCGTGCCCCGTGAGCCGGCATGCTGGCTCTCCTGGCTGGGCTGCTGTTCTCCCTCGCCTCCGGGGCCAGCTGGCGGGGAGTGAGGGGCCAGGAGAGCCCCCCGGGGAGCCGCTTCGTGTGCACCTCCCTGCCGCTGGACGCTGCCCCCTCGGGCTGCCCGCTGCCCCCGGTGCCCATGCAGGGGGGCGCCCTCCCTTCCGAGGAGGAGCTGAAAGCCACCGTGCTGCAGCTGCGGGAGACCATCCTGCAGCAGAAGGAGACCATCGGCAACCAGCGGGAGACCATCCGGGAGCTGACCAGCAAGCTGAGCCGCTGCGAGAGCTCCCCCGGCCCCGACGGCAAGCCCGGCACTGGAGGGTGGAGGAAAGAGTTGGGCAAAGGCAAAGACACCATGGGGGACCTGCCCCGGGACCCCACTCAGGTCATCGACCAGCTGAGCCGGACCATGCAGACGCTGAAGGACCGGCTGGAGAACCTGGAGGTAGGAGATGCTCAGGGACCAGCTGGATGGGGAGCTGTCTCTGGTGCTGCAAACAGGGCGGTTGCTGCTGTGTATGTCTGTACAGCACTTTTAATCCGAGGTGCCATGTCCACGGCGGCGCCAGGCTGTAACGAATAGCCCGGGGGGCTGATGTCCCCCACTGAAAATACACGGGTCTCTTTCAGGAGGGCAACTGACGAAGTTGCTCCCAGTCACAGACTGAAAGGAACAGGCATCGCTTCCCAGCAGCTACAGATGGTTCATCCAGCAGCTGGGGCCCGCCAAGAGCCTTTATTTTGTCAGTTTCTGGGTCAATCAGCGATATAATCTCCTACCCCTCTTCTTAGGGGCGACTCTAGGGATTTGCCCTAGTGTAGTGAGAGCGAGGGCCCAGTGTAGTGAGGCATAGGAGGGGAGGTTTGAGAAGAGAACTGGATGTAGGTACTGTAATTTCTGAATAAATGGGTGCTTTAGACAGGCAATCTGCGGTGCACACCCTTGTGCTGGGTGCATGTTAAATTGTTAATGAATTCCTTATGTGTTTATTTAAAGGGGGGAAAAACACAAGTGACCCAGCAGGAGAGGCTACAGAGAATTGATTTGTTTGTTGTTTTGGTTAGTGGATAACAGAGTATCCTTCTTAATATGTCCCTGCCCTTCAAATGAATGGGAAGAGATTTGTGGGTTTTATTTTCCTGCTGTTATGAGCTTAGTATCTGTTTTCAATATTTCTAAATCTCTGCTAGTGCTGAGAACCTGCCTGCGCAGGGCTTGGAGTGTGATGCTGACATGTCCGGCCAAAGCGGCCATACGACCTTGGCATAGGGTGCTGAACAAAACAGCAAGGGCCTTGAGAAAGTTGTGAAGTGCAGGTCATAAAGACAACTCGATGTTTTAGGGAGAGCTGGTCTAGAGTGAAAGCGAGTCATTCAAAGAACTGTACAAATACAAAGCCTGATCCAAAGCCCACTGAAATCAGCATGAAGGCTCTCATTGACTTTGGATCAGGCTCACAGTTAGACAGCACTTGTGACAATGTTTACTTGGATGGAAACTTTTTTTTCCAAGCAGTGTTGGTCCCGTTCTCCCCCCCCCCCCCGCCAGACCATGGCAGAATTCTAGGGATTTTCTCCTTGACTCCATTCTGATGTATGTGATTACCAAGAGGATTTAAAATGTTTTAAGTTTGTCTAATCAGTTGTTACTAGCTATTTTTAACCAGAATGGCTGTTGAATCGGTTTTAATAATAGATCAATACAGGTCTGTCGCATCTTAGGCGCATTTAACATGCGCGATTTCAGCTTTACGCGGTCAGCAAAAATGAAAGAGAAAAAACATTTAAATACTGTTTCTGTAGTGTGGGCGATTCCGCCCGCCATTACACTCAATGTAATTTTGATTATATGCGATTTTTCGCTTTACGTGCTGACTGCGGAACGTAACCCCAGCGTAAGATGAGACAGACCTGTAGTAGAGATTTTTAACATTTTTCAAAGCACTTCCTCATTGGCTACTTCCCCACATAGGTTACAGTGCTTAGGCCTTGCCTGCTGCTGGAGATGAGGGTCTTCTGGAGTCACACTATCTTACATGTGTGGGACTGTCCCAGAATATGATCCATTTGTCTAGAAGTAAGCAGGAGGATTAATATGGTAATGGATACCTCCTTTAAAAAATAGATCCCAAAACACAGTTCTGGGAAGTAACCCACCATCTTGGAAACTCTCCAATTCACGGAAAGCTTGGTTCTCTAGAGCAGTACTTGTAGCCAAACCACTTGTATTGCTTGGAGGGCGAGCAAATTGCTTCCAGGGATAGAAATTTGGCACAGTGACTCGGCTGACCTGGCAGCTAGAGAGCAGGTAATCCTTCAGAAAAGATGGACCTCAGGTAAATTTGAAAAGATTTGGTCTGACTTTTTAGAAATCTTTGATTAATTCCTAGCAGATGGAAACTGAGATGTCATTCTTCTCTCCCCTCTGCTCTATTCCTTTCTTTCTTTACCCTCCCTTTCCATTTTTTTTGCTTTTGTTCTCTTTTGTTCTCCTCTTCTCTTTGGAAGAGAACATTCAATACAAATTAAATAAAATTTTTAAAAGGGCTGCTTCTCAAGGACAGCTTTTCCTGTTTAGTGTAACATTCAGTCTCTTAATATGATATTTATTGAAGCATCTCATGATAGCATTATAACTTTGGTGGGGAAAAAGAAAGCTTTGGCAATAAAATGCCTGTAGAAGATAAAACTTGGTTTTTAGCTGTAATTTAAGTAAATCGGTGTCATTTGGGATAAAGGCTATCCCACTTTGACAACTTAAACAAATAATTTTCATAATGGGTCACTTTTGGAGTTGATTTAATGAAATATCTGAAATCGTGTTTAATAAATCATTCACTACTTACCAAATTAAAATACCCAAAATGTCTATTTTGATTTTTAAAGTAATCAAAACATTTTCTTGGTTTAACTCTGGTTTAGTGTCTGGTAAATGTCACTTTTAATTAGTTGAATTGACTTATTATTTTTTTAAATGTGCAACATGTTGCACATTTGAAATACATCAAATTTGGCTTCTTGAATTTATTTTATTGAACTACCTTTCTTAAATGTATGACCTTTCAGTGATCTGAAACAAGGGAAGCATTAAACAAATATATTGGTATTAAAGAAATGAGTCTGGTTTTTTTTTTCTAACCTGATGAAAGGTTTGAACATGACGTTGCTTTTTAGCATTTCTATTATACTTTCAGGAGAGCTTAGTGTTCTGGGTTTGAAAACTGCTTTCTTCCTTGGTCATGAGCAGACCCACATTTCACAATTTTTGCTTTTTCAGATATGGCATAAAATCTTTTCTTTTTTCCTTGAAGCACCAACTTCGATCCAATGTGTCATATGCAGCCCTGCCTAATGAGCTTCGAGAGATGCTTCAAAGGAGGCTTGGAGATCTAGAGCGCCAGCTTTTAAGCAAAGTGGCTGAACTTGAGGATGAGAAATCCCTGCTTCATAATGAAACTTCAGCCCATCGGCAAAAGACAGAAACAGCCCTGAGTGCATTGCTAGAAAGAGTTTCTGAATTAGAAAAAGGTAATTTAGAAACAGAATTTAAAGCCTTCTTTGCATGTTGCTGCTTAGTTTTCCTCCTCTTCTGCTGCAGTACTAGAACTGTGCCTCTTAAGAGACAGAGCATGGTCTTATGCTGAGGGACTGTACTATGTATTTGGAGATTTGGGTTCAATTCCTGCCTCGGTCACAGACTTATTGGACAAGTGACTTTGTCCATACAGTTTCTCATCTCTAAACTGGAAAAAATACTAGGTGTTTTCCCTTAAAGTTTGTTGGATGCTAAGAAATCTATAGATATGGGGGCCATGTAAATGGAGGAGGCAATTCTCCTCAAAGGTGCTTTTGACACTTTGTTAGCTCGCATGACTTTCAGTGCAGATAAAATTAGTGAACACAAGTTGCCTATTGGTATAGGCTGCTGCAGCTAACTTCACTCTCTAGATCTTCAGCCACTAATTATGCCACTAGACCCTTTCCACTTTTTTTGTTGACTACACACTTGAGACAAAACCTCTGGTTTTCCTTAGTGGTGAATATGCCTCTGAGATTCAGCAGATCTTGAAGCATGTGTCCTATCCCAAATGTGCAACCTTCAGGTTTTACAGTGGATTACAATGGTGCCACTGGGAGACACACTTAATTCTAATAATTTAATCAGACATTTAGATTAATTATTACTGGGGAACTGCATGTGTGAGTAGAGTCCATTTATTTAACTTACAAATGCATGTGGCAATGAACTACAAAATGAAACTGTCTGCAAGGACAATATACCTACAGAGAAAAGCACAGCATTAGATTATCCTTAAATATGTTTATATAAACAGCAGATTTGGACAAGGACTTGCTTGGATGAATGGGCTGTCCGCTTAAAAACAAATTGCAGTGGGTATACTTTCAAAAACGTGCAAACATACACATCTCACGAATTTTAAACTACAGACTAATGGATCCATTTGTGTAGTGCTGGGCATATTCTTTTCATTTTAAAAAGAATGTGCAAAAAGAGATGTCTGGTCAACTTAACAGTTTCCCAATATCAAAGCTAAAGTCTCAGCTGCAGTGAAAATGTCTGAGATGCAATAAGCTTGGAGCAATGAACCCTTCCAAATTAACAAGTTTCTCTTGAATCTTTTTGATGAAGACTCTGCTATAAAAGTGCCTTGAATTGCAAACTCACTGACACTTGTAATATTGGGCCAGAAATAGTGTGTCCCTGTAGGACACAGGTCTTCCGAGAGAGAAGTAAGAGTCAATATCCAGTGCTTATAACTCTCTGGGGGACTAAAAACAGCTGAGAGAACTTTTTTAAAAAAGCTGATCTCCAAAGATTTCTAAGGAGTTGAAGTGTTTGGGGCCAGGAATTGGGAGATGTGGGTTCTTATCCTGGCATTGTTGTTGCTTTTCTCTGCAATTTTGAGGCAACTCACTTAGCTTTTCCTGTGCCTCACTTTTCTCCTGTAAAGCGGAGGATAATACTTGCTATGTTTAATTCTTGAGACTGTTGAGAAATTCAGCCCATTGATGTCTGTGAAGCCCTTTGGGATGTTGTAATGAGAGAAGCAGTACAAGTGCCAAGTATTAATCATTTCATTTCAAATGCTGATCTGTTTGTAATCTATTTCTGGGCAATAGACTCAGCCATCCACAGTGCCATAAGCTCTCACTGGACCTTACATTTGTCCTGGCAAAAGACAATCTTTTGTAAAGGGTAGTAGTAGGCTATGGAAGAGTTCTGACTGGCTCCTGATTTTGGTATGGAGGTGTTACAGATGACTATGGTCTCCCGGGACTTGCCTACCTGATGAGGTAATGAGCACTATGGGGGTGTGATTTCTAAAGCGCACTGTGTGGCTCATTAATTGGCCTGTATAGACCCTGCTGGTGCACACCAAAGGCTCCTTAGGGCATTTTAACGTAGTGCTATGTTAAAATGCACCAGGGAACACTTAGTTAGACTGCAAGCCACCGTCTCTTACCACGTGTATGTAACCTAGCACCTACTGTTACAGCTGAAAATGTCTGTTTCTTTGTTAGTTAGTATAGTCAGGGCTGGTAGCACCACCTATATGAAAGGCTGCCTGACACTCCCCTGTTTTTAGTTGCTTTTGGCTTTGCCAAACAACAGTTTGGGGTTTGCAATTTTCCAGATCCGCTTGAATGGCTTTGAATTTTTTTTTTTTGAGAACTTCAGTCAAAGATCAAGGGTAGGGGAAAATACACTGATTTGGCCATGTTAAATTCTAGCTCCAGTTCCCCATGCTTTGGAGAAGGGGCTTGAAATTTGTCAGGGGCGTGGCCTTTGTGTCAAAGATGGCCAGATTTTCAGGGGGACATCAAAAGGCACAAGTTATACATCTCTGAAAAATCAGTTTGCACATGGTTAGTGGAGAATTCTTTGATTTGTAGCAGTTACATTTTTTTTGGAAGATACCATCCTCACTGAGCATGCTTGGCACACCTACTGACCAGGCTGGGCATGCAGTATCCTCTGAGACAAACTGAGCATGCTCCCTCCAGCCCATAGCTACAGGGTGAAGCTGGACTTTCCCTGTAATCATTGCTCCAAGCTGCTCTGGGCATGGCTGAGGCCAGGCACTGGAACCGAGAGCAGGGGGCCTGTCTCTCCTGTGCTCTTGGTGACCGTCCCACCTTTGCCTGGCTGCTAACCAGGGGAAGGTGGATCTGCATGCAGCAGGGACAGAAACAAGACTAGGGGAAGGGAAAGGAGTTGATTAGGGCGAGGAGTCTGAGACTGGCTCCGGAAGGAAGGGGAAGAAACCAGGACTGGTTGGATAAGGAGAGTGGGACTAGGAGGCAGTGAGAAATGGGGTGAAGTGGGAGAACCAGAACTGGGAGTGGTGGGGGGCACAGACTAAGTCTGGCTGACAAGGAGACTGGGACTGAGAACCAGTGTGTCAGGGAATTGGAAGGAACAAGGGAAGAGGGGAGGGGAAATGCATCCCAGCTCCTTCTCGTGTGTGTGTGTGAACTGGGATTGGCTGGCCAAGAGACAGTAAGAAGCTGTGGTGGATTATGGGTAGGGGGAAGACTGAGATTGGATAAGGAACCTGAAGAGGGAGCCTGGGCCTGGGAGGAGAGATCAAAAGAGGAGTTGGGAGGGGGGAACTAGGCTGGGCAAGGAGACCAGCACTAAGTGTGGGGAGGGGAAGAGATTGGGGGTGTGTGACCGAGACCTAGGACTGAGATTAGGGCGGAGATGAAAATCTTGAGTAATGGAGACTGGGAATGGTAGGCAAGGAGAATGAGCCACTGGTGGGGGAGAGTAGGACAGGGGAGGGGATCAAGCTTCTGGGGAAAAGGTACAGACTCTTCTGTGCCCACTAGGGCACCCCCCAGCCCCTCCAGAGCCTGGAATGGAACCCAACATTCCGAGTCTCGCCATTCCTCTGCCGGCAGCAAATATCTGTGAAATGCGCCGGCAAAGTGTGTGTCAACCCTCTCCAGTGCTGGTCCACATAGTGGATGGTTCCTACTATTGCTATCAGTTGCTTTGTTAGCACAAGTGGCAGAGGTCTGTGTGGTGGATCTAAAAGTTCCCTGCTGATTATGATGCCAGGTAGTAGCATTTCTGAGTGTTTTATTCCAGTTGGGTTTTTTTTAAAAACCTAGGAAATTATAAAAACCCATGTTAGAAGTCAAGCACACAAGTTAGGAAATACCAGAATTAAGATTGCACAGGCAACCCTAATTTGGCCCCCTTGTGCATAATGTGCTAGGATACTGTCTTTAATTGCATGCTCACATATTATTGTTTCCACATGATCCGTTCCTTGTTCAGTGCACAGACTAGACCTTCTCTGGGGATGAATTGGGGTTGTGTAGTGAAGGAGGCTGTTACAGAAATTGGAAGGTGTGAGTAAATAAGGCAGAGGACTTCAGGAGGAATAAAGAGAGTCTCATGGATAAGGCAATTGTATATTGCCTTGGAGAACTGGATTAGATTCCTGCTTCCTACATATGTGATGCTGAGCAAGTCAAACCACACTTTTCACAAGGTGTCATGAATTGTTTTCCTCTTTTTTTTCTGAGTGCCCAACTGGACCCTGGGGTCTAATTAGCAGAATTGCACTCACGGCTGTAACTGAAGGCAATGGGAGCTGTGTTTTAGCATTATATAGCATGTTAAAGTATTAGAGCTCATCAAAAACATTTTTACAATTTTCCACTGGACAATGCCATTTAGTCAAAATCAAAATGTATTGTAGTAATATGTTGGTTTTTGATTAAACTTTCAACAGGAAACAGTTGAAATAATTCAATGTCAATTTTGTTTTGTCTCTTCTATTACATTAATATACATTATGTTGTATAATATATACATATATTAAAATTAATATAATAAAAGATGAAATAAACCAACATTATCAAAGAGAAGTGTCCTTGATGGTGCCAATTTTTGTGAATTTTCATTCTGCTGTAAGCTTCAAACTTTTTTCATTCCAGTTCAGAATGAATCTTTTTTAAAAAAAAAAAACTTCCCACAGAACAGAACTAGTAGGCCTGATTGGAAACCATGTACTCTGAGTTATCTGGACCTAGTCATTTCAAATTGGTCTCCCAGACCTAGTGACTACTTTCCCCTTAATCTCTCTGCTTTTGGTCCTCATCTCTAAAATGGAGATGATACCACCTCACCTTGCAGGGGGTTTGTAAAGACAAAATAATGTTTGTGAAGCACTCAGATACTACAGTGGTGAGTGCCATAGAAAAGGCCATGTGGGAGGGGGAATAATTTAGTTTTTGGAGTTGCCTTTGAATAATGGGGAGTAAATAAGGCCTAGGCCACACATTGGACAACAAGGAGAATTCAACATATTGAATAGCTGCTTATTGAGCGCTGTCCCTTCTGTGCACTGAATGAGGCAGGAATCCTATGGAAAAATAGTATGTGATCATATAATTAAAGACTCTATTATAACAGACACACAAGGGGGACAGATTGTGCAACCTTAATGTAGGTCTGTGGAACCTTAATGTACTTTGAATGTAGTTTGCGTGTAATTCCTTAAATCAGTCAAAGTTAGAAAATAACTTTAGCTTTAGCTAAGAGACTGTCATTTTAAACACATGTAAAGCTTTTTCTCTTTCTATAACCATAGGAAGCAGTGCATTTAAATCACCGGATGAATTCAAGGTCGGTCTCCCTCTTCGCACAAATTATTTATATGGGAAGATCAAGAAGACTCTGCCAGAGTTGTATGCATTCACTGTGTGCTTGTGGCTGAGGTCGAGTGCTTCTCCTGGAATTGGAACACCATTCTCCTATGCTGTCCCTGGGCAGGCTAACGAAATTGTTCTGATAGAGTGGGGCAATAATCCAATCGAATTGCTAATTAATGACAAGGTGAGAACTAGCTACTTTTCTTTCTAGAATATACAGCCCAGGTAAAAGGAGATGTTTTAAGGCCTGATTCTGCACTCTAAAAATCTCCAGTAACTTTTCCCATTGACTTCAATGGCAGCAAGATCAGGGCACTAAAGTTTTTAAAATAAAAAATGCACATACTTTCATTGAATGGCTTTGAATAAAATTAGGTGATGCTTTTGTTCATGAGAACAGGTAATGTGGTATGGATATGCTTCACCTATGCTTGTACATTAAAATTACAAACATTTAAGTATCCTGGGTCTGAGTCTCCTCTCATTCACACCATTTTAAATCAGGAGTAACCTCTTTGAAGTAAAACCAGTTTAGAGCCTGTATAAAAGATTATAGTCAAACCAATTCTTTTAAAATTAATAGGAATTTAATATCAGACTCAACGTAGCATAAAATTAACCTGAGAGCAAAGAGACTAAGGCATATGTCAAGACATTATGAATAGTCTAATGACTAGGTCTTCAATTTATGTCAAACTTTTCCAACTGTTATCTTTGTCTATAAGAAGTTTAATTATCAGGGACCTCTTCTACGAACTGTCAAACATGCACTAATGGTGCTCAGCACACTGCAGAATCAGGCCTGAGAAGAAAAGAAATACTAAAACCCAATGTTTCAAAATTGTTTAAGTACCCTGAACGTCTCCCCACCACTCCCGGTTTGGGTTAGATGTCAAAAGAAATTGATTTAGAACTTGTACACCTCAGATTAAATCCTTACACTATTTACAGGGAGGAGGGATCGCTCAGTGGTTTGAGCATTGGCCTGCTAAACCCAGGGTTGTGATTTCAATCTTGGAGGAGGCCATTTAGGGAACTCGGGTGAAAATCTGTCTGGGGATTGGCTCTGCTTTGAGCAGGGGGTTGGACTAGATGACCTTCTGAGGTCCCTTCCAACCCTAATCTATGACTCTACCTGAGCAAAAATTAGATTGTTGAATGGCTGAAGTGGAGCTGATCAAAACTTGGCATCAGGAACTGTTCTTTGTGTGGGTTTTTTTAAGTTTCAAACACCTAATCCCTGGGAGTGTAGTGATAGGGTTGCTAAGATACCTACAATACAAATCAGATGGTTCATGGTCATGCAGTGGGTTAAGTATTGCTTATTAAAAATTTTTTTTTTTTAATTTTGGCTTGTGCATGTGTATGTGGAGGAGGGGGAAGGGAGGTTAGAACTTGCTTATCTCAAATACTAAAATGTTCTTGTTAGCCTACACTGTTAACTGCTTGTGTAAGGCTAAAAATGTTCTTCTGCCCTAAGGGTTGATCCAAAGTTCACTGAAGCCAGTGAGTCTTTCGATTGACTTCAGTGTTGGATTATGCGGATAAAGGGGCCTAATCCTGTGCCCTTTGAAGCCCATAGTAAAGTTCCCATAGACAGCTAGAGTAAGAGGGGCTCAGATTTTTCTCAGCAAATAGAGTGCAGCAGTATTTTCTACAAATGCCACAGGCAAGCCCCAGGATTGAAGACAGACAATCCTAGCATGAAAACTGAATGGAAGGTTAGGGCTAAGCATGAAGGGATTTAAACAACAACAAAGAAATGCTATAGACTAACATGCAGAATCAGCAGGAATAATGGTAGCCCAGGCTCTCGTACCTGTGGTATTTAACCATAGCTGGGGCAGAAAACATGTCCTTCTTGCTGAATTTCCAGTGCAAGGAATGTATCTCCACCCCTTCTTTTTATTGAGATGATTGTCTTTTTAGCCATTTGCAGTATAGCTGCAAATGTAGAATTACTGATGTTAAATTTTTCAGTGGGAATGAATGTTTGTCCTGTATCAGTCTATGAAGACACTGGAATAGTAATGAAGCCTTGGTCCTCGAATAATGGCCATGGGCTGGCACTGCCAGACTCAGGCCTCCATCATTGATTATTGTTATCTACATGCAGGTTGCCCAGCTTCCTCTGTTTATTAGTGATGGAAAGTGGCATCATATCTGCATCACATGGACCACGAGAGATGGCATGTGGGAGGCTTTTCAGGATGGAGAGAAACTTGGCACTGGGGAAAACTTAGCCCCTTGGCACCCAATTAAACCTGGAGGGGTTCTGATTTTGGGTCAGGAGCAGGTGAGTTGAAGAGAAATTTTTCTAGTAAAAACAACCAAATCTCCCACCCTTCTCTAAGAGCAGAAATTAAAGAAACCTACTGTTCATAAATAAAGGGAAATTGGAATTACCGGACTGCTATTGTCCAGTTATAAAATACCATTCCCCTTTCTCCGTGTGTAGCACCTGAGAGATGCATGATTAAGCAACAGATGTTTGGTGGAATCAGTACCTATTACCATGCTGTATTTGTCTTCATTAATATATAATGAAATATTTCCTATTGCAAGTCTTAACTTAATGCTAAAATATGAAGCACTGGCTCTGTTACTTTTGCCCGTGATCTGACTAATGCCTTGAATATGAATCCTTTGAAGCTGATTGCTGGTAGCTATATGGATGCTGGATACGCTATGGAAATAGGCTGATTTGGACCAGTTATGATGCATCTGAACATAGTGATGAGCAGCTGCCTGAAATGGTGGTTACTGTACCTCCAATCTTAGGGCCAGACACAATTTGGCCCTCTTTAGGGGGAGAGTGCAGGGAGCCCCTTCCTTCTCTTTCCACCCTCTTCTTCTTAGCTAGACTATTGGCTCTGTTGCTCTATGAATGCATAGAGGAATCCAACTATTATGGCAACTGAGCACTAAGCCCCAACAGGGCATAATGGAGAGGCTTGTGGCTGTGTCCAGGATCCCTTCCTGCCTCAGCCCAGAGGTGAAGCCACTGGAGGCTGAAGCACATGCTATGCCTTTGTAAAGGGGCAGAATAGGCCACTTTTCACTGTAATACTTACAGCCCTCCAGTCATGCTTTGTTGACCAGTTATAGGTCATCCAACCACTAGCTATACCAGGGATCTCAAACTCAAATCATTGAGGGCCCCATGAGGACTAATACATTGGCCCAAGGGCCACATCATTGCCACCTTTTCATATAAAGGTACAAAAGCCTCCCACCATTACACCCCTTCCATGAGGCCCTGCCTCTTCTCCACTCCTCCCCTGAGCGCGCGGCTCCCCACTCCTTTCCCTCCCTCCTGGAAAGCACCCAGAGGTAGGTAGAGGAGCTTGGTGGCTGGAGGAAATAACTACACAAGCTGCATGTTTGAGACCCCTGAGCGATACAGTGACTTATGTAACTAACCAACACGCTGTGAATTGTGATATTTGAATATTGGCAATGGCCTTTACTAATTTTTTTGTAAGACAAGGTATCTTGCTATGAAATTTGCAAATAATATTACCTAAGGAATAAATTGACAGATTTTCGTGATCTGCTTATGAATTGAAAAGGAAACGAGAGTCAATGAAATTATTGGCTGTAACCGAATTGCTCCTTGACCATGTCAGACTTGCTGCATAGTAGAGGCGCAAGTTCAGCATTAAAGCACTAGCAGAGCTCTTCTGTGAAGCTTTCCCTCTGCCTGCTCATACTATACTTGGCTCCAATCTGTACAATCAACTTGCTGTATAGTCATGCTAACTCAGTGTAGCTCTTTGCCTCTTCCTGGTGGCTGGACCACTTAAGGAGTGAGACTGCTATTACCTGCAACACAATGGTATTAGTCCTTTAACACCAGCAATAGATGCTACGTTTCTTTTGAAACCCAGAGGTCCTGGTTCAATCCCTGCAGATGACTGGTCATGGGGCATGTTATATTTACTACTATAATTGCCTCACAGCTCAAAGCACTCTTTACACATGCACAGTTATCACTGAAGTTAACAAAATCAGGTGAGCATGAGTAGTTCCTCTGATTTACAAAGTGGCCCTTTTGCTATTGGAAATGGCATTCACACTCTTGTGATACAGCACACCAGTTCTTTGAGACATGAGCTTCTAAATCTTTAAAAGAGCAATATTTTATGAAAAGTAAAACAAAGCCCATTTAGAAATCTTGGTAACTAGCATTTTGCATTTGCATTTCTCCTATTGCGGGTAGTGTGGGTGGCTTTTTTTAATTTTAAAGAAGCACATGGAAAAACCTATTCAATTAATTCTTTTTTTTTAAATATGCATAAAGGACACGGTTGGAGGAAGATTTGATGCAACTCAAGCCTTTGTTGGGGAGATGAGCCAGTTCAATATATGGGACAGGGTCTTAAAAGCAGAAGATATCATGAATATTGCTAACTGCTCTACCAACATGCCTGGAAACATCATACCCTGGGTTGATAACAATGTTGACGTATTTGGAGGTGCAACTAAATGGCCCGTGGAGACATGTGAAGAGCGTTTGCTAGATTTATAGCTACAATCATTTTTCTATTTAAGTGCCCCATTTTATTAGGACAATTTCTTGTAAGGTCTGTCACACTTATTTCCCCACCAAATGAATTGGGGGAAAAAATCCTGAGTAAACTACTTGGGTACAAATAAAGCTGGTAGTTCTTGGCATGAATCCTGAAGATGAAAGAGGCACCTGTTGGCTCAAATAGCAGTTGTCTTAAGGCAGATCCAAAGGCACCTATTGAGTTCAATAGGCTTTGGATCTGGTTCTTGCTTGGTACACTAATTCTTCTGGGGGAATATCTCCTGCAAATGTTACCTATATCAAGTGGCAGAATTTCTCCTCCCTGATAACATGTGATACAAACAAAGCACAAAGCTTTTTAAGAGGCAAAACATACACCTTGGTATTGAATCTTCCCCCCCACCTCTATTCAATACTTTCTTTTACAACCTTTTTAAAGAAATTAGGTAATCCTTATACTACATTTACCACATCTTAATTCAACACACCTGAGACCTGCAGATAGTAGCAGAATAGCCACTACCCGCATTACAGAAGGTAACTGCTTTACAATTTAGACAAGCTAGAATTCTTGTCTTGTGGTATGTCATGACCTAAACACTCTGCTTCCTTCCCCAGACCTGAAGAAGAGCTCTGTGTAGCTCACAGGTTTGTACCTTCAACCAATAGAAGTTGGTCCAATAAAAGATAAACACCCCACTCCATCCCCATCTTGTTGCCTCTTTTAGGTCTTGAGAGAGACCATAATATGATGCAAATGCTATTCCACTCCAAATTCAGAGACAGAGCTAGATACTCAGCTGATGTAAATCAGCATAGCTCCATCGATTTCATGGAGCCACATCAATTTATACCAGCTAAGGTTCTGGCCCCCAGTCTGTATGTGTTCCCTCTGCCCCTTCCCAGTCCCATGGGTAAGGTGATGGTTGAACGACTGTACTCCTATTCCATGTAGGTTGATGAGTGTGCTGCATTTTTCTCTCTGAATTCTATCACTCTAGTCTGTTTTTTTTCCTCTTCTAAATACATATAAAATGTTTCTAAGTGAATTTCAGTTTTCTTTTGCTCTGAAAGGCCTTTTTATAAGCAAGTGCCAAAGTTCAATTTCCATTTGCTGAGAATCACTATATATATATTTTTCCAACAAGTCTCTATTGCAGAAACTTCCTGTGTTATGATGGTCCTATGTGCTATGACTAATGTGCTGGCTTTCAATTCTTGTTGATTGTCATGACTTCTGTAAGCATTGAGCTGACTTTATAAAGTATATTTTGTTATGCTTTTTATTCTTTCTCAATACTCTGGAGACAGAGTTGTATTTTCTTGGTATTGGTGACTCTTTAGTTTGTGGCTTGCAGATAACTTTTTCTGGTACAGTACATATGCGAATACGCTTTGATTTAAAGAAAAGTGATTTTTAAAAGAGGAAGTTTATAAAGTTAAATATCATATTTTATTTTTCATGTTTTGAATTGTAAGAATCTCTATAGTGACAGTTCCATTTGTTGGATAAAATTACATAATCCCACTAATATGTAGTATGTTCTTAAAGGAAAAATTCTTATAATTTTTAATTAAAAAATGCACTGTAAAATCAGTTCATTTCCTTTATATTCTTGCAAAGTACCATCTGACACTTCACGGTGCTATGATTTTATTCATATTTTTTAGACATATAAAAAGTTGGTCTTAAATTATATTTCTACTTATATACTTCCTTTATTCCAGAATGACATACAAACTACAGCCCCAGTCTTGCACTGACTGAAGTGTGTATTACACTACACAACCAGGTGACATGTAAAGTCCCTTGCAAAACAGCATTTTCTTTCACTACTGTGACACGGGGAGCCAGACCTAAGTATCAGTGCTGGCATTCACTGTCTCCCACCCTCTCCATGTTCCCATCCATGGCTGGGAGGTCTTGTCTAGGCTTGGGGAGGGAGGAGTGTCGTTTCCTCCCACCCTTCCCTGCACTTATAATGGCATAATTTATCATGTAATTTGCATTGTATTGAGCACTAGTCACAACCCTTCTGTGGTTGTACCAGCCCATGCTGCAGCAAGAGTTCAGAGGGGAAAGCAATGGACGCACCAGAGGGCAGGTAGGCCAAGACCCAGCAGAAATGATTTTGTCCCTGGAGAGGAACAATGAGAGGCAGGGTAAATGCTAGGAGAGCACATGGCCATAGATACTCTCAGGGGAAGGGTAGCAGGTGGCAAATGAGGAGTGAAGAGTGTGCTGCACAGTGTGCTGAGGACAGTGGGCTAATCCCCTTACTCCTATAAAAGGGAGAGGCCTCACAGGACATAAAAGATCTGACACTTTGTAAAGTCTCATGAGAGAGGCCCCCTACAGAGTGAACTAATCAGGAGCAAATTTTACCTACCTCAGAAGGAAGGGCTCAGCATGTTATCCTGTAGCACCCAGGACTGTGCAGTCTTCAATATAAGCCTTAAAACAACAGGTGCCCTGCCTGACATTTCAGCCTCCTCTGTCTCCATGTATATTCTAAAGAATCCGAGTATATAACATGTGCAGCAAATTTTGAAATCTATAGCTAGTAGTTACATGGATCAGAACTGAGTGAAATGATTTGGTGCCCCATGCACAAATTGTTCATCAAATTTTTAGACACAAACTGCAATGAAGACCACAGGGTCTGGCAGCAAGAAATTAAGGCCCCAATCCTGGGCCCTGTGTAGGATACTTGCATTGTGCCGGTGGCACAAAGTAGATTTAAAGCTGGAGGATCCAGACATTGGTACACTCCTCTATACAGGAGAAGCCTCAGCTGGTGTAGAACTGCTATTGCAGCTCTGACACACCCTCCTCATACACCCCGAGCAGGATTCTGGCTGAGGTATCTCTACATCCCAATTTTTCTCAGCTGCCAGAACAGCATTAGGAGTCTGGGAGTAGCCTGGTGTAAATTAGAGCAACCCTGAACAAAACACACTCCAGCATCAGGCAATCCTGGTCAAGATTTAAAAAAATTCCAACCGCAGTTATCAAACAAGACAGCAGGACATTGAGCGGAGGGGCTCACATTCTTCCTTCATCTTATTGGGGTGATAAACAACTGGATCCATCACTCAGGCCACCTGTCTGTCTCTATCCCTCTCTTTCGCCTTCCTTTCCTAATCAAACTGGTAGTTACCTCAGGTCTACTCTGAGACCCAGCCTCTCTCCAAGAAGAGGCTTTCAGGAGTAATGGGTGGAGCTCTGATTCAGATACTCCTCCATATAACTGGGCCTTTGCCCTAAAGGGTAGGCCTAACAATTCGCAGCTAGAACCTTTGGATCCTTTCCATATCTGAGGTAAGCAAAAGCCTGAGTTTCAGTTGGTCCTGTGGGTCCTTATTCAGAAAGGTGCTTTAGCATAGGCCTAACTTTAATCATGGGAGTAATCACATTAACTTCAGTGGGACTAGTCATGTGCTTAAAGTTCAGCACATGCTTAAGTAACTTGCTAAACTGGGGCCTAAATCAGGATATAACACAATTGTGAAATCTATTCCACTAAGCCACCCAGCTCCACCATTCCAAAGTTTGTGGAGCCCTACTGTATGGGGAGGACTTCCTGGAGCATGGGGACAGTGTGGGGAGATAACTGGCTCTCCTCAGCTCTCTCTGCCTTTTCCACACTAATGGGTTGATTTTTCAGCAGCGTCCTACTCAGTGGGAGCTGGTGTGGATAAGCAGCTCTGAAAATCAGGCCCTTACTTGTTGACTGTTTTTTGCACATGTTCCATCTCAGCTGTGCAGTGGAGGGAATGAACAGATTCTAAAACTACTAAGAAGGGGTTGGATCGCATCTCCAGTGCAGAAATCAAAGAACAAAGTGTTAGCATTTTAAAGGAGATCGCTCAATACTCAGGTAAGAGTGCATTCAGGACCCAAACTCTTCCCTAGGATAAATTGACTGCAATGGAATTATAGCAGAGATGGATATGTCTCTGCTTGCCTAAGATAAACAACTGGTATTCCACTGTGTTTTGACTGATTACATAACTAAAATGGTGTTATTTTATATAACGGTTCTTTTCAGCAAAGGCATGACACTGAACAGCATATTATCCACTGAGAGTGGTTTTACATTGTTTGATATATTGTCCTCTAAATTGGTGCAATACTACATTGTTTTATTAAAAGAAAGAAAGTGTATTTATTGCATTTTTAACATTTTTCTTGCATCTAAAAGTGATGGGTATTAATCTGCAGCTCCAGATTCCTGGGAGTCACACATTTTATGTGCATATATAAGCAGATAGCAAAATAGGAGTAAATATTACCATATTCCGGCATCTATATTGTTTATGGAGTGTGAAAATGACATGACAAACTTCATTTCTCAAAAAGCTTTGAATACATGGAAGTAATGACTTATGGGGAGCTGAGTGACAGTTAAAGCACTTGGAACATGCAATAATGCAGATTTCTATAAAATCTGTTCCACTTTAAAACACACACAGCTGTAACTTGCTGTGAGCAAAGAAATGAAAGTACTCATGAGCCAGCCTCTCTCCCTCATATGGCCCCTTTGGGGCTGTAAACTAGTTAGGTCTCTCCAGCTGAAGAGCTCCTTGAGGTGGAACAGTCCTCAGTTGGTTCCTACACGATGTCCATCTCAGCCATGGTGTAAGGTGCACACAGGAGACATGGGTGTGGGGCAGGAATGGTGGGTCAGTAAGAGTATGCTGCTGGGCTCCATTGATCCCCACCTGGCAAATGATCTCTTTCGTGACATCACTCACTGTATGCTCTAGAGCAGCCTTGAGGCTGCTCTAGGGTATGTCAGGACTGCAGCCAGTGTAGAACCAACCCTTGGATCAGGGACCATCTTGTTTGTGGCTCTTCACACTTGGTTTGTCTAGTGGATATTGGGCACAGCAGAGAATCTAGCCCTCAGTGTGTATGTCTAAATGATGTCACTTAATGCTGTGTGGGTTTTTGGCTAATGTGCACGGCATCAGTACGCACAGATCATGTAGGTCAGTTTTTATTTTTTATTTATAAGGGAATTCACTGTAAATTCACTGTCTAGCCAGAGAAGGTTTTTCTGTTCAAAAGATGCAGCCGACTATTGTTACATAGGAAGAGTACTCTTCAAAGGCCCATGTCTGCACAGGTCTTATTGTGAAAGAGAGACATGCTTTCCCACTTAAATTACTGTATGCTCTGTGAATTTTTCTTTCTGGTACTCCATGCAGAACTTGAGCTCACTGCATGCAGCATTAGAGTAGGTGTGGGAGACAGAAATAACGTGATACAAAGATGATTAATTTCTGTAATAAATATTGGATTCTATTCATTTTAGTGAAAGCTTTAAAATTGCTGACTTCCTTAACTTTTGATTAAAAAAAACTAGAACGAAATAAAATTAACATGGCACACATTAAATGGATTAAAAACTGACTAACTGATGGGTCTCAAGTGTAATTGTAAATGGAGAATCAGCATTGAGTGGGTCTGTTTTCAGTGGAGTCCTACAGAAATCGGTTCTTGGCCCTTCGCTATTTAATCTTTTTATCAATTACCTGGAAAAAACATAAAATCATCACTGGAAAAAGTTTGCAGATGTCCCAAAAATTGGGTGAGTGGTAAATAATGAAGAGGACAAGTCAGTGCTTCAGAGCAATCTGAATCACTCAGTAAACTGGGCACAAGCAAACACTTTGCATTTTCATATGGCTAAATGTAAAAGTATACATCTAGGTACAAAGAATGTAGGCCCTACCTGCAGGATGGAGGACTCAATCCTGGAAAGCAGTGACTATGAAAAAGATTTGGGGTTCATAAGCTCCCAGTGTGATGCTGTGGCCAAAAGACCAAAGGCGATCCTGGGATGCATAAACAGGGGAATCTTGAATAGGAGTGGAAAGGTTATTTTACCTCTATTTTTGTATTGATAAATTGCATAGTCGATTACTCAACCACTTTGGTTTGTTATGACATATATTCAAGAGACCAAATAACCAGTATCAGGTGTATTGCTATACGCCAATAATAATATAGTACAGGAATACAATACCAGTCTCTGTGAAGCTGTCTTGGGCAGTGGTGTTACATTCACCTTACATGCCAGGTGTGCTCCCAGAGTTACACCCCTCAAGCCCTCTTTTTATGCCCAACCTGTTTACAATTCCAGTGTGAGGTGGAAAACCTCGCATGCCACAGAGCTTAAGACACAGCTCAGTTTTTTCCTATTCAAAATCAGACACTATTAGGGACAGAAAAGTGGCTGTTCCCAAATCATTCCCAGAAGGTTGGAAGCAGAAGGCCCGGTGCAACCATTTCAGTGCCTAGAGTCCTGAAGGAGGCTTGGGCTAATTCATGTGAGTATCAGGTCTTCATTTGATGCTATGTATAATGGCTTCTAGCCAGAGAAGCAGATAGTGAAGTTTCTGGTTAACAAAGTGGAGCAGAGCTGGACTCACTTCAAAAGCACACTCTCACTAGCAGGCAGGACACTGAAGGGCTTGGAGTTTATTTTTGGCTTTTGTTTTAAGCAAGGAGTCAGGTTCTTTATGGCCAATTATAGGTGGTTGGGAAAAACAGACAATACAATCATCCTTTTTTCCATTGAAGAAGCTGTTAGTTACAGTTTAGAGAGTGCACATAGTCCTAAGAGATCAAATTATTTATGGTAGTGCGTTAATTAGGGTTTCTCAAGGGTCATCAGGTCTTGGAACTGGTTCCAGCTTCAGGGGTAATTATGACAGGTAAATACTTGCAGCACAAAGATATAGTCTAGATGGAAAAAGTCACCCATATACTGGTACATCCAGGATTGTTTTTGGCTGGGTACGGTATCCTTTGTCACACCTAGGAAAAGAGCTATTCATGAGGTGGTGAAAGGAGCAATCAGGACTTGCCAGCAGAATTGAGACTGGGCAGATCAAACAACCTTCTGTTAGTCATTGTCCATCAAAGCAATTCTGGAGGAGTTCCACGATCAGATTCCACTACCAGTTACGCTGGTGTAAATCTGAATTATCTCCACTGACACCAAGCCTTTACCATCACTCCCATTTTCCCACTCACCCATGACTTCTGATTTACACCACCACTGAACTTGGCCCAGTGGGCATAACTTATAGTGGGACTTAAATATGCTGAGTACATCTTAAATGCAGTGTTCAAATATTTCATTTCAGTCTCTTAGAAACAAAGCAGGCCTGATTCCTCTCTCCCTTACCCCGGTCTCACAGCAGTTTAATTCCAGGGACCTCAATGGCATCAGGGCCGGTGCTTCCATTTAGGCGACCTAGGCAGTCGCCTAGGGTGCCAGGATTTGGGGGGGTGGCATTTTGCTGCTCTTGGCGGCAATTCGGCGGTGGAGGGTCTTTCTGCGCTCCCAGTCTTCGGCGGCAATTCTGTGGCGGGTCCTTCACTCACTCCGAGACCCGCCGCCGAAGTGCCCCAAAGACCGGGAGCGCGGAAGGACCACCCCCCTCCCGCCGCAGAATTGCCGCCAACAACCGGGAGTGCAGAAGGACCCCTGCCTAGGGCACCAAAAACTCTGGCGCTGCTCCTGAATGGCATTCTTCCTGGTTTACACTAGAGTCAGCTCCATGTTTTGTATATTTCACTCCTTGGACTTCTGTCTCTCAGTTTACAAGCATTTGGCATTGTTCAATTATGCTGCCATGGTTACCCAGGCATCACTGACTCTACGGGTCAGCTAGGAACAGGGCTTTATACTCTGGATTCAGGATCGAAGGTAAAGACTGTGTGCAGGTCTCCTTTTTTTAAGTTATGCCCTGGTCTCTAATATATTATACAGAAGATGCTGTCTTTTGTCTACGTTGGCGATTTAAAAAAAAACAGGACAATATTTCCTTCGGCTCAACCCAATTTAATTAGCAGTTTGGGGTGCTTTGATGTGTTTGGGTGCTCAACTTGAGACATCTAAGAGTGAGATTTAAGCCTCCCAATGCTGGGCTGCTGTGGAGAAGCCTGCAGCCTAACTTAGACAGCCCTGGGTGTCCGTCTAAGGGTTTGTCTACACTGTGAGTTTGGGGTGTCATTCCCAGCTCCAGGAGCCATACCCGTGCTAGCTCTGATCGAGCCAGTGCACTGAAAATAGAGTGTAGCCGCGGTGTAGGCATACCCTAAGTTAATGTAGCCCCTATGAGATGTGTCCTGCAGCAGGGCTTGAAAGTGGCCCTTGAAAGACAACTTTATGGGTTTCTTCCCAGTTTCTGCACTGGGAACCCCCTTTACATGGCGCTGGTCAATTTACCCAGCTGTAACAGGGGTGAGAATCACACTCTGACTCAATGGCAGAATTCCCACTGAGTTAAATGTGAATGAGATCAGACACTAGGCTTGCTGTTGTTTGTTATGGTAAGTCTAGGCATACTGGTAAAAACAAGTTACAAGGATGAAATGAAAAATATACTGTGATGTTAAATCACAGGGGAGAATGGGTTACACTGAATCACCCAGGCTCTGTTATGTTCTTTGTTTTTGTTTTTTTTTTAAATTCTGACACCTGGTAATTTTGAAGACTGCATGGTGCTGGAGTGGCAATTCTTTAAAGATAGGTTACACACGTTAAAGGGGGAATATGCCAGTGTTGTTGAGTACAATAATTATCACTGCAAAGCATCAGAAAGAGGCCAAATGCATTACAAATAGGAATTTATATAAACTCACTACAGAAATAAAAAAGGAAGGCGATTAATTTTTACCAAAATGTTTAGTTTCCATCTAATTTTTTTCTCTTCTGGTTGTTTTGTGGTGAACAGGACGGCAATTTGGCTTTGATCTGCATTCTGGGTGCCAGGGAGCTTTTCTGATTCCTTGGTTTATGTTTGTTTTTTGGTTCTTTTGCTGGATGCTGTGAAATTGCTGAGCTCACTTTCAGGCCTGGAGAAGGAAGCCTGGTCGTAATTTATTTGTTAAACGCTTTCTATGCAAGGTTTTGGTTTTTGTGAGCATTTTGAGAGTCCGAGTTTGCTGTCATTTGGAGTGGGAAAGTAAAATAAAAGCAAAGGCCCTGTAATTAGTAATGGGAAAGTGGCCATTAACATTTAATGGGAGCAGGATTGGGCCCCAGAGTCCTGTTCTGTGTCAGTATGCATAGGAGCAAACCCCACACAATGGTGAGGGATGTTAATTTTAGTAGCAGCTATTGATCTGAGAGGTGGCAGTTTTCTTTACATAATTTTCCCAGCTTATAGTAGCCATATTATCACAACTGGAAAAAAAATGAAAATCCAAACCATCCAAAATGAAATAACATAATCCATTATATTAAGAATGGAAAAAAATTATGAAGAGAACCAGTGACTGTGACAATATTAAAAATGTGATAAGGGAAAAAGCTGTCTCTGAACTCAACAGTAGAAGTCAGAAATAATGGCTGTTTGACGGGCTTTTCAGGACACATCTAAATCATTCTGATCTTCATGGGTACAGAAAGAACTGTCTCTCACTCAGACTTTGCCTGAAGGTCAGGTTCATGTTTTGGGAAACAATACTGCAGCAGCTGGCTTCAGACACATTTGTTTTCATTATACTATCCCATGGGCTGGGGAAAAAATATCTTGTAATTACTGGAAATATGATCGTTTGCTTTTCCAGAGACAGACCAGAGCACTGCAGAGCCATCTGAATTGAATAAAGGCCAAGGTGAAAACAGGTTGTTGTAGAAATCAGTGTCAGACTTGCAAATGCTATTTGTACTGTCTGAGGGTTGTGTCACTTGTAAAATCCTTCTTCAGCTATTTCTGTGTTCAGTGGTACAAGGAAAAGGTTTTGACTGCACAAGACTGACACGTCTACCATTAAAATGTAAATCAGCATAGCTCTGTCACTCAGAGATGTGAAAAACCCTGGTGTAGACACAGCTAGGATGACAGAAGTCTGCTCCCATCTACCTACCTACCACCAATCGGAAAGGTGCAGCAGGGCTGGCCTTACCATGAGGCGAACTGAGGTGGCCGCCTCAGGTGCCAGACTGTGGTCGGGGCGCCACTAGGACCCAGAGTGTAGAAAATTGTGTCTGCTGCTGGTGCATATATATTCTCTCTGCTCTAGATGCACAGAGATGGTGGAGTGTTGTGCTGGAGGAAGAAGGGCACAAGAGACATAAGCAGGCAGGAGAAAAGATGAGAGGGAATAACAGAAAGTAGCAGGAGCTGCAGGGAGAGAGAGGAGGAGGAGGAGCCTCTTATGTACCTCTCAATCAGTCCAGGCTCCTGGGGCTGCTAAACACCAGCTTCTCAGGGAGCTTCCTGTTTCCTGCTGCTTCCCTGAACCCACTTGAGGAGAACGGGCAGTCAACTGAAGTAGTAGGAGCCAGTTAGGCCCTTAGGACACTGATATCTTCCCTCACTCAGGCCCTGCTACCAGCCTGCTTATTTGTCCCCTTCAGCTGAGTGTTGAGAGCCACTCTAGCTGGCACAGAACAGCAGTCATGAGTGAAAGAAGAAAACACCCCTCTTGGGCAGCATTCAAAAAAAGAAAGCAAGCAAAGGAAGCTTTTCTATCTAAGCAGGAAGGAGCTCTCCTGAGATACATAGACACAAATGTTCACGGTGAGCCTTCCGGCCCCAGTGAGTATGTGAATGGTAAGGAAATGCCTGATCTTCCAATTAGTCAGAGTGCAGGTGACCTGGCAGTACTGCAGCATCCATATCTCCATCTCAAAAGGATGTAACCATGCACATTCCTGAAGAAAAGTTTAGATCAGAGTAGAGTGTGGTGGAGGCACAAGAAACAGCTGCTGCTCAGTTTAGTTCCTTAAGCAGTAGACTGAGGGACTTCCTTGTACTGCATGGGCCACAGGAAGTGAAAAACTTCATGTTCCCCAAAGACAATGAAAACAGAAGTTTCCATTCAACATATTACTGGCGTGAAACCCCCAATGGTGACAAAGTGGAGAGGCCATGGCTTATGTACTCAAAAACCCAGAATGCTGCATACTGTTTTTGTTGCAAATTCTTCCAGTCTAATATTCCAGCCATACTGGGTTCCACAGGAACAAAGGACTGGAAAAATCTGGCTAGAAATCTGGCATGCCATGAGAAGGCAGCAAATCACCAGAGAGCATTCCACAGGTGGAAAGAGCTTGAGATGAGACTAAGGTTAAAGGCCACCATAGATGATCAGCATCAAGAGAAGATTGCATCAGAGTCTCTTTACTGGCAAAATGTTCTGGCATTGTGTGAATACTTGCTACCCAAAACCTAGCACTGCGTGGCACTTGAGATCAGCTGTATGTGCCAAACAATGGAAACGTCCTTAAAATTGGGGAGCTGATGGTTGAGTTTGATGCTGTACTCCAGGAGCATCTAAGAAGTCACTACCCAAGAAATGTACTGGAGTGATAGAGCTAATGTGCCACCCCGACTCAGGGCGGATAGGGCTAGACTGTAACTTTCAGCTGATCAGATAGTAATGTGATACAATTTGATGGATCTTTAAATATAGGATAAAATAGAATTTTTTTGCTATCAAATTAACTCTTATTGTAATTGCTTAAGCTTACCCATACCTAAGAGTAACTTCTTGGATTCTTAGATAATGATGACTGTCATGCTTCAAAGATGGTCACATTGGCCTCTACTTCACCTGTCATCCCCTTCCTCCCCCCCCCGGATATTATTACTTTCAGTTTTAACAAAAACAGGGAGTGAGAAAAGAATTATTTACAGACTGAGACTAGATAAGAGCTGAGCTACTAAAATAGGAAAGGAGAACGGAAATGGACTTGAAATATAACAGAATCCAAATTATTAAAGAGACCAACCAAAGCAAAACTAGGCTGAAATATAATGATAACCAAGGGCCTGATCCAAAGCTCATTAAAGCCTATTGACTTCAATGGGCTTGGGATCCGGCTCAATGTCTCCATCTAAAATCTTTTATTCATTGTCTCTCTATTTGAGAAGCAGAGTAACTGCCCTGAAGCACTGCTTCAGCAGTCAAACCCACAGCTTGAGCTATTGTTCACACTCTGAGGGGGACAACTGAGGCTGTCTCTGTAGCACACTAGCACTTTTGTCGGTAAAACTTTTGTCGGCCAGGGGTGTGGAAAAAACACACCCCTAACCAACATACATTTCACTGACAAAAGCACAGGTATGGACAGTTCTATGTTAGTGGGAGATGCTCTCCTGCCGATAGAGCTACCGCCGCTCATTGGGGGTGGTTTAATCATGTCGATGGGAATGCTCTCTCCCGCCGACATAGAGCGGCTACATAAGAGACCTGACAGCAGTGCAGCTATAAGGTCTGTAGTGTAGACATAGCCTGAGCCTTTTAATCTAAGCGCTAGCCCATCAATCCACTCACCAGACGAACCTGGGACTTTGCTGCTGCTTCAAAGCAAAGGATACACGCAGACACCCTTAAATGATGCTCTTTCCTTCCCAGGCATCCTTCACAAATTGGCATCTTGCTAGCTTCCTTGGCAACTAGTGTGCAATCTGTGTACCATTCCATTAAACTTCAAGTTGCCTTAGTTCATCGCTATCGTCTGTCATTTTTAATGATCCAAATTTCCTAGGTGTGGCCTGAGCGAATGCTGTGCTCTCATACAGATCTGAGCGGCTTTAGCACCAACTTCATCATCTGTACAGAATTATTTTCTGCTTACGGCCCACTGGTGCGTATCAATATATTAATTAGTCCAAACAATTGAGTGCCCAGATGCCTGACCATCACTATGTATGGTGGATTAAAATGAACCAGAAGAAATATTCAAATGTCACTCAGGATGCTCTGCCTCATAAAACAAGGGGATTAGATATGGTGAATTTCTGGTAATGAAAGCAGGCAATCACGTTCCCATCACATAATCCGCTTAAAAGGCCCTAGATTCCAGAGAGTGGAACTAAAATAACTTGACCTACCTTGGTCCTGTAATCTTTAAATACTGCTTAACATCTGCTGTTCAGCACTTGGCAATAATATTTATTATGAGTTTTTAATAACATGCTCTGTATCCAGCGTTTATATTAATTAACAATACACATATACACACACAGACAAAAAAACTTCATTATACTAGGGTTCAGACTGAAACGAGGCATTTGTGATTTGAGGGAAACAATCACAGAAGAAAGCTGCAGCTGAAAAAATCCAAAGAAAACAGGGAAGCCATGAAATACATAGGACTTGTGGCTTGCACGGCAGCTCAGAGCAGGGAGGTGATGCAAGGTGTCTGCTTTCTTCCCTTCAGTGACTACACTCATTTTATGTAGCAGCACCAAGGAAGGGCCCCATTATGTCCCCTCCTGCTCATGTGGGTACATGGGATCATGAGACAGAGCAATTAACACCACTCAGCTCCAACACCAGCTGAACAAGTATCCATTGCAATTCAGGCCGCATAAACTTCCCTGAAACGATAGTTAAACGAGGGGAAAGCAATTAGGGAAAGCTAAAACCCAGCTGAAATGTAAACGAGGTCATCTATGAATCAGTTGATGAACAGCCCGATCCTTTTCCTATTGCCAGAAACATTCAACTACTATGGTGTGGAATTCATAGATTCGTTGCATTTACATAAGAACATAAGAACGGCCGTACCGGGTCAGACCAAAGGTCCATCTAGCCCAGTATCTGTCTAGCGACAGTGGCCAGTGCCAGGTGCCCCAGAGGGAGTGAACCTAACAGGCAATGATTAAGTGATCTCTCTCCTGCCATCCATCTCCATCCTCTGACAAACAGAGGCTAGGGACACCATTCCTTACCCATCCTGGCTAATAGCCATTAATGAACTTAACCTCCATGAATTTATCCAGTTCTCTTTTAAACGCTGTTATAGTCCTAGCCTTCGCAACCTCCTCAGGCAAGGAGTTCCACAAGTTGACTGTGCGCTGCGTGAAGAACTTCCTTTTATTTGTTTTAAACCTGCTGCCTATTAATTTCATTTGGTGACCCCTAGTTCTTGTATTATGGGAATAAGTAAATAACTTTTCCTTATCTACTTTCTCCACATCACTCATGATTTTATAGACCTCTATCATATCCCCCCTTAGTCTCCTCCTTTCCAAGCTGAAAAGTCCTAGCCTCTTTAATCTCTCCTCATATGGGACCCATTCCAAACCCCTAATCATTTCAGTTGCCCTTCTCTGAACCTTTTACGGCCAGCAGGGACCATTAGATCATCTAGTCTGATCTTCTGTATAACAAGGCCCATTAAATTTCATCCAGTTACTCTGTACTAAGCCCAATAACTTGCATTTGTCTAAAATATATCTTCTAGAAAGGCATCCGGTCTTATTTTGAAGACAATGAGAGATGGAAAATTTAACATTTCCCGGAGTAATTTATTTCCATGTTTCATCACCCTCATGATTAAAAATATGTGCTTAATTTCTAATTTGAATTTGTCTGGTCTCAGCTTCCAGCTGTTGGTTCTGGTTCTGCCTTTCTCTGTTAGATTAAAGAGCCCTTTAGTATTTGGTATTTGCTGTAATCAAGTCACCTCTCAATTCTTGTTTTTGATAAGCTAACCAGATTCAGCTCTTTAAGACTCTCACTGAAAGGCAAGGGTCTTAAACTCAATTTACCTTCGGGCCAGGGCCAGTCCTCAAATCCTCCCAGCAGGCCAATAATGTCACTGAAGATGGTGTTCAGAAAAGAAAACTTTTATATTGCATTTTTATTTCAAAATAATAAAACTGTCATACGACTTTGTACAATTCTTTGCCTGCCAGAGAGTTTTTAGTGTTTGCCAGATACCTGGCAACACTTCAGTTCTGTCAGGTATATCTCCAATTATTATTATATCAACAAACTATCTCCTAGAACTGGAAGGGACCTTGAAAAGTCATCAAGTCCAGCCCCCTGCCTTCACTAGCAGGACCAAGTACTGATTTTGCCCCAGATCCCTAAGTGGCCCCCTCAAGGATTGAACTCACAACCCTGGGTTTAGTAGGCCAATGCTTGACGTTTGGCCTCAGTGACGGAGCCATTGAAACCTTCAGGATTGCAGCAAGGTGTGCATTAGATAGTTGTGTTTGGTCCACTTTCCCACACTCCATGCTCTGCTGACTGGAGGACCTTGCTGGGCTGGGCCTCCTTGGGCACAGAAGCGGCTGAGGAGGAGGCACAGTCATGGTCTGCCCACTGGTCAGATGCCGGGGGTGAGGAGCATGGCTACTACCCTAAAGAGATGGGGCAGTGGGTGGTTCTAACCCTCCCTGTGTGTCTGGGATTATGCTCCCATCAGGTTCAGTGCCTCCTGGTGCTCCTGCTGAGATGGCCACCTTGCAGCCCATTTTCCTACCCTACCCTTTTCCCTCGCTCCCTTGGCCTCATGCCACCCTGGCTGACTCTGCCCGGCAACTAGTGGCACTGCCTCCATGGCTGACTCTGCCTGGCGACTCTGTCCCTCTCCCCCAGCCAATGGGAGCTGGGGAGGGCGGTGCCTGCGGCAGACAGAGCTGGCAACATGGCTGCATCTCTCCTGTCCACTCCCTTCCTGACGCCCGCCCCCCCCCGCCCCCCCCCCCCCGGGCTGGCAGCCACAAGGGCTGGATAAAAGAACTTTTAAAAAAGTTTCTGTGGGCTGCAGTGGGGAGGTTCTCGGGCTGCAGATGGCCCATGGGCAGGGACTTTGAGACCCCGGCTGTAAGGTATTTTCTCCAGCCCTAAAATAATTGTTTTGGCTCTTTTCTGCACACTGTCTAATATTTCAATATTGGTTTTAAAATGTGAACACCAGAACTGTGCACAGCATTCCATATTGGTCTCACCAGTGCCATACACATAGGTAAAATCACCTCCCTGCTCCGACTCACTATTCCCCTGTTGCTACATTCAAGAATCGCATTAATGCTTTTTGTGACAGCATTGCCCTGGGACTAATATTAATTTGCTTGTCCACTATGGTCCCTAAATACTTTTCAGAGTCACTGATTTCCAAGATACAGTTTCCCCCATTCTGTAGGTGTGGCCTGCATGCCTTGTTCCTAGATGTATAACTGCATTTGGCTGTAATACTAAAATCAGCTTACTAAGTGATCCAAATCTCTCTGTATGACTGTCTTATACTCATTATTTACCCTTTCACCAATCTTTGTGTCATCTACACATTTTTATATTTACTTCCAGATCACTGATGACAATATTGAATAGTATTGGGCCTAATTCTGATCCCCGAGGAACCCCACAAGAAATAATGCTCATTCGATGATGATTTTGCATTGATGACTACTTTTTGAGACATATCAGTTAGCCAGTTCTTAATCGATTTACAGGTGCCTTATTTGAAACCACAATAAATACACTAAAAGTTAAAATCTCAATTTTTTTTTAGCAGCAGCAAGTTTTTCCTCTCAGCATTTCCCTGAGAGCAGATCAATACCTATTCTCTTTTATTTTGTCATTTTTCAGTAGCTGGATAGCTTAGGTAACCCGATCAATAAAATGTATACTGTTTCCCCTCCCCTGGTAGGTCTCCAAATTGACCTTCTGCGCGGGAGTTCTATAGGGAACTCAGGTTTCTGTATGGAATATCAACTCAATATTTCTCTTTGAAGTCTTTTACCAATCATTCTTTCTTTTCTTCTTCAGCTTTATGTGTCCTTAGCTCTTTCTTTCATGGGGATTTGAATGCATGTAGCATCTTGCATCTTTATTAAATGCCATGGGCCTCATTCTGATCTCAGATGGGCCCTGATTTAGGAACGCACTTAAGCACATGCCTAGCTTTAAGCACACGGATAAGTGTTTTCCTGAATTGGGGACTTAGATTGGTTTTGCACCAATAATTTCCAGGACTTTATTCCTGTTTTATTCTGGTGTCAGAAGGAGAATCAAACCTTATGCTTTTTAAGGAACCCTCCAGCCTGCGAATTGTGCAATTTCCATGTAAAGGTTCAAATTCTGCAGAATAACTTCACTGAAGTCAATGATGCTTTTTGTAAGTTTGCTGCTGCATGCCATCCCAGAAGCAGCTACATTTAAGTGATGTCATATGTTTCCAGTTTCAAAGTGCTTTAGGTACTATGTATGTATACATCATATGCATAAACTAGCAATTTATGTTAATATACCCTGGATTTTTAAGTATCTAATGTATTAATTAAGAAACACTATTGTCCTGATTTCCTTTTCTCTGACACTGGTGTAAATCAGGAGTGACTCCAATGTAAAACTGGTGCAAGTCAGAAGAGAATTGGGTCCTCTATATGGTAAAAGTGTGTAAACCAAAGTTTCAAATCAGTTTGTGTCATATGACAATGGTAAAGAATCACTGAAAGTCACTTCCTTCTAAATGGTGAAGAAAGAGCTTTCTTTGAATAAGGAAAACAATTGTTCCTAAAACTATTGTCTCCTGCAGGGTTTCTGCCTAGACCAGGAGTTTCATGCTGTTTCACACCCTGAACCACTTCTCATTAGAGTGATTATTGCATTTAAAATTGTGTGGGATGCTCTCCCCACCATTTACGATCCCACAGCATCCCTGTGGCAAAGGCATGAATTACGGACATGAGAAAGTTACACTAGGAAAGTATTTAGTGTCTGTTTAGCTGTCTTTTAATGAAATGCAGCAGCTAAAGACAAGGAGGAGAACCAGAATTACTAGCCAGCTGACAGCACATCCCCAGCAAGTGCTCAGCAGAGTCTCTGTGGTTCTCAGAACGCAGTTTGGGAAGTCCTAGTTCTACTGTTAGGGTCCTCATTACTGTAGAATCTGAGCACCTCACAGTTCTAATGCACTTATCCCCACAACACCCCTGTGAGGTAGGTGAATTGAGGTTCTGGTAGCTTAAATTAATTGCCCCAGCTCACAAAGGAAGTCTGTGGCAGCACAGGGAATTGAATCCATGTCTTCCAAGGGTGGAAAACTGCGTTAGCATTATATGCTATCACTTTAAATTCTATGGGGTTTTCCTGGTCCTGTGTGCAGGATAGTGGGTTCTGTAGGGAGGCATGCAAGTTGGGGTCTTTAGCAGAAAGTCTGCAAAGAGCCAGCCTAAAGCAAGATAGAGTGAATTGAGCCTCCCTTAGGGAGCAGCCTGCTTTGTCTCTCTCTTTCTTTTTGGTTCCTGGCTGTTGTTGTGCTGGGATTCTGAGAAAAATTAGTGTTATATTGCAGCTTCCAGAAAGAGTATTTTATACCTCCCTGTGTGTATGCCATAACATAACACCAAATCTCAGGCCAGTTCTCCAACTGTTGGGTGTTCCTTGCACTTGATGAGAGACACGAGCATGCACATGAAGAAGTTAGCCCTAAACCTGTCAAGTGAAAATCAACATCTATCCCTCCGATCAGTGCTAGGCATGTGGCCCCCAATGATTTGCAAGAAGATATTTGACAAATTAACTTCATGGCTGTGTGATCCGCCTATCTTAATCTGTATGCCTTGACAAGTATTATTTTGTCATTCTAGTTGAAGATGAATGCTGGACTTCATCCCTCTGTGCACAGCATTCTTTGTTGTTACTCGGAAGTCTTTTATAAATTCCAAATCAATAACACTTTAAAAAATAAAAAAGGATCCAATAGCAATAAGTCCAGTTGCAGACTTAATCAGATCATCTTTATTTGAGTTGTAGACTTTGTCTCCTCAAGATGTTCTTGCCCAACAAAATCAATATGGACACAAGTAAAGTCAATTCATTTTCAGGCCCCAAGCACTGCAAAAGTGGTGACTGGAATTTGGGACGGGATTGAGGGATTCTGCCATCTACATTAGCTGTGTGAGTGAAATCGCAGAGATAGGATCAGACCACAAAACACTGAGGCAGATTTCAAACACTTGAATGTTTGGATCGGGAGTGTTAGTTTTTCCTCTCACAGAGACAAAGCCATTTAAAACTGAGGCTCTAGATACAGGTTTCAGAGCCAGCATTTTGAGCTGATTTCTCACTGTTAAGACACAGAAGAGTTCCTGGTCTTGAGGAAAGGGTTAGCTCTGAAGAGGTGGGATGGAGACTGGGGAAAGAGAGAATATGGTCTGATTTTTTTTTTTAAATTCTCCTATAAATATTTGCCTGTTTTGGGGGCTAACTCTGATCTCACTTACCTGGGCTTTATACCTTTGATTTCAATGGAATTACTCCTGATGTACATTAGGGGAAATCAGAATCAAGCTTGATTCTTGCCAAACCAGAGTCTGCACACCTTCTTTTGTATATAGTTGAACCCTACTCTCTCCACCAAACCTCAGAGTGAGTGTGACACTTCCCAGCAGTACAAGGTCTGTGAAGCACCTCACCACCATAAGTGTGGGAACTAGAGGAACGGGGGAGGGGGGAGCTTGAGCACACCTGGGTTTTACATGGGGCTCTGCTTCCAGTCCTGCACATGGGGGCCCGGCTGCTGGCCCCATGCCCAGGGCTCTGTATCCACGCCCAGCTATGGCCCTAGCCTTGGCCCACTTACCCCTGTCTGTGTCCCCCGCCCCATCCCAGAACCACGGCCCTGCTCCCTCCCCAGCTCTAGAGGCAGACGAGCATGGATAGGAGTAAGGGGGGGGAGCATGAGGTAAAAAGCTAGGGACCACTGGCTTTCAGCACCCCCACTACAAAGTGTTCCAGCATCACTGCTCACCACCATCTGCCCTTAGCATGAGAGTCTTATCTGCACCTGCTGTACACCAGCTCCCTGACTCCACCAGCCTTTGGCAACACAAGCCCTGCCTTGCAGGCCTTGTTTTCTCTGTATAGGTTAGGGATAGGCACACACTGCCCCCTGTGTCCTCTGACTGTCCTCTAGAGTGCTCAGCCTTTGATCCACTGAACACACACGGAACCTTTACTCCCAAGGGAATAGAAATTATGAGATTCAGTTCAGGGTCACCACTCCACTTAACACAAATACTTAGAAGTATTCATAGTGAAAACAAGATAATACAAGTTCATTATAAAAAAAACCCAAAATTCAGATGATGTAAGATTATTGGACACAAATGGTTACATATAAAACAATATCATATCATGCTTTCCAGAGATAAAACTTAACTGAGAAGACATTCCCTGTTTCCCAGAGGATAGTTTATCACAAATCCTGGCCTCAGCATTTTCAACCAGGATGGCTGAGAACCCCCTTTCATAAGTGTGATTGAGATATCCACACCACATAAGGCAGAGCCCTACGTGCTGGAACTAGGGGTGCTACTTCACCCCCTGGCTTGGTTTCCATCATACACAGGGTTTATAGTTTGGGTCAATGACTCTCAGCACCTCCACTATACAAATTGTTCCAGCACCCTTGGGCAGAACAGGTTATTAGGCTGATTAATCTGATAGCCTGCACCTGGGTGAGAGCCAGAGCCTGAAGCACTAGTTGATGATGAAGCCTAGCTGGGCAGGGGCTTGTAGAAAGCCAGCAAGCTAAGACTGGAAGGGGGCTGCAGGTAGTCTGTAGTCACTCCTGGGGAGAAGAGAGGTATGTTTGGGGCTATGGAGGCTGTCATGAAGCCAGAGATAGTGTAGTCTGTAACTCCTTCCTGAGAGCGGGGAGTTTGGGCTTGTAAACTCAGAGGAGGTCCAGAAGATAAAGAGGGAAGTAGGAAGAAGTCCAGGGAAGTAGCAACAGGATCTGGGAGCTAGCAGGCTATAGTTGTCAAATATAAGGTCCCTGGCCTGGAACCCAGAGTAGTGGGTGAGCCTAGGTTCCCCTATTAGCTGCTGGGAAAGCAGCACTGGACTTGGCCTTGGGCTGGAAGGCTGACTGGAATGGCCAATGGGACTTTGATACCCTGGAAGGGGAGAGCTATAGTGATCTGGTTGGAGGGCTGAGTCATGAAGAAGGAGCACCCTGAATCCCAGAGAAAGATTGACACCACACAGTGAGGAACTGGCAGATGGAGGCATCAGACTGGTGGAGAGTTAATTCCCAAGGTGGCCAGAAGGAGGTGCCCTAGTGGTAAGTACCCTGTGGAAATAAGATCAAGCCTGCTGGCAGCTTGTCTTCACAGACTGAAGGATGCCAGAGTGTCCCTGTGCACCTCCAGATATACCAGACTGTGCTTTGAAAATAGGGTCCCTCCCATGCCCCCCACTACCTCTTCCTTCGGAAGTCTCTGAAAGCTCTATATTAGCATGTGAGTCTGTATCCTAATAGACTTCCATTGGTCTGCCAGGAAGATAGATCTCTCCAGGCAGGAGACCCTTATCTCAAGGTGTGCTACCTCTGAGTGATGTGTCCTTAACTACAAGGCCTAGAGAAAATACGTGTGTGTGTGTGTGTGTGTATAATATATAATCTCAGAATGATTATGGTGAGCAGTGTGACACAGGCTTTCATTAGAGACCCTAAATGGCACACTTGTGGTGAACCCAGGCTATCCCTGTACCTCTACCTATCCTTGTTTCCTCTGCCAGTATTGCTACATCTTGATTGCTA
The DNA here is from genome assembly GCF_016161935.1 of Mauremys reevesii. Taxonomy (NCBI): domain Eukaryota; kingdom Metazoa; phylum Chordata; order Testudines; family Geoemydidae; genus Mauremys; species Mauremys reevesii. The sequence continues at coordinate 70,854,915 of NC_052632.1, forward strand.
TTCGAGGATCTTTTAAGCCTAACAAAAAGCTGTATGCAACTCTGTTGAACATACTGTTCTTTTGTGCAGCTCACATTAAGCAGTAAATAATATAACTAAGCCTTCACTGTATGGTCTTGTTGTCTTATTAATATTCACTTGAAAAGAATGAAGACTAATGTTGAGAGATGGATTAATAGATTCAATAGAGCTGGCTTGAAAAACTTCACATTTTTTTATGAGAAAAAAGGGACACTTTTCACTAATGCTTTTTGCAAACTTTTGACCTAGGATTTTGACCTAGGATTAGTGTGTGTGTGTGTGGGGGGGGGGCTTGTGGGTGTTCTGGGTTTTTATTTTTTTTTCTGGGGTAAGGAGGGCAAAGGCAATTGCTTATCTTCTCTTTTGGTCTGCCTAGATATTTAAGGTATTGGGTCCTGATTCTTAAGCACCTGCCTACATTTAAGCACATGAGGAGTCCTCTTGAGTGAAACTATACATATGATTTCAGGGGAACTGTGCCCCTTGCTCAATCATGGTCTTTGTTATGCATCCATCACTCTAGTGCCTGGGTTCTTAGAGTGAGGCTGTATATGTTTAGATTGTGGCTTTAAATTTAAAAAAAAATTCTTTCCTTCCTAGCTAAGTACTCAGCCCATCCTCTGGAAGTTGCAATCAATGGTCTGAAAACACTACTGTTGCTTAATAAATAATTAAACTTGAGAGACAGTAAGCTGGAGTTAATTAGGACACAGTGTCACCTTTTTACTAGGCCTTTTACAAGTGTTCCAGGAAAACTCCTTCAGTATATATAGGGCAAGACTCACCAGAACATTCTGGCTGCTTTGAACCACTCTGCAATGTAAACCAGCCACAAACCTATCTGAACAGTCTGGTTAAGCTGGGTTTATGGCCACTTTGAGTCACAAGAACAGTGCACAGCAGTTATGGGCAGTCTGGTCCATGCTATACCAATGCCTGGTGCTCTAGAAGAGCAATTCTCAACTGGGGTTTGGGGCCAGCTGAGGGGCTGCGAGCAGGTTTCAGGGGATCCACCAAGCAGGGTTGGGATTAGACTTGCTGGAGCCCAGGGTGGAAAGCTGAAGCCCCACTGTATGGGGTAGAAGCCTGAGGCCCTGAGTCCCACCACCCAGGGCTGAAGCCGGAGCAACTTAGCTGTGTGGGGCCCCGGGCAGTTGCCCCGCTTGCTACCCCTTAAAGCCTGCCCTGGCTTTTAATCTACTGGAGATGCAGAAAAACAGTTGTGGCATAGGTGGGCCATGAAGTTGTGTTAGCATATTGAGGGGGCCTCAGAAAGAAAAAGGTTGAGAACCCCCGATCTAGACCATGGAAGTCCTGGGTCACTGCCCCCATCTTTCTTTCAAGGTCATATTTTTCCCATTTATGTGAATTGACATTAAGAGCTCTTGTTCAATATTATCCCACCCTCTTCTCCTTGGTCAGCCCTGAGGTCCAACACCATAAGGATGCTCTTCTAAGAGATGCTTAGCTGGTCTGTCCCCTTAACTACATGCTCTAACAACCACTGGAGGTGTTTGGATTTTACTATGTTTACTATGCATAGTTCACCATACTATACAACTTTCTTTCTCTTAATGATTATATAACTAATATGTGATCCTGCAAGATAACGTCATCTGGCTGAAACTCTGTGCACAGGTGGAGCCACAGGGGCTTAGATGGATCTGTGAAGTCAAACACTTGCAGGATCAGGGATATAATACACAGAATATATTCTATCTGCTGCTACTGAAGGAAAAAAACACTGCTGCTGAGAGAAGCAAAATAAAAGTGAATCTCAGAAATGAGAGAGTGAATCCTTGATTAGAACATTCAAAGGCTGCTAGTAGTTGGAATTGATAACTAGAAATTTAGCAGACTGTTAACACTTAGATTGCAGGGTTTCTTTTTTCATATGTTCTATCTTCCCACCAGCCATTTCAAGTACATGGACATGAGGAGCACAAAGCAGGGTTAATTTTGTATAACATAAATTAATACAAGCTGTGCAAAAGAATTTTTCAAAGACTTGCTTGCTAAATAAATTACTGTTCATGTTTTATTCAAAGTCTCGCGCTGCCAGCAGTGAACACAGAAAACAAGCACACTTTCAATTAAAGTAGCAGCCAGGATTTTCCTTCTGGCACCTATGTGACTTTTCTGCCACCCCCCACCCCATCCTCAATGGTATTGTATGTTGCAATTTGCACTGTATCATCACGTGTGCGTGCTCGCATACACACCGTATGAGCCTATATCTTAGAGTTTGTAACTTGCAGTACTCCTTTCAGAAAACATTTCCAGGCAATCAGGCAAACATCCTCGCAAATGAATCTGGAGTTATAGTATTGGTGTCAGGAAGGGGTTATATTACTGGTATCAGGCTTTACACAGTGTGACCTTGATCCCTCTTTGGAGGTGACTGCTGTGATACTGGGGTGAGGCTTTAAACCCCCTAGGACAGAGGGTGGGCTGCTGCCAGGCTGGAGAACGGTTGGAGTGGGGCCATCAGGGATTTACATTTCTAACGGGACAGATGTCTCTTTGCGTCTCCCGAACATCTGCTTACAAATTCTATTTTAGGAAACCCTGAAAACAGTTTTAAGGGCAAGGCTGAGGTTACAGCAGGTTATTGGTGCTGTGCCACAAATGCTGCGTCAACACACCATTTCTAGCAATTCCCCCACTGCTGGCTTAGCTCTAATGGCAGTGCCAGGGGAGACTGGGCACAGGCCTTTTTACCACCATGTTTTCTAAACACGCTTGAAGCAGCATTAAATAGTTAGGTTGTGTCCCCTCTGCTCACACTGGTGAGCAGTTACTTACATGAGTAATCCAATCGACTGGTGCGTAAGGGATTCACGCAGTGGCCCCGTAGGGGTAAAAATACCTGTGCCCATCCTACACTGGGCTGCCATTGTTGCTGCTACTGATGGAGCACAGTTGAAAATTCTCACTATCGTTAAGGCTAAATAAGGTGGCCTTCAACCTCCAGCACTCAGGGTTTGGCCCAATGTCCCTTTGAAGCCAATGGGAATCTCTCCATTGACAGCAATGGCCATTGGATGAGGCTTAGGGTCTGGATATGGCTGCTTAACCAGTGGACAAAACTTAAAGCCATTTTTCTCCTACCACAGTGCCCCCATCTTCAATTTTCTGAACAGTTCCCCCTTATTTGAATACCAAGTGAGCCAGGCGTGTCTGACGTCACCTTCTGTAAGTGTCGGGGATCAAATCTACTGTGTTAGGCTTCTGAGTACTTGGAGCAATAGTGTCTGTCCAGGGGAGCTGGGACTTCTTGACAGAAAGATGAATATGCTGTTAGGGAATTAATGCAGAATTTATTAAATAGAAAAATAGATCTGCTGAATGATTCCCCTCTAATGATGATGATACTAGAACCACAAGTGGAGTATTAATTATCCCATGTCCTTGCTTGTCAGTGAGAATCAAATTAAATGGTTGAAATAAGCAAAGGGAAAGTGTGTGTGTACTTGAGATTCATATGGGCTAATCAGAGAATCTAAGGACAATTTGCAGATTGGTCACATTCACCTCTTTGTGAAGGGGCATGCAAGGCTAACACTCTCAAGAAGTTAATGAGGCCCATTGGCCTTATTATCTTGCAGCAGATGCCAGAGGCAGAGAAGGACTTAACAAGAGAAGATCCAGCTCGGTTTGGGGCTGACCAGGAAAGAGAGCAGAGCTCTGCTTCACCCTTGGTGAGGGCTAAAGTCGGACTTCCAAGTCTGAAATGTTTGCGGCCTTGGGCAGGCTGCCTGGTGGTTGGGATGACTGGGCCCAGGGAGGCTGACCAAAGGAGTAGCTGCATGAAGACATGCATCTGATGAAGTGGATATGCACCCACGAAAGCTCATGCTCCAATGCGTCTGTTAGTCTATAAGGTGCCACAGGACTCTCGCTTGCTTTTTGCGTGAAGACAAGCTCTCAGCAGAAGTTGCAGGGTCCTGCTGAAGGCTCATTGGAGGACTCTGCTTTAAGTTCTTAGCAGTCTTTTAGTTTTGGACTTTAATGCCATTGAAGGGACGGGACTCCAATATGCCTTCCCCTGAGGGCTAAAGCACCACTGCTCCAGACCCTGTGAGAGGTGACAGCTGACTGTTAGAGCCTGCCACAGGGTGAATGGTGCCCTGCTAGCCAAATGGAGGCACTACAGAGGTAATGGAGGAACAAACTGGGCTAAAGAGGCAGTAAATTCAGACCTTTTAAATGACCAACAGAAATAACTTTTTAACTATTTGGTGTGTCAAAGGAGAGAGTTATCTTGAGCCTAAACAAGATAAGCAGGGCACAGAATCTCTATGGTACCGGGCATTCAGCCTGGTGTAGATAGCATCTGCACACTGGAAATGTAATGAGAATCTTAGTGTAAAGATCTGGACCCTGGATAGGCAGATATGAAAGGAAGAAACGGACAAGTGCAGTGAATACTTCCAGTGCTAGATAAACTGGAGACCATCAGAAGGAAAAAGCAGACTGGACAAAAGACCTAAGCTTTCCAGCCTAGCGGGGCAATTGTAGAGCATGAGGAATAATATTTCCTCAGGGGACCAAGTCTGAACTTGGGACTGGCAACCTAAAGAGACGGAAAGAAAGAAAGAGAACGTAGCCTCCTGAATATCTCCAGCTTTCCTAGCCCTCTTTCAAGTGCATGTTTTAATTCTGCACATTGACTAGGCCTGAAAACATCAAGATTTAGAACTGCATCTAGACTTTCCCTTTGCACTGACCCTCTGTGCAAGGGTGAATCCTCCACAGCAGTTCTTTTGTCTCTTTCTAACTTCCATTTGCTTTTCTTTCTTTCTTCTTAAAGAATATCCCAATCCCTGCCCCTTGTTGCATCAGAAATATATTAAAGTGCTGGGTCTCTGCATGGGTGGCATCATACTCATTCAAGTTAATGGTAGGTGCTCTTCTCATGTGTCATTCAGGTACATTTAATGACATCAAAATCTGAAATGTGTCCTGGATAGTCAGAATGAGTGTAAATTCTTGCAGGGGAGGGGGGAAATGTGACACCTGGTGTTAGTGCCTAATATAGAATGAGAAACCTGCTCAGGTATGCAAAGAACCTTGGGTCATCCTTTCACACCTTGCACAGATCCAGTTACATGAACCTTTATAGAATCGGAGAATTCTAGGACTGGAAGGGACCTCGAGAGATCATCTAGTCCAGTCCCTGCACTCATGGCAGGACTAAGTATTATCTAGACCATGCCTGACAGGTGTCTGTTTAACATGCTCTTAAAAATCTCCAATGACAGAGATTCCACAACCTCCCTAGGCAATTTATTCCAGTGCTTAACCATCCTGACAGTTGGGAAGCTTTTCTCAATGTCCAACCTAAACCTCCCTTGTTGCAATTTAAGCCCATTGCTTCTTGTCCTATCCTCAGAGGTTAAGGAGAACAATTTTTCTCCCTCCTCCTTGTAACAACCTTTTATGTACTTGAAAACTGTTATGTCCCCTCTTAGTTTTCTCCTCTTCACACTAAACACATTTTTTTTTAAATCTTCCCTTATAGGTCATGTTTTCTAGACCTTTAATCATTTTTGTTCCTCCCCTCTGGACTTTCTCCAATTTGTCCACATCTTTCCTAAAATGTGGTGCTCAGAACCGGACACGATACTCCAGTTGAGACCTAACTGACGTGGCGTAGAGTGGAAGAATTACTTTGCAAGTCTTGTTTACAATAACTTCTGCTAATACGTACCAGAATGTTTGAGGGTTTTATTTATTTATTTATTTATTATTTTATTTCGCAACAGTGTTACACTGTTCACTCATATTTAGCTTGTGATCCACTAGGACCCTCAGATCCCTTTCCAACTTGCACCTTGGGCCAGCAGGTGCTGCTCAGGCAGGCCCTGAGAGGTAACTTGGTGTTGCTCTGCACTATGCCTGCTACAATATTCCCAGCAGGGTTTTTCTGGCAGCTAGGGATTGCTGGGTCACAGCAGCACCCCACCCATACCTTCTGGCCATGCTTTCTAACACTGGTTCTGGGTCATCTGGAGCCTCTCCTGTGCTGAGAGAGGTCTGCTTTATGCCTCTGGAGTACTGCAAAGCAGCCTCACTGGGGACAGAAGCCGGTTCTGCTGTTCTCTCCTTGGACCTAGTTCTAGGAGAGGTTGAGCTCAGGAGATGCTGAGGGAACCTTACACCCTCTCTCCCCCTCCCCTCCCCTCCCCCCCCCCCCCGGTATCGAGTCTCTGCAGAGAAACACTTTTCAGCTAGTCTATAGAGAAATCCCCTACCCCCACTGGTTGGCTTGTCATTGTAAACTGGTTCTTAGATAGCAACTCACAAGAAATACAGATATCTATAAAGCTTTATGATGAGCATGAACAAAGTCCTTCCCTGCAATGTTAAAACACAGGCTGGAACAAAGTAATCAAAATGATAGCATTCTGGGATGATCCCCATGTCTCTATGCTGAAGAATAGCATTGAAATAGTGTCATGTTGTCTTTGCCATAAACCCAACCCACTCCTCCATTGTGTTATGTGGAACCCTACCAAACGAAGCACTCTGCTGTCATGCTTCTTCAGTCAGTCAGATGAAATGAACTGTTTCCACTAAGAGGCAGAATTGCAGGTGTGTCAGTGGCTAGCTCTATTCCTTGCTGTTGTTAAGAGCTGATGTAAAGGGATGCACAACAGAACATAAAAACAATGAACAATATTGACCCTATAAAACCCATGCCCAATGATGCGTGTTCCTGAGTGCCATCTACTGGCACACTTTCTAGTAACTATTTATACACCTGCAGACACTGAGCATTCTCATTGTACCCATCACTGCAGTATTGCCAGCCCCTAAAATTAAAAAAAAAAAAAAGTCACTCGCACTAAATACCAGGTGATAGGTTTAAAAATCATGAGATATTTAAAAATAAATAGGATTTATTTTTATTTGCCTCCTGTTTTTGAGCTTTTAGAACATGAGTTGGGTCACACTTTCAAGCTTGTCTCTGCAGCCAGGAGAGTTAGAAACTCACTTTAAAAAAAAGTTGATATTCTCATGTAATCACATGACTCCAAGAGCTGGGACTTTAAGTAAAACATCAAATGGTGTGAGACTGGTGATAAAACTGAAAGAGTTGGCAACACTGCAAATATTTTTCCAGTGCACTACAGTGTTGGTTGTTTGAGTCTAAGATTGCTGCTGGAACTTCATAGTAAGTGACAAGAATGGTGATTTTAAAAAAATAACTCAGTGATGGGTCAGATCTTAAGGCCTTTACTCAGGTAAAATCCCAATTCACTGCACTGAGTTTTGACTGCTAAGGACGGAATGTTCCTATTAAGCACAGTTCAGGTAAGAAGTGGTGCAGGGTGCACTGCCCAGGGTGGAACCAAGAGGGTGTATTGCTCCCATTACCCACCTGGTGGAGCTGGATGGATATGCTGTTTCATGAATAATTTTGACATGTATCTTCATTCCAATCAGAAATAAATCCTGAGCTTTTAAAAATTCTGTGGGGAAAAATCTCCAAACTCCAAAACATATTTCATTTCAGGTCAATCAAAATATCTTGGTTTGACAAAATCCGATGTTTCATTTTTATTTCACTTTTTTTCCTGTTTTTATTAAATCCAAAATCTTAATTCAAAACAAAGCTGATTCACAATGAAGAACTGAAAGGAGACTGACTATCTCAGAACTCTTACTGGGTTTTCTTCCGAAAGGAAACTTTGGTGACATTGACACAATTTTGCAAAGTGTTTTGACTTTTACAAAACTGCATTCTACAACAGAAAATAGTCCCATCAAAAATTTCCCAACCAGATCTGTTACAATGGCTCCTCAGAGAGGGAACAATATGTTGGCCCCTGTCAGTCCTGTTCCATGAGCTGGAGTTTGGGGGAGAAAGGGGAGGTCTTTCCAACTTGATACAACAGTTTAAAAAGCCAGAAATACTTTGTGTGATGGGTTTGAGTCCTTTGGGGGTGTCACGTGATGTGCTGAGGTTTAACTGAGCCTCCCCTGCTCTATCAGTCTATTCTGCCACCTGGGTCCCCTTTACCTGGCCTTGTTAGGCTAGGTTCACAAGCCTCTTCCAGCCATGCAAACAGGCAGGGCCATGCCCGGCTGCACAGAGAGACAGAGATCTGCTCTGGAAAGATTCAGCCTTAGGGGCTCCCCCCAACACTCTGGTGCCCACTCCCTTTAAGGGGCACAAACCCAAAGGTTTTATGAAATTCACCCCCTTCCTCAATGTGGAGGGGAAATATGCACAACTTCTTGCCCCTCCACTCCCTAGTTAGAAATTACATAAACTGGGTTATGTTATAAACAAGCTGTAAGTTTATTAACTATAAAAGGTGAATTTTAAGTGAACATAAAAGATAACAGACCGAACAAAGCAGATTACTGACAAATAAACCAAAGTATGCAAACTAAGCTGAATGTACTTAAACAGGTTACAAAATGTAATTTCTTATCCTAAATGTTGTTTTAGGAAGGTTGCAAAGTTTCTGTGGCTCAGAGTCCAGTTCTAGTCCTTTTCAGTCTGGACGCCTCCCTTGCCTTCCCTCCCAGGTGGCTTTAGCAGTCTTTCTTCTTGGGCAGACAGGCCATGGAGAGGAGGAGTCCCGTTTGCTTTCCTGCCTACCCTTAAATAGGATTTACATAAAGTGGGAATCCTTTCTTTTCCAAACTTGACCCCCCCCTCCCTTCCAGTGGAAAGTTACAAGAAGTTTCAGGTAATGTGTAGTATCAGGTGACAGGCCCACCTGACTCTGTAGTATCACAGCACCCATGAGTCAGTGGCAGTATGGAGTGGCCAAGCCTTTTCATAGTCCATTGTCCTCGCTGATGGGCCATCTACCCTGTCTGGCTTCTCCATTTTCCTACCTGAAGTGTTAGCAGTGCAGGTCACCCAAAGTAGCATAGTTGAAATACAGATTCATAGGTAATATTCCTAACTTCAGATACAGAAATGATACAGGCACACAAACTGGATAATCACATTCAGTAAATTATAACCTTTCCAATGCTATCTTACAAGACCCATCTTGCATCAAGTACATCTGTTATGTCATATTCATACCATAAGCATATTTTCATAAAGAATATGGTGTGAAACATCACACTTTGTACTATCACTTTTTCTCCTTCCTTACTTCTGCTAATCCTATGGCAGAAATGAGACAGTGTTCATTGTCAGGTAAGAGTCCTATCTCTGCCATGAAGTGATTGACTGTCTGTCTGAACCAGAGCATCCACAAAATTGTCTCTCCACTCTAGCCTGGTTTCATGAAGAAGCAGAGTTGCATCTGACTACAATAAACAGATTTACTCCATTGATTAAATGAACAATGAACACTCAGGATAGTTAGTTGGGGTTCGGCGTATCACAAATTAGGAAAACAGGCACCACTTTATTTTTTTTTAATGTTTTCAAGGACTAAACCCACTGAAAAGTCCCCCCACACCCCGAGTGAGACATTTGACATATGGAAAAGCGTACATCACGAATCCTGGTGCAATAAGTGGCACAGAAGAAACGAACTCTTAAATCACTCCTGTTTGTGAAGGAGACAGTATTTACCAAAATCCCAACTATGTAAAAAGATGTAGAAAATTCAGTGGGGAAAATCTTCATATCCAACCACACAAAATATATGCATGGAATCGAGAGAACCACTGAAATTAAAGATTAACCAGACCTATCTATCTGGTCACCTAGTCCAGGGCCACAGGCTGATTGTAGGATTTTTCACTTAGTATGTTGACTAAAGCTTTATCTAGCCTTGTTTTAACAGCTCAAGCAAATGGTTATATATGCCATGATTTAAAAGGGTCTGACTGTCAGGGCTGACTCTTTCATACAGCTAGAACAGGTGATCTAATGTGGTTAAATATTAAAAGTGGTGAATGCACACTGGTAGTTTGGGTGGCTGCAAGCTAACATGTGTGTGACATTTGCTAAGGATAGCAGAACCCCAACAACCAGTGCTGCTCACTGTTAAGTATTTTTTTCCAGATGTTCATCCTGCATTTTCCTTAGCTTAATTTCATCCCATTAGTTCAATCCATGCGTCTTTCACCCTCAGAGTAATTCCTTTCCCTCTTTGGTGTTTTTAATCTCACAAATACTTGTAGACAGTTAAATTTGTCATGACCCAAGCACTTAAGTTTTACTAGTATAACTATTTTGTTTAGGGGAGTGTGTGTGTGTGTATATATTACACACCCATATATAAATTTTTTTAAACTGATCTAGTTCTACTTGTAGAAGCCCGATTACAGACACAGTTGTAAACCATCTTTATACAGAGCTAATTGTAGCCACACTTGAGGGCGGGGTCTGGGGGCTAAATAGATTGGTATAGTTAAAATGGTACAGCTTTCTAGCGTGGGCAAGCTCCATGGTTCACCATCAGATAGCTTTGTACGGGCTCTGACAGGGAGTGTGTGAGACAGACTATTCCTACAGGGAGAAAGAACTGCTCCTTAACTTTAAACTCACGGTCAGTGCTGAACGTGCTGATTCCAGTAGATGTCAAACTTCAACGAACGATGGAGATGGCATCTCTCACTAGCTTAGTTTGCAAAGCACAACGCTCGTTGCCTGGCAGAATTCGTTTGACATGTACGTAAATGTTCCAGTTAGTCTGAGCAGGGATTTAAGTAGCTCCGGCTTCAGAAACATAGGCCTGTCCGCACAAAGGGACATAGGTGTTGCGGTTCTCTGCGTCATAAGAGGAGAGCCACAGAGCCTGAGTTAGGCTCCCTACATGACGCATGGGAAGAGATCCGCACCTTAGACTGTGATCCTCCAAAGCCAGCGTGCTAGGTGGGGAGCTGTCTAAGCTAGCCCATGGGAGATGCCGAGGAGAGGGGTGTGTCCTAAGCCCTGCCCCTCTCATGGAGCTCAGCGACTCTCTGCTTGTGATCCATGATACAGGGGTAGATAAGATGCTCCTCTGCCTTTCTTGTGTGCAGGGCACGATCTGGTAGGTGTGCTCACAGGCTGCTTAGCTCCACACAAAACAGCCACGGTCGGGGGAGAAGCTCCCTTATAACCATCAGCACAGTGCTTGGGGTATTCAGTTCTGATTTGGGAGACCAGCAGTTCAAGTGCCCCCTCTGTCTTCCTCCATCTCTCCTATTGATGTTTTTCTGCTTTAATTAAATAACTAAATATTAGTTGGGTCAGAGAGGATGAGACTCCCTCTAGAGTCTCTCATCCCCTTGCTCTGGGGCTTAGCAGGGTGATAGGCACTGTGCATTCCCAGAGGCAAAAACCTAAAGAACTTTTATCCTGGAACTTTAGGCACCAAGTGAGTTCAGGTGCCTATGTGGTTAGGTAGTAGCCAAGAAGGGCTGGGGTTTGGTGGATCACAGTCATGCCTAAAAATGGCCCAAATTTGCTGGTTTAGGTGCCGCTTTGTGGATCTGGGCCATAGTGACTCTCATCACTGGGCCTGTTTCTGATCTCAGTTATATTCATTTCACACTAGAGTAACGCCACATACTTCATCTGAAATCAGGAGCAGGTAAATCATAATCTATTGTGAATTTAACTGCATGCAGATCCTTGTTAAAATACTATGGGACACATTAATCCTTGGTGTCAGCAGCATTACACCAGGGAAGGGATTTGGCTCCGAGCGATTACTGCTTTGCCCAGGTCAAAACACAGCTGCAAAAGATTTGAATTAAATTTTCTGATCCATTAGGAAAGTTATCTATTATTTACTCTGGAAATAGAGATCTTATTTAATATTAAATTCCAGACTTCCATTAGGTGACTTCTATCCTTTCAACAGACAAGATTTTGTGAAGTTAGCAAGTGTGCAATTTTTCTGTGAATTTGTTTCCTCTGCTTTGGTTCAGAAATAATAGATTCAGCTTGATCTTTCTTAAACTGTGCACTTAGCCAGGGCTCACTTAGTCTTCTGTTCCTTTTGAAGTCCCTTTAAACCAATTCTAAAAAGCAGGGCAAGTTTATCCAATTACAGAGCCAAACTCACATGGGATGTGGTACGGTCTGACCTTCAGTCCTGTGGAACAAGGTCTTCTAAGCTATTTAATGAGTTTCTCAAACAAATAACAAAAGATGAAAAGAAAACATGAAGTGTCAATCTTAAATGTGTACTGTTGAGTCCTTGACATGAGGAATATAAGGTCAAGTAGTGTGAGTAAGTAACAGCTCACTGCTCATTCAAAGTGAAAGATGCAACAGGAATTTGACTGCTTTTATTTGTATGAAGTGCAGGATCTTCATTCTATTATTCAACCAAATTTCCTATTTAAAGCTCTAGTTTAGACCCACAACTCTTTCACCTCAGGCTGTGGCCTTTATGTCTCAAGCTTCAGGCCTCCTCAGTAGCTGGTTGGAGCCCTCAAGGAGCTAATGGTGCTGGTTAATCAGTAGGTGGTGCTCTCAGGTTCAGTCCTACTCCCTTTCAGTAGGTGGTTGACTGACTGGATTTAGAGCTATACTATTAGCTCTATTCTTTTATTAGCTCAGCTCTTTCTCAAAGGAAGCCATATTAGCTCTTACGTCACAGCCAGATTCCAGCTTGGACTTTATATAAACATATTTAGCATCTGTTCTTAAGATTTGCAATCCTGGAAAAAGCTAGATAAATAATAATAATAAAAAACCCATTGCCTATATTAACCAAATACTAAAAATATCTATTTTAATCAGATATAAGTATAACTATCTACGATACTAGCTTGTCCTCAGGCTGTGTGGTGATTATATCTGTTTATTCACTAGTTCTCTTTCATTATGATTGGAGAAATGACTTTTAATGCTACTTTCAGATATTTTGTTATTTAATAAGTATGAGGGTAAAGTTTCTATTAAAACTGACAGCAGTGACTAGTCTATAATACTCTTCATATTTTTGGTTGAAGGGCAATATAGTGGTCCACCTTAAAATTTGACTAATTTTTGCCTTAAATAGATATCCCAGTTTTTCCATTACTTATTATAGGCAGTATGTAAGGAATCCTGCAAATATGCAAACAATGCATTTTTATCTAAGGCAATTGGAAAATATTTAAGAGTGACTATTTTGGGTGGAGAGGGGTTCATTATACTTTTAGCAGGTAAATCAGGATATATTATACGCTCAGTCTACAGTTCTCTTTAAACATGCTTCTATTACCCATAGAGTACTTACAATAGTTGGCCTCAGGAACTGAACTTCAGGACATCTGGGTTCTGTTCTGGCTTTGTCACTGATTTGCTGTGTGATGAGTAACTTAACGTCTTCATGCCTCCTTATTATTTTTAGCTATTTTTTTTGTATTCCAAAGCATCTGGAGACACTAACAATATCTGGGCCTCATTGAGCTAGAAACTGTCAAAAACACATGACAGTCTCTGTCCCAGAGTCCTGTCTGCATCTTTAGAATGGATAACGTTCTGAGCTGGGTGAAACCTTCTTATGGGTTGTGTTGAAAACTTGTTAAAACTGATGTGTGAAGGTTGGATGGTTATAAGAAACATTGAGGAGGCCACATCTAAGACAAGGTCTAACTGTGTCTGCCCAGAAACTAGCACCAAGGAGAATCAAGCAGCTGCCTGTAAGCACAGCGTGGGATTGAGAAAAGCGAGAGAGAGCTTCGGGTCTGTTGGCTAAAGAGATGTGGGGCAATAAGTTAAGAAACTGCTGCTTTTGTTCTTGGTTCCGCCTGCATTTGGAGAAGCAGGACTTTGAACATTATATAAACAAGAGTACATCAAAGCACATAGCAGGCTCCATTTGGAACATCCCTAGGGGCCCAAACTTTGTCTAGCAGCTCAGGTCAAAAAGGTGCAACAGTATTATCTGCTTCACAGATGCACTGAGGAGCTTGCTTAATTAATTTGGTAGAGTGCTTGGAGACTGTCATCTGAAAGCGTCATGATAAATACAAATTACTATTATGCCTAATTTGATATAGGCTTCCAAAAGCTCAGGAACTAGTGATAGATGCAAACCGAATCCTCATGACTGAACACCTCCAGACTTTGTGCAAGCTTAGATCCACATTTGGTCTGGCCATGCTCTTTGTCTGCCAAGATCTCTGTAGTGGGCTGATCTGTATCTTCACATCCCCACACTTTCTTATCCCGTACCACTGTTTGTGGCTTGACTCTAATCTCTTCCAGTAACCCTTCAAGAGAGCAAAGTCTTCTCCTGACCCTTAAACAATGAAAAGAAGGGGAAACAGGTCACTACGTGTGTGTCTACAGGGTTGTCAGAGGTATGATTGCTGCTGAGATAGACACACCCATGCTAGCTTTAGTCTAGTCAGTGTGGCTAAAAAATAGATGCAAAACCATGGCAGCATGGATCCTGGTGCAGGCTAGCAACATGAATACATACTCAGGAAACCAGATGGGCTTGTACAGCCTGAGCCACAGTGTCTACACTGCTATTTTTAGCCGTGCTAGTTGGATTAAAGCTAGCAGTCAAACCTCTGATTGCAGTGTAGACATAACCGATGTGTTATGTATATAAGCTTCATCTGTCATGTACATGCAGTGGTGTTTTTTAAAGAAGGTACTTTCAATGTGACATTGATTGTCTAAGTTTCAGACAAAAATACAAACTGTCTAAAATACTTTACAAGTGTAGAATTTGATTAATGCTTGACACCTTGGGGAAGCGGGGTGGGGAGGGAAGGGAGGCAGGGAGAGAGAACCTTAGGCACAAATCTTAATCATGTTTACTGGTTTTAACATCAAATTATTGAAACATTCCTTTTTAAGAGAACCTAGAATTAACAGAAGCTGCAGAGTCTTAAAGGACTGATGGAAGAATCACCCTGTAATATTAGTAAGATCCTGTTACACATTTCTGTGGGGATTATGATGGACAACTGAAATAAGATCACTCTGTTTTCTGTGAAGGCTGGTCACTAAACCACAGTGATCCTACCACACTGATTTTGTTGTTGTTGTTGTTGCGGTTGCTGTTTGTCAAAAGCAGGTGATGTACAAAATTCAGACCTCATTGGAAATTCAACTTGATGTTTCTGGTAAATGTTTCATTTTATGAGCAGCAGTACAAATTTAAGCATGGCAGAAGGTAATTCACAAGCTAATGTAATGGCTAATTATTAACCGAGTAGAGAATTATATAGTACTTAAATGTATATATGTATAGCTTTAATTATATTAGTTACTTATGGATGTCATACAATAATAAAAATTTGTGCTTATATCCCTCTTCATCCAAGAATCTCAAAATATTTTAACTACATTACTTAAGCTTCACACCAATCCAAGAGACCGTTATTATATCTGTTTATTAAACAGGCAAACTTCAGCACAGACAGGCTAAAAGACAACAAGGCTCTGCTTCAGTAAAGCACTTGCTTAAGTTCACTTCAGCATATACTTTGTTAAACAGGGATGCTTTCCTGAATCTGGACCTAACCTAGTACCAGAGAACCCAGGTCCCAAGATCAAGGTTCCAATTCAACAAAGCAATTGCTTACTTTAAGCACATACTTATGTCCCATTGACTTCAATTGACTTAGGCACCTGCTTAAAATTAAGCTTGTGAATAAGTGTTTTGCTGAATTAGGCCCTACTCAGTAAATAGGTGAGGATCTCTCCCAACAGTGTATAATCTGGGCAGAACAGCGATGCTGCCACTGCTACTACCTTTGTTGTATTGGTTCTGCTGTCAATCTAGCACCTTTCACAAACATTAAAGACCCCTAATAATGGGGGGGGGGGAATCTATTCTTAGCCTTTGTACAGTAGATGCTGCAGAAAATATGCCTCTGGGATTTCAGCCATGCAGACAAACATAAATATTACCTGAGGGTTGCTGGTAATGTATAATTCCTCAATCCATATTTACCCTGGAAAACCACATTTTAATTTTGTTGGTATGCTTTGAATGCTCTTTATTCCGTTTATTGTGAAGCCTCTGAGTGTGTGCCAGCCAACACAGTGGGGAAGATATTAATTTAGAAAAATGCTATTGACTAGAGCCTGAATTTATTTACCTATCTTCCTGGTGTGCTGCTGCTTCTGTTATCCTTAAAAAAAAATTATATATATACTGGAGACATACACAAAATAAATAATTCATTGCCAAAATATCACATTTCTGGGAATGCTAAAATTAAAATTCCTAAATATGCATTTAATTTAAACTTGATTAGACAACTGATTTTGCTTTAACACAGTCATAATTAAAATTGTATTGAGTGAGGTTTAGTCATAATGGGTAGGGGTACATTCCACATCCAGTTTTGCTAATTAACCGGGAGTGATCGTAAATATAGCAGGTAGGGTGCCCCATTTCACAAGGCAATAATCAGGTTCCCAGGTGGACAGCTTGGAAGGCTGAAGGCAAAGTAGTTGATCGCAATGAGAGAATAGAATTATGCCGGAGGAAAACGAAGCACCCCCTCCTGTTATGCTTGTTTAACTGCAAGTGATGCATCATCTGAGCTATTAGAATTCTGGTTCTGCACAATTCTGTGAGAGTCTCTCTCTCTCTGTTCTTCCTTCCTTGCCTGGCATTAAATTCTGCTGTCTACTCCAGCAGTGGAGCCAATGAGACAATCTTCCTGACCAGGCAGCATGGCAAGTGCCAAAACCGTCAGCTGATAGACACCGGGCACAATGGGTGGCTGGCCAAAAAGAAGCAGCAGTGAGACCTTAGTCTTAGGGCATGTCTAGGGCAAAATTTAGGTCAGATTTATTTAAGTCAACATTTAGCCTCCGATTTTACAAAGTCGATGCCGCATGTCCCCACTATGCGCATTCCGTCAGCTACCATGGGTAGCATCGACTCACGGAGTGATGCACTCTGGGCAGGTATCCCACAGTTCCTGCTGCCGATTGGAATTCTGGGTTCGGCTCCCAATGCCTGATGGGACAAAAACATTTTCATGAATTGTTTTGGGTACCCTCCCTGAAAGCAACAGCAAGCAATCATTTTCGCACCTAAGCCTGGGTTACTCGTGCAGATGCCATAGCACAGCAAGCACGGATCCTGCTCAGCTGTGCACTGTTGTGAGCATTGCAAACACCCCATGCATCGTCCTGTGGTATTTGCAGACCCTAACGAGGAGCTGCCGCACGGAAGAACATGATGCCACACAAATAGCCATGCTGGAAGCCATGGAATAGAGCAATTCGCACATCCCGGTGGCAGCAGCTGGACTTGTTGACATGGTGGAATGCCATTTCTGGGCCTAGGAAACAAGTACAGACAGGTGGGACCACATAGTTATGCAGGTATGGGATGAGGAGCAGTAGCTGCATAACTTTCGAAAGCATAAGGCCACTTTCATGGAACTTTGCAAATTGCTTTCCCCAGCTCTGAAGTGCATAAATACCAAAGTGAGACCTATTCTGACAGTTGAGAAGGGAGTGGCGGTAGTCCTGTGGAAGCTTGTAATGCTAGATTGCTACCAGTCAGTCGGGAATCTACCGTGTGGGCTGCTGTGATCCAAGTAGCCAGGGCAATCAATAGACTTCTGCCAAGAAGGGTAGTGACTCTGGGAAATGTGCAGGACATAGTAGATGGCTTTGCCATGATGGAGTTCCCTAACTGTGGTGGGGCAACAGATGGAACGCACATGCCTATCTTGTCACCAGATCACCTTGCCAAAGAGTACATAAACTGCAAGTGGAACTTCTCAATGGTGTTGCAAGAGCTAGTGGATCACAAGGGCTGTTTCACTGACATCAACATGGGATGGTCGGGAAAGGTACATGATGCGCACATCTTTAGAAACTCCAGTCTCTTCAGAAAGCTGTAAGAAGGAACTTTCTTCCCAGACCAGAAAACTACTGTTGGTGAGGTGTGTCCCGATATTTTCTCCCTCTCATCTGGTCACCCTAGTCCTGTCAGTCTCGGAGGAACGCATCAAATCACAGAACATGTCTTCTCTTGTCCGCTTTTTTTGCCTTCTCATCTGGGACAACCTTTGTGCTGAGTGTGAAGGTAGCACCCCCAGACAAGGTTGTAGCTGCAAGGAAAAACATAGATTGTTGAAAACAGAAAGTTAACTCTTGCAATGAATGAGACACTTCACAGCAGTAAATACATTCCCTGAGGTACACAACCACATTTTGTCTTTTTAAAAGAAGTGCCTACCAGTAAGGTACAACACATGGCAGAGTGCTGGGCAGCAGATTTTGGTTTTCAGGCAGATATGGGGAGCACACAAGAAAGGGTAGGTGGTGTCCGGGCACACTTAGGGACTTTTTTTGGTGGGAAACGCTTGGCACATAAACAGGCTTTTCTGGGGAGCACCCTTTGCGTAGCTTGACTGGCCGCCACTGTATCCCAATTGTTACCTCAGATTAAACATTAACCACAATTGTACTCACACTACAGGGGTTAAATGCAAGTGAGGTTTAGTCATAATGGGTAGGGGTGCATTCCACATCCAGTTTTGCTAATTAACGGGGAGTGACCGTAAACACAGCAGGTAGGGTGCCCCATTTCACAAGGCGGCAATCAGGTTCCCAGGTGCCTTCAGCCTTCCAAGCTGTCCAAAGTGGTTGATCGCAATGAGAGAATCGAGCACTCTCACAAGGGCTCCCACCAGCCTCTGTCAATGAGGTCTGGCAGTATGGGCCGTCAGTGAGTTCTGAGAAGAGCAAAAATTGGCGGAGCCAGCTTCAGTGCCATGTTCCCGCTGCTGGGTGTGGGTGGGTGAATGTGAATGTTTTGTAAATAAGGGGCCGTAGTTGTGTCTAGCTACATCTGTCCTACAAGGGAGGGGCGTGATTGCCAGCTTATGTACGCGTACTTGGGCTAGATTGATGAGAGCTAATGAGACTATGAACAGTAGCGCAGACACAGTAACATAGGCAGCAGCAGCACACCTTAGCCACATCAAGTACAAATCCACCTGAACCCTGTGGGAACATGCTCAGCTGTGCCACCACTGCTGCTGCCCATGCTGCCATGACTTCACTTCTGTTTACACAGCGAGCTAGCCCAAGTATCCATCCGTGAACCGGGGAGCCCTCTCCTAGCTCATAGCATAGATGTACATTGTTTTCTTCTCTTTCTCTCTCCTCCATTTCTACTCACCCTGTGTGCCTACACAGCCACTGGCGGCATGCTTCCCAGCACAGGTGGAAAGATACGTGCTAGCTTTGCTCGAGCTAGTACGCTAAAATAGCCCTGAGGCTGTGGCATTATGGGTGGCAGCTTGGGCTTGTGGAGTGGGTACCCAGGGGGGTCAGGTGAATGTTTACTTGCCTGGCTAGCCTGAGCTTCCACCTATGCCACTGCAGCCACACTGCTAATTTTAGTGCGCAAGCTTGAGCAGAGCTAGTGCTTCTCTGACCACCGGGGCTGTGATGCATACTCCCAGTTTGCCAATTTATCCCACACTAGTGATCAGCTGAAGGCTTGGTAACCCATGTCATGCAGAGTAACTTTTGACAGGTCCATAATTTGAGAAAGAGAAGTCACCACCTTGCAGGCTCAAGTCTCTACTACTTCTGGGGAACTCTGTTCCAAATGGTAGAGGGTTGCTGGCTGAACGTTCTCCATGAAGGCCCCTCCACTGAAATTCACTCCTTTTCCCAGCCTGGATACAGAGTATTGACCTCTACAGTACCCATTTATTTTCTTAGGGCCAGATCCTGCCACGCTGACTTGCACTGAGCAGCACCTTTCTTCATAAATAGTCTCACTGAATTCAGTGGGACAACTTATTGAATTGTAGGAATAAGGGTGGTAGAATCTGACCTTGGACGAAGACTGAAATGTAGGAGGTCTGGTATCAACAGAAGTTGTGTATGCTTTTCCTCTGGTAATTCACTGGGGTGGGTGCTGGGAAGTGGTTTTGGATTGGTTACTTTTGCTGGTTTATATGTATGGATTTTTTTTAGAAGAAATGTTTTGCAGGGGCTAGTCCCTGGAACAGGCTTTTTTAGATATTTCATTTGATTTTTGAGTAACATCAAATGCAAGTTTATTTGGCTACAATTGTCGTGACCTTGGTCTCCACTCATTCACTAGTGAATGTCCACACTGATGCACTATTACTTTGGATACAAGTTGGAAGTAGCATCTTCAAATAAAACCTTTTTTTCCCCTGACTAAAATTGTAACTCTTGTGGTGTGGAACCCCAACACACAATATGCTGAAATGTTACCTTGTGCAATGGTAAGGAATACAATTGTGAAGTGGACAAACCAGCAGAAAGTTTCACCATGACATGAGTTTGATGGCATCTGAACTCGTGTCAGGGAAGCCAGCACATTTGTATTCCTTGTCACTGCTACCAGCAGTAAAAAGCTCCTCAGGTCCCAAAGCTCCACTTTATAAGAACTTGCTATCCAGTATTTTGAAGGAGAAGTGTTCCTAAAACACATGTCTGTCTGGTGATCCTGGAGACGAATGACTGATGACACTGTCAGAACTGTTTGAAATCAGTGCATCCAAACACGTTTAACCTTGTTCGCTTGGACTTTGCGTGCCTCTGCTGCACAGAACAGAAGAGAACAAAACTGGGGCAAAACTTGCTGTGAAAGTACATGGGTGAGAATGATGTATAGGGTATCCTCCCATCCCCCCCCTACTGTAACCGCCTTTATCCCCCTCCCCAAATTCTCTGGCCTTGACATGGGTGGTGGGTTAAACTTCCCTGGGGAAGGTGAGCTCCTTGTCCTGCCTCTTCTGCCCACAGCCTCACCCACACTCTACCTCTCCTCTGCCTCAGGCCCTGCCACCACCCACCGCTGGCTCGCCACTCACCTCTGAAATCCCCCCTCTGCTCACCTCCTCCTCTGCCCACCTGCTGCTTAGGTCATTCCCACCCCCCCGCCAGATCCTTTTCCCTCCTGCCACAAGACTCCCACCACCGCTTGGTGTGCAGCTGCCCCGCCCCGTGACACCCTCTCCCCTTTTCACCTTAAAACACTAACAACATCCCCCAAGGGAACTGAACAGGCAACAGGTATAGCTCAGTGGCCAGATAGATTTTTCCTCTGCATGGCAGGGAGTTCTGTGTATGCGGTATAGAGAGAGATGAAAAGCCAGGCTACCTGCGCCAACCTGAAGGCTGATCTCTCCTTTTGAGAAGGTGCTTGTCAGTGACAACCTGCACTAAGGCAGTAGGTTTAATCACCTTTCTTATACAGCATTCCCTGCCAGACTCATTTACTTAGACAAACCCTACAGCTTGTCTACACCACGCAGCTTTTAGTGACAAGGCTGTGTCACAACCTTGCTGTTAAAAGTGAGTGTGTGTGTAAATGCTCTTTGTCAGTACTTTGGCACTTTTGCGGAAAAAAATACTTCCAGCCCCGCGAGCGGCATTAGCTTTGTCGGCAGGACAAAGCTGCGTTCACACTGCCACTTGCGTCTGCAAAACTTTTGTCTTTCACGGTGGGGCTTTTTAAAGAACCCGTGAAAAACAAAAGTTTTGTTGACAACTTCGCAGGGTAGACACGCCCTTAAACTGGGTTTCAATAAAATGACTGGATCAAGAAACAAACTCACTGTCTATGTCACTCCTCCTTGAGCCAGGGTTAATAGTTACTACTTCTGGGTAGAGAGAATAACTGAAGAATCGTCATTTGGAAACTGTTTTAAACCCCAATAACACATTTTCCTACCATATAAAAGCCAGCTGAATGTGGCCAAAGGCTTCCTGGGCATTGGCGAATGCATGTTAAATGGCTCCATTACCACTTCAATGGCTCTTTAACAGTTTCAGTGATCTCTGCTACTGGGTCTCTGGAAGGCTTTTTCACTGTGTAAAGTTACTCAGGGACCCCATCCACTCGCCTCCTCACTCCCCCTGTCTGTCACTGACTCCCTGCTCGCATTCTCATTCCCCTCACCCTGTGAGGAGGGGGGGTGAGGAGATACATGGCCAGAAGCTGCTGGGACCTCCAAGTGGGGAAGGGGATAGGGTGGAGGAGAGGAGAGGAGGAAGATTCATCCCAGGCAGCAGCAGCAAGCTGTGGGAGGCTCGAGGAAGGGTCAGAGCAGGGAGGGGAGGAGGCGGGAGTGCGGGGGGGACACCACGGCCCACGAGTCGGGCAGCAGGGACGGCTGTGCTAGGGGAGGCAATGCCTCCCCTTGCCTGTTATACCCATGGGCCTTGAGTCTCCACTCCTTTACACCACATTCACACTCGTGTAACTCCACAGACTTCCATAGGGTAACTTCTAATTTATAGCAGTCCAAATGAGCCTAGAATCAAACCGACTATGTGGTCCACAGGCCACGAGGAAAAAGTGAGCGGCTAAGGAGCCAGGCTATAGTTGTGCTGCAGAGTACATCCTCTGGGAAGTATCGAGATGCCCCACTTCCTCTATACTCGAGATGCAGTCTTTCATTTCCTGGGATATTTCCTGTGGGGGCAGAAACAAAGAAGCTCAGAGCAGGGCAGTCATAGGCTGCAGCCAGGGGTGCTGGAACAGAGCCTCCCCACATTTAAAAGTGGGAAGGGTATGCCCTCCCTCTTCTTACTGGTCACAAGGGTGAGCGACTGGGGGAGGGGCAGAGAGGAGCAAATGTGGGGTTGGGTATTGGGGTGGGGGGCATAGGGAGAAGGGTCAGTGTAGGGGCAAGGCCTCAGGGGGAACGGGTGCCTGTGGGGGGGCCCCCACGCTTTCAGGGTGCTTCCTCTGCTCCTGGCTGCAGCTACACAGAGCAGTAGGAAATTTGTTGCTTTTATTTTGTGCATCTTACTGACAACAGCCTGCTTGTCAGTAAGATATTATTACAGTAGAACTGCAGTTATGAACACCTCAGGAACTCTGAAATGTTCATAAGCCTGCGCCTGAACAAAACATTATGGTTCTTTCAAAAGTTTACAACTGAATACTGACTTAATACAGCTTTGAACTTTTACTATGCAGGAAAAAGATGTTGCTTTTAACCATCCTAATTTAAATGAAACAAGCACAGAAATAGTTTCCTTACCTTGTCAAATCTTTTTTTTAAACTTTCCCTTTATAGTCTTTGTTTACCACAGTACTGTGCTGTATTTGCTTTTATTTATATATAATTAATTTGTCTCTGCTTCTTTCTGATTTGAGTACTTCCGATTCCAAATGAGGTGTGTGGCTGACCAGTCAGTTTGTAACGCTGAGGTTCTACGGTACATGGTACCAGAAGTGGAAGGCAAAGCAGGCTGGAACACCCAGTGAGAGGTAACCTTGCAATGGTTACTACAGATCCTGGGCAATTGCACACATCTCCCGCTCCAGTGTTGAGAACCAGGGGAAATGCTAAATATGCCTTGAAAAGGTTCAGATAACAATTTGAACTATATAGGAAAGCCATGGGGGCAAATAAACTGGAGGATGAGCAAAAGGTTGCTGTGCTTTTAACAGGGGTAGGCACAGAAGCCCAACATACACAATGCATTCTGTACAGATTGTGATGGGGGGAGAGAAGAAAGCTTTGCAGAAATAGTGAAAACATTTGAGGATCATTGTGTCTCGAGGAAAAAAATGTTACTTATGAGAGAGATTTTCAGGATGAGAACACAGAATGAAGGGGAAACAATAGAGGAGTCTGTCACAGACTTAAAACCAAAAAGTCACTCCTGTGGATTTGGTGTATTAAAAGACTCTAATTAAAGACCAGATTGCCGTGGGATGTAACAATAAAAAAATCTGTGAATGGTTACTAAGGGAGATGGATCTGATACTAGAAAGAGCAATGTGTCTGTACCGAGCAGAAGAACAAATGGAAACACAAATAAAAAGCCTGGAGAAAGGCACACAGCAGATGATTGTGAGTACTATAGTTAACCAGGATGGGAAAAGCTCATAGGAATTAAATTGGCCAAGGCCAGAAACATGGAAAGTAGGAAACCATACCAGCAATGTGGCAACCTGCATGAGTATAGGAATGCCCAACATTCTGGCAAATACGTAGAAATGGCAATAAACCCAACCATTATGCTAAAATGTGTGAGAGGGCAGGTATTAAGTGTAGACAGGGATTCCTCAAACAGAGGAAAAGCTGCTCCTCTGCACAATAATGGAGGAGGCTGACAAATCAGAAGATTGGCTAATTTAAATGTGCATCAAAAGACACTTATGTGATGTACAAGATAGACCGTGGGGTGCACGTAAAAGTGGAAGAGTCAAAAGTGTCTGGGGAAAAAGTATAACAGAGGAACGATTCCCGTTTTGGGGGAGTGCACACTGACACTTAAATACAAAGGGAAAAGGATAAAACAAATGTTCGTGGTGGTACAGAGAGGCAAGCGACCAGTCTTGGGCCTAAACATGTTAAG
This sequence comes from Mauremys reevesii, assembly GCF_016161935.1. Taxonomy (NCBI): domain Eukaryota; kingdom Metazoa; phylum Chordata; order Testudines; family Geoemydidae; genus Mauremys; species Mauremys reevesii. The sequence continues at coordinate 70,879,153 of NC_052632.1, forward strand.
ATGATGTTGTCACAGGGTGGCACTGACCCTTTAAGAAGGAGCAAGGTCAGTGCATCTGTGACTCATCAGCTCACTCCAACTGGGTTTAAAAGAGAGGACCTAAGCCCTAGAGAGGGAGACTTGGTGAACTGGAGTCAGAGACCACAGGAGACAGCCAGGAAGAGGGAAGTTGCCAGGAAGGTCCTGTGGTGGATCTTGGAGAAAGGCAGGAGAGCAGGGGTTTGATGGCTGATTTCCCCGAGCCAGGGATGGAAAGCTGGAGGGCACTGAAGACCAGAGAGCAGCAGAGGAAGTTGCTTGTTGATGCCTATGCTGGAAAGCCAAAGCTGAGGGCTCAAGGCAGTGGGAGCTTATATTCTGAAATATGCTGGAGAGCTGGACCCAGGGGAACAGTGAGGGATGCTTCCCTGGTCAGGATGATTTCCCAGTAGAGAGGCTGGGGGTGGGGTGGGGGTTTTCTGCTGGGAATAGCAGGTTGCACTCCAGCTGGAAAGGGTGGGGTCTCTGCCCCGGCAGAGGGACGGAAGGCTGCCAACAAAGAGTCTGGGTGCTATGTGTTACATCAATGGATGAGATGTCTTGGGCTTTTAAGGACTACTTGCACTGGGGTGAAAATGGGCTATGTTTTGGGACTTATGTTTTGGACTGTCTGCACACAGCTTTAGTAATAAGTGAACTCCAAGAGTGGGTGGTATTCTTGAGGCAAGAGAGGATGCTGTGAAGTCCGGAGAGGGGAGAGTGAGGCAGGTACACCAGGCATGCTGCAGCCTGCCTCAGAAAAGCACTCTGGCTGGGGCTGCCATATGACTGAGGTATACCACATAGAACCAGGTAGAAAATATTAATAGCAACATGTGAAGAGGTATTCACAGGAAATGAGTGCCTCCCAGTAACGTACAAGCTACAGTTAAGAGAAAATGCAGAACCCTGGGGTACACACTGCACAAAAAGTACCACAAGCCTTCAAGGGGCTAAAAGAAGAACTGGAAAACATGACAGCAAATGGTATCATTCAGAGAATAGAAGAACCAGCAGACTGGATTCAGTCCTTTGTAACTGTAGAAAAGAAAGGAGGACGACTTTGGCTGTGTATGGATCCTAAGGAGCTGAACATACAAAAGAGAATCTTTCCACTTGCCCACAAGAAGTGAACTGTTTTCTGAGATGTCAGGGGCCAAATTTTTCAGCACGATCTGGCTTCTAGCAAATCCCTGGGTACACTGAAAAGCTCCAGGGTCTGCACTTTCAACACGCCATTTGGTGGATACTACTTCCCAAGACTGCCTTTTGGAATACGCTTGGCTCCAGAAGTATTTCACTGTCTAATGAGCCAGATGCTAGACTGTCTAGCAGGTGTGAAAGCATACACAGATGACATGATGATTTGGGGCAGCACTGCCACCTTACATCAGGAATGACTGAGGAGAGTACTGGAAATTGCAAGAACTAATAACAAGGAAATGAATAAAGCTAAATGTCCATTTCAAACATACTTGGAAAAAACACACTTGGGGGAGAGGCTGACCTCCAAGAGAATTTTGCCCAGTGAATCAAAGATTCAAGCAAAACTGAACATGCTGAGACTGTAAGATTAAAAGGGAATTCAAAGGCTACTAGGCATATTGAATTATGTCAGCAAATTCATACCTAACTATACAGCTCACACTAGTCACCTAAGACGACTTCTCCACAAGGTCACTGCATGGGCATGGATTCTAGAGCATGAGAGTACAATGATTTAAAGCCCATTCTGACATCAGCTCCATGCTGCAATTTTTTTGTCCCACTGAGAGACATGAAACTCCCTGCAGATTTCCAAAAGGAGGACCGGGAGCAATAATGTTACAGTGTCATGGAACTGCTTGGTTGCCAGTCTCATGCATCTGGGGTTATGAGAGAGGCAGAGAAGTTGTATGCCCAAATTGAAAAAGAAACACTAGGTCTGGCATATGGATGTACAAAATTTCATGACTTTTTCTCTCCGGGCTGGTAGCTTCAAAGCAGAAACGGACGACAGACCACTGAATGCAATATACAAAAAAGGACTTGATGAAGCACCACTAAGTATAGAGTAGCTACTTTTGAAAATACAGAAGTATGATTTGACCCTGGAGTTCCAACCTGGATGCTAATTAATAATGGGAGGCATTACTCTCAAAAGTATATGCTCTATCTGACAATAGACAACTTGATAATCTGGAACAAACAGTAAACATACATGACTTTTTTTTATCATGTTAACATGTATCTCCAGGCTTAGGGGATGAATTGGAGTCAGAAATAGGTAAAGATGAAATGCTACAAACAGTGATACAAGTGATAAGTAAAGGGGGGAAAAATCAAAACTTCCCATCTTCATATTCCCACTATAAAAATGAGCTCCTGAGAATGACCGAATCAAAAAAAGAGAGAGAAGTTGTATTCTGGCCACAGATGAATAATGAAATCATAGAAATGGTAAGCAGGTATGTGTCAGAAGTACAGGAATTCCCAGCAGAAAGAACCAGTGATATTGCACAAACTTGTCATTCCATGGGACAACGTTGGAACTGATCTGTTCAACCTGGTTAGATGTAATCACCTGGTTACAATGGGATACTTTACAAATTTCCCAGAAGTCATTGCTGTTGTATCTTTCTTGAAGATACCACAGCAGCAACAGTCAAGCACATTAAATCTGTTTTTGCAGGTCATGGAATTACAGGAACAATAATAGACAGTGGACCACAGCTCAAGATTATGGAATTCTTGGACCTTACTAAAATGTACAACTTTTATCATGAGACATCTATTCCCAGATATCCTCAAACCAAGAGGTTAACTGAATACGGAATACGTATAGTGAACTTTCTCAAAAAAGCAATGATTGGAAGCAAAGATGCATATTTAGCATTACTCAGTTACAGAGCTAAACCGCAGCAATGTGGAAAGTCACCTGCTTCACTCTTCTACAGCAGACATATAAATACTCAATTACCAGATATGGGACAAAACCATGGGATGACTAAGAAGTCTGTGTTAGTGAGGAAAGGACAATCAGACAAAATAGTACAAGATGAAGCTGCAAGACCTCTTCCACAGTTAATGAACAAAAACTTGTTGAGAATTTGGCAAGGTGGGCACTGGCCAGTCAAAGCTACGGTGATCTGAGACACCTTCCTCTTGCTCAGTGATAATGGAGGAAGACAAAAATCTTCCAAAGAAATGGTAAGCAATCTGCTCAAGATACCTGACAGCTTGGCTGAGACAAGTGAAGTGAGAGCAGACATACAAGTTGAAAACAATTCACAAACTGTCCCTGTTATTGGCCATGAGACTGAGGAGTCTATTGCAGACAAGGATTTGACTGAGTTTGCGGTACAGCAGATGGGAAAGATTGTTGAAATGCCTTAAGACGGTGGTTTTCAACATGTGATCTGCAGACCCCTGGGGTTCCCCAGACTATGCCTAAGATTTCCAAAGGGGGCCGCATCTCCATTCAAAAATTTTTAGGGGTATGCAAATGAAAGGTTGAAAACCACTGCCCTCAGACACTGATCAAGACATGCTAGGATTGTGTTTAAGCAACCTGTAGAGCTAAGTCAGATGCTGTATTTGTAAATAGTTTAATAGTGTCTTAGTTCAGTCAGGAAATTTTAAAAGTGGGATGATGTCCTCCAGAAAGTGCAGAGATGCTTTTCCATGCTCTCTGTACACCCTAGAGGCCGTCTTTTGGTTTCCTGGAACACTTCCTGTGGTGGCAAAAATAAAGAAGCCCAGGTGTAGGACAAGGCAGTCACAGACTGAAATTCACAACTATATGAACAGAACAAACCTTCCCAATAAAGAGTTTATCCCAACACTGCTCTGCTTGTCAGTAATATAGGACAATAGCGGCTTTGTACAATATGCTCCCTCTACCCCACACAGACTAAAATCCATGAAAGAGGGGTTACTATTTACTGCTGAGCAGTGCTGACTGAGCACTGACTTCCCCTCTCCAGTGATGGGCTCACAGAGAGCAGGCATTGGTCAGGTGTCAAGGCACCCGCTTACTCCCCCGTGTCAGTTGTGAGTATTGTGGGTAGCAGTGCTTGGGGCAAGTGGGAGACACAGCCTCTGCAAAGCTGCTACTTCTCCTCTGGGTTAAGTGGTGACGACAAGCAACAAATTCAGATGAGGGCGAAATAATATTTTTTAGGACAGTGGCTGCAGATGACCACTGCTGGCATGGATGACTCAGCTCCAGAGGCACAGGTCTGCTGTGTCACAGATGAAATTTATCCATGCTGATGCAGGAATAGCATTTATTTCCCTCTAGAATGCAGTTTAAAGTGCATTGGTTGGTTTTGATGGTGCCCAGGATTTCTTGGATTTAAAAACTGGTGGCTGCATATAAGAGAGAAGATAAACTGCATTGCTGGACAAATTATCGGAAGTAGCATGTGGTTGTTAATATTCTAATCCAGAACACACGCCATGCTCGAGTGTATATTGTGCACTTTAAATGGGAGACTTCAGAAAAGAGAACAAAACCAATAATAGTTTCCTTTGAATTGTTCAGAGAATTGTATCCATATGGCCATTATTGTCTCATTATAAATGATATAAATATTTATTAAAGTGTTTAAATCAAGACGGCAGCTTTGCTGGATTCCATTAGGGGAGAGCAGGGGGACAAAAGCCCATGTTTGAGGTTGACAACCCAAGAATAGTAAGAAACAATTTTCCTCACTGGTGAAACTTACCATAGAGGAGACAGCCAGGACAAGGCATTCCATACCCCTTAAATTGCAAGGGGCAAGATGGATGCTGGTGAAGGAGGGTGTGAAGCTGGTGTGCACCAAGGAATGAGTCTCTGCATAGGCTGGTGTGGAGAAAGGCAATGAGGGCTGTGTAGGGTTAGACAATGTGTTTAGATTCCCTGGTCCTACCATAGCATGACTGGTGTATGTGGGGGATCTTGGACTTCCCCAGTGGGGCCTGTGCTGCAGCCTTGCACCCCGACACCAATGGGAATAGTTGTGGTGGATTATTCTGGCTTCAGGCCAGGAGGGTGAATTTCACCCTATATGAATTAAGAGCAAGAGTCTTGCTCCAGCTCTCATCAAGCATATGTAAAAGGACTAGCAGCAAAAGAGATCTAGGAGGACAGTATTTACAGAGCTAATGAAAAGGTGATTAATGTGGTCAGGTGGTCTTGAGCACCAGACAGGGAGCCAGGTACTCCTGAGTCCTAATCCTGGCTCTGGCACTGATTTGCTTTGTGCATTTGGCGAAGTTATTTGCATAGCATTTTTTTTAAAAAGGGATTCCCAACTTGAGATACTTTGGTCCAACTTCAAAAGTGATGAGTACCCACGGCTCCTACAGAAGCTAAAGGCAGCTACAGATGTTCAGTGCCTCTGGAAACCAAGTCCCCTGCACCTGGAAGTTGTGTGCCCAAAATGAAAGGCAGCTTTTGAAAATGCTTAGCTTACCTTCTCTGTGATCCCCATTGACTTCAATGGGACCAAGAGGTGTATCTCCGTATAGGGATAATACTATACTTGGTGTGCATGCAAGACCAGGGCCGGCTCCAGGGGTTTTGCCACCCCAAGCAGCCCCCCCCCCCCAAAAGCTGCGATCACGATCTGCGGTAATTCAGCGGGAGGTCCTTCGCTCTGAGCGGGAGAGAGGGACCCTCTGCCGAATTGCCACCGAATACCTGGACATGCCGCCCCTCTCCAGAGTGGCCACCCCAAGCACCTGCTTGTTGAGCTGGTGCCTGGAGCTGGCCCTGTGCAAGACCCTGCTGGTCATCAAGTTTATACACTTTGGAGAGATTTCTTGTACATGTAATAATGGTGCAAACTTTTTTTAAATTGTAACTGGTGGCATTGCAAGATTGATAAGATTACTTAATGTTTGTAAAGTACTATGTAAGTGCTAAGTATTATTGTGGTGGGAGTTGGAGACAATTTCTCTTATTGCATAAAAAACAGAGGAGGGATTTGTAAAAATTCTCCCCCTTTTCTGAACATCTCCCAAAATAAAATACTGAATAAATGAAAATACATAAAGCTTTAGTTGCATGCATGATAAAACAGAACCCAGAATTTTTTTTTACAGCAGGAGGCATTGACAATTACTCTAGAGATCATCAGTAAAATTATTACAAATTTATAAAAGGCAGTGAGAATGTTCCCATACTCTGAAGTCTCAAAATTCAGTATAACCGGAAACAAATATAAAAGGCTCTCACAGGAAAAATACGGTCACTGGAACCAAGCTTTGATTGATTTTTTTCTTTTTTTGCATTGGAAAATGATTCCAAATGATATTTCAGTCTTCACATTTTAATTCCTCTTAAATAAAACTATTTTTTGTAATAAAATTCTAAGGCCCAGACTTTGTGAGAAATGGAAAATCAGTTATCTGTCTCAAGTGCTTTGCATGAAATAGTAACACAAATTACAAATAAAACCAATTTTGAAAAAATATCCTTTGCCAGTTATCTTCAGGAATAAAAACATAGCACCAGATCTTAGCTGGTGTAAATCAGCATAGCTGTATGGTTTCAGCTCAGATTGGCTGAGGATCTGACCTATAGTATCAAGGTGTCTTTCACAAACTTTAAATAACCCATCATTGGCCTTGAATGTATCATTATGTAGCTTTTTTCCCCCCCAGTACAATATACTTTGTACTTGAGAGGAAAAAAATCAATGTGGATTAATGTTCCCAGCCTTCACTATACTTCATAGTGGCTGTCACTAAAAGTAACAAGGCAACAAGGCCCAGAGGTTGAGGGGATGACAGATTAAGCTTCTTAGGTCTGTTAAGGATTTAGTAAATTGACTGATTCTACACGATGATCCAGTTTTTCTCTTCCTCTTTCTTTCAGAAAGAGCTGATCAGCACAATTTTTTTTTCCAAGGTATTTAAATTATCTTAATGTGTGTGGGTTTTTTTATTTCTAATATTCTCCTCCTTTTCCTCTCCTGTCCTCCCACCCCAAATAAGTGCATTAAATACTTATGAAAGTGAGAGATTTAAAACACTGGACCTGATCATCCACTACTTTGCACCCTCATAAAGTCAGTGCTCCCATTCCGAAGTGGTACAGTTTTACATACCCTCAGCACAGGGGTAAACGATGATGCATGAGGCAAGGTGGTAGAGAAATAGCCCCACTAGCCTGAGCCAGGCATATAGGACCAGATTCTGATCTCCGTTATACCTGAGTAAATCTGTTGAAACTCTTTTGACTTCACAAGTGTAATAGAGACCAGAATCTGACCCACTGTGAATATAGCTCAGTGGCTTGAGCATTGGCCTGCTAAACCCAGAGTTGTGAGTTCAATCCTTGAGGGGGCCACCTAGGGATCAGGGCAAAATCAGTACTTGGTCCTGCTAGTGAAGGCAGGGAGCTGGACTTGATGACCTTTCAGGGTCCCTTCCAGCTCTATGAGATAGGTATATCTCTGTATATTTCAGCACAAGTGTTGTCAGTGAACCTCAGCCTGGACTTGCAATGCTATCACCAACTCACTCCTCCAATTTAAATTGAGTGCACCAGTTGTTGGTGGGTGCAATGGCCACCAATGGGGCCTTTGGAAGAACACCCTAAACTCATCTTAGATGAGTTACCCATCTGATTGCTGTAATATACTGTATAGTGCACCAGGAGCCAGCTGCATCAGATAGGAAAGCATATTATGACCTGGTCCTTGATAAATTTATTATAAAAACAAACATACCTTGAGCTCTAGCACAGTCTTCCAGGAAAACTGCAAATTTGGGTTGGTGAAGGATTAATTCCTTAATGAAGGGCTGAGTTTCCCATCCGCTGCTGGTGGGAGTGGGTCAGAAAATGCTGAATAACTAAACTACAGGTTCCAGGGATTTGCCAATAGAACAGGGGCAAATTGGCAATAGCTGATTATCTTCAACTAGCAACTGCTCAGTAGCCTCCCCTCTTCCCCTCCCCCCCAACCTGCAACACACACTTAACAGGTGCTTCAATCTGTCTTTATTGTAGATTTCAGTCAGGGTTAAAATTTAAATGATTTGTTTTCACCAAGGAAACTAATGCATGTAGTCTGATTAAAATCAAACCAACTTTCTGTGGTACATCTGACACATTTTAAATTGGGCTGGCTCATGGACCCTAATCTCACCATTCCCTTCCCTGCCCTTTAAGCAATGAGATTAGCATAAGAAAGGAAAATGGACTCTTGGTCCAAGTGAACAAACTTGGCTGAGTATCCTTTAAAAGCACTTTGGTTTTCTACATCTCACTTTTCTGGCATCAAAAAGCCTGACCTAGTTACAGGGGAGGTGTCCTGCTCTTAATTGTGTTTCTAGAAATATAAATGTGCCTGGTGCTTTATAGCCAAAGACAGAGTTGACCCTGGGGAGCTTTTAATTAATGGGACTATGTGCATGAGTAAGGATTACTCCGATGAGTAAAGGATTTAGGAACAAGGTTTTAGGTGAGAAGACAAACACTAATTTGGAGGCAAAAAGAAGACTGGGAGATAAGATCAGACATAGCTTGAATGTGTAATGCATGCTTCATGTGTACGATATGGATAATTTTGGAGAAGGTAAGAAGGCCTCCCCAATAGTACATAATTCCATTTCCATCAGAGGTAGTAGATGAAATCCTGTCTCCATTGAAGTCCAAGGTAAAAACTCCCATTGATGTCACTGGAGCTAGGGTTTCACCCTGTATGTTTGAGGATCTCAACCTTGAGTTTGAAAGCCGTTTGATGTAGCATTGTTTATTGCTTTCACTTCTGAATCTTGCAATGCTTCTGCTTGCATATTTGTCTGTGTGCCGATCCTTCAGGGCACATACCCACAATTTTACTGTAATGTTCTACATGTATGTAAGGCTTTGCAGGATCAAAGCTTTAGCAACTGAAAATTCAAGAGTTTTCCTAATAGTCTCATGTATTGTTAGGCTGGAAGGTGTTAATGACTGCCATCAAGCATGTCTTTCATCTATAGATCAATCACAGACCTGTTAAAGCCTATGGGGGTACTAACCAAATTTCATTCAGGTTAAATGGAAGGTGTATTTAAATGCCACTTTGTATCATGTTGGCTGAAGCAATAGGAAGCCACTGAACTGCAGAGCAAAGCTTCTCAGCTCTGTTATCCGGACAGACCCAGCTGAGTTTGTCACCTATAAGCCTTTTCCACTTGGGAGCATGTGCCAGTATAAGTTTTCAGTGACCCAGCATTTTAAAAAACAAAGTGTTTATTCCTTCGCCCAAAGGTACAAAGTACACAGAACAGAGGGTCAACATAACAAAAAAAATCCTATATGTATATATTTCCTACACCTCATTCTTTCCTTGCAAGCATTTGACACTGCCTGGCCAGCCTCCCCTCCTTCCTGCCTATCTTTAAGGTTTAGGATCCCCTTTGACCATAGGGCTAGCCTTGGGAGGAGTAAATTCTTCTTAGCCTGGATGGAGATAGGTAGGGGGTATTCCCCAATAAGCCACCGCTCTACTGTTTCCTCAAGGGGCTTTTATTGGTATTTTAGCCTTTTCTCCTTCGTGCAATCAGGAAGGAGAATATCTCTCTCAACACATAATATTTATAAAAAATACTACTTATAACTCTCTCATTCTCCACAAATATACTATAGCATTTTAGTCTTTTTGGATAAAAAATAGATACAAAGAATTCTGGGACGGGGCCATAAGGAAACAAACTGGGGTGGTTTTGGGGGTCACAGATTGAAAAAGTTGAACATTCCTATCCTCTGGGAACCTTCCGGCAGGGAACATAATTCCTCTGTGATGTGGGCTTAGAAAGTGCTGTCATGCTCTTTGTTTCATAAGAGATGCTGTAGGGTGTGAGTCAGTTGGGATAATTGCATGAGAACAATATTCTGTTTCAGGCAGCAACACATCACTGCCCACCAAATAGGTTTACTCTTTATTTTAAATTTTAGTCCTGTTTATCTGTAGATTTGAGAACATCTTGTTCACTATGACGTAGTCACAGATGTGTCCTGGTACAATAACTCGAAAAGCCACGTGGGAAGAGTTGGCATATATATCCGTTGACCCACACAATTTTTGCACTGTTGTCATCGCTGCAAACTTTTACCAGTTGTGAATATTAAGCCATTCCATCAAAATAACATCTGGGGGAAAATACAGTCTGAATCAAACTGCAGACTTGTCACTTGGTACCAGCTTTTCTATCCAGTCTGCTCTTCCCACTAAGATGCATTAGTCACAGAACCATCTATAGCTATTATGGTATAAATATATATAGAACATTACGTGATGGATCTCTCCATCTGATGCTCTAACTAGTGATGGATAAGCAGCAAATAGCTGGAATAAAGAATCCCATATCTGTAATGCTAGGTTAAAACTTGTGGAAGAATAGGTGGTTGTATGACTCTAGTAAGGAATCACAGAAAGGGCTACTTTCATTTAGCCCTGAACAAGAAAGTTTGCTTGAAATAAGGAAACTACTATCATCCTTAAAGGCACTCTCCCCCCATTTTGCTGTAGACAGAAGCTCTGCTTTGCTGGGTGGGTTGGGGTGAGTGGAAGTAAGCAGCTACTGGTCTTCCTTGCCATCTTCTCCGGCGTGGAGAGAAAAATGAACAGTCACGACTCTCTTCCTCATTGAGGCACAGCCCATGAGTGTGTTGTCCAGTAATTATATTAAGCTCATCTGACCATCGGGGTGCTCTACCAGGTGAGACAGGATAGGATTTTGAACCAAACCATTCCAGAATTCAAACAGGAGCTTGCAAGAATAACAGAAGCTGTGTGTGGGGATGGGGGAGGGAGGGAGCTAGGAAAATATATTTAAAAAATATATATAATGGTTAGATTTCTTGGGAAGAAAAAAAAATCTACATATTGATTTCCAAACATCATGTTTCAATTTGTGCTTCTGGCTGCCTACTATTTTGCATCCCAGCCTCCTCTGTACACGACTATTCAACCCTCAGACCCTGATGGTGTAAGCAATACAGGCAGATCTGATAGCCGTGTGCAACTTCCTTATGTAAGCCTCTGCCCACACGAACAGCTTGCAGGATCAGGGCTATAGTGAGCACGTAGCCTTGGAGGGCATTAGCTCATTCAGTGAGTTCTGAGAACAACATGCTGTACGCTGTTTTTTTGTTTGACTCCCACCCCTCCTCACTTCTTGTAAAGAACATAGTCCCTGACCTACATCACTCACAATCTAAAATCTGATCCTCATCACTGAAGTTGATTTTGGGGAAGGGAAAATCAATCAGAGAAACAAATTGGAGGGGTGTGTGTGTGTGTGTGTGTGGCTCAGAGAAACACGGGCTGTAAGCACTGAGCAGATAGTAAAGGAATTTTCATTACCAATTGGCAAGAAGGCTTGTGTTCTACTCAGAAAGAAAAGCCTTAAAAGGCAGCTTGTGTGTGCTGTTGTCATCCACTATAGTGGTGCTATTTTGGGTCATTATTCCTCTCATACATATAAAATCTGAATAAAACTCCTGAACTGTATAAAGTATTGGTAAGATTTGCCCCGGAGAGAGACACTAAAGACACAAGGCCAAACATTTCATCTGGCAGTTTAGCCTTTACTTAGCAACTGCTTAGGTATTGGCAGAGCTGCATTGCAGGGATCTACAGAATGGGGTTTTTCATAAATGGAAGGGACTGTGAGAGGCCATATTCTAGTCCAGCCCCCTCTGTTCAGAGACAGGGCCAAACATACACAGACCATCCCCTACAGCAGTTTGTCTAACCTGTTCTTAAAATCCTCCAAGGATGGGGATTCCACAATCTTCCTTAGCAATCTTTTTTAGTACTTAACTTCCTTTAAAATTGGAAAGTTTTTCCTAATATCTAACCTAAATCTTCCTTGTTGCAGATTCAGTTGATTATTGCTTGTTCTATCTGCCATGGACATGGAGAACAATTGATCACAGTCCTCTTTACGGTAGTCCTAACATATTTCAAGGCTGTTTTCAGGTCTCCTCCATCTTCTTTTCTCAAGACTAAACATACCCAATGTTTTTTTTAATCTCTCCTCATAGGTCACGTTCTCTAAACCTTTTGTCATTTTTGTTGCTCTCCTCTGAATTCTCTCCAATTTCTCTGTATTTTTTTTTTTTAAAGTGTGGCACCCAAAACTGGACACAGTACTCTCCAGACTCACTAGAGGCCTGTAGAACAGGATAATTACCTCCCATGTCTTACCTACAACACTCCTATTAGTACACCCCAGAATTATATTACCCGTTTTCTCAACTGCATCACGTTGTTGGCTCATATTGAATGTGTGATCTGCTCTAGACCCCTGATCCTTTCTGCAGTACTATTGTCTAGCCAGTTATTCCTCATTTTGTATTTGGGCATTTGAGTTTTTCCTTCCTAAGTGTTGTACTTGTCTCTATTGAAGTTCATCTTGTTGATTTCAGACCAAATCTCTAATTTCCACATAATTGTGGATCAAATCCTACACTTGCTTACATGGATCCTGCCCCACTGACAGCCTGGTCTAGTAGTTTTAATAGGAGCTTGAAAGGTAGAATTTCTGAGCATACATCCTGGCTTTGCCCCCTGACAAATCACCTGACCTCTCTTCAGTTATCTATTTTAGACATTAAATACCATTGTACTGAGGGAGGACAGTGCTAATATCCCCATTTCGCAGAGAGGGAAATGAGGCACATACAAGCTAAGGGACTCACCTAAGGTCATACATGAAGTTTGTAGCAGAGCAGGGATTTGAAACCTGGTCTCCCAAAGCTTAGGGTTGTGCCCAAACCACTAGCCCATTCAGCCTCTTGGTTCCCTTCTTTTTAAAATAGAGCTAACAATATTTAGCTAGCTTTGTAAAGCACTTGGGCCCAAATCCACAATTTCAATGGGAGCTAGGGGCTGAAATACCTTTAAGGATCTGGGCCCTGGAGCTCTTCCTATGAAAAGTGCTGTAATGTACAACTGCAGAGAACGTTTATCATCACCCCAAGCAGAGTTTGGTCCCATTAGGGCTTCAACTCATTGGCACAAGGGGAGGGGATAAGGAGGAATTACTGATGGAGATCTATATCTTCCTCTGTCACTTCTGTGCAAGTCCCTAGACTTTGGTGGGATTTCATAGGTGCCAATAAGAACAAAATTTGGTTCACAATGTTTTACTTGGGTGAATCCAAGACAAACCACCAAATCCTCTATAATATACTAACACAAAGCTATACTCCTTGCTCTAACCACTAAACATCACTCCCTCATTTGGACACTTGAGGGGAAAAAAAGATGATTGCTGGTAAGATCAGCTACATGTTTTGACTTGCTAATTTTGGTCTTGTCTGTTTAAGTTCTCAAAATAATGTAAAGGCTTGATCCTATAGGTGCTTGCACCCAGGAGGAGTCCCATTAAACGTGTAATCAGGGCCTAATTAAGGTCTAGACTGTGCAATGAAGTGGAACCTCCTTAAAGGGGATATTTGGACCTTGGATCCGGGCATGTAGGAGTTGGTGGGGCTACTCACCAGCTTACTTCCTCCTTGGAGTAGCTGGAGGTGAGTGGAAACAGGCAGAGCCTTAGTTTCAACTCTTGTGATTCTTATTTTGAGTCTTGTGATAATTGGTGGTTTTTCTCAAAGCCTGGAATCAGGCGAGTACATGAGAATCTCCACCTTCAATTGGGGTGGGGAGGAGAAGGTAATCCCTCACAGTTACAAAGAAAAGCTGGGAAACCTGACCCTAACGGTTCAAAAACCAGAAGGCAAATAAAAAGGTCCTCAAACTTATTATTTAAAACATCCTGTGATTTATTTTTTTTTAAGCCAATGTCATGATATCTGGCGTGGGGCCTGACTTGTGCTGTTTTGAATGCTTGAGGTTGGTAATAGTGAACGTCTCTATTCCCAGTCCCTAGCAGGCAGTAATTACTGGTGCAGGCCTGCTGTGAATTACTTCCTCCAAATTCTTGAAGCAAGCGGAAAGCAGAGGAGGAATTGTGACTCAGAAGTATGTGTGTGTGAGTCACAATGCCTCCTGTGGTGGTGCAGCTTACATGCCACCCCTTGCTTAGGGCAGTGCCTAAAATCACAATCTATCCCAAAGGAATAGCTGAGTATTTGCAAGGGATACAGTTTCTCTCTCACTCCTTCAAAAACAACACTGTTCTTAGCTCAGAAAAAGAATTAACCATAGCCTAGCATTAAAATATACAGGCAAGTTACAAATGAAATGGAAACATCTCTTCCCTTCATATGTTTCTTCCTCAGTAACACTTATTTAAAAGAACTCTAACCCTTGGTTGCGTTAGAACGCTGCGAATATATTCGGGAATGATCATCACATCACAGTAATGTTGCCTAAACAAGCAGGAAAAGCTTGAAGAGCAATGAGCACTTTGGTTTCATGGAGTTCTTTAGCCTTTTATTAAAGCATTTGTCAGTCATGTTTTCAGAACTGAAATTCTAACGAGCAACTGCTGTTACTATTGTTTATTGCTTTTGATGTCAAATCTTTTATTTATTTATTTGGAATTCAGCCCAGAAGTGGATTACTGCTTTTCCATGTCCGGTCTTAAAATATTTGATTTAAGCTTTCAGAATGCAAATTAATCTAGATGTATTTGTAAATGGAGAAGACATGCAGGTTTCTATTTGTATGACCGTCAAGCTAGTGGGCTAGAAACAGTGATGATAATGGAACCAAGTATTTGTATTTACAAAAAAGAAATGGCAACATCTAAAGTCTCATTTTACAGGTGCTGAGATGGGGAAGAAAGCTGTAATCAGCCTGTCATCTTTGTCTACCTCCATGGGGTGTTTGCTTAAAATCTACAAGCTGCTGAGTCAGGAAGTCCCAGGCATGGACTGATCCTTGCTATAGGAGAACATGGTCAGACAACTCTGTTGTTGCATTTGGTTTAGCAGTGGAGCTGAAAGCTGAACATATGTCAAGTGAACAAGAAACTGGTTAGTTTCACTACTGCTATAGACTAGTGGGCAGCAGCAGCAAAACTGACAGAAACATGTCATTTCAGTCAGTAGCTGCCAGGGCTTTCACAGTCTGGCTCCATGGCAAACCTGCCTGATGGGAGGGCTGGGAGTCTGAAAGCGCTGGGAGTGTCAGCTCTGAAGCTCCCAGGCAGAAGAGGAGATAAAGACCTGGCGGGCTGGCTTGGAAGTCAGGGCTTCCTGACTCCTAGGCCAGTTGGCTCCCATGGACAATGCAGGCAGCAAGTTGGCTCAGGAGTCTGGAAGCTTTATGGTCTTGCAGGCAGTTTGCCGATGGGGGGGGGGGCAGAGGGAGGACAGCTGGCTTCAGCAGTGTTACTGAGCATGCTCTGTACAAGCCTGGCAGCAAATCTGGGCGGACACGAGACTCTGCGTGCCTCTAGGGAGCTGCACTGGAGCTGTACACCCAGGAAGCCCCAGTTCCCTAGGAGCCTGGCAGGAGGACCCGGGTGGGTGAGCTGACAGGAAACTGAGCAGGGATCCATCAGAAGTTAGTCAGAATTGAACCGTTTCTGCAAAACGTTTTGATTTTGACAAACTGGGAAATTCCAATAGAAATAATGCTTTGCCACAGTTTGTTTTGACCAGTTCTACTCACCGCATCACCCTGCCTTGGAGTTGGTTGCAATTATACTCCTTTATTGTAGTCGCTAGAGGCCCTGACCAGGTCAGGGCCGCACAGTACTATGTACTGAATGGACGTATACTATAGCAAGGCAGTCCCTGCTCCAAATTGCTTGTGATCTTAGTATAAGGCAGGACATTCCAGCTGGGTCAGGGAATTAAATATAGGGAGGAACAGCAGGGGAATAGTAACAGGAGCATATTTTTTGCATGGATGCCTGTTAATATGTGGCTAGAAAAACTGTTGCTTGTATATTCCAAAATGACCTTGTAGCCTGTCTTTGGATATCACAAGAAAGGGGAGTTAGGAATGGGAGCATTTGTTATAAAGAGAATTTTTTTTTTCAATGTTAACATTTCTCCCAAAAGAAAGGATTTAGTGTCTTCGAATCCACACAAAGGCAAACTCTAATCTCAAAGCATTTTCATACTGGTGTCTATTTTAATAGCTCAAAGGAATAAATTGGGGCCAATGTTTTACATTTAGAAAATAGGCAATAGATATTGAGGATGACTTTCTTCTGATTGCTTATCCTGATGGTCTAATTCCCTCATTTATGTGACTAGGTGAGGTTTTATTTGAGGTGAGGTTTTAAGGTTATTGTGGGATAAGTAGCTATGCTGCTGAAAGAGGATATGGTCTGTTTTCTGTACGCTGCACCTTTAAACATAGAAGTGTCTAAAAAACGCCTGATGATAGAAAAGTCTCCATTTGCCTTATATTAGCTGCCACCTTTTCCAATCCCTCTATTAAACTGCCTCCACCATTTTTATATTTTAAGCGCATGATATTGCATTTGTGTCTTATCCTGTTGCTTGTGCTCTGGAGAGGCACTTCTATAAAAAAAAATCATGTATTTATTTCCATATTCTCAGTACATGGGGAGCTCCTCTTTGTGGAGTTTTCTCTTTACATTTTAGTAGAATGTGCTGGGTCAACAGCCCTAGGGTGAAATCCTGACCCTGTTGAAGTCAATAGGAGTTTTACAATTGGCTTCAATGGGGCCAGGATTTCACTCTGAAGTATAAACCACAGCATGGGCAGGCTTCTTCAATCTTCCACTGACTGCCTCTGTCACACTGTCTAGTGGCTCACAACTGTGAGTGCCAATCTCAGGTCAGACTGTCAGAAAACAAGGCAGGCACTCCAAACATAATTCTATGATTAGATTTCACTAAGTCAGTAACAAATGTGAACTCTTGGATCACTATATACCAGTCTTACCATGGAGTCACAGACAGTCCCCGTAAGCTTTCTTGCCATCCAGACAAACTGGACTTTCTGATAAAAGGTTGTATAAACCAAAAATCACATCACATTACATTACTCCCAATCAGGGCCAGCTCTAACTTTTTTTTGTCACCCCAAGCAAAAAAAGAAGAGCGACACCCAGCCATTCTCCCCCCTCCCCCGTGAGCGCCGTGCCGTTGAAACCCCCGCCCCCCCGAGCACCACGCCGCCCGTCGCCCCGCTCCCAAGTGCCATGCAAGCCCCGCCTCCCAGCGCAGTGCCGCCCGAAGCCCCGCCCACCCGAGCGCTGTGTAAGCCCCCCGCCTCTCCTGAGTGCTGCGCTGCCCGAAGCCCCGCCCCCCCGAGCGCCACGCCGCTGAAACAAAAAAAAAACCCTCCTGCGCTGCCCCCGATGAACCAAAAAAACAAAACAAAAACGCAGCGCCACCCTGCCCCAACGTGCCACCCCAAGCACGTGCTTGGTTGGTTGGTGCTTGGAGCCAGCCCTGCTCCCAATCTCAAAATGTCAGTTACTTACCCCAGATCAATTTAGTACTCTGGATCTTGCCTCAAAGACAATGGTGGCAGCCAATTCTCTAGTAAACTAAAGATTTATTAGCTAAGAAAAGAAATGAATTATTGAGAAGTTAAAGCAGGTGAAATATAGCGAACAGGTGAGTCAAAGTTTGTATATCCAAAATGATAGCAGACATGTAGTAATCTGCTAGTTTCTCAAAAGGCTTTCAGGGTTACCCAGAATAACCCTGTTAGAATTCAAACAGTCCAGAGATAAGAATTATTCCTTTGCATCAGTATTTATAGTTTCTGCTCACAGAAAACAATCTGAATTGTCTTCACCCACATGGGCCAGTGAATTTCTATTGTTGAACACAATGGCCCTTGCTTTGAAGTTAGCATTTCTAAGGCTCCAATTGTGTCTTTTGGGTAATTTAATTACAGGGATATACACACTGTAAAAGGTAATGTAATAGCACACACCAATCCTTCATTAGTTTTCATGAAGTTTACACATCAAGTACATTCTCATCTTAACACTAATGCACACTTTTGATCAAGGGTTAACTAGTTACAGGGATATACATAATGTAACGTGGTAGCAATCAACTGGTTATAGATAAGTGAAGACAATACTGTTAACATTTCCTTTGACCTAAACTAACACACAAATTAATTGACCTGATTTCACTACAATACCTTTTGATACTCATTTGATTTCTATTAGCATATGATTATTATGCAGCCCTGCCCTGAGCTGGCACCAGGGCAGATTGCGTCACAGCCTCTACTATGACTTGCCCTGGCCATCTCTAGGTGTGAGAGAGAAGTTGCATCTCCAAGCCCACTCTAGTTCTAAACTGCTTTCTTGTGGCTGCCAGCAATGGGTTTTGTGACATGGACACCTATCCGCCAGGAAAGGGACTGAGATTTGGATGCTGATTACATTTGGTCACTGTTGACCGAAACTGGATTCAGATATATAACTCTTGAGAGATGGGAGGTGTGTGGGGGAAGCTATGTATCAAATTTCTGACTCCCTGAGCCCAAAATGGGTATTAATTTATAGTTCATGGAGATTCCTTAAGCGCTCCCTATGGAGTCTTGTGCATCAGTTAAGTTCCTGGTTTTCAGAGATGGTGAGTACTAGCAGCTCCAATTGACTTCAGCTGGAGCTGTAGGTGCTCAGGACCCCTGAAAACTGGACATTAAGCATCTCTATTCTGTGATGTTTGACTAACTTCGTGACTAAGGGTATGTCTGCACTGCAATTAAAAACATGCAGCTGGCCCATGCCAGCTGACTTGGTCTCATAGGGTTCAGGTTAAAGGGCTGGCGGTTTAATTGTAGTGTAGATGTTCGGGCTTGGGCTCTGGGACCCCCACCTCGCAGGGTCCCAGAGCCCAGGTCCAAGCCCAAACGTCTGTATCACAATTAAACAGCCCTTTAGCCCGAGCCCCGTGAGACCAAGTCAGCTGGCGCCGGCCAGCCCTGGGTCTCTAACTGCAGTGTAGAGATACCCTAATCTAGCTCCCATTGCAGTCAAAGGGAACCTTTTCACTGATCAGTGGGAGCTGGAACAGATCCTGCATGCACTTACCTCTTTGAATGATGGCCAATTTAATCTCAGAGTAGTAATGTTGCTTAACTCTGCAGTACAGTTTGCAACGTCTGCTAGGTTGTGTTTAACAATTAGTAATTTATTTAGCAGTTGATTGCTGGAGCCTAACTGTACATAAATAACAATGTTGTCCCACACTGGTAATTAGTGTGGTTAAAATTAGCATATTAAATACACACTTTGGTATTAACTGCCTTTTTCCTAGACATGGTCAATTACATCTTCAGAATGAAAGTGCCTTGCTGATTAACTGTCCAAAAGAAAGTCATTTTGAGGTCAAAGTCTGGTCTAATTTGACATCCAAATAGATTAAATGTTGCTCTTGAGTCAAATCAGCTTTTACAGGTGCAGTATTTTGTTAGTTTTGGCTATATCTGAATTACATTGTGTTCTTTTTGCTGGACCTGGGAAGTAGTGAGATCACCTGGTCGGATGATCCTTGTCTGGGACACACCTGCCGTTATCAACAGGAATGGAGCAAACTGCTCTTTACTTAAAAGAATTCCTTAATTGCTATGTTCAAAAGACTAAATGGTGGGGTTATGTTATCAGATACAGAATTAGTTCTCTTCATTTGTTCTACATGTCCCAGTTTATGGTATCGATGCATTTTTAGATCTAAAAATCCAGAGTCATGATTCTGATTCATACTTCAGTTTGTATGGGATCTGGTTTCACAGTGGAACTTGCTCTATATATTACATTCACCAGCGTGGGCCACAGAAAGATCTTTTCTTCAAGCAATAGGCCAGGTCTACACTATAGACCAGTAGTTCTCAAACTTTTGTCCTGGTGACCCCTTTCACATAGGAAGCCTCTGAGTGTGACCCCCCCTTATAAATTTAAAACACTTTTTAAAATACAGTTAACACCATTATAAATGCTGGCGGCAAAGCAGGGTTTGGGGTGGAGACTGACAGCTCATGACCCCCCTCCCATGTATACCCTTGTGACCCCCCAGTTTGAGAACACCTGCTATAGACCTGTATCAATATAATTGTCATTCAGGAGTGTAAAAATCCACACCCCTGAGTGACGTAGTTATATTGACCTAACCCCCTATGTAGACAGCACTATGTCGATGGGAGCCCTATTGTCTTTCGACGTGAAGCATCTTCGCTAACATGCTACAGCGGTGCAGCTGCATTGGAGCTGTAGCATTGTATGTGAAAACAAGCCCTAAGTCTCAGAAGCTTCCAAGAATGTTTCTTATGTAAATGGGGGATGGTGTAGTAAGCGTTCTTACCTTTCCACCCTTCCCCTACCCCAGCTCCAGCAACAGCCAAATAAGCAAAACAAAAAGAAGACAATGCCGGAGCATGTCAGATGTATGTGGGAGGGAGTCTCACCTAGGTCCAATATGGCCTCAGAGGGTTCATTTCTTATGTCCTCCAAAGAAAGCTGTATTCCTTAGACATTTTCTCTGTCCTCTCACTAACAGTATTCTAGATGTCCATTCCTAACGTTAAACAGACAAGTGTGATGCTCCCACGGCAAGTGTGATGCTCCCAGAGTAGTGAGGCACCTCACCACACCTGCCCTTAGCATGAGGAAGTCTTGTCTGTGCCTGCTTTGGATCACCAGCTCCCTGAAATGACCATCCTTTGGCAGCACAAGCACTGCCTTCCAGCCTCCACAGGCCTCCCTCTCTGTGTCCCGGTAGAGATAGGCACAGACAACCCCCCGAGTCATTTCAGCGTTCCCAGCCCCACATCCACTGAACACTCACAGAATTACCAGGCCTACTCTCCCCAAAGGAGCAGTACACACCAGTTAGTAAACTTCAACTCAGGAACACTACTTTGCTTAACCCCACAGCACTTTAATGTATTTATAGTGAAAGCAAGAATATGTTTATTATCAAAGAACAGAGCTTCAAGTGAGAGTGAGTAACAATATTGGAAACAAATAGTTACATATAAAACAAAATCATAACACGCTTTCTAGAGACTAAACTTAACTACTGAGTTAACCTCCAATCAAACAAGTTTACCTCACCCAAAATTCTCTCCAGTGTTTTCAGCCAAGCCCGGCTGAGACTCCTCTTTCAAGAAGCAAAACTGCTATCTGTTTATTTCCTCAGTGAAGGATGCAAGTAGTTGTCTTTGTCTCCCAAATATATTTGATGTTGACCTGAAGATAAGGTAGTCCCAGCTACCGCCCACCCACCAGCTACTTGTTTTTTCCTGTTACTTTTCTCTCTTTGAAGTTTTCACAATCTGTCATTTAGCATTCAGTTCAGACTGGCTAGAGGAGACCCATTGTGAACTACACAATATGTAATTTACATATAAGCAGCCAGCTGGATAAACATTTCTTGTCTGGCAGGATCTGTTTTTCACCTTTGCTGATGACCAGTCCCTAGACACAGACCTTAAGGACATTATTTTCAGTGTCGATACATAACTCCTTACACCACGTCCACATGTGCATTTCACAATGATAATGATGACCCTGTGACACTGGGTTTTACTTGAGACCTCACTCTTTGGTGAACTAAAAATATACATACCAGACTCAGGAGATCCCTGTAACTCTTCTGCACCCCCTCCGTACTCCTTGCCAGTTGGCACTAAGAGGTTCCTAGGTTAAAACAAGTCAATCAGCCAAGGGAGATATTTACTAGGACTAAATGTCTTCAAAGACTAAGCCAGAGGTTTAAGACCTTAGTAATTTGTTGATGGATTCTAAAAGATGGAATTCCCCTACTGACAGGACAATCAGGTACTGTTTGTTTGTCCGTTTTTTTCCAAGTGAGCAATAGGTAGGTAAGTTGATCTTCCATCTGCACAGGGAAGATACACAAGCTCTGGAATGGAGTAATTCTCCAAGAGGAAAATTCAGTGTTTCCCACAGAGATGAGAGAAACAATTCTGAAGAAGATCTTGCCATCCATGTGAAGAAGCTTACAAACCAGGCTTCTGTGATATTCTGTGCACTGTGAAACCCAGGTAGCTGCGGGGAGACAGAAGGTGGAGGATGTCTTGGAGTATGGAAATCCTGAATCAAGTCACACAATAAGGTTTGCTAGGCCAGATGGATGGTGAGTGTGTGCACAGGTGTGGGGTTGGTTTGATTTTTGGCAAAGACTGACCATTTTATTGTATTGTAAATATTGCACCCTGAACATCCCAGGGAATTGAAAAGGCTTGAGGCACATACATGGCCCAAAAGATTTCTTTGCCTTTGCTATTCCACCCGCTGAATCATTCTGCCTGCTTATGTTCTGCTTGAAAATCAACAGAACCATATGGACCTTGGAATTTTGCTATTACTTGCACTGTCATAAATCTGGAATAAATCCAATGAGTGTAGTGGAGTTACACTGGAGCAAATCCAGATTAACTGGCAACATAATTTGACCCAATATATCATTTTCATCTTCGCCTATGGAAGCATGTATGATATGCAGTGATTAATTTAAGAGTCTGGGGTTCTCATATATCAAATACATATAAGAACATAAGAACGGCCATACTGGGTCAGACCAAAGGTCCATTCAGCCCAGTATCCTGTCTACTGACAGTGGCCAATGCCAAGTGCCCCAGAGGGAGTGAACCTAACAGGTAATGATCAAATGATCTCTCTCGGCCATCCATCTCCACCCTCTGACAATCAGAGGCTAGGGACACCATTCCTTACCCATCCTGGCTAATAGCCGTTAATGGGCTTAACCTTCATGAATTTATCTAGTTCATTGGTTCCCAAACTTGTTCCACTGCTTGTGCAGGGAAAGCCCCTGGTGGGTCAGGCTGTTTACCTGCCGCGTCCGCAGGTTCGGTCGATTGCGGCTCCCAGTGACCGCGGTTCGCTGCTCCAGGCCAATGGGAGCTGCTGAAAGCGGCGTGGGCTGAGGGACGTACTGGATACCACTGATCTAGTTCTCTTTTAAACCCTGTTATAGTCCTAGCCTTCACAACCTCCTCAGGCAAGGAGTTCCACAGGTTGACTGTGCGCTGTGTGAAGAACAACTTCCTTTTATTTGTTTTAAATATTTAAACACATGTATCAGTCACTTATTTACCTCTGCACCATGTTGGGATCTTAATGGAAACTGATTCAAACATCTTCCAATGAATTTTGTTCTCTTTACCAATGCAAACTGACTGGGGGTGCTGGTGGATTGAGCCATGATTTATTTCAGGTACTTTTTGATTTTCTGTTTTCAGATATATGCAGTTACAGATTGAGCAATCCTTCCTGTTGGTTATTGCAAGAGCTAAGATATAAAATACCAATTTAAATATTTATGCAGGTGGCATATCTTTGCAAGTGCTGCTTGATGGCGAGGAAATAGTGTTTAAAGAGAAATATATTGTCGTTCAGAGGAGATGAATACATGAAATCTGTCCATGTTATGAACAAAATCTGTGGTTACATGAAGTGATAAAATTACTCATTCTCAAAGTCTGTGCTTTGGGAGTAAGCACATGTGCTAGCTAATGATTCTTTAGTAGTGGCAAAGAATTCCATTAGAACATAGGTGCATTAACTGAGCGTTTCTGGTAACTGAAACTAAGCAGTGAAGGGTTCAGGCAGTTAACTCTCATTTATGTTAACAGAACTTGCACACCTCCATCGACTAAAAATTGATGCCCATATTATTCCTAAATTGTTTGTAAAAGTACTAGGGAAAACAGCTACGTGTTCTTACACCATATGCAACACCGAAGTGGAGACTGGGGAGATGGAGAAAAAACTTTTGGTTTTCACCATTTTCCAAGACTGAAGGTAACTTTTACAAATTCCTTGTGCAAAAGTTCTGACTTAGCACCTGCTGCTTGAGATCTGCTCCCTTGATTTGCATACAGAAATGCAGTTTACATATGCAAACACTCAGATGCAAAAAAAAATTGTGCATCCAAAAACATGGCAGATACAGTTTTAGAGGCTGCTCCGGGAATTTGTCCTTCATCTTTTTTTTTTTTTCTCTGACATTTTATCGTCAGAAAGGAAGGGAGAATGTAGATCTAGCAAAGGCTTCTGGAAGTGTTTGATAAGAAGTAGATTTAATTTTCCAGATTACTTTGCCTTCTGTAACTTTAAGTTTTCTTGATATTTTGGGAGTCATGTTGAGTTGCCATATAGGTTACAGTAGCTGCACAAATATTCATCATAAAGACCATATCAAAATATAATGAAAGGTGACTGAAACTGCCATCTAAAGTTCCATCAAAATGTAGTGCTTTAGGGTCTGGTCCATCTTCACATTGAGATCAATGGAAGCCTTTCAGCTACATTTAATAATTGATATTGAATTAGGCTTTTTTGTGGAGCTGGTCAATTTTCTAAAGATCGGCACATTTGTAATGGAAATTCTATCCATTGTGAATGTATTTACATTGTAGAAACATGCTTATTCATAAAGAATTTTTTCCTACCCCAGAAAAGAATGACAGTATTACTTACTAGTGAAACTCAAAGGTTAATTAATAATACAACGCCCCCGTGGGCTTAGTTGATTCGATGAGGGGGCTGCGCGCTTTCAAAACACATAATGCATAAAGCAAAATGCCAGTAAACCGACAAAGAGGTAGGCACTGGTATTTCTTTGAAATCATCCATCTTGCAAAGGCTGGTATTTACTTGTTCAGTCTGTGCACTTGGTACCTGTTCCTGACGCTACAAAACTGAGGGGCAGAATGATCGCTGAAGGAGTCCTCTGACTAGCTACTGAAGCAGCAGGGAGGACTGGCAGTGCCTTCTCTAAGTTTCCTCTTTTTTTTTTCGAACCAATAGTCAGTGGTTCTGGTCAAAAAATGTCCTAAAATTTTTTTTTTGATTAAATGAAAATTTTCTACAAAAAATGGCTGCTTTGCATAAAATTTAATTGTTTTCATTGAAAACTGAATGCACAAAACCCAAAGTATTTGGATTTGGTGCTGCAGTGCCTCATGGGAGCTGTAGTTTGGGTGCCTCATGCTCTCCTTCTCCTCTGGCTGGGCTCCCTGGCTGAACTTCACAGATGCCCTGTCTCCTTTCAAGAGGCAAGACCATGGTACATCATGGGAGATGTAGTCTGATGAGGGACTCTGGCCTATAGAGGAGAATTGGAGCACAAGGCACCCAAATGACAACTCCCAGGGGGCACTGTGGTAACATTTCGAAATGGAAATATTTTGGTATTTGAATTTTCTCAGAAAAAATGAAAATTATTTGTGCAAAATTTAAATGAAACAATGTGGTTTTTTGGGTGCGGGGGAGGGGAGAGGAGTGACCTGTCCTTTTCCCCCCCCAGCTGTAGTCATCAGTTATTAACAAGCAGACACATTCCCCAACCTTGCTGATGTAACACAATGTGGCGTTCTGCCTCCTTTGTGATGGGTAAGCCTACAACTGCCTATTACGGCTAAGAGAGGGGAGTCTTTTTACTCAAATAGTAGACTCCTCCATTAAGATTAAAGACTTCCCAGGTTCAATCCCATTGCCCATGAGCCAGCCAGGGATGTAATGTTGCCTGGACTGTACAGAAAGCATTTATTTTACAGAAGGAATGCCTGGAAGAAATAACATGAGCCTCCTGGGAAAGAAGCACTTCATTGTATCTGACTGTGAGCTTGGCAAAATAGTCAATCTGCCTCAAATGAATTATTTTATAAACCTTAATTTCATGTCTAATTTGGAACACCAGTCTACATGACAGAAAGGTCTATCTTTTCCTTTGTAGCATATGGTATGTCCTACACAGTGGCAGCTAGGAGATAAAAGCAGTTGAGAGAAAATTACCAACTTCCACATCTAGCAATTCTGAGCTGATGTTTGTGTTGTAGTTGGAGATAAACATGATGGGGTCAGATTTCTGTGTATGCATGTGAGGAGCTGGGACATGCAGCTTCCATTAACAGTGAAATGAGCTGTGCATCTCCTTCCTCACGCTAGATGTTACCGCCATGGTTGCAGCTCATGTGGATTCGTAAGTGAACTGCCTCAGTCTGTAACAAGTTAAATTACAATCTAGATACATCTTCTGATAACGGCTGAGGAGAGAAAAAACAAAACAACTTACAAACCATCACGGGCAAATGCTTTCATCAAAGAAATTTGTGTTGATGGTGCATTGAGTGCTGTGTATTTTGAAAGGCAACCTCCCTCTAACTAGAATGTGTGTATTTGTTGTACATTGTATAGGCCGAGGCTTGGCCATCTGCTAATATATTCAACTAGGTACAATAAAGCAGCTTTACATCATTTTAAATTGTTACTTCAGGTTCTATTTTTGTTGCAGTTAGAACAGATTCAGCTGAGCTGAGACTCTTAGGAACATGTCATGCATTTTATAATGGACATATCTAAAGAAAATTCACTGAAGGATTAGAATTAAAAAAAAACAAAACCTAGGGACTTAAAATTGCCATTACCTTGCCTTTTGCCAGAGGTAGTTTATAACCTTTTTGTGTGTGCAGAAGTTGAGTCACTTTCATCTTTGTATTATGTAGTCTGGAGAGTGTGAGCCTGTATGTGTGAACTGCACTGCGATTAGATTGGTCAATAACACCTGTTACTCCTACAGCCAAGAAAAGCCCGTAATTGTGGTCTTGGGGATTTGTCAGATTCAAGCTGTCTCCTGATTGGCAGAACAATATCTGCATTAAGTAAAAATAAATAAAGGGAATCGCTTATTTCATGTAAAGGTTAAATTCACGCTGCTAATATTTTGAAGATTTGATTTCTTTCCCTTTATTATAGATGCAACTCTTATTATTCATACAGAATTTAGATGTGCTGTCTGGTACCGATCCTGAGAATTCAGTGGGAGCCAGGGACATGACCAAAGTCCAACAGTTCATATTGAACTTTCTTGAACCTATTGAAATTAAAATATTATGAGAAAGTTCATTCTTTCCTTACTCTATATTCTTAAGTGCTTTTTTTCATGCATCTTTGTTTTTGTCCATAACAATCATTCAAAATTGTTTGATAACTTGAAGACATAATGGTATCTTGTAAATGTCAAGCTGGCCTCATGGGTCATGAAACAGAATAGTGGATGAAACCAAAGAAATAAAATGTAGACTGGGCTGAATCTTTGGAAAACTTGCTTATAGTGAGATCCATTGGTTACATAATTTCTTCAGGAAGTTTACAGAAGCCGTATTATTTGGGATGCATTAAAAATGGATAGGACAAAGTACTAGAAAATAAACTTCAGTCCCGCTTCTCCGTGGGTTAATTGAAACAATTGTTCTGTGTCTTTCTGCTATATTGCAGGGGTTTAGCTACTATTTTTTAGTTGTGCTTGTGTTTTAGTAATGTAAGAGGTTATACTTTGAATAAATACTTCAAAAAGAGGTCTATTAAAACTGAAACAGTCCTTTGTGTATTCACTGTGACTAGAGCAGGAGCTGGGCCTCAGCACCGGCTGTAAATAAGTATGAGCTCAGCCAACCTTTGAACTTCTGTCCATCTGCTAACAGTGAAAATCGGTGAGATTTTCAAAAGCTCTTGGCACTGACCTGATTTGGTTCCTATTGAAATCATGAGTAAAACTCCCATTTAGGCCTGGTCCAGACACAAAGTTGCACTGGTTTAAATAGAAGTGTGATTTTGTTTTTTTTAAAAAATGATTTAGTTAATGACCGACTTTGTGTGTGGACACTCTTAAATCAGCTTAAACCTGGTTTATCAATTTATCTTTGATGTGTAAATTCAGGTATGTAAACTGATGCAACCAATTTTTTATAAATGTGTGTCCATCCAGGGATTCTAGTTTAACTACATGACTTTTTAACCAGTTTAAGTTAAACTGATACAATTTATGCGTGCAGACAAACCCTGACTTCAATGGGAGAAGAGTTGGATCAATGCTGAATGTCTTGAAAATACCTCCCAAAATTTTCTGTACAGAAGAAGGCATATTGATCTATTTGAGAAACAATGATTTGAGATGATTTCAGAACAATTAGTAACACTGGTGCTGAGCACTGACTGCTCTACCTCCCTCCAGTTCTTTTGCATTCTAACCTTGGAAGCATCGTTCCCTTTTTGGTCTGAAAGCATCTGGAAAATCTAAGCCCTTGTTGTTCTTGAGAAATTCTTTGATCAATGATGCCATTAACGTACTAGGAGTAGGAAGAGTAATTGTAGTAGCATCACGCCATCCCACTCTTACTGCTGGAAGCCGTGTTGATAAAAATTGAGGAACCTGTGGGACTAGGATGCTGTCTCATAGTACCCTGGCATGACTGCCCTGAAAGACTTCCAGTAAATTCATTATGTATGACCAGCTCTTCCTGCCGCAGGTCCCAAATTAGCTGTGTTTTTTTGCCAAACCTTTCCCTCCCTGAATCCTCGTTCTGAGACTTCCCTGAGTGATATCAAACAGATTACTTGGCTGTAATTTCTATTATCTACCTCTCCGCACATTTACCCTGCTTCCCAGATCCCTGAATGGCGCAGAAGGAAGACAAGCCTTGGGAACAGGAGCAGGAGAGAGAAGTGAACAGGAGGTTCACTATTTGGTTAGTTGCTTCAGCCAAATGGGGGGAGTGGAGCTAGGTGTTTGGGGTTGTATGCAGCTTCCTCCTACCTCCACAGACTCAAGATCACTTTAGTCCCCAGGGGTGGGAGGCTCACAGGGGAGCTGGAAAGTGATCCTACCCTGCAGCAGCTCCTGTTCTGCTGGGCTGGCCTGGCTTGCCGCTCTGGCCAGATGGACTGTCTGTACGCCAAGCAGGTGGGGCCCTCTCACTGCTCTCTCCTGCCCAACCCCCTTCTGGCTTTGGCACTGCCAGATCACCTCTCCTGAACTGGGCTGTGGTGGGCCAAAAAGTGGTTGGGTCATGGCCAAAGTGGCCCTCTGGGCCTTTGGTATCAACACATTCAGGAGCCAGCAATGTGGATCTTCCTGAAAGGTGGCTTTCCTTTCTACATTCTGCTGCCTCAGCAGAGTAGCTGGCTCAGCTTCAGGCGGCCAGCTGGCCAGCATTTTTTCAGGTCTTTGAATGCTGTTGGCAGTAGCATGGGTGGAGTTGCTCCCTACAACTGTGCAGTGATCTGGGTCTTGCTTTGGCTGTTATTTTCAGACCACAGTTATTCTGAAGGGTCTGTGAATAACCTGTGGATTTATTTTTTTGGAGGGGGGAGAGGGGGAGAATGGAAGGGGGAAGGGAATGAAAATCGTTGTCTATCTTCCAACCCTAGTGATAAACTTGTAAGTCCAAGCTGATCACCTCCTTGAGCAAAAAAGCCAGAAACTTAACGTATTAAAATCAGGCCTGATTTTCCCCCAAGTTCAGGGAGGCCCCAAAAAGGTGGCTCTGAACATTATTATTAGTGCCCCCAAGCCCCAACTGAGGTCAAGGTTCCAGGGTGCTAGTCACTGTACGAACACATAGTAAGAGACAGTCACTGCTCTTAAGAGCCTATAATCTAAATAGACACAGAGTGGGAGAGGAAACAGGGCCAGAGAGGTGAAGTGATTTGCCTGAGGTCACACAGCAGTTGAGTGAGAGAATCAGGAATGACCCTAGGTCCTAAGTGTCTGGAGTCCCAGTCTAGTGCTCTACCCACTTGGGCCATACTGCCTCTCAGAGCATAGGGGGTATCAGTGGTAACAGCTGACAAGAGCTGACCTTTCCAATGGTTTTTTCTGTTGGCTGGAGATGCAAAATTGGGTATTGATCTTTCCTAAATTTGGGATTTAGGTTGGGTGTTGTGGTTCAGGCCTCTCTCTAAATGTGGTGGATGTGCATCTTTGAGATTCTCTATGCATATTTTACAGGTTTGCAACTGTTCGTCATACACTTAACTATTGTTCGGTCCTCATTATTCCTCATATTCTACTGTTTGTTTCACCTCTATGCAGCTTTTGGTTTTTTGCTTGCTTGCTGATCAAAAATGCTTTGCTATTTTTAATTTCTGTTGGAGAGTTCACAAAGTTTATACAGAGGAAAAATTAGCAAATGTCTATTTTGACTGTACAGTTGGTTAGCTATATGACTCGTCTTTAATACATTCTAGGCACAATGAATAAAATGAAATTTGTCCATGTAATTGGCACATTACATAGATATTTATTAAGTTGTGGCCATGATCTACAATTAATTGGTAGTTAAGGAGCTTAAATCAGTGAATGGAACAACAAATACATAGAACAATTCAGCATAGTTAACATTAATAGCACAGCAGGCAGCTCTGTGCTGAATATTTTGTGTAATAATTGGTCTGTGTGTTTGTCAGGGCTGAATCCCCACTCCCGGTCACTCTGAGTTTAGAAGGTAGGGGCCTGCAAGGATTCTAAAAAATAATACATGCCACTCCAGGCTTGTATTAACCCCCCAAGGTTACAGCTTTTCTCTAACCGTGGCTTGGTAAATGCTGCCACCACCCAAATGCAACACCCACCCTTTGAACCCAGGAAGGAGCACTTTGGAATTCCTCCCTATCGGGTATCCTCAAGACCTTTCACCCCACCTCTGGGGAAGAGCTGAGAAAGCCACAGCTAATTTCCTTTGTTTTCTATCTGCTAATCAAACAACATGTCCAAACCTCTGACGACACCAAAAATCCAATCCTGTTCTTAAAAAAGGTAAATTTTATTAAAAACAAAAAGGAAAAAAATTACTTCTGGAACTTAGGCTTTTACTAGATTTTAAAAGAGCAATTCCAAAAATCAAGCACCCAAAATAGCTTTCCTGGGGATTCAGCTTAAAGGTTACAAGCAAACAAAAGCATCTGGGGTTAGTACAGTGGAGATCCACAAGCCAAAATAAAAAATAAACCTGATTGTGTCTGTCTAAACATCCTCTATTCAAATAATTTCTTCTAGGTATGGAAGATGAATTTTCATACCTGGTTCAAGCCTTACACAGCATTGCTGCTCCATCCCTGCAGCCCAGAGAACAACTGACAAAGGGAAAGTTTCTTTCCCAATTTTAAAAAGTTCTACCTTCCCATTGGCTCTTTTGGTCAGGTGCTCACTCCTTTTCTTTTATCTGTTGGCTTGTTAACCCTTTACAAGTAAAGCAAGCAGAGAAGTGACCAAGAGGGATTTTACAGCTAGCTAGCTGGCTGGCTGGGTATCCATCAAAGGGAGCCACTCCTCCCCCCATGTATCACAGTGTTCTTTTTAGCAAAGGCATTTTTTCAGAATGTGCAGTAAATGCTTAGAATTTATAACAGGTTCAGAGAAAAAATCTCCCTTAATAGAAGTTGCACCGTTATTGTGAACCTCAAATGCTTTTAATAAATCCACACAACAAGTAGATTTGCCGAAGTCATAGTGATAAATGAATGATCTTAGAAACCAAGAATAGAAAGAGCAAGCTCAGGTGACCCAGCAACACCCTACTATATGTAAGTGGGGGAATGGTCCCGCGATTGTGGGGAACTTTCCTGGCTTCTGCACTACCCCAGTGAAGTGGGCTAGTGAAAGGATCTGAGTCCTCGCTCCCACTTCCTTTTCCCAAAGGCCTTCCTGCCCTCAAGGACTCCCTTCCACTCTCCTGTCTGGCAGAGTCCTCGCAACCCCGACAAGGCTGGGCCCAGGATTCCTGGGGGGCTCAACCCCCAACCCTGCTGTGGTCACCTAGGAGAGGGGCTAGAGTGTCCCCACTCTGGGGTACTCTCTCTGCACTGGGCACCTCCCTGACCCACTGATCATTTCACACAATTCAAAGCAAATACAAGTTCAATTAACAATTAATTAATAAAAAATAAGGAAAAATGGGAAAGGTTAAAGGAAAACATCACCCTGCTCTGTGGCAGGGAACATTACAAACAGTGTCTCTGGACATCAGGGCACTTCACAGTCTGTTCCTTGTAGGTCCCAGGTCTCCTCCTCAGGCCCTGGCAGTGCTGCAGGGATGCTGCAGGTTGGATACTTGCAATGGTGGTGGCCACACATCTCCGGGCTTTGGGTGGTGGGACCCTTCTTCCCAGCATCAGCCCCCTGTCGGGTTAAGATCCCCCTCCCAGTCTGGCCTGCAAGGACCCTTGGCTGGGGTATCTTTCTGCAC
The DNA here is from genome assembly GCF_016161935.1 of Mauremys reevesii. Taxonomy (NCBI): domain Eukaryota; kingdom Metazoa; phylum Chordata; order Testudines; family Geoemydidae; genus Mauremys; species Mauremys reevesii. Next base: position 70,911,072 of record NC_052632.1, read on the forward strand.
TGGGCCCTTTGCCCAAGGTTCCCCTTTGGCTGGCCCCAGTTGCTCATCACCTGGCTCTGTGGCTGCAGCTCTGCTCCCAGCACAGGATCTGCTCTCCCTGGGCTGTGTCTCTGGCTCTGTGGCTGCAGCTCTGCTCCCAACACAGGATCTGCTCTCTCCCTGGGCCGTGTCTCTGTGACTCTGCTCCCAGCTCTGACCTGCTTTCTGAGCTGTTTTTCTGGCCCCTCTGGATCTGGATCTCAGCATTCCTAATCTAGGTTCCAGTTCTGCCTACCCTTTGCTCAGCGTGATTAGACCCCAAATGATGCTATTTACCACGAATAAAGATTAGTTGTGCAAGTAAAAGTTTTTGGGATTTGGTCCTTAGTCATTTCTACCAAGTCTATCCTGTTCCAAAACCTAAAAAGCACTGGCCACTGCCGCTAAGGCAATGGGGGTGACGGTGAATGATGACACTTAGACCCTCTGATATGGGGGAGAATGGGGTTTCTTGGTATTGGGAGGACACAGAGCTCCGAGTATGGGAGGAACCTAGTACAATGGCATGGGAGAAAAGAGACGAGAGAGAGAAACATAGTTGCTGGTATGGAGTGGGGAGAAGAACATGAGACATAGACATGGGGATGTGGGTGTTGCAGGGAATACGAAATAGAGGGGGATGGTAGAGAGCCACATAGGGAGCTTCTAGGGGAGAATGGAGGGATGCAAGGAGCCCCCAGTGTGTGCAATGACCTTGACCTACAGAAAAAATGAAGTGTGCAACCCTCTAGTATACAAATCAAGCCATGATGTATAGATGCTGTATATCAAAGTTGTATGACGATAGTAGATAGGCATCCATGATAGAAAAGAGGATAATTTCATAATCGCTTTGACTCCTGCAGTATTTGGGGGCGGAGTAGGGGGGGAGAGGAGACATATTCAAAAAATGGATTTCAATAACAACATTATAAGGGATTCTTCAGAAATTGGAAGAACTGGAAATATATCCACTCCAGTATACTTAGTTCATTCTACATCAAAGGCATGTAACTGGACTAAGAGGTGTTTTGGCAAATGAGAATGGTAATTGGCTAATGGGCTGGAAACCAAGAAAATGGTTTTCAAGTCAATGAGAGCTTGCTGATAGTAGCAGGTGTAGGTTGCTGGAACCTTGGTAAGTTACAATGGCTTTGGCCAATTGCCATGAAAAATGAGATTTCCAAGTTTGCAGAAGCAACTAAATGCAAGACAAGAGCATAGTAAATAATGAAGAGACACATACAGACATAATGTAATCTAGACATCAAATGTGTTTTATACTGTTGTCTCTTTTACTGGTTTGGCATCAAGTTAAGTTCAGATAGAAGCAGAACAATAAACTCTGAAACAAACAAAAACAGCAGGTAGGATTTGGAGGGATGTCATTGCTTAGCTGAAATGCAGGTACACACAAACCAGGTACTTAGTATGTGGGTGAGGAGGAATGCATTATCTTAAACAGCCTTCTTTCTTTCAATTACAAAAGTGTATTTGAATACTTGAAATCTTCAAATAAGCTTCAGTAATTGAAAATTCAGCTTTAAAAGCTTCAGAAGTGACCATGGGGACTCGCTGCTCACAGGGAGCAAATCTAAGCTGACAGCTTGGATTCCCCACCGGACCCTGCTAAATCCTGCACTCGGGGTCGTGTCACTTCTGAAGTCCTGCTAATGCACTGAGATCAAGGGGACATTCTGATTACCTTATTTTGATAATGTGCTGCAGTAGCTTGTTCATATGGAGGACACAGTTTCCTGCCCCCGCCCCCTTCTCTTCTGTGCTGAGGCATAAATTTCTTTGCACCTGCCTCCCTCCTGCCCTAATAAATAAGTGTGCCGAAAAGTAATGTGAGGATGAAACAAATGCTCAATCAGGCTTTTCCACATAACCTGTGGAAATTAGTGAGCAGGAGGTCAGAGGGGCAGATGCAATCCTGGCTTAAACACGTGTCTGTGTGGTATATTGTAGGTTGTCACTTTAAATTTCAGGAGTTTCTCCTGCTCCTGGTTGGACGCTAACAGGCTCTGTAGGGAAGCATGCAATCTGGGTCCAGCAGCAATGACTTTGCAGATCACCTTCCTCTCGGCAGGCTGGGTGAGTCATATTTCTCTGTTTTAGGGAGCAGCCTGTGCACGCTTGTGTTTGCTCTCTCTCTTTGGGTTCTTGTTTATCATTCTGGATGAACAGTACTTTATTTCCTTATGTTGCAGCTTTCAAGCAAGAGCACTGTATGTTTTTATCTAACTTCTATGTGTATGCTGCGAACATAAATGTCATGGTTAAATTCTACATCAGTTCACAGCATGGCTGCTTCAATTACAAGTGTGTGTGAGAACTGGTTGTGTGCCAATGGATCCACTGAAGTTAGTGGATCAGCTCCATGCACTGTGAGAGTTAAATCCAACAAACAATTGCTAGATTACATGAAGGGACAGAGAATTACCCTGAACATATATGTGACGGCTCCCTTCAATGATGTGATCAGTTTTGATGGCCTCCTCTCAGAACATAAAGGATATAGAAAAGGGCCATGAAATGGATGAGAGGAATGGAAAGTCTTCCATATTGGAGAAACTGAAAAAATTAGCCCTATTTAGTTTAGAGAGGAGGGAGAAACAAGTAAGACTTGGTTTCATGTATGGAAGAGAAGCACTATTGGGCTGGGAAAAATCCTACTGCCTGGAAGCCTTTTTAAGACTTTTTAAATCAGTAGGACACCAGTGTTTCAGGATTTCTCATGGTAGATAATGTCTCGGGTCACGAATGGTTGAGGAGGATGGAGAATGAAATATGGGCCCCACCATTTAGGCAGGAAAAGGTCACTAGAGATCTTGGGAGAGTGAACTGTTTTAGAGGAGGGTAGAAGCCAGGTTGGAAAGGTTCAAAGATGGAAATGGAGGAAAGGAACTCAAGATGGTGGTTGGAAAGAGCATCTGAGGAGTCTTGAGATGGATGAAAGAAAGGATGGACAATAGTTTAAGAGTGGGGCGAGATGGGGTTGGGAGAGGGGGTTATATTAAGACCAAAGAGATCAAACATGTTTGCACTGAGAGGGGACTCTGAGAGTGAGAGGTTGAGAAGGGTGGGAATGGAATCACTGGTGGCAGGTGGAGAGGTTAGAGGAGGAGAGCAAAAAGGAAATCTCAGAAGTTGTTGTTGTTGGTGATGTAGCCATGTCTATAGTTATCGGTTACTTTAACCAATGGTGAGGGTTTATACCTACTTTAATCTGTGAGAGTTCAGTGCCCCCCCCCAAGATTGACTCCAGCAGGGAGGCTATCAATAGAAGGGGAATACCATGGTGCGCACACAGACTACATAGTGCTCTTTCTATAGTAATTACTTTTTATTAACCAACCAAACAACAATACACACACACTGCAATCTGGTAAAGGAGCAAAAGACTGATATAAAACGCATAGTATTTGCATTACTCACACCATGCCTTGCAGAAAAATCCAAAGTGTTAGTCATTGTCGTCATCATCAGTGGTTGTCATCCTGGTATCTCCATTTCCCCCACCCCCACGGCACGCAGGTTGGGATACAGCTTTTATAATGTATCACACTGATGCCCACTGTGGTTCATAAATATGTATGAAAGTGTTAACCCCTTTTCCTTATTTGAGCTTCCACACCACACTACTTTTGGGGTGCTCAGTTTTTCATTGGCTAACTCATTTAGTTCTCATTACATGCATGTCCCCTTATCACCATAGTAAGAGGCAGTTACCTTAATTAAGTCTCTAAGATTTCACCTCAGCTACCAATGGTCATCTTGTGATGCCCACTGATCTCTCGTGGATATTATTACCCAAACCCACCAGTTACTTGCAAAACATCAGCATGTCACAGACATAGACACAAACTCAGCAGATTTATTATTGGTTGAAAAGGTTTATTCCCACCCTTCTCAACTTCTCATTCTCATCAGGGTCCCCTCTCAGTGCAAGCATATTATCTTTATAACATAGCTAACTTATCCTAAGGCCTAATTTGGCCTTGTGGTCCTGGTCTTAAAACATATATATTTCACTTCTATATCCTAAAGATACCCAACATCTTTTTTTTAATCCTAGGTTACGGAGAGAAGGAGGAGAGTATGCTGTGAAGGCAGGGCAGTGTGAAGAATAGAAGAGAGGCCAAGCCCTGTTTTATCTATTAGTACTTTTCCTTTTCCTTCTTTATCAGAGAAGGCCCTTCTGTCTCACCTTGTTGCCTGATTTGGGGAGGGTTAGTAGGGACAGTGGAATTTATCCACTTAATTTAGTTTTATTTAATAATTAATTTTCTAATTAATTAAGAATGTTAGTAATTAATAGATATTAATAATATGGGTATGGCTCGCCAATATGTGTGATCAGAAGATAAAAGTTCATCTTGAATCAGGCTTCACAGAATTTAATACAAGGAGATTGGGGTATAACAGGAATTACACTGAGACAAAGTTTAGTCAAACAAGACCTTTTATTTAAAACCAATAAAACAAGAAGTAAATGTAAAATGTTAAAAGCAGTTTGATTACAAAGTTACAAAATATCCCAGTTCTTTAAGAGATATGATATATTACACAGTTCTAATGCATGACAGCTTTCGTAGGTGTAGGCAGGGTGAGCGGAGAATAGAAGGATGGGTGTGTATCCCTGCCCCCTGGGTGGATTATCACTTTATTTATTTAAGAAATTCTTCCTCCTATGCCCAAATTTGTTCCATGGAAAGGTGAGGGTGGTACCTTTTTTCATAGGCTGACCTTTGTGTGTTGTACTGCAACTACTACTATATCTTTTTATTTTTGTTGTTATATATTTTGTATTTTTTGAAATAACTTTACTTTTGCACTAGGTGAAAGGTGAGCAGATATTCAGAAGATATTCAGACAGTCCCTAGTTTGTTTGTTTTTTTTTCCTTTTTTCACTTTTCTGAGTAAGGTTTTTTTCAGCTTTCAGCAGGAAAGAGAGAAGGAGGTCTGGCCCAGAAGCTTCTAGATCTCTGCATATCTTGCATTACTTATTTTTATTTATTATAATATTAATCTACACACACACACTCAAAAGACAACCTCTTCTATGTTTCTCTCTTATTTTTGTAATCATTTTAAGAATTCTGTGACAAAATCTGAATCAGAGAAATGTAGGCCTGGAAGGGACCTTGAGAAATCAAGTCCTGCCCCCTGAGATGTGGTAGGCCCAAGTAAACCTAAAATTATCTTCTTCCCTTATATTTAAAAAGCAAACAAACAAAAAACCCACTCCGCTTTTGCAAGTGTTGATACAATTAATTTAAACTTAAAATGTCTTGGAAAGCTTACGGCTTTGGATGGAAAATATCGCCCAGTTGTTCCTGATGAATCCCTTATTCTTTACTGAAACTTCCTAAGTAGTTCAAGTATCCCTGAGGATTGTAACAGATTTCCATTTTCAAATCCAGCTCAATTCATCATTGCATGTTGGTCCCTTGACTTCTTTTTCCTTTATTTTGTATCATGTCAGCCTCTTCTAGCTGAGTCCTCTGAATCATTTACTTGAAGAATTCTCCGAAGCTGTCTCAATGAAGAGCATTCTTAGCTTTGAAAGTCACCTGGGTATTTCCTGCCTGCTCCAAGCCATGAATCCTCAGATCCTCTGTTTTGGTCTCATTGTTTCAGATCTCCCCATGGGGAATTCTTAGTCTTTTTTTTCTATAGATATTTTTCACCGTTTCATGTTAATAATAAAGAAATGTTTCAATTCTGCTGGAGTTTTTCCAAATCAATTCATCATCAGTCTCCCCACATTGTTTCTCTCCCCTAAAGCTTCCTGGCTTCCTGTTGACCGTGGAATAAAGTTGAACCATTTTAGTCAGTAGAGAAAGGCGGACAAGGGAGTGAAGATGCCTGTCAGGATGGCAGTTCTTTGTTCCAAACTCACAGCTCACTTTGCAGAAAATGATTGTCAGCAAATTGCTTAAGATAGAGCAGTAAAGCACTGAACATATGTTAGGAGAAAACATTCACGCCATTGTGTAAATCTTTGCAGCATGCATTAAAAAATAAAGCCAATATATTGACCAGAAAAATAGTCCTAAACCTTAGGACTTGACTAGCACAACGAAAATGTAGTCTTTTGATAGTAGTGCTTTTGCAATGCAGTTAACCGTCTGCTGGAAGGGCAATTACCTTACATTTTGCCACAGGGAATTTACTTTAACGAGTTACCGAAAAAAAGTCTCTGGCCGTATGAATAGTCTATCGTTTGAAAAAACTGGCTCGTAGTAGTTAGAGATGGAAATGAGCCGTTGAGTCACTTGGTTCATCTTCTCTGCCACTGCGTATTATAGTAATATCTTGCTCCCTATGTTCTTTGGTGCTTGCCCACCTAGGATGAAATGTCTTAGGTAGTGGATATTTTGCCACTTGAATTGCCATCGGCTATTTTTGGTTTAGTTAAACTAGTTTGCATCCTAAGAAATGCTAGGGCAGATTCAGCTCATGGTCTCTGGCATAGATCTCAGTGGCAGAAAGTTCACCACTGGGGGAAGATGCAGCAGCCCGGAGCAGCTACAGAGAGAAGTATCACTATTAGGAGGTAAAGCCTGGGTATGAGCTGAATCAATGCATCCTCTTAACTGTCTCTGGTGGTGGAGAGTTTTTGGAGATGGGAGACTAGTGGGGCAGAACTGGGAGGCAATGCACAGGAACAAAGCTTCCAAGCAAAGGAGGGCAGAGCTATGATTTCATGGATGTAAAAGTTGAGGGTTGAGCCCCCTTTCCCTTGCCAACTCTGGTTTCTCTGATTGGAAAACAATGACACCAAACGTGGTTTCCTTGCTTCAGTGAAGGAGTAGCCCACAGAGGAGCATTAGGCCATAAAATATTCAGGTTTAATCACATTCTTCCAACACCTCCCCCTCCACTCCACCACTGAGGCCAGTCTCATTACTCCCTACTGCTTTTTGTCTGCTTCTCCCACAACACTCCATAGGCTTTCTTCCGTGTCACCCTGTACACATGGAATAGCCTACCTGGCCTGGTTCTCTCAGCCACTATCATCTCCTGTTTTTGATAAGGTCCAGAAATGCAAAAGATTATTTTTGGCTTCACGTAGAAGTATTATTGGTTTATGTTGTAGCCCATTGTTTTCGCAGGCTTCTGGAGATGCGTGTGTGCCCATATATCTGTTCCACATGTTTCTGCAGTCGTCATAGTTGGCATTAATTTTAGAAACTGGGTTCCAATGTTTACACAATTCTCAACTTGAACTGTTTGTTTCCAAATCCTTTGGAATCTAGCCTATTTCTCTGGCTAGAACCTGATCCAGCAAAATACATCAGCTTCTGCACTACTGAAGCTCCAAAAAAATACCTTTTGCGTTAATTGGAGCAAAAGCCAAGCGTAATTCTTACAGGATTACAAGTGCCTAGCGACCTGAGGTTTCTACAAATCCAGTAAAATACTCAGCACAGCCTACATTCTACCAACTGCCACCCCCAGACATATGTCTGTGTTTTTTGTATATCACTTGATAAGGTTAGAGAAGGGCACTAATGCTTTTTTTTCTTCCCACCTCCCAACTGAATAAATGTGATACTTTTTTCTAAATTTAAACTACAACAACTTGCCTGCACTTAGAAGAATGACTAATTTATTATAAACTGCGCAATTGATTGAAGCTAATGAAGTTACACTGGAGAGGGATTTGGCCCGTTTACATTATGACATTCTTAATAATGACTTGCATTTCTTTTGCATCTGTATTTTTATTTCAGTAGTGTCAGGGGCTCCATTCAAGAACCAAGACCTTATTGTGCTGGGTGCTGCACAAACTTGTAAGAAGGAAACAGTGAGTTTTCAATCTGGTTGAAATTCAAGATGTGCTAGGTAGCTGAATGAGAAATAGGAGGAAGTTTTCAGTTAAATGAGCTTTTCTTAATAACAGAGTAATCTTTAGATTACTTTAGGTTCCAAAATGCTTTAGAAACCATGGATACAGGAATTATCTTCCATATCATTAAAATGCAGTCACCTCTAGGGAACAAAGGAACAACCACAGCCACTGCAGTTGCTAATGACAGGAAGTGAAACATGGGGAGAAAGGGATAGCTCAGTGGTTTGAGCATTGGTCTGCTAAACCCAGGGTTGTGAGTTCAATCCTTGAGGGGGCCATTTAGGCAACAGTGGTTTAAAAGAAAAAAAAACTGTCTAGGAATTTGTCCTGCTTTGAGCAGGGGGTTGGACTAGATGATCTCCTGAGGTCCCTTCCAACCCTGATATTCTATGATTCTATACCAAATCTAATCAAATTGCATTCAGTGTTTTGCAATTTGGAGCTATGTGTTTATAAATGATTATAGGGTGTGGGTAGGCATATTGACATAACCAAATTCCACCTGTAGTTTCCATATAGTTATGACACCATGGTGAACATACTTCTACCGTAAAAAGTGCATGGTAGTTTTTACATAAGTTGCTATGACCTGGGATTTATGTCGTGTGCTCTGCTTCTTCAGCAGCATTGCAAATACCAGGTAACACCACTCCGTGTGACACAGTGGATTTCCCAGGGACTACTATGCAACTACTGACCAAACCTGACCTCGCTTAGTTTCTGGTGGAAGATGGAGAGTCTTATGTTTAAGACACTAGACTGGGATTCAGGATCTGAGTTCAATTTCCAGTTCTGCCACAGACTTCTTGTTTGAACGTGGACAAGTCACTTGATCTCACTATGCCTCAATTCCCCATATGTAAAATCAGGATGATAATCCTTTCTTTTTCTTCCCCTCTCTCCCGTCCTTCAACTTCATGTATTTAGATTGTCAGCTATCTTGAGCAGGGAGTTACTGCACAATGGGGCCCTGGTCATGGTTGACCTGTAGGTGCTATTATAACACAAATAAATAAGAAGGAAATGCTAACTTCAACTGGTATGACTTCAATAAAATATTTGATGTAATTGTAATAAGAAAATATGTAGAGGGTCAATTATATTCTTTACAAGATATGCATTAAGCCTTCAGGTATAACTTTTCAAAGCCTTGTACAAGGTTTTATTTGCATAATTCTTATTGACTTGAATAGGTATTGCTCAACTTAACCCCCCAAAATTCATTGTGTTGGTGTGAAATAGGGAGGGGATACTTTTATTTTTACTACATGATGAAATAAACATTGGGCCATATTGCCCCATTGTTTTTAAGCAAAACTGGACATTTTAATAGGTCTGCTTAAAAATTGATGGTGTGATATGGCTCAGGGTAATTAACGATACATTTTATAAGTCCTTGACAATCTTACAAGTATTTTTTCTAAAAGAAATAATGAGGAACTTAGTAATTATTTTAGTTATTTAAATATATTTATTTGAGTTTTGGTAACTCAAAGTGCTGCCTTCCAGGGAATTAGGATGTTAGAACCCAGAAAACTTAACTGGGAAGTTTTTAAGTTTAGAAGTCAAAGATTCCATATATGTGCCACTAACTAGCCTGATAGAGACAAGAATACATTTTCACATTGCAGCCCAAGGAGAAAAGTAAATATTCCTTGAAATACAGTACCAGTCCCCTCCCTTCTTTCATTAATGAATATGGACCTGATTCAGGCAAGCGCTGAAGCATATGCTTAAAGTTAAGCACATGCTTTAGTACTTTTCTGAATCAGGGCCTATAATAGTGAATAGTGAATTAGAGAAACACTTATAGAGCATGGTCAAAGACCACTGGAATCAGTGGAAAGATTCCCATTAATCTCAATGTAAGAACATAGGAACGGCCATATTGGGTCAGACCAAAGTTTCATCTAGGCCAGTATCCTGTCTTCCGACATTGGCCAATGCCAGGTGCCCCAGAGGGAATGAACAGAACGGGTTATCATCAAGTGATCCATCCCCTGTGGGCCATTCTCAGCTTCTGGTAAACAGGCTAGGGACACCATCCCTGCCCATCCCGGCTAATAGCCATTGATGGACCTACCCTCCATGAATTTATCTAGTTCTTTTTTGAACCTTGTTTTAGTGTTGGCCTTCACAACATCCTCTGGCAAGGAGTTCCACAGGTTAATTGTGCATTGTGTGAAAAAAATACTTCCTTTTGTTTGTTTTAAACCTGCTGCCTATTAATTTCATTTGGTGGCCCCTAGTTCTTGTGTTATGAGGAGGAGTAAATAACACTTCCTTATTTACTTTCTCCACACCAGTCATGATTTTATAGACCTCTATCAAAAAAACCCTTAATAGTCTCTTTTTCCAAGCTGAAAAGTCCCAGTTTTATTAATCTCTCCTCATGCAGTAGCTGTTCCATACCCCTAATCATTTTTGTTGCCCTTTTCTGAACGTTTTCCAAGTCCAATATAACTTTTTTTGAGATGGGGCAACCGCATCTGCACACAGTATTCGAGATGTGGGTGTGCCATGGATTTATATAGAGGCAATATGATATTTCTTGTCTTATCTATCCCTTTCTTAATGATTTGCAACATTCTGTTCACTTTTTCGACTGCTGATGCACATTCAGAGAACTATCCACAATGACTTTAAGATCTCTTTTGTGAGTGGTCACAGCTAATTTAGACCCCATCATTTTATATGTATAGCTGGGATTATGTTCTCCAATGTGCATTACTTTGCATTTATCAACATTGAATTTCATCTGCCATTTTGTTGCCCAGGCACCCAGTTTTGAGAGATCCTTTTGTAGATTTTAGCAGTCTGCTTGGGACTTAACTATCTTGAGTAGATTTGTATCATCTGCAAATTTTGCCACCTCACTGCTTACCCCTTTTTCCAGATCGTTGATGAATATGTTGACTAGGACTGGGCCCAGTACAGATCCCTGGGGGACACCACTATTTACCTCTCTCCATTCTGAAAACTGACCATTTATTCCTACCCTTTGTTTTCCTATCTTTTAACCAGTTACCAATCCATGAGAGAATCTTCCCTCTTCCCGTGACCATTTACTTTGCTTAAGAGCCTTTGGTGAGGGACCTTGTCAAAGGCTTTCTGAAAATCTAAGTACACTATATCCACTGGATCCCACTTGTCCACATGCTTGTTGACCCTCTCAAAGAATTCTGGTAGAGTGCTGAGGCACAATTTCCCTTTACAAAAACCATGTTGACTCTTCCCCAACAAGTTATGTTCATCTATGTGTCTGACAATTTTGTTCTTTACTATGGTTTCAACCAGTTTGACTGATACCGAAGTCAGGTTTGCTGGCCTGTAATTGCAGGGGTTGACTCTGGAACCTTTTTAAAAATTGGTGTCATATTTAGCTATCCTCCAGTCATTTGGTACAGAAGCTGGTTTAAATGGTAGGTTACAGACAATAGTTGTTAGTCCTGCAATTTCACATTTGAGTTCCTTCAGAACTCTTGGGTGAATAGCATCTGGTCCTGGTGACTTATTACTGTTTAGTTTATCAATTTGTTCCAAAACCTCCTCTAATGACACCCCAATCTAGGACAGTTCCTCAGATTTGTCACCTAAAAAGAATGGCTCAGGTTTGGGAATCTCCCTCACATTCTCTGCAGTGAAGACTGATGCAAAGAATTCATTTAGTTTCTCTGCGATGTGTTTTGGATTAGATCCATGGGGTGAAATCCTGGCCCTGTTGAAATCAGGGCAAAACTCCCATTGACTTCCCATTGATTTTGCCCACAGAGTTTTGAAAATGGGATATTCCCAGGATAAAACATACCACTCAATAATATGGTAATTATAAGGAAAGAGCTAATGATGGCAATGTATAATACTTGCTATATAATGCCATGGAAAAATGGCAGGAGTTTCTGTTAGCCCACTTCAAATGAGAGGTTGAGATCAGTGTTTAAAGGAGTCAGTTTGTATTTATTCCACTGATTTTTTTATTTTAAAAAATTGAAATATTTTTTAGTCTTTATAGGCCAAATTCACCCCTGCTATAAGTTCCTCTGGCCATCTGTGTTTAACATCAGACTATATAACCATTCCTGCGGGCTTTTTAGAGAGATTGGATGCACAATGACAGCAGATCATATTTTATAAGGTGGTGGTGTGAAAATTGGCAGATCATGTTTTACTAGGTGTTGCTGTGAAAACTGGGAATTTTGCCTAAATCTTGTTTGACGCTTTTTACTTAAAAATCTCTGAGAAGGGAAAATATCCACTCGCTTAAAAGGAAGAACGAGACTGGGGGCAACTAAACTTTTCTCTGAAAAGGAGGAAGAGTCATCACTGTTGAGTGGTGAATTTAAAATATCCTGCCCTCCACTTTTAACCAGCACTCCTTACCCATTGAAATCAGGAAAACTACTTCAAAATGGATGACATGGTATGGTCCCATTTATCGAAAATGTTCCTGGAGATCCCTTTGGAATGGTGTCTGCCTTTTTGAAGAGGAACAGCATTATTGTCTCAGATTAATTGGAATCCCGTATAATGGTAGACTACCTTATTTGTCCTTTGTCACAAGGCCAATAGATTCACAAATTAAGATAGAAACGCAAGACTTGAGAAGCCAGACAACTGAAACAAGACAGCCATTTAATTTGAAAGCACATTTACTTTGTAATGATGTGTTCCTGAGTTGCTTGAATGTTGACAAGGAATCTGTCAGGAAGTATTGCTGTCTCAGAGATTCTTTTCCAAGGAAAGCCCCAAATGCTGAAAAGCCACACTACAAGCTTCAGCAAAGCTTGGATATTTCCCTATTGTTATAAGGAAGGCTCAGTCTTTCTTCTTCATTACCACAGCTACATTCGGCCTGTTGGGGGTAGCGAATACACTGGCTATTTTGGACAGTGCAGTTATCTGTGTTGCACAGAACTCCAGATATGCCTCAGAGAGGTGTTAATGGAGTTCATTTAGCAATGGAAGAGTCCTGACGTTTATCCCCAGCACTTTAGTAGTATTAACTATTTTAATTTCCAAGATTTATTAGGATTATTAAATTGTACGTGTTCTAGCTTCTACTGAAAGGATCTCTAAGCATCTGCAAAAAGTGCAGTACTTCTCTAGCAGCAGTTTTATTCAGAGTCCAGTGTAAAGTCTCAGGGATGACTTATATATATAAAAAAAAAGATATTCATTATTAGAGGATCAGGTAGTACTTGATGGGTCTTTTGCTGGATATTACCGTAATGGATAGGATGCCATAGCAATTACTTACTAGGCTATTAAAGGAAATGTGCTTTTCCCTGGAGCTCTCATCTATTCCTGTTTTAATTAAAAGAGGGGAGTATCCTCCATGAATATTTTTTAAAGCTTGCTTTAAAAAAAGAAAATTCCCACCTAGTAGATTTTTACAGGTTTGACTAAGGAGATTTCAAAATGAATTATTTGAGGTTTTTGTCCAATTTATTTATTTAATTCTGTCTCTGTCACCTGAGCCTTACTCTGTGAAACACAGTATTAAAAAACCTCTTAAAGGTTTTCCCCCACAATGGCATTAGTGCAACTGAAGCAATTAATATTTGGATAGCTTCAAATCTCATTACAACTTAATCCCCAAACACCACAGTAAATTGAGTGCCTTCATTTCCCATTGATTTCAATGGAAGCTGAAGTTGCTCAGTTTAGTATTCTGTAAGATGAAGCCCAGCCCCCTCTCTTCCCCTTGGCAAAAAGCAAAGCAGTTACAAATTAAGGACAGTCAAGGCCCCTCATATTGTCACCACTCAGACTACAGCAACCTCATACTCCAAGCAATGCAACCACCCCTCAATGCCTGTCCTTCCCCTTCCTGCAGTCATCCAGAAACCAACTGAATCTTTTGAACGTTGCCAGCTCTAGACCCAAATCCCAATATAAATGTGAGTGATAGAAAGTATACACCTCCCTACAGAGAAGTGAAAATTAAAGGCGCTATCATTCAAATCTCACTACTGGCTGTGCAGACAGATCTCAAAAAATGATAAATCACTTTTAGAGCTGATGGGTGTAAGGGACTGGGGTGTAGCTGGGCTGAGGTCTGCCCACCAGGGACAGGATTCGCCAGGCTGGAGTTTGAGGAATCGCAAGGTCAGGGTCAGAGATCAGAGACAGTACCAGGTTAGGACTGTGAGGCAGGAGTCAGTGTCAAAGTCAGGCTGGAGTCAGATCAGGAGACAAGACAAAGTACAGAATGGTAACAGGCCAAAGTCTGTGTGATTGCCCAGACCACTTCCTAGGGCAAGCCCTGGGGTTAAGTAGGGGCACTTGGCCAATCATAGGGCTGTGGGGTACTGTCACTCTGGGTCTCTTGCAGGGTACTTCCTGTGGCACCTATTCTCCTGTGGCTCCCTGTCTGTGCCTCTGCCAGGCCTTCCGGTGGCCCTGTGAGAATATCAGCCTTCCCAGGCTCTACAGATCTGGGTTCTATTCACTGGGCCTTACAATGGGTCACATATAGGGTCATCATTGAACGTCAAAAGCAAAAGCAGAGGTTACATGCCCAGCTCCTGGTGAAAGTCACCTAACTCATTTGTGCCTACAAAAATCTCTCTTTAAGGTAGAAGGCAAAGGGATTAATATCTTTTTGAGTAGGGTTACCATATTTCAAGTTCCCAACTAGAGGACACTGCTGAGGGGTGGGAGGGGGCATACAGCAGCCGCTGCTCTCCAGCCACCCAGCTCTGAAGGTTGCACAGAAGTGAGGGTGGCAATACCAAATCACAGACATTTGTTCATATTTCAAAAATCCACCTGGGCAGAGATCAGAGGAACAAAAAAAGATGTCTTGTCCAGGAAAACCCAGATGTATGGTAAACCTGTTTTTAGGGGCTCACATCACACATAATTTTGAAGGTTATTTAAAGGTAGTTTTAATTAAGGCTGTGTATTCAGATTTTCATCCATTATTTAAAACCAAATATTTCAGCATTCACATTTCATGAGGGCTTTTTCAGCCTGAGGAAGTCATTGAGAGGGCTGAAATAATATAAGATTTAATCTTCTTGTTGCATTTTCACCATTCAGGAACTGAAATAGCATCTATTTATGTTGGACCAAGCCCTGCAGTCCTTATCCAGTTCAGTAGGATGATAGCTTGGTAAAAACTGAAGGCCATATCCTGGTCATATGTGTTGCACCTGACTAACAAGGCTGTGGGAATCAGGCCTGGTTACAGGGCAACTTCCCACTCCTGTCTTCTGTTCTGCCTACACCGACTCTGAGGCCTTCAGTTGTTAAACACCCACTGTAGTTTATTTACATTTGCTCTTCCTACCACCTAACTGACCCAGGCACCATATTATTTACAGTTTCAGTTTCTCCTCAGCTTTCTGCCAGGGATAGGAGAGGAAAGAGAGAGAATCTTTATCCAGAGATTGGTCCTGGTTCTTTCTCCCCTACACATCCTTCCTGTGCTTTCCTATACCTGCTGCGTTAACGGGCCAATTTGCTCATTAGTCCTCCCCCAGCCTATTCTCATCCACTAATTAGGCCCTGTCAGGTCCACCCTGGGGGGGGGGGGGAAATTAATTGGTGTTTAAGTGACCAAAGTGCTGGCTCAGCTGTTGATTTATACACACTCTATCTGTGGTCCCATGAAGTTGCGAGGCTTCCTTGTCTTCCACCTCCCGGCACTGGCAAATGTGGCCATCTATTCCACCAGGAGGAGGTGCTCTGCGACTGTGAGGCCTACTTCCATTTCTGCCTTCACTCACACATCTGGGCAGAGTTCCTCTCGGCTGTGTCCGCTGTCTCCCTAGACACCTTTGAGGCACAGTGGGCACTGTCTGGGGTTCTCTGCTTGGTGTCCCCCTCAGGTTTAATGCTTTTTACCCTGTGACCCTCACATTTGTTCCTAGGGTTGCCAATTTTGATTGGATGTATTCCTGGAGACTTCATCACATGACATAATCTTTAATTAAAGATTAATCTTTTATTCCTGGAGATGCCAGGCCAATCCTGGAGGGTTGGCAACCCTACCTGTTCCTGGTTTATCATTTGTTGTCCCCCAAATTCATTTGAGCCCTGGGTTTAGTTGCTCCTCTCCTTAGGCTGGGGTATGGGTCTTCATATGCCTGCCTGCTTCCCCAGAACTCAACAGGTGTTGCTTCCCAGTACTCTGTCAGAGGCCTGTACGCACACCAACTACTACTGCAACTTTAGGGCCGTCACAGTAGCACAGTACCTGTCTATTTGTGTGTTGTGGTTAGTGGACCTGTGCAGCTGTTGATCTTCTGGCCAGGACCTTGGCTTCTTCTCTAATTATCACCTCTCACAGTGCCAGGTGGACAAGCACCCTAGGGGAGTGTAGAGATCATGGGGTACCCCCTCTGTAGTCTTTTCCTGTCTAGTATAGCAACCTGGAGGAAGAGAAGAGTTTCAGGGAGGCACCAGGAAATCAGTCTGTGTGTAGATCGCTAGGAATGCCGAGCTGCATTTGGGGCAGCTCTATAAATTGATGCGTTAGTAAAGAGCCCACTTAGGCCTGGTCTACACTAGGACTTTAATTCGAATTTATCAGCGCACCAGGAAGCCATTTAATTCGAACTAGAGGGCTCTTTAGTTCCCACCCGGCAGGTGGAGTAGCTTGGTGTGGATGCTAATCGAACTTAGCAGCTCCGGAGCTATCCCACAGTGCACCACTCTGTTGACGCTCTGGACAGCAGTCCGAGCTTGGATTCTCTGGCCAGCAACACAGGAAATGAAAATTTGAATTCATTTTCCTGTCTGGGCGGTTTGAATCTGACGGCACCTGCAACGATGCAGAGCTCTCCAGCAGAGGAGTCCGGGCAATCCCAGAATAGAAAGAGGTCCCCAGCATGGACTGACCGGGAAGTCCAGGATCTGATCGCTGTGTGGGGTGAAGAGTCTGTGCTCGGAGCTGCGCTCCAACAAGCAAGGTCTCTAAAGCCATGAAAGACAAAGGATACAGCCGGGATGCGGAAAGTGAAGGACCTAAGACAAGGGTATCAAAAGTCAGAGCCCCAGACATGCCGCTTCTACGAGGCACTGCATGCCATTCTAGGTGGGTCTGCCACCAGTGCCCCACCAGTGACGGTGGACTCCGAGGACGGAATAGTGTAGACAGTTCCTCCTCCCTGTTCGCGATGGGGAAGATGAGGAAGGGTCTTTTGAGGACGGCGCAGGCGACATGGAACCCACTCCCGCTTTCCCTGACAGCCAGGATCTCTTCATCACCCTCACAGAGATCCCCGGACTCGGAATCAGGAAGGATCAAAGTGCTACAAACAAGGAAACATTTATTTTTTTAAGAAACAGGGATATATATAAAAAATAGAAATACTATATAAAAATTTTTAAATATGAAACTATACAAACAGCAGGTCTACACATATAGGAATGGAGCAATAGTCCTCTGGGGATAGTTCAAAAAAGCTCTCAGAGAGCAGCTGGAAAAGCCTCAGCAAGAGGTTTCTTGGGAGAGGTGCTTTATTGGGTGCTCCATTGAAGCACACTCTTCCACGCCATGCCATCCTCAGGTACAGGGGGACCATCGCCTCTACGAGCATGGCAGCGTAGGGTCCTGGTCTGTGCAGGGCTTCTGTTAACATCCGCTCTCTCTGTGTGCGCCTGACACGCCTCAGGGTGATGTCGTTGTGGAAGTGCTGCATCTAATTAGTGGAATTAGTGTACTGTTACTATTGTGCATGGTAGACTTTTACTTTGCATAACAATGACCCTCGCTTAACAGAGTTTTACTTTGCATAAGAATGACCCTCGCTTAACAGAGTTTTACTTTGCATAAGAATGACCCTCGCTTAACAGCCACGTGTTGCAGGCCTCAGAGGAAAAGCATACAGGGTCTTTCCCACTGGCGGGAGATGCCGCATAACGCTCATCTTTTCTGCTTTGCACATTGCCTCCAGCAGGAGAGCACAGCTAAGCACTAACTGATAAGCACTCTGTACTGTAAGGCTTACCAGGACTTTGTGCAAGAGGGATGCAGCTGTCTCTCCTCGGCCAATGAGAGCGTATTCAAATCTCGGACTAGGTCCGAGATCTCCTGAGACTTGGGTCCCTGTTGTGTCTTCTGAACCGAAAATGACTAGACTGTGTTTACTGTTGGCACACATGTATTTGTTCAAGGAAATCACCTACTATTTCGCATCACACAGCAAAGACAAGGGACGACATGTTCCAGGAACTGATGGCCAGCTCCAGAGCGGAGGCGGCAGAGCAGAGACAGTCGAGGAGAGCCTGTGTCAGCAGCATCGCACACCTGGAACGGGAGGATAGGTGGCGGCAGGAAGACCAGCAGGCGACTCAAACGCTGCTTGGTCTAATGAAGATGTTCTGCAAGACCGCAGTCAGGAGGAGAGAGCCCCTGCAGTGCATCTGCAACCGCCCTCCAACGCCAAGAAGTCCTGTCCCCTCACCCAAAGTGACAAGACGGAGGCCGTGAGAACTGTCCCTGCACCGCAGCACACCGATAATGTTCGAGACAACTGTCGCACTGTAAATTTGTACAAGCTCTTTCCTTACAGCATCTACCAGTCCCAACTCCAAGTTCAAACCCCACTGTGTATTACATTATTAAAAGCGGTTTGGTGTTACTGACTGTTTCACACGTTTCTGGTGTCAGAAGACTTTCTGTTGTTCTGTGGGGATTGTAATGTCAGTGCATAGCCCACAGTGCCATGCTACAGACTTGGCTGCAGGGTCAACTGCAGGGCACACACAGACTGCAGTCACTAGGCACCAGGGACAGTCTGTGTGGTGTATGCTGCCCGGTCTTTCCTTGATGTGTATGCTTGTGCAGGGTCCTGGTGCCTGACATCCCGAATGTAAAGGCAGGCTTCCCTTCACATGCACTTGGATCCTCACGATCCTCCCGGTGCCCTGAGCCCCAAAAGAGACCTCATCCAGGGCAGCTACTCACCCTTCCCCACACCCTCACCCTTCCAACGCCCAAACCCACAGCCGTCATGGTAACCCCTATCCAAAGACGGCACTTCCTGCAAACCCACCCATCAGTGCACCCCTTAACCAGCACAGAATGCTTCCATGTTTCAACGAAGAAACAGAAATGCAAAGTCAACGAAAGATTTATTATTAAGTACTAAAACATGTCCTTAGTTTTAAAACGTCCTTGGGAAGTGGGGAAACTTGGTTTATGATCAGGCTCTCTTAAAATCAAGTGGACAGTCACAGGTTACCCTGCTCTGCGAGGAAACTCACTTTCAAAGCCTCCTGATGCATATCGCTTCCCGCTGGGATATTCTCTCAGCACGGGTGTCTGGCTGATCGTAAACAGCAGCCAGGCGATTTGCCTCAACCTCCAAGGTCTCGCCCTTGCTCTCACAGAGATTGTGGAGCACACAGCAAGCAGGGATATTCTTTCGCTGATGTCCGAGCGAGTCAGTAAGGTCCGCCATCTCCCAGCACACTCCACCACCATTCTGCACTTGCTCAGCCGGTAGTTGAAGAGTTCCTTTTCAGTGTCCAAGGCGCCTGTATAGGGCTTCATGAGCCAGGGCATTAGCGGGTAGGCCGGGTCACTGTAGGCATCTGCACATCCCCAACCGTTATTTTGTGGTCCGGGAAGAAAGTGCCTGCCTAAACAGACCAGAGTTCCTGAACACATGAACCTTGCCCGCCCACCCGACGTTGATGTTGGTAAAACGTCCCCTATGGTCCACCACAGCTTGCAGCACCATTGAAAAGTAGCCCTTTCGGTTAATGTACTCGCTGGCCTGGTGGGCTGGTGCCAGGATAGGGATGTGAGTCCCATCTATAGCCCCACCGCAGTTTGGGAATCCCATCGCCATCTATGATAACCTGGACATTTCCGACAGTCACTATCTTTGAGAGCAGTTGCTCAACGATTGCGTGGGCTACTTGAATGACAGCAATCCCCACGGTAGATTTGCCCACGCCAAAGTGGTTCGCTACTGACCGGTAGCTGTCTGGCGTGGCAAGTTTCCAGAGGGCTATGGCCACTCGCTTCTGCACAGTCAGGGCTGCTCGCATCCTTGTGTCCTGGCGCTTCAGGGCAGGGGACAGCAAGTCACACAGTTCAAGGAAAGTGCCCTTACGCATCCTGAAGTTTCGCAGCCACTCTGTGTCATCCCAGACCTGCAGCACTATGCGGTCCCACCAGTCTGTGCTTGTTTCCGGCCCAGAATCCACACCATGAACTTGACCCATTGCCACCATGATCTCCACTGCCCTGCTTTGTGAGAGGTCTGCGCCACTCTCCTCACCTCAGCATCTGACTGTGGAAGAGGTGGACGATAAGGTGCGAGGAGTTGACAACTGCTCGCAGTGCTGTGGCGTCCGCGCTGTAACCGACCAGAGAAGGGCGCGAACAGATTTAGGAAGACAGGGAGGCGGGATTGACGGTTCAATGACGACACATTTTTCCCAGCATGCATTGGGGAAATCCCACGATTCCAATGGGCAGCCACAGTGCACCGCTGAATGTGGACTCAGAAGTTCGAATTTGTGTATTTAGTATGGATACACAAATTAATCCACAAATTAATAGTCCTGTAGTGTAGACAAGCCCTTAGTTTAATAACAACGGAGTCCTCTTGTGCTATTACCCAGTATGTGATCCATCAAGCATCTAGCACCAGCCTGCAGAGTATCTGTGTATTTTGGGCTTGCTGAATTATAACCCTTCCTCAGGCTGGGCTGGAGGAATTGGTGCCGACTAAGGATTCTAGGTTTTGGCCCAGTAGAAACCAGCATTACTGCAAAACACTGAGCCGTCATGCATCTGACTGACTATTGTTGAGATGGATTGTGGCTTTGGGTAGAAAAGTTTTAGCTGAAGAGAGGCAGTACTAAACACACCTTTGCTGCTATTTAATGCATATACTGTGCCCTGTGCTGTTGCAAAATATCAGCTAAGCAGGTGACTTGAGCCAGGGCTCAAAGACAACAGGCCTTTTTCTGAAAGCACAAGGTAACATCTGTTACTGTCCCCATCAGATAAATAATAAATGAAAAGTGAAAAGGTGATGCATAGTTGCAGAAATAGGGCTCCTAAAGGTCAGAGGTGAAAGGGGTGACACATGACGTGTTTGCTCATGTTGAAAGGTGCATGCATCAACATGTGCAGCCCTGAGTAATACAGTAGCTCTTTCATGATTCTAGTGCACCCCTCCACTCTGTCAGAGTTTATATAGCTTGGAATCAATCCTTTCTCCACTCATCAAACACTCTGTGCTGATTTTAATAGGTAAGATGAAATGGAAGACAGCTCAGTATGGGTTGTAGATTGAGTCATGGTTATTGAATTTGTCCAAGGTACAAAGGTTCTGTTAGTAGCAAAATGAAATAAGTGACTTTAAAAAAAAAAACCCTGCAAGAACAGAGAGATTGGAGAGTAACATTTGTCACACTGTCTGCGACCTTTTGCTCCTCTTGATGCTTCTGATGAGAAATGTATACAACATAAACCAAGGAAAGTTTAAAAACTACACTGCAAACCTGCAAGAACTAAGTGCAAGAATCAACTTGAAAATAAAGTTAAAAAAACTCAGCCACCGCTTTATTTTTGCATTACTAACAAATACAATGGATGGATAGGACGTCTTGTCCAATGGTTGGGTTACTGGCGTGTGATGTGGGAGACCCAGGTTCAATTCTTTCCTTGGCCACAAGCTTCCAGTGTGACTTTAAGCAAGTCACTAAGCCCTGGTCTACACTACAAGTTTGGGTCGAATTTAGCAGCATTAGATTGATTTAACCCTGCACACGACACAGCCATTTTTGTCGACTTAAAGGGCTCTTAAAATCGATTTCTGTACTCCTCCCTAACAAAGGGATTAGCGTTGAAATCAACCCTGCTGGGTTGAATTTGGGGTAGTGTGGATGCAATTCGATGGTATTGGCCTCCAGGAGCTATCCCGGAGTGCTCCATTGTGACCGCTCTGGACAGCACTCTCAACTCAGATGCACTGGTCAGGTAGACAGGAAAAGTCCCACGAACTTTTGAATTTCATTTCCTGTTTGGCCAGTGTGGCGAGCTGATCAGCACAGGTGACCATGGAGTCCCAGAATCACAAAAGACCTCCAGCATGGACCGAACAGGAGGTACTGCATCTGATCGCTGTATGGGGAGAGGATTCCGTGCTATCCAAACTCCGTTCCAAAAGACGAAATGCCGGAATATTTGAAAAAATCTCCAAGGGCATGAAAGACAGAGGTTATAACAGGAGGACACAGCAGTGCCACATGAAACTTAAGGAGCTCAGGCAAGCCTACCAATAACCAGAGAGGCAAACGGCCGCTCCGGGTCAGAGCCCCAGACATGCCGCTTCTATGATGAGTTGCATGCCATTCTAGGGGGTGCCCCTACAACAACTCCACCCCTGTGCTTCCCTCCTGCCCCACCCCTCCTAGGCTACCTTGGCAGTTATCACTCCATTTGTGTGATGAATTAATAAAGAATGCATGAATTTGAAACAACAATGACTTTATTGCCTCTGCAAGCGGAGATCAAAGGGGAGAGGGGAGGGCGGTTGGCTTACAGGGAAGTAGAGTGAAACAAGGGGGCGGGTTTTCATCAAGGAGAAACAAACAGAACTTTCACACCATAGCCTGGCCAGTTATGAAACTGGTTTTCAAAGCTTCTCTGATGCACAGCATGCCCTGCTGTGCTCTTTTAACCGCCCTGGTGTCTGGCTGCATGTAATCAGAGGCCAGGTGATTTGCCTCAACCTCGCACCCCGCCATAAACATCTCCCTCTTACTCTCAGAAATAATGTGGAGCACACAGCAAGTAGTAATAATGATGGGAATATTGGTTTCGCTGAGGTCTAACCAAGTCAGTAAACTGCGCCAGCGAGCTTTTAAACATCCAAAGGCACATTCTACCACCATTCTGCACTTGCTCAGCCTATAGTTGAACTGCTCCTTACTACTGTCCAGGTTTCGTGAGCCATGGGAGCAAGGGGTAGGCTGGGGTAGGTCAATTGCGCGGTGCTGCTGACTGGGAGAGCAGCCTGAGGCAGAAGCCTCCAGCTGGCATGATATTCCAGGCAGGGGCGGCTCTAGGCATTTTGCCGCCCCAAGCACAGCAGGCAGGCTGCATTCAGTGGCTTGCCTGCGGAGGGTCCGTCGAAGCCACGGGACCAGCAGACCGTCTGCAGGCAAGCCGCCGAAGGCAGCCTGCCTGCCGCCCTTGCAGCGACCGGAAGAGCGTCCCCAGTGGCTTGCTGCCCCAAGCACGCGCTTGGCGTGCTGATGCCTGGAGCCGCCCCTGATTCTAGGCAGGACTGAATCTCCATTAGATGAAACTTAAGAGAATGACCTGGACTCATTCCCATTTTTGTCCAGGCGCCTCCCCCCACCAACCTCACCGAGGCCAACCAGGAGCACCCATGTCTGCCCAGGTGCCCCCGACCAGCCTAACCGAGGTCGGCCAGGAGCACCCACGGGACGATGATGATGGTTATCAGTTGTATTGCACCGTCTGCCATCTGCAAGACAAGGCAAGGGGATGCTGCTGTGTAGCCCTGCAGTACCGCATCTGCCAGCAGCACCCAGGAGACATATGGTGACAGTGAGCTGAGCGGGCTCCATGCTTACCATGGTATGCCGTCTGCACGGGTAACCCAGGAAAAAAAGTGAGAAATGATTTTTTGCCATTGCTTTCATGGAGGGAGGGGGGCCTTGACGACATGTACCCAGAACCACCCGTGACAATGTTTTTGCCCCATCAGGCATTGGGAGCTCAACCCAGAATTCCAATGGGCGGCGGAGGCTGCGGGAACTGTGGGATAGCTACCACAATGCAACGCTCCGAAAGTCAATGCTAGCCTTTGTACTGTGCACGCACACCATCGACTTAATGTGCTTAGCGGGGCCACACACAATCGACTGTATCAAATCGACTTCTAAAAAATCGACTTCTATTAAATCGACCTAATTTCGTAGTGTCTTTAGTGTCTCTGTGCCTCAGTTCCCCATCTACAAAATGGGGATATTAGCACTTCCTTACTTCAGAGGGTAACGTGGGGATAAATGCACCCATTAGGATTTAAGAAAAAGGCAGCCCTTCACGCTCCAATCCTGCAATACTACGTATGATCTTAACTTCAGGTCCCTGGATAATCCTATTGAGTTACATGTCTGTAGGATCAGGGCCTAAGGCCCCAATTCAGTAAGGTCTTTTAGGTACATGAGTAGTCACCCTGAAGTCAATGAGATTACTTGTGTGCTTAAGTACCATGCTGAATGGGCACCCCTTTCAGTAAAGCAACATCGCTATATGCATCTGCAAGTATATTTTTAATACCCCATTATTCTCTCATTATATTAACAATGGTCCTCACCCTCCCCCCCCTTCTCTAATGGAAGGGTTTAGAGGAAAGCTAGCAGAAGACAGGACAATTTGAGTGAGGGATGAGAGAGAAGCTCTGAATGAATAAAATATTAATTTTCAATTATCCCCACAGACCTCCAACAAAATGAGCCTCCTTATGCCTATTTGCAGTGAATGATGACAGCTGCTGTGCTCCATGCTTGTCTGGCCTCTTCTCTAATTGAAATGGAATTATTCTTTTTTTATGTTGCTGCATAAGCCTTTTCTTTTGTTTGTTAATATGGTGGCAACCTTAGGACCAATCCTGCAAAATGCTGAGCACCCTCAATTCCCATAGCACATTCCCCCGGGAAGTTATTACAGCTTAGGCTAACTTCTGCAGAGATTACCTACTGGGTTGGTAGAAGGTAGAAATATATAATATACTAGCTAGCTATCAGACCAATGATCCCTACCCATTTTAACTGAGGTTGCCCTCCACTGAGGGAGCCTCGTGCTTAAGGCACAGCTCAGGAGATCTGCGTTCAAGTCCCTGCTCCACCACAGGCTTCCTGTATGACCTTGGGTAGTCACTTAGTGTGTCTATGCCTCAGTTCCCCATCTGTAAAATAGCATTTCCCTACCTCATGAGGATAAACACATTCAAGTCTGTGAGGTTCTCAGCTACTATGGTAATGAGAGGGGGCATATAAGTATTTTAAATAGATATGCAGCTCTCCTCTTGCGGTATGTCTACACTGCAATTAAAAACCCGCGGCTGGCCCATGCCATCTGATATAGGCTGCAGCCCCAGCCCAGAAATCTACACTGCAATGAAGCAGCTCTGCAGCTTGAATCAGATGGTATGAGCCCACCACAGGTTTTTAATTGCAGTGTAGACATACCCGTAGTGACCTAGACCACGATTTCACGCAGTGTTGCCTAATCTGTTTTTTTTTCTCTTGACCTTTAATGAAGTTTGTTTTCTTTTAATGACCGATATCACACAAGAAGTACTGGAAGCTGAGGCAGACCTTTCAGCTTCGCCTTAATATCTTTGTCCCCCTTTCTGTTTACAAATGTATTACCAGTTAACTTTCCATGTCTTAGCTTTTGTTAGTTTGCTTCACAAAAGAAATCATACCTAATTGTATTTATTTGTTCCCTGTCTAATGACGCACCATAGAAAAGGAGCTCTTGGGCAGGAATGTGTACTGTGTGTACCATAGTCAAGGTAACGTCATCAAATTGACCCTTGAGTTTGTATTCCTCACGCTTTGTGTCCCATAAATATGTGAGCCTGACAGTTATGCAGATTTCTCCTTTTGTTTCAATTGCTTCAACCAATCAACAGAAATGAATAAACTTTATCAGGAAGGCACAGTAAAGAGAAAAGCCAGATGGAGCGAGATAAACTCTTTACCTCCTCTATATCAACTCCTCAATGTGAAGCATTGTCCTCTTCCATTAAAGCACAGGCTGCCAGAGTGCCTTGTTGTTCCCAAACTCTGTTGCCAAGGATACAGAATCAGATCCTCTGGCTCTGAATGAAAGAGCATGATTTGCAGTTTTCTCATAACTTAGAATGGGTTTGGTTCTCATTCCAGACACCTCAGTGGAATCCTAATCTTCTGTAATCTTACTGTCTTCTCCGTATTTGGCGGATCCTTTCTTGCCCTAAATTGCCAACCTGCAGGCACAGTAAACAGGCAGGTTTGTTCTTCATCTCCAGGTTCACTCGGGACTGGGCCGGGGTCAGTTTTTCGCAGTTGAGGGTCCTTGGCCAAGTAGCTTCCTCCTAAGGGAGGTGTGATGGCATGTCTTGACAGTTGTTATTGGTTATGCTGAAATTTTGTTTTTCGGTTGGCCTGCTGTTGGCCATTCATAGGCTCCCTCTTACTCATTTGATTTTTGTATCTGTTACAGAGCTCACTTTCTTGATTCTTCCAGCTAGTTGAATACTGATCCTTTTTGGTGAAGTGCTAGCTTACACACAGACATTTAACTCATTTTAATTCATACCTTTTGTTATTTCTGTATAAGTCCCTGTGTAGACACTTATATTGGAAGTGAAGTGTATATTAAGTATATTAATTTAGCTTAAGTATTTTTTTGACCAACGTAAGCTAAGCCCCGCCCCATCCCCTGGATGCAACTATAACAGCAGGAGACTCCTTTTGCTGGTATAACTTATGTCATTTGGGGCGGTGGTTTAACTATACCAGTACAAGATCCCCTTTCCCTGGTAAGTGTCATCTTCTTTCTAGTGTAGACTAACCTTAAACACTTTTTCTCTGTCTTAAGCTAAATCCAAAAGGACACTTATTTCAAAGTAAATGTCCACACACAAATGTGCAGCAAAATAACAAAAGGTGTGAATTAAACCAATGGAGTTATTTCACCTAAAGTCGTGTGTAAACCAGCTTTAACTGTGTTGTATCTGGTATTGTCTTTAAATGTTCAATATTATGTATTTGGGGATAGATCGTCAGAGTTCCATTGATCCATTTAGATTCAACTCTGTGAGGCTCAATGAAAATTCTATAATTGCCACACTTGTTGGGTAGTCTTCTCTGTCCAGGAAATGCTTCTTACATGAGGGGGCCATTTTCCAATTGCTGTTTGCTGGTGAAATAGAATCAGTGAAACAGTCCCAGTGTACATTCCCTGAGCTGTTGCTACCTAATGTAAATCAAAACTTGAAAAATCTAGGCAATGTATGTCTGCTGTTTGCGTACACTTCCATTTTAAACTTCTTATTAGTCAAAGCCCTCAGGAACAGCAAGTCAGGTCACAGTTGCAACATATACTGCTGAAGCCTATCATTGTCTCCCGATTGGGGTTCATGTGGGGTCCAACTTTCTATGCCTTCATAGTCCTCACCATGCCGATTTTGTAAAAAAAAAAAAAAATGTAAAATTTTACTTCTAAACTTTGTAGGACTGTTCTCCAGATCAGACTCTAAACCAGGGTTCCTAAGTACCAGTTGCACAAGTATAGCTAGCAGAGATATCTCAGCTCAAATGTACCAACTGAATTTTGAAAGGAAGAATAAAGATGGCAGAGGGTGGTATAACATGATCATTCCTCCTCTTTCTCAGGTTACATAATGAACTCTTACGTTCTGTTCCCAGCACTGCCACTGACCACCTGTATAGCCTTGGGGAAGTCAGTCAATCTCTCTGTCTGTTTCCTCTTCTATAAACTAGGACAATGAAGAAAAAGACACACATTTTAATATGTTCCTCAGACAGTGAGTATGTCAGCCCAGGGGCCTATAGTTACTAGCGATGTAAGGCACTTTTAAATGAGAAACCCATAATCAGCTTTGAAACTGGTATTTCTCCTACTGGGCAAAGAGATGATTGGGTCAAATTAACTGAGGGATAAGAAGTTATCTGTACAAAAAGTTTCCTCAATAAAATATGGGAATGAGTTGTGGTACAACTGAAATGAAAATACATTTTTGCAGCTCACGACTGAGAGACAATAATTTCTCTTGAGGTTTGGTAATTCTTTTGCTGTGGCTAGTTGGGGAGTGGATTTTTTTTATGGACTTATTATGAAGTTAATAAGTCTATTACTCTTCAAAGATTTAATTTTCCGTGATGATCCCATCTATAATCAGATTTCGGATTTGTGTGTATGTAATTACTTCTCAAAATAAATGAAGTTCCTAAGCAGCTTGAGTCTGAGCAACTTGTATCTCAACTGGCAGCTTTCAAGACATTGACTTTCTGATGTGAGGAAATGTTTACCTACAACAGAAGCACTTTTTTCCCCCTCACTCTTAATAATTTAAAACATTTTTGGGGATCAAGTGGGATTTCATGGGATCCATTCCTTGTAAGATAAGGATTGGAAGTAATGTCCCTTCCATGGAAACTTATTAGAAATCATCTAAATAAATAAGATAAACTCCAGTTGTTTTTCAACATTTATTTGTTCTGAAGATAAAACTCTGCTCAAATTACCCTTTCAATGGATCTTATGTTATTACAGCAATAATTTTCTACATAGGGGAAACAGGCAGTTTGTAACTTTACACATATGAGAAGCCTCATGTGTCTTAAGGTACATTTGGTGTTTCTATTAGAAAGCTACCCCCAATATAACCATGCTAAACCACTCCTTGCTAACTCACTAACTCAATAATAGATCCATTTGTTTTCCTTTCACCTCTGAGCCAAGACTTCATAGCAGACGCTCCCACAAAATCTTACCTCAGCGTTGGTGTGAGGTGAATGAATGGGGTTTGACAGTGAAGTATGGCAGAACGTGTGCTCCGGCAGGTCTGACCAAGCCGAGAAGGTATCGAGCTAGCGTCCAGGGTAGTAGGGAGTCTGACTGCACCTCTATTACTCTAGGGCAACCCAGCCAAAGTGGAGGGGTACCGCAGCTACAGGGCACACGGGCCAGCACCCTGAATGCCCTGCTGCAAAAATTCTTCTGCCAAACAAGCCACACACAGCAGAATAAACAGGGAAACTGAGCATAGAATCATGCGGCGGCCTGACCAATGCTCACAACCCAGGGTAGCACAGGATGAAAAACGGAAAATGGCTAAAAGAACAGTTCAACTATTGTTGCAAGTCACAACACAAGAATATTATCATCTGATCTGTACATTGATACTTACATTCAAGTCACAAAGTCGATAAAAGCCGATGTCATGAGGATAAGCGACACAAGAAGAACAAAAGACCTCATTGCACAATGGAAAAGCGGAGAGCAAGTATTCTAGGAAGACACTCTAGTGAAGTGTCCTATATTAAGACTGAATACAAAATATCATAGGATAGATTGACTAGTATAATGGGAAGTATTATATTGTAAATAATTAAAGAAACCATGAACTGCAGTTGACAACTTAAATGAACAAAATGTTTTCTGATGTTTTTTTTAATTGTGATTGTTTACTTATTAAATTTTGAATATTGGCAGGTAATTAGCAGTGGATTTCCCAAGCATTAGGTGAATTAGTAATGATCTATTGTAATCCAGTTGTTTGTTTAAAATCAGTTACAAAGGAGGAAGTGGCAAGCAGCACAAGCCACAATAGAGAATGAACAATTAAATAATATTTAGACGAGTTAGATGTATTGAAGTCAGCAGGGCCTCATGGAATTCATCCTAGGGTACTTAAGGCACTAACTGAAGCAGTCTTGAAACCATTAGCAATTATTTTTGAGAACTCATGAAGGATGGGTGAGGTCCCAGAGGACTGGAGAAGGGCAAATGTATTACCTGCCTTTTAAAAGGGGAACAATGAGGACCCAGGAAATTATAGATCAGTCAGCCTAACTTTGATACCTGGAAAGATACTGGAACAATTTATTAAACAATCAAATTGGAAGTGCCTAGAGGATAATAGGGTGATTAATAGACAACATAGATTTGTCAAGAATAAATAGATAATTTGGTAGATTTGCCAAATCAACATAATTTCCTTCTTTGATGGGGTTGCTGGCCTAGTGGATAGGAGGAAGCAGGAGATGTGATGTATCTTGTTTTTACTAAGGCTTTTGACACAGTCCCACACAACAGTTTCAGAAGCAAACCAGGGAAACATGGCCTAGATGAAATTAGGGTAAGGTACATGTGTAAGTGGATGGAAAACCATGCTCAAAGAGTAGTTATCAATGGTTCGCTGTCAAACAAGGCAGCCTATCTAGTGGAGTCCCCCAGGGATCTGTCCTCGATGCAATACTAGTCAATGTTTTCATTAAGATTTGGATAATGGAGTGGAGAGTATGCTTAGAAAATTTGTGGATGACTCCAAGATGGGAGGCATTGCAAGAACTTTGGCAGACAGGATTATAATTAAAAATAATCTTGATAATTGGAGAATTGGTCTAATATCAAGATGAAATTCAATAAAGACAAGTGAAAAGTACTTCACTTAGGAAAGAAAAATCAAATGCACAGCTTCCTGTGAGACCTTGGTCAGATGACTTAAGGGACAATCCAAAGTCCACTAAAGTCAATGGGAATCTGGCCACCCTGCTACTATCCTTCTCTTGGCTGTCTGTAATCAGATGTCTTTTTCTGTAGTCAGAGGTGGCTCCAGGCACCAGCACACCAAGCACATGCCTGGGGCGGAAAGCATGTGAGAGCGGCAGTCAGGCTGCCTTTGGTGGCATGCCTGCGGGAGGTCCTCTGGTCCCCTGGTTTCAGCAGCAATTCAGCGGTGGGTACGCTGAAGGCGCGGGACCGGTGGACCTCCCGCAGGCTTGTTGCCGAATCCGCGTTACCGGTGGATCTCCCACAGGCATGCCGCCGAAAGTCGTTGAACTGCCATGCTTGGGGTGGCAAAATACATAGAGCCTCCACTGTCTGTAGTGTCTCTGTTTTCTACAGCTTTGCTGTTGAAACTGGGAGATGGTGCAGCATGTGAATGGATTCAATGTCATGATCCCCTGCCCGTAACTCTCTGGGTAGATATGCCCTGCTCTGCAAGACAGCTTGCACCAGTAACCATTCCTGACAATATCTGAGCTGTACCTGGTAGTGCTGGATTTGCACCAACATGTCCTGCAATCTCTTTGGAGCTCTGAGAAGGGGCTTTGCATGATTGTCTCTAGTGCAATCAGGCCACAACCCTCTAAACAGCCAGCTCCATACAATTAGCTCTGCCTGCCGCCCCTGGGATGATGTGTGGGGTTTAATCATTAGAACTAGCTGGGGACGGAGGAGTGGATTATCCTGTAAAGAGCAGCAGAACAAGAGAAGGCAGAGTACATAGTCTGCTGGGAAGGAGTAGGCTCCAGCAAGGAACCCTGAGCAAGTTGATTTTGAATAAAAAAAATTTCAGGATTTTTTTTTTACCCAAATTGGTAAACCGACATGAGTTTGCAGCGCAGGGAGTCCCGCTCGCCGAAAGTTTTCACCCTGGCTCCGGCCGCCCAGCAGGGTTTTTTTTTTTTTTTTTGCTTGGGGCGGCAAAAAAGCCAGAGCCGGCCCTGCCTGCAAGAGTATCTCTTTGGGAGCCAGTGAACAGTAACAGTTTGCAGTGATATAGACGCAGCTTCTTCAAAAGAAAATATAGTTGATCTTTCTCGAAAGGTGCACAGCATTCGAGGAAATGGATTTAAAGTAACAGAAATCTATGTGCGTTCTCTTACCTACCCTTGACCCTCCCCTCCAATCCCTAGGTAGATATGACCTAGCCTAGGTGCCCCTTGTTTTCTTGGGGTCCAAGTTACAACTTGCTTGCTACAGACCCCGACTCTCAGGCAGCCTGTATTAACCTGCAGCCCCTGACAACTCCCCTCTACGTAGCTAGAGCCTTTCAGAAACAACTGACTTTTGATCTCCAGATTCTGAGCCTTGGCAAACAGCCTCATCACCAGGGTTGGGGCTGAGTCATCCCTCCTGGAGGCTATAAATCTGGCTATTCTGTTTGAAAGGATGTTCGTCATCTAGCCCATCGGTCTACCTTTCCTGCCTGGTTTCTTTAACAATCCCGTTTGTTGCATTCAGACAGGGCACTATCACACAGATACACCAACACAGCGATACGATATTTATTTAAAAAATACAAATATTTTCCAGTTCTTCACAGACTGACTTAAATTATCCTTTGTTATATGCAGTGATGTTGTAGCCGTGTCGGTTCCAGGATATTAGAGGGACAAGGTGGGTGAGGTAATATCTTTTATGGGATCAACTTCTCTTGGTAAGAGAGACAATGGTCCCATAAAAGATATTACCTTACCCGCCTTGTCTCTGAAATTATCTTTTTGCTTGATTTGACTCTGAGAATGAGACCCAAGTTAGCTCAAGTTGGGCATCCAAAGATCACTGGTTTTGAAAAAATTGGCCACACCTTCTCTGTGTTTCTGTAAATATGGACGATACCTTTGTTTATAATGTACTTTTAGACCCATTGATGAAAAGTGCTGGTGGTGGTAGCAGTAACAATCTCGCTATATTAACCACAGTAGCAGCTTAATGCAATATCCATGCATGTACTGGGTGAGGGGTTGGGGTGGGATGACAGGGAGAGCAGAGGTTCCTTTACGCAGCTGGTCGAAGGACTTGTGAATAATATTAGTGGTGAATTATAGCATTCCCATAAGCATTTGTGAATAGAATGAATGTTTCCGTTAATTGGCCAGCTCTATTCCTTTTCTTGCACCATATATCCGCCAAGTATGGTAAAAATAAAATAAAAGTGTAGAGTTAGCAGTCAAGTTAGCAAAAGAGCAACTACAAAAGAGATAATATTTGTTTTCACTCCTCTTTTCTGGAGGGAGAGCACCATAGTTTAGAAAGAACTATGTTCAAGTTAAACGATCAGCATTTAAAACATTTCTGTCCAAGTTCTGAGTTGGCTGAACTCTAAGTTTAATCAATGGGAGAAATATTAAAAGGGGTGGGGGAGTGATTCTGGGCTCACCCATCTCTCATTCTGATTGCTGTGATTCTCAGAGAAAAAACACCCAATGGCTTAACTACAGCCAGGTTAGGCCTTTTGTGTCAAGATACCAATAGATAAACTAAGAACTTTTGGTATTACTCTTTTTTGAATGGCTTGGATTGCGAGGTTGAGCAGAGTTCCCATTTCTGGTCACTGGTTCACTGCAGGCCTCTTTAATGCTAAAGGTATTACTGCAGAACGTACATTAAATTAATCCCTTATCTCTTTGTAAAGAGAAGAAACGTATTGACATAGTATGGACCAGTTCCGAACTTTGACTAGAGACATATGAGGGGAGAGGGGTTATTTTGGTAAGTGCCAGAATTCCCCAAATAGTGTGATGCTTTTAACAGGAGACTTCCACTATTTACCTCATGTTGTTAATACTGTCAATGTCTCCTTTTCCTTTTTGCCCAGCAGGATTCTCCATCAAAGATGAAAGGGTCTTTGTAGGTTGGCATGAAGTGTTTTCCTCATCTCTGTAGATGCTAATATTTTAATTAGGCAATTCATCGTGGTGTTAACTAGCTTTCCAATCAGCCATTTTTATAAGTTTGCTCACTTTTGCTAATTATATTACTTTAATTCCTTATCGAAGAAATAAATCTCGACAGAAAAGAATCCTTTAAAAAAAAAAAGTCATGAGCTTTCGTGACCTAATGGTGATTTCTTCCCCCCTCAATTTTAGGTCTCTTACCACTCTACAGAGAATCTGACCAGAAAGACAGCAAGACACTGAGATGAAACATTAAGGATCAAATTGCCCCTGAGCAGGGATCAGGAAACTGCCTAGATTTGAGAGTTTCTAGCTGATTATCCTATTAAGGGGAGTGGAATAGGAAAGACGGTGCAGCTGCACTGAGTTCAATATACTTTTCATGACAGATCATCATAAAATAAAGGGAAGCACAGAACTCAGCCCAAACAGCCAAATTCATTCCTGATCATTGGAGTCAACACAAAACTGGCCAAAAGGGTTCCCCTGAAGATTATTTTCAGTTACACTTTATATTAAGGTTCCATATAACCGTATGGAAAGTATAATAATGAATACATAATATTTACAACATGGGTAGTATGTGTTATTGATGGTTATAAGTACAGCAGTTGATGTTGTAGGAGGATAATAAGCCATGGTTATAAGAAACCTGTTGGACACTCTAACTGATATAACCATTTATTAAAACTATTAATCATTTATTAATGTTGTACAAACAAAACTTATATAAATCATATAATTTGTAATTTTTTCTTTTCTGGTTATGTCAAAGCAAACCTTTCTGGCTACATTGCTTCACTATAAATGTAAGAGTGTTAACTATATTTTTTATGAAACGGAGGAACTTTTGTGTGGTTTCCTTTGATTCTGACCATTAAAGATATCCATAGAAATCTCAGCAGAAATTCAATTAAAATCAGTTTTTCCCCTCCAGTTGTTGAATCTTTTAGTATTTAAGAAATTGCCCATCAATGAAAAAAATCTTGTCAAACAGACTGATGAATGATTGACTGTATTTCAATCAGTGTTTCAGATAGATAGAAATGTAGAGATAATTTGAATAATTTTAATTTTAGGGCCATATATATATCCCTAGATCCATGGCTCTAACTCCCATTGATGGTAATTGGAGTCCAATTAATTTACTCCTCTCTCATTTTAATCTTGGGTTTCAAATACCTTTTAAAAATGATGAAAAATATAGCTCATGCATTAGATTAGTCTTCATAGGAAGACTGAGTGGCCCAGGGAGTTGATAATTGGATACAGAGAACTAGAGCTTGTTGAAAAATTTTTTTTATTAAACTGTTTTCCATAAGAAAATGCAGTTTCATCAAAACTGAAACATTTTGCAGACATGTATTGATTTTAGACAAAATTTTTGACAAGAAAAAGTCAAAATGAATAGTTATGACTTTCTCAGTTCAATTAATTTCATTTAAATTTTTGTTCTGTATATTTAATATAGCATACTTAGTATTTTATATTGTTTTGTTTCAATACTTTGGATTTAAAAAGTTTCAAATTTTTGTTCACTGTGAAATTTTGAAATTACCGCTTCTTTGTTCTGCTTTCAGAACAAAAGGAAATGTTGAAATGTCATTGTGCTAGGTGCATAGAGCATTCACAAACTGGTTAATAGATGGAGTAATCACCTCTCAGCTGTGACTAAGTGGCTGGTTGGTGACAGCTGGGATAAAAGGCTTATAGCCCAGGCCCAGAGGGAGGTTTGGAGAAACTCAAGAGAGAGAGATAATAAATACAGCTTGTGAAAGATGCCTGCAAGCAGGCAAGAGGTAGGAGTCAGCCTGGGGAAGCAGAAGGGATCTTAAGAAGCAGTTTTTAGTATGCAGGGTGCCTGGATTGGAACCAGAGGAGATGGTAGACCTGCATTCCCCTAGGAGCCAGCACTGCAGGGGAGGTGCAAACTCCTGAGTGTGCAGTAGAAAGGACATTTGGTTCCATTTGAACTTCTCTGGTACCCTGAGGGGGCAAGACTATGAGCAACCTGGCTAGCAGGATGAATCTCAAGAAGGGATAGATTGTTGTGGGGCCTGGAGTGAGTGTTGGCAGGAGGTGCCTGATGCAGAGGGAATGCCATGCTGTGCTCAGCCACAAGGGGGCACACTCACCAGTGAGTGGCCCCGCAAAAGTCAAAATTTCCTGTGGAGCAGAAATTCTAGCTCTATATGAAACCTTCCACTTCTCATTGTTCAAATTAAATAATGACTGGTAAGGTGTATGACCTATCAGTCACTATGTGATATTCATTAGCAGTGTTAGTATAGTCCCTAAGGGACAGGTCTCTATATCACAAAAATATCTCTATTGCAATAGTCACTAAACGGGGGCTGCATGAGATGGTCAAATGTATTTTATGTGAAACAATAAAGAGCAGGTAATATGATGCTAACTTACAGGATGGGGGATCTCTCTCTCTCTCTCGCTCTCTCCAGTATATGTTCAATCGGTTTCTAGAAAAGTGAATCTAAAGTAAGTCTATAACCACATCCCAATGTCGGAGACAGAATACAAACACTCCACCAAAGGAAACTCAGACAATGGCTGTAAAACTAGAAAAAGAGGAGACTGCCACCTCATTTATTATGGACAAGACCTTTAGCCTAGAAGTGACTGGACCCCATTCTCTTTCCGGAAGGAAAGTGATTTTATTGCAGCATTAGAAAAAGAAAGTTCTAGGCTAAAACAAATTCAGCCAACCAGCCATCATTTCAGAAACTCTCCATAGATTTTCAGTGATACAAGCTCATGTGCTCAGTGATGGAGAAAGCAATGTTGCATACCTTCCACTAGGTAATAGGCTTCCCAAAGGTAGGAATAAATTTATCATACAAGACACAAAGGCAAGAGGATGTCTGAAATGGTGTCTGTGTACAGTACTGTCAGAACAGAAGACTTCCTCCTGATAATTCCTAGGCAGTGGGAGAATACACTTAAGGAGGTGACTAGATTAATGCCATGGATTTTCAAGATCCATTAACTGCCCTTGGGGCGCATAAAAGCTGACACAGGCTGGCAATGTAAGCTGATGGGTTGATTCAGCAGAAACAAAATAGATCCTTACCAGAAATCAAGACCTGCTAATATTTGGAACCCACTACTCACAAAAAAGGAGTAATGGAAACTCCCCCATCTCAGTGCAAACACATAAGGATCCCAATCCTAAAAAACCTTCCAGAACAGGTTAGAAAAACACCTGTCAGGGATGGTCTAGGTATACTTAGTCCTGCCTCAGCACAGGGGATAGATTAGATGACCTGTTTAGGTCCCTTCCAGACCTATATTTCTATGATTCTCGGGGCAATCCCTGCCCCAAAGAGCTTACATTATAATTAGACAAGATGGAGAGGTGACGTGACCAAGGTCACACAGCAGGTCAGAGTCAGAATCAGGACTAGAATTCATCTCCCTTTAATCCCAGTGTAGTGCCCTGTTCACTAGACTGGGCTGTCATCTGGATCTGGAGCCTACCCTTCTTCAGGCAGTCTTTCCTTCCTTTTGTTTCAAATGACCAGTGTCTTTCCTTTGAGCGCTTGTACAAAGGGAAATTCTGATAAAATTAATCCCTGGCCCTTGTCCTGCATAGAATTATGTCTAAAGCCCTTTATCATGTGATCACAGGGGCAAAGTGAAATGAGGCATCTAGATATCAGGAAACATTTTTCCCACCTTGTGCACAGAACTGTTTTGGTCGAGCTGTGTAGTATCAGACTATAGCGGGTTGCCTCCTAGTGAGGAAGGGATTTTACTCAGAAGTACTATGGTAAATGAGCATTTGCGGGTTTGTATATAACGTTAAAATACATTTGAGGCCATCTGATAGCTGTGAAAAGAGAAGATGCACATCTGTGCAAAATACATGAAGGGTAAATATCTCTAAAGTATGGGTGCTTGTCCCCAAACTGGTTCTTCAGGCCTTTGTAACCAATTCTAGGCTTCTCCTTACTTTAATGATGATAGCTTATGGAATATTGACTGTACCCAGTACAGCTGAGGTTTGTAGCAACAGGAACCCAGCACTCATGGCAATATACTCCATGAACCATTTGCAAGTTTGAAAATGGCCCCACTGAACCATGAGCCAGACTCCAATCTTGTTGTATGTAACTCTGGAGTAACTGTACTAGATTCAGTACAATCTTCATACCTGATTCTTCTCTCAGTCAATGGAGTTGCCCTTGGGTAGAGATAGTGCTTATTAACATGGGGGAGATGACTGGTGTGGCTAAAGAATAATAAACTATTCCTCTGTAGCTATTCCATAAGAATATATTGTGCTGTCTCTCTGCTGGTCAATTCCCTGTGTAGACACATCAGATCACAGAATCAGCACTTTAGTTTTTAAATTAACTTTCTTAGAAAAAGATTAGTGCTTTTGTGACCCAGATCTGTGTTGGGGGCAGCATGGAGAGGTACCACAGGCATATGACCTCTCTGCACTGTAAGAACACACAAGCTACTCGGCTCCTTTAAGTGATGCTGCATACTCTCCCTTGGGTGGCCAGCTCTGGGGGTAAGATGGAGCCATGGTTAGGCTCCATCCCACCTCCCATGGGGCACTGTGAGGTAGCAGCCGTGTATGCCAGGCCTGGAGTTCTGCACAGCCCTTATTCCATCTGAAGAGGGGGTGGGGAGAAAGAGGAGAGAGGAAACTCTGTTTTCCCTCAGAGAACACTGTCAGAAAGAGGTGGGTGCTCTGTTGTATTTTAATCAGTCCTGTTGATACCTGGTAGATTTCTGTAGCTCTGTTCTGACATGGAATTAGGGAGAGGGGAGGGATGGCAGCTTGGTGCATGCATAAAAATGTACTGGCTATGAGACAGTTATCATA
Source organism: Mauremys reevesii (assembly GCF_016161935.1). Taxonomy (NCBI): domain Eukaryota; kingdom Metazoa; phylum Chordata; order Testudines; family Geoemydidae; genus Mauremys; species Mauremys reevesii. The sequence continues at coordinate 70,949,021 of NC_052632.1, forward strand.
TATCACCACCGTATATAACAGGCAGCGTTGAAACACGGTGGTGGTGATTTCCCTCTTATACAGCGATAACATTCCTATAATAGTTCTTTTTTATATACCGTAAATGAGAGGTTGATAGGAAAAGAGAGTCATGCACCAAGCTTTCCAAAGCAGAACTGACATACTGCAGTTCCCTCCAGGGGTATGTCTCCCAGCGGCAGGTTTCTATTGCATATGGAAGAGATGATAATCTGTCAGTGATTCACGGAATTCTTTTCACTTTATCATGGCAAATAATCAAAAAATGTCTACAGTTTAATGTCATAGGAGCTTCTGATTAAAAAAATAAGGAGCTTAATATGTGCAGGGTCAGAGCACAGCACCAAGAGCAGTAGGTTAGATACTCTTTCTGTTATTGAAAGGGAGCGCTGGGTGACCACCCTTTAGGAGGGCTTTATTGTAGTAAAAGAACATCACCATTCCCTTCTACACCTCTTCTTTTTTTCCAAAAAGACTGATTGGAAACAAAGATGACACAAAGCTCCAACATGAAAAGAAGCTGAGCCTTAGACGTCAGTACTGTGTATAAATGGATGATTCACCTGAATCCTTCTCTGTGGTTTTTAAGCTTGATTTCTGTTTGAACTATAAAGACGTCAGACTTTGTACGGATTCCAGGTTCGGGTTCTATGCTAATCCCTGCTTTTATCAGGTAAAATGTCATGTGATGTCATGGAAGGGGCTGCTGGGATAAATGTTCCTGTCTGTGAGTAATAGAGAAATAACCGCTGAATTCTCTCTCTTGCCGCCCCCATAGATTACATTATCCTGATGGTTAAACTGGGCACTCTAGCTGAATCCAGCCAGGCATTTAACTGGGCACTCTGACCCAGAGCTGTGGTGAGGTGTGACCTATGTGCTTTTCTGATCTGAACACACCCTGGGCTGATCTGATCTTCTACCTTAGCCTAAAGCAGAGGTTCTCAAACTGTGGTCCATGGACCACCGGTGGTCCATGAGCTCCATTCAGGTGGTCTATGGATAGTTCCCTCGAAGGTGGCTGCACATGAGAGAATGAAAGGCCACTCACCTAATTAGTGCAGCTGTGCAGGCGTGGCTCCACTAATTAGGTGCCTGGACCCTGGAGAAGACGCACATGTAAGGTGAGGTGGTGGCCTTGGTGAGTAGGTGGAAGGGGGCAGTCGGGTGAGAAGGAGCGGGGAGGAATTTGGGATGTGCAGGGCTGTGCAGAGAAAGAGGCGACTTTCCCCAGCTCCAGGGCTGCGGCTGCCGGGGAGAGACAGTCCTCCTCCCCAGCCCCAACTCTGTGGCTGCTGTGGCGGGGGAGAGAACTCCCCCTTCTTCCCAACTCAAGATCAGGGGCTGCTGCAGTGGAGGAGAGAGGGAGAAACCCCCTCCTTCTCAGCCACAGCTTGGAGATCGCCATGGCAGGGGACAGAGGGCACATCCTTCGCATTAGAAAGGTAAGACTAACTATATTAAAATATGAGTTGTGTGCTTTTATTTGTAGAACAAAAAATGTTTATTTTTTTTATATATAGTATTTTTATCCAAAGCACTTTACAATAGTTAGCTAATGGTACAAACAACATTTGGAAAGATCATTAAGTGGTCCGCCGAGACCCTCACCAATTTTCAAGTGGTCTGTGGAAAAAAAAAATTTGAGAACCACCTGCCTAGAGCAGTGGTTCCCAAACTTGTTCTGCCGCTTGTGCAGGGAAAGCCCCTGGCGGGCCGGGCTGGTTTGTTTACCTGCCGCATCCGCAGGTTCAGCTGATCGCGGCTCCCACTGGTTGCGGTTCGCTGCTCCGGGCCAATGGGAGCTGTGGGAAGCGGCGCGGGCCGAGGGATGTACTGGCCGCCACTTCCAGCAGCTCCCATTGGCCTGGAGCAGTGAACCGTGGCCAGTGGAAGCCACGATCGGCCGAACCTTTGGACGCGGCAGGTACACAAACCGGCCTGGACCGCCAGGAGCTTTCCCTGCACAAGCGGCAGACAGAGCAAGTTTGGGAACCACTGGCCTAGAGCATCCTTTAGGTGGCTGTAGTATCTGTCCCTTGGCGTTGCTGGCAGCTGCTGCCAACAATGCCAAGGGACTGATACCTCAGCAGGGAACATTGGGACATAAGGAAACCCCAGTCACCCCACCTTTCCCTTGGCTATGCCAGCAGCCTGGGAGAATAGAGTAGCAAGGAGCCCATATACAGGCCTTACACCAGAAGATCTCCCTACTATAGTTGTAAGTGGCTATGCCAGCGTTAGGGATGGAGCTTTCCTGATTTTTGCCAGCTGATTATCTGGCCCTAGATGTGCACGCACTGAGTGAGCCACATTCAATCACTATGTATTATATGGGCCAAATTCATCCCTGGTGTATCACCACTGATATTGCTGAAGTCGCATCAGGGAAGTAGTAGGGATGTACCCAGAGCTGGACACCAACCTACGAACTGTGAATACAAATCCAAGTTTGGGGGTCTGTAAAGAGTGTGTGCTGCAAGCAAAACTGGAAGTCCTAAGAGCTGAGACAGAAGTGTTGCAAGTTCCCACTACTAGGCAGTGTTATCTACAACATCAATACTCTGCATGTGCTGCCAAAGGGAAAATATTAATTACGCCTCACAACAGAGAGCTAAACTCAGGCACAGAGGGTCTAATTCTCCAGTGGGGTTACATCACTAGTGTAAAACTGATGTGAGAGTAGAGACAGGGCTACAGATGGAGGGTGTCGCTTGGCCCGCTGGCTAATGTACCGGCTCAGAACTTGGGAGACCTGTCATAGCCTTGGCTCTGCCTTTGAACCGTGTGACCGTGGTCAAGTCACACCCTGCCTCAATTTCCTCTACCACCTTTTCCCCTGTCTTTCCTATTTTGACTGTAAGCTTTATGGGGCAGGAACCGTCTCTCCCTATATGTATGTAGAGTGCCTAGCACAATGAGGCCCCAGTCATAGTTGGGGCCTCCAGGTGCTACTGTAATTAAAATAAATTGTCCATAAATCGGGAATAGCTTGATTCCTCTGCCATGGAGTTACTCTGGATTTCCCCCAGTGTGAGCGACAGCAGAATCTGGGTTTTCTTGTGCATGACTCCTCCTCTTGTTCCCATTTAGCCCTGACCTTGTGCTCATTCCAAAAGCATGCCTCGTACCTCTGCCGAAGCAGCAACAAATGACGTCGGCTTGCTTTCTGCCACGTTGGCTAAGCAGCATCAGTGGGAAGTGTGCAGTAGTGAAGTCGAGGGTAAATGGAGGGTACCCACTTTTCATTTGGGGAATATGGAGTTTTGGTTAGGTTAGTTTACTTCCTTCTCCTCCCCTCCCCCGAAAGCGAGCCCTGTGGCACTGAGTCTTCATTTCATTCACATGTTTGTGAGTTGTTTGCATGCTGTAGATAGCCTGTCATTCTTCTGTGCCGTGTTTCCCTTTCAGCACTTTGTTTTGTTTTGTGGTTTTTTTTTTATTACTGGCAAATAGAAAAAATGCTACCGGCTCTTCAGCTAAAATCCATTGCGGTCAGATGCCCTTGTACAAAGTTGCCCTGTCCTGGAGACTGAATAGTCCAAGTCCTGCAGCATCTGTCTCAAACTTGCAAAGTGTTATGTCTGACGTTGTTTGGACTCTTTCATCTTTAACACCAAAAATGCAACGTCTTTGTTTAAAGGGATTGAGAGTAAAAAAGAAAAACACCCGGCACCAAAACCCCATGCATAGTGAATGCTCTGCCTTGTGCCTTCTGGACTTAAAAACAAAAATAAAAACTGAAAACAAACAGAGACAAGGCAGGTGACGTAATATCTCTCATTGGACCAACTTCTGTTGGTGAAAGAGGCAAGCTTTTGAGCTTACACACAGCTACAACAACACTGCAAAAAACAAAGAAGCAAGCCAGCAAACAAAAAATTGCGAGTCAGATTATCATCCCTTGACACTGATTCCGAGAACAGGATCCGGCCCCTTGCATTGATCTGCAGGGCAATGTATGCTGCAAAAATATCTAAATAAAATATAAATGACACATTCTAGGAAGCGTACATCACCCAAAATCGCACAGCAGAATGTTGTCCTAGCACAAACACTTTCAGACTGACGGGATTTTAGCTCAACCAAAAGTTGCCAGAAGCATTTTAATATTTTTTCCCTTTCTGCCAAAGCAAAAATGGCCAACTATAGACACATTCCGGTCTCCTTGGGACTCATTAGCATGGCACAGCTGTAGCTTCAGCAAGAGATAGAGTCAGCCACAGGGGAAAGTGTCACACGTGCAGCTAATGGCAATCTCCATGCAGGAACAAATCTATGAAGCAAAACTGGGGAGGGAGGGAGAGGAGGAGAGAATCATAGTTAATAATATGCAAATCGATGTAGCAGTTCACAAAGATTTGATTTGGGTTTCGAGGCAGCTGCTAAAAATGTTGTTTTAACCCCTCTTGGGAGCATAAATGTATCCCGTAGACATGGAGTAGGTAGCGGGTTGATTACGTTTTTTAATAATGTTAATTTTACAAGGCAGAGCATTCCGAAGCAGTCATGTCTTTAATCCTTGGACACAATTTGCCAGGAAGACGTCTCTGTATAGGATACATGCATCAGTGTTAATATGATAGAACCATACCAGTCTGCACCAAAAAATGGCACTCTCTTACAAATACATGGCAGCAGTTTTATTTATTTAGTAATTACCCAGCTCTTATGTAATGCTTTTTATCAGTTGATCTTAATGCGCTTTACAACGGAGGTCAGTATCGTTTAGTATTCCATGAAGTATTGCCGTGAATAATTAAACCTGAAATATAATGCACATATGTGATGCCTTCTCTTTGCTTTTATTATTGTTTCAACACGGATGGCCCAATCCTGTGGGGCGCTGAATGGGCTCAATGCTGGGGGCGTTGCAGACTGCTTATTGCCTTGCTGGATCAAACCCTTGCTTGCTAATCTGCAAAATTCAGTGGCACAATGGCTCTCCTAATTCCCTCGTGGAAACAAACTAGTGAGGGTTTACTGCATCTGTTAATGAGATCCCACACTTTCAGACATCGGGAAAGGAAAGTCACTAGAGTTACATATGACAGAGGGCAGAATCAGGTTTAATGGAGTTGCTTCAGAGTGACACAGATATAAGGAAGAGCGATATTGTGGCCCAGTGCCTGTGGGGAGGAAAGAGAGCTGCTTTGTGACTAGCTGGGTGCTAGGCAGGGCCGGCTCCAGGCACCAGCTCAGCAAGCAGGTGCTTGGGGCGGCCGAGGGGAAGGGGTGGCATGTCGGGCTCTTCGGCGGCAATTCGGCGGTGGGTCCCTTGATCCCTATCGGAGGGAAGGATCGGCTGCGGAATTGCCTCTGAAGAAGAAAGCAGCACGGTGTAGCTGCCGCTGAAGTGCCACCGATCGCGATCGCAGCTTTTTTTTTCTTTCCGCCGCTTGGGACGGCAAAAACCCTGGAGCCAGCCTTGGTGCTAGGCAGGGCTAAGGGAGATCTACGCTCAGCGACCTGAGCCCCAACTGCTGTGAAATTAATAAATGATCAGGAGGAGTAAGCGGAGTTGATGGGGGAGCCGCAGCAGTCGACTTGCTGCTGTGAGGATGGCCAGGTAAGTCGAACTAAAATACTTTGACTTCAATTCGCGTAGCTGAAGTTGCGTATCTTAGTTCGAACCCCACCCCCCGCTAGTGTAGCCCAGGCCTAGGAGCAGTTAGGAAGGATGTTGTTTCTGTAGAGTCTCCTACTATGTTAAGTAATTGTTCAGAAACTAGAATGTTTGTTGGGCACTATCAGGCCATGTTTATTTTGTTCTCTGGTATTCAAACAAGCTGCTTATAGTCTCCTTCAGGAGATCACCTAGATACTGCACAGAGTTATAATTCCTGTTTATTGCTTTTAATGTTGTTGTTATTTATTATGTTGTTTTCTTTGTATTGTGGTAGAGCCTAGAAGCCCCAGGAATGAACCAGGACTCCACGGTGCAAGATCCTTCATAAACACAAAATAACACGCACACGCACATGCAACAAGCCCACTCCAAATCTCTAGTTTGGTTGGAAGGACCGCTGTGGTCCCAACTAGAATGATAACAGGAGAAGTAATTCTTCTGCTCTACACCATGCTGATTAGGCCTCAACTAGAGCATTGTGTCCAGTTCTGGCTACCACATTTCAGGAAAGATGTGGACAAATTGGAGAAAGTCCAGAGGAGAGTAACCAAAATGATTCAAGGTCTATAAAACATGACCAATGAGGGAATATTGGGGGGAAAAAATGGGTTTGTTTAGTTTGGAGAAGAGAAGTCTGAAAGAGGCTATGATAATAGTTTTCAAGTACATAAAAGGTTGTTTCAATGAGGAGGGAGAAAAATTGTTCTCATTAACTTCGGAGGATAGGACAAGAAGCAATGGGCTTAAACTGCAGCAAGGGAGGTTTAGTTTGGACATGAGGAAAAACTTCCCAACTGTCAGGGTGGTTAAGCACTGGAATAAATTGCCTAGGGAGGTTGTGGAATCTCTGTCATTGAAGGTTTTTAAGAGCAGGTTAGACAAGCACCTGTCAGGGATATATACTTAGTTCTGCCATGAGTGCAGGGGACTGGACTCGAAGACCTCTCGCAGTCCCTTCCAGTCCTACAATTCTATGATGTTGGGGGACTTTATCACATCACGATAATCTCCTTGATGATAAACCTCTGACAGTGTGGGTCTGGTCCCAGGCTTCAGCATAATTCAGAGACTCAGTTAATACACAGTGGATGTTAGGCAGGTGATGTAATGAAAATTCATAAAGTTAAGGCCAGATGGGACCATTAAATCATCTAGACTGACCTCATGTATATCACAGGCCTTTAAATTTCACCTAGAAACCTCTACATTGAGACCAACAGCTCGAGTTTGGTTACAATATGTCTTCCAGAAAGACATTCAGTCTTGATTTGAAGACACAATGAGACAAAGAATCTACTATTGCCCTTAGTAATTTATTCCAGTGGTTAATCAACCTCACTGGTACATATGTGCGCCTTTCTTCTAATTTAAATTTGTTTGGCTTCATCTTCCAGCCATTCTTGTTATGCCTTTCTCTGCTAGACTAAAGAGCCTTTTAGCACCAAGTATTTTCTCCCTGTGAAGGTACTAAGAGACTGTAATCAAGTCATCTTCCAGTCTTTTTGGTAAAATACACAGATTGAGCTCTTTAAGTCTCTCACCGTAAGGGATTTTCTCTAGCCCTCAAATAATTTTTGAAGATCTTTTTTGCACCCTATCCAGTTTTTCAATATGCTTTTAAAATAGAGGACACTAGAACTGGAGGCAGTATTCCAGTATCAGTCTCACCAATGCCATATACACGGGTAAAATCACCTCCCTGCTTCTCCTCATTACTCCCCTGCGTATACATCCAAGGATCGCATCAGCTCCTTTTTGCCACAGCATCACACTTCACTGGGAATTCTGTTGTTGCTTGTCCATTCTGACCCCTAAATCCTTTTCAGAGTCACTTCTTTCTAGGATACAGTCCCCAATTTGTGTATGGCCACATTTCTAGTTCCTAGATGTAGAACTCTGCATGTGGCTGTATTAAACTCGATGAAAATGAATGAAAGAATTTCCACTGTATACCAAGATCTATTAAAAATTCACATCAACAGACCAGCGACCCTCTTAGTTAGCTCTTTCAGGACTCTTGGGTGCAAGTTACGTGTACCTTATCCCTATTAGATGATGATTAATATCCTGCATCATCTTTGTGATACAAGCACATCATCCTGCTTCTTTCCAAATACAGAACAAAAATATTAACTGAACGCTTCTGCCTGTCCTGCATCATTAAAAATTGTATCATCTCCGTTTAATAGTGGATCGCTAGGATTATTTTTGTTCCTAATATACTTAAATTCCTTCTTAGTGTCCTGAGCCCTGCCAGCCATGGATTTTTCCCTGATGTCATTAGCTTTTTTCTACACTTCATAAGTTCTAATTGATATAGATGCAGAAGTGGGTTTTTTACCCAGAAAAGCTTATGCCCAAATGTTAGTCTTTAAGGTGCCACCGGACTCCTCATTGTTCTTGCAGTGGTGGCTCGGTAAGGTTAACAGGGCCTCAAATAAATAGCTCCAACACTGGAGGCTGCTGGTTTGCAATGGTGGCTTAAGAGACCCGCCGCTGTGAGAGGCTAATAGCGCTGACAGAAAAGCTGCACATGGTGCAATGCCCGTTTCCAGAGACACCAATTGTTATGAAATAACCCCCTCCTGCTGTGACAGAAATTTTGGTTTGGATCTCTGAAGGTTGGTGCTATTATATTACTGTGTGTGTGTCCAGTGAGCTATGCAAGGCTAAAGATTCAGTGTTTTGCAGGAACATAACAGTGGTGCGCTTTGCCCTCCTCATCAATCATTCTTTGAACCACCTCTCTGGCATGTCTAGATGACGGCTCTGAATCCCTGACACTTAATTGATCATAGAAACATTGTTTTATACAAACGTGTCAGGCAGTGTTCAGGAGGGCTGCTGAGTGATACCTAACCCCAGGTGGCAGACAGAGAACAAGCCTCATTTCGAGTGGTTCAAGAGACGTACAAACCCACTTTATTAAGTCCCACTGAGCTGAAGATACTGTGTGGGAGCTAGGTTGAGACAAGGCAAGTGCATGTGTGCAAGTGGGAGAAAAGGGTGCATCGGGGTTGAGCACAATATGAATGGTCAGCACTGGCACTAGCCCCCCTGAATGGGGCCCCTGGCCCTGCCTCCCCTCCAGGCCTGACAGTGGGCCAGCCTGGTCATTCAGGGGATTGCATACTGCACACACAAGTGGTTGGAGAGTTTCTGGTGCTTCGTGGCCTCGATTCGAGCCTCAAGAGGGGTCCGACTCCTGACTGCACGAGGGAGCGTTTCCTGCTGGGTTCTGCTATGCTAAGGCCACTCCTCTCCTCCCGTCCTACCCCAGATGATGATGGCCAGGGCTTAAAGGGCAGTATCTGGCCCTCAGTGTCTTGCTGGTGCTTTCATCTAATTGGCACTTGTGCAATGCCTTCTCTGCCTTCCTCCCTCTCTGCTGTGTGTCCCCAGATACCTAAACACATCCTACTGAGACTGTCTAGTGAGCACAGAGCACCCTGACTGCAAGCTGCTGAATTCAGCTGACAATCCGCTCCTAATGCCAGCAGCTATTTCTGTTTTTTATACTCTTCTCCCTTCAATCTGATGTCAACAGGGCCGAGTCTAGAAACTTTTAACAAAAGTTATTTTCTGGTTAACAGGCAACAAGATGGGCAACAGCTCCTGTTTTCATGTTCACCACTTACCGCTGTCAATACTTTTCTCCATTGTAAGCTTTGTCTTCTAATGGCCTGATAGTTCTGGAATGGTGAACACTGTCACTCCCTGCAAGTCTACCTGCAAATGTTTCTTATTTCTGTGTATTTGTACTAGTTCGGTTGCTATTTCAGTTGCACTCTGGGCCATATTCTATAATTTGATCCAGCTCCTCTGAGCTGCCTGAGGGCAGGGGGTGGAGGGAAATGGGCTCAAAGGGGGCTAGGTACCAACTGTAACTGGCCTGTGGAAAGCTCCCTTGGTGGAGTGGAATTTTCTGGTGGTGAGGGTGTGTTGGTTTCAGGCCCTGCATCTCAGACCCCAGACCTAGAGTTGCCAATTTTGGTTGCATGTATTCCCAGAGGTTTCATCACATGACATAATCTTTAATTAAAGATAAATCTTTAATTCCTGAAGACTCCAGGGCAATCCTGGAGGGTTGGCAACATATGTGCTAAACCTGCGGGGGGGGGGGGGGAATGCAGAAATTGGGTTTGGTTTTGGCTTAATTGGCTTGAGAGTTGCCTGTTGGCTAGTTTTTAGCTTGTTTGGCTTGTAGCTTGTTGCTTCTTCTTTTTTTTTTTTGATCAACTCCTGGCAAGCGGGGGCAAGGGGGTGAGAGAGTCAGGGGTGCACAGCAGGCTCACCACAGTCCCAGACTGCATGCTGGGGGGTGGGGAATCTAGTCACATAGAGTGTTGGGGTTCTTAGGGATTGGCTTATTTTGGCTTTGTTTTGAATTGGGATTAGTTTGATTTTTGGCTTATTGTGAAAATTGGGGTGCTTATTTACTGTGTGAAAGTTGGCAACTGTGGTTGGCAGACCCTACCCATATCCCTTATTTAGGAGTGTTTTGGGGGATCCTCCAGCAGTCCTGCACTGCCTCAAGATCCATTAAAGTCCATTAAGGACCCAAAGCCTGTTGCACATCTTAAAGATGTTTGCATTAGTAGCTGTACATTATGCAGGTGTATACTGAAAATGTGCACCATCCGGTACTTAAGATACGTGTGTATGAAATTCTAACCAGTACTAGGTACGATGCTTCATCACCATGCTGACTTTGGATGTTTTCATTTAATTAACACTATTGCCTCTAATTTTAATGATCTGTGCCTCGGGGTAGGGAGGTGTGTGTGTGTGTGTGTGTAGGTGTGTGTGTGTAAATACTCTGATATATAGTAATGGCAATTGTATCTTGTGTCTTGATGCATGTGGAATCTGACAACCTGATCTCAATCCCATTGAAGTCAACAGGAGTCTTTCCACTGATGTCAATGGGCTTTGGTTCAGGCCCTCAATGAAGAGTGGGCCTGGCTATTGAGATCTGTAATGTTCGTCTTTCTGTGAACTGTGCATGCTTGTAAAGAAGGCCTCTGTTGGCACCATCATTTCATGATTGTCCTGAAAGATGAGGCATTCTAGTTTCTGCTGTCATTGATGTGATGAAACTGTTTGTTATGGATAGATAAGGAAGCAACCAAACTTGTGATTCTTTCTGAGGCATTGCTAAGGGTGGGGTGCAAAGTTAAGGCTACTTAATGGAAAATAATTCTAGTCTCATCCTTACTTTTAAAAAGTCTCTTCATTATAGCAGCATTTTGTATGCACTGAAATGAATAAGCACCATCAGCTGCAGCAGAATGTCCCATTAATACTGGCCACTTATTATTACTTACGATATTTAGCTCTTAATATATAATTATTATTAGATATTGAACACAGTCTTACACTAGAAAATCTGTCCTCTCTGTTTCTGCTGATGGTACAGAATTATTGTGATTTATACTCTTCATATTAGAAGCAATATGATTATTCAGTTAATCTATTATTCATTTCACTCATGATCTATTCTTTTCACATCCTTGCTCTGAGTCAATTTTCCCCTCCCTGCTATTTTAATAGAGTAGCATTTTAAATTGTGAGAACGCCACATTAAACATGTATAAGATTTTATCTCATTTAAAATGCATTCTTCTAGCAGGATATGCCTAATAAGCATAAAAACAATAATGCTCACAATGCTATGGCATATTAACATGACATATTGTGAAGGACGCATTTTTCAAATAAAGCTAAGCACTAATTAATGAATATGTTAAAACTTTCTTGTATTTCCCTGAAGTTGCAGCATGATTGACACAGAAAAATTATTTTGACAGAGTAGGACTGCATATAAGCTGCTTTGAAGTTTACAAACACTGTTACTTGCTGTCTAATATGACAACTGTAAAATAACATGGATGTTCAGAGAGGATCTGTCCCATTATTAATGTTATGTTGACGCTGATGTATTTGTCAACAATTAATTTTGTATTTCAGCTGGCACTGGGTGAGTATATGTAACCCACCGGTGGGGGTACGTTACAAGTCCCTCTCCACCTACACAGCCTGGCTTTTTATCTCAAGTTGTAGCAGCTCTTGCCTCAAGCTCTGGAGATCCCCAATTCAGTCCCTGATGCGTTGGCCAAGATGGTGCCATCACATATGCAATGAGATAGTCAAAAGTTAAAGCCTGCAAAGACTTACATATGTATTTAAAGTTAAGCCTGTGAGTTGTCTTACTGAGCTCAATGAGAGTACTCATGTGCTTAAAGTTAAGTGTTTAAATCTTTGCAGGACTGGGACCTAATTCTCCACCTTCTGTTAATTAGCACCACTGTTAATTAGCATACATTGCTGTCCACTTAGTTTTCAGATTTTCAGGAAATTCAGACCAGCAATGGGAGTCCAATTTGTGTATGCAATTTCTTTGATTGCTCATACATCGCAGGCAGTTCCATGCACAAATGGTCAAAATTAGCCATTCCCTGCTGTAATTAGCTGGTATTGTGTGCATAATTGCAATAACTGCACACTATTGCACATCCACACTGTCTGAAAACCTGGGCTGAAATGGTACAAAGAAATTCAGGTGGTCAGATAAAGAGCTCAAAAACTGCCATGTGTTTCCATTCTAGACCCTAGAAAAGTGACAGAGTACAGCCACACTGCAAAAAAACCCATGCGGCAGCAAGCCTCAGAGCCTGGGTCAATTGACTTGTGCTTGCGCTCCAGGGCTAAAAATAGCTTCCCCCCCGCCCCCCACTGGCTTTCAGAGTCAAGGCACCACCCTGAGCAGGGACGTCTACACTGCTATTTTTAGCCTTGGAGTGAGAGTCCTGCAAGCCCGAGTCAGTTGACCCAGGCTCTGAGACTCATTGCCGCCATGTATTTGTAGACAAATCCAGAAGTTCCAAATTACAAAATAAAATCTCTCGCGAGGTCAGACTGTGTATTTTAAATGTGTCATTCTTTATGCAGGAATGACAAGGATTTGTGTCAGAGTAAGGAATTATGGTTAAGATTCAGCAAAGGACTTAAAAGTCAATGCTTTTGGGTAGTAGTAGTAGTAGTGTTTTTATTCTCATTTTGGCAGTGCTTAGGAGCCTCAGTCTTGGACCAGGACACCATTGTGCTAGGCGCTGTACAAACTCAGGGGAAAAGACTGTCTCTCCACCAAATAGCTTAATAAGGATGGAGTTAAGCATTTGTTTTGCTTCACTGGAGGTCATATGAGGTAAACAGTAACAAGAAAACAGATGGCTCTTGAACTTTTTTTTAGAAAAAAGTTTGACTAGAGTAATGTATGTACAAGGTATTTTTTTTTTAAACCTAGAGGGTCATCTCCCTTTGAAATTCTCTGTCCCAGAAGAAATTTGCAGAATCCATGTTGCAGGGATTCAAGAAACTCAGCACTCAGTTTCTGGAGTGCTGATGATCTCTCAGTGTTTCGAAGAGACGAGATTGGCACTGAGATGATTCTTGCTGACATGTAAAGACAGGGTTGAAATGGTAACCAGATTCAGACATGAGAAGGAATTTTCTCCCAGGGAATATTGTCAGAGACTGGGGGTTACTCTTTCTTCCCCATTACTCCCATCATTGCTGCACATGGACAATTTCCTGTGGGTACAGGAGAGTGCCATGGCTGTAGGGCTAGCTTAGGGGTGGGCGATCTAGATGGCTGCCCAAGGTGCCAAATCCCCATGGTTTCTTTGCTTGTGCCTTTTGGGTGGAAGGTGGCAACAAAAACATTTTCCACCCGGGCGACAAACACCTAAGGCTGGTCCTGCATAGCTGGACCTCAGTCTTTCTGTTGTCTGCTGCTATATTTCGATGCTATTTTGTGATTACATCCCTGCCTCTGTGATGGTGTGAATTATGGCAAGGTTGGATCATGGCAATGTGCTCTGCCTGGTACTACACCAGAAAACCATTCGAAGACTTCAGCTGGAGCAGAATGCCATTGCCTGGCTGCACAGAGAAACTTGTTACACGGAACACATCACGGCTGTGTAGCACTTAGCTAAGGTGCAACTCAAGGGGGTAGTTCTGATCTAGAAATTTCTAACTGTTTTGGGTCCTCAACCGCAGATGTCTCAAGTTGGACAACCAAAATCACTGGCTATTTTGTGCCTGCGGTCACACAACAAGACATAACTTCCTGCGCCTATCCAAATGGTGATATTGTTTTTGTTTTTGTGTTATTTTGGTTTCAGCAAATAGCAGAGGAAAAAATGTCTTTGACAAATTTTGGAAGCTTTACTGACAAAAAGTTCTAGTTGGCTGCTACTTTTTCTGTGGGTATTTGGAAAAATCCTTGGAATGATTTTCATTTGCCTGGTGAGATGAATATTACTATGGTAACAGATACAGAAATGTAACATAAAAGTTTCTCAATAGTTTTTTTTTTTTAATTCTACCATAAAATCACATGACCACGTTACTGAGAAACTGGGTCAGACATGTCAGAATTCTATTTAATGGGGTGGTAAGAAAAAAAAGAAACAAACATGTTGAAATCTTAGTGTTCTGGATCCCAGTGTAGCAGCAGAAAAAAAACCTGAAGCTAATTAAGAAATAGGAAAAAGAATCCCAGCAAATAAAACACAAGAATCTTTTTTTATTTCAGTGATTTTTTTTTATTACTGATGCTCCATCAGTTGCTGTGCCTGAGAGCTCTAGCGAATGCAATCCACTATTTAATCACTGCTTAGTCACTATTTGCTCAGGTTGGCCCTCTGAAATTCTAGCATTTCTCCATAAGCACTGGCTACTGCATACAAGCTTCCGGTGCACTACCAGCATCCCTCAGCCCTGCTTGAGAGGGATAACCTTGTGTAAGTGAGATAGGACCACAGGCTCCCTCTGCTGCTGAGAACAAAACTGCACTGGGAGGACAGAGACCTAGAAAGTCTTCTAATCCACTTTCTTCTTTACTATTATCAATGAGTCAAATCCTGCAGTCCTTAGTCAGACAATACTTCCATCACTGGGAGTCTTGCCAGAATAAAGACTTGTGGCTTGATTTCTTCCATGTCTGAAATGGGGTGGTTAGAGGAACCCTCCTGAAGTTCATTTGAACTTGACAAGAACAAAACTATTCCAGAATATTGTATAAAGGCACATTGGTCCATGCAAAATCCAGGGATGGAGGCAGTACTAGTCATGGATGGAAGGTCTGGAGGAAATGCTAAGCGTAGATGGCAAGGCCTGGAGACTGTGAAGACAATGTTCAGGTTCTGCATTTTTATTTCCTTAAGTGGGTTAAGGAAAGATTCCACATGGACTCAGTTATCAGAACAGTTTAAGAAATATGTGGGTGGTTTTTCCACACAAGGTCTTTCTTACTGGCTTGGTGATAGCAGAAGAATTTGGCAGATAAAAGAGCATTACACTGCGTGTGTCACCAGGACTCTCTAGCTGTTTACCTCTGCAATTACACAGAACTCTTAAGTAAAGGTCAAATCTAAATCAAGGCCAGGAGTTCTCTCCAGTGCTGCATTCATTGCTACAAATATTCTTGACAAAACAAAGAGTCATGTTCATATTCCCTCCCCCCTCCAGGTCACTTGCAATAATTGTACATCAATGCTGTTGCTGGTATTTAGGCCCATACCTAAACCTTCATCTAAAAAGGTCTAGCGTGGGGATTCAGAAGCCAAATCTGGATGCAGATCCATGTGTTGCCTGTCTGTGTAATGGACCCATCCAACCCCCCATATTCAAGCACCCCAGAGTTTAAAGGGTCCAAAATCTGGATGGAAGTTTTGCAGTTCAAGCCTACCTCTAGGCTATATGTGGTTCCTACTAAGGCTGAATGTGCGTTGAAGGCAATTTGCCCTTCTGGTCTTCTAGCATTTCTCCATAATAATTATATGTAGTTCAGCAGTTTTTTCTTGCTTTATTTTTTTATGTTAATTATTTCCTTTTGTGCCTGAATGCCTGGAGGCAATACTGAATCTGAGAAAAGAAAGGAGGGAGAGGAAGGTAATCAAAGACCTAATAGTCTGAGAAAAGATGGAGTGCAGCTATTACTCCTGTGTTAATGTCGACAGGATCCTAGTGATTACACAGGAGGCTGGGAGAGAGAATTCAGCAAAAATGGTGTGGTTTAGCAGTCCACACTTCAGGTCCAAAATACTTATAGCCAGGGCTGGCTCCAGACCCCAGCGTGCCAAGCGCGTGCTTGGGGCGGCATGCCACGGGGGGCGCTCTGCCTGTTGCTGGGAGGGCGGCAGGCGGCTCCGGTGGACCTCCCGCAGGCGTGCCTGCGGATGCTCCACCGGAGCCGCGGGACCAGCGGACCCTCTGCAGGCACATCTGCAGGAGGTCCACCGGAGCCGCGGGACTGGCGACCGCCAGAGCGCCCCCCGCGGCGTGCCACCGTGCTTGGGGCGGCGAAATTGCTAGAGCCGCCCCTGCTTATAGCTCCCATTTTGGCAGGGTTGATGCAGCCCTTCATATTTCCAACATAGACGCAGTGAGTTCCTTGCAATATACCCTGGAGGTAAGGGCCAGATCCTGAGGGCATTGGGGCAACAAGAGACAAGATAAGCTGATGAGAAGTTGTGTCATTTGACTTCCCTGTGGATCTGGGACCATCATTTTTATTCAATTTATTGGGCCAAATTGTCTATTCAGTTTCACTGGTCCAATTCTGTTGAAGTCATTTGAGGCTGCACTAGAGCAGTGGTTCTCAACCAGGGGTACATGTACCCAGGGCTGAAAGTAACTTAAAGGACTTATCGGTACACCAGAGTCCTGAGTAGGGGGCGTGGTCTCAACTGGAAGAGGCGTGGTCTCAACCGGAAGAGGCGGGGGCTTTAGATCTTGATTTAAAGGCCCAGGGGCTTTGGCTTGGGCTGTGGCTGGGAGCCCCGGGGCCTTTAAATCACCCCTGGAGCTACCAGTTGCAGAGGCAGCTGGGAGCCCTGGGGCTCAGGGGAGACTTAAAGGGCCTGGGCTTTGGCTGCTGCTACCGCAGCAGAGCTCTGGGCCCTTTAAATCACCACTGGAGCCCTGCTGCCGCTACCCTGGGGCTCTGGCAGCGAGGCTCTGGCGGTGCTTTAAAGGGCCTGGGGCTCCCTGCAGCGGCCAGCGCCCCAGGCCCTTTAAATCACTGCTGGAGCCCTGCTGCCGCTACCCCAGGGCTCTGGCAGCGAGGCTTGGGTGGCACTTTAAAGGGCCTGGGGCTCTGGCTACTTTAAATTGCCAGTCTGGGGAAGCCAGTCTGGTCTGGCACGGTGTACTGGCTCTTGCCAATACGTACCGGCTTACTTTCACCTCTGCATTTACCTCTGGGGGTACTCAGAGGGCTTCCAGGGGGTTCTCAGCTCCTCTAGATCAGTGTTTGTCAACCTGGGGGTTGCAGCTCCGAGAGGGGTCACAAGACGGGTCGGGGGTCGAAAGTGCAGGGCCAGCATTAGGGGGTGGCAAACAGGGCAACTGCCCGGGATTCCACACCACAGAAGACCCGGTGAAGCTAAGTTACATGCTTCAGCCCCGCCGCTCGGGTCTCAGGCTTCAGACAAGGCTCACAAATGAAAAACAGACTCAAGTAAAATATTTATATTCCAATTGATTTGTTTTATAAGTACATGGTAAAAATGAGAGAGCAAGCAATTTTTCAGTAATAGTGTGCTGTGACACCTTTGTATTTTTATGTCTGATTGTGTAAGGAAGTAGTTTTTAAGTGAGGTGAAACTTGAGGTACACAAGACAAGTCAGACTCCTGAAAGGGATGCAGTAGTGTGGAAAGGTTGAGAACCACTGCCGAGGTGTAACTGGGAAGAGAATTTGGCCCAGTACTTTCATACATGAGTTCTCAATCTGGGGATTGGACCCCCTAGGTGGATTGCGGCAGGTCCAGGGGATATCACTCCCACTCACCCTTTCTTTGTGGATAGATGCGAGGAGGTTCCTGAAACTACGAGAGTGTGGACTGCTAAACCACACCATATTTGCTGAATTCTCTCTCCCAGCCTCCTGTGTAATCACTAGGATTCTGTCAACATTAACACAGGACTAATAGCTGCACTCCATCTTTTTCTACTCTAACACAGGGTCACAGTAGGGAAAAAGCTTAGAACAGCTGATAGTTCAGGTTCTGTATGCAGGGTCTAGAGCCTGATCCCCAGCAACCATTTGTATGTCTTTCCAAAACTATAAAATCTCCTTAATATGCCTTTGGAAACTAGGCTCTAAGTGGAGAGCCCATCATAGGAGCTACATGCCACTTAACTTTATTCTGCAATGTGTCATTTTAGAAGTATTTTATTCAAAAGGACCCACCAAGCACATAGCAAACTTTTGGATGCTGTAGTAGTTGTCGTCATCATCATCATTAATAATATAATGGAATTATACATTGGGTTCCTGGTCTTCCTGCAGTAACAGTAATGTTCTGGGTGTTGGTATGGAGATAGTGGGTCAAGGAGCAAAAGAGACAGTGATTCTGGCCACTGTTAATTTGGGGAAGGATTGAGGAGTTGTGCACATGGAAAATGAAACCCCCCTGTAGAATGGTAAACACATAGGCAAAAGGGAGCAGGGACTGTAGTTGACTTAGGTGAGTCACATCATGTGGCTTGTGTGTCAACCTACTCCACAGCTACACCTCAGCAAGTGCAACTGAAACGCAACCCTGCTCTGAAGAGCATGTTGTGGCTGTAACTGTGTTTCCAGATGGAGTTTTATACAGGTCTGTCTCATCGTACGCGGGGGTTCCGTTCTACGGTTAGCGCGTAAAGCGAAAACCGCGTATAGTGAAAATGACATTGAGTTGAATGGCGGGCAGAATCACCTGCACTACAGAAACAGTATTTAAATTGTTGTGGTTTTTTTTGCCAACCACATAAAGCTGAATTTGCGCATGTTAAATGTGCGTAAGATGCGACAGACCTGTATTTGTTGTGCAGTTAGTAAGTAGGTGCTCGGCTCCTGCGGTGCTGAGTGTGATGTAAGAACCGACATAGGACAGAATAGAAGTAGATGTTCAAGCTTGGGAAATGGATAGGAGGACGATGAGCCAGGCTCCACTAAGGCTCCACTCCTGCATGGTGCTGAGTACGCTCCCACTGTGTCCGGCGGGAGATGAGTGTGCTCGCTGGGGCAGAGTCACAGCTGGCGTAAATTGGCATACATTCCACTGAGGCCAATGGAGCTCTGTTGATTTACACCAGCCGAGCAGCTGGCCCACTTCCCAACAAGAATGACTGCTCGGCACCTTGCACAATAGGCCCTTAAAAGAGCTTATTACAATTTCAGCTCTCCTGGAGCAGCAGAGACTGATCTAGATGCCAGGACACGTACTGAATATAAAGAGTTTTTTGAAGTGCTGCCTTTTCCTGAGAGAGAGACCATCAAATCAACCAAAAAAAGAAGTGGCACTGGAGATCCGATTTTACATGTTGGGCCTGATTCTGGTCTCACTTACACCACTGAATATCAGTATTAATTCCACTGAAGTCAGTGCTGCTATCCCTTAGGTAAAACAGATGGGGAGGTCAGAAACAAGCACTGTACTTTATATATTTATGTGACCAACCCGAACAGGAAGCAACTCAAGAGAAAAGCTGGAAAAGATCAGCTTTAACTGCATTTTTATACTTGTTGTTGTTGTTGTTGTTTTAGTATACTTCATATCAATCCTGGACCTTAAAAGCAAAAGATCACTTGAAGGGCTTTCATACATAATTTACTTTACATCTTACACCAATCAAGGAGCCATAAAGCTGCAAGAGTGCCGTGTGCTCATTCTGTTTCTAAAAGCACTGCAGGAGCTAAAGCTGAATTTTTAAAACAAAAATACTGCAGCACTTTTTTCTCTGAGGTTGGATGAGGCTCAGGAGTTCTGAAAGATCTGGCTTAGGCCCCAGCCCATCAAATACCATTGGTGGTGCCTGGAAATGTACTGTCTGTTCATCCTCACCCTCCCACGGGAATAGATAGGCTGAGGGAAGGAATGATCTTGTGGTTAAGGCATTGGAGTTTGACTCCTGAGATCTGGGTTTAATACCCTGCTCTAACACTGACTTCCTGATCTTGGTAGGTCACTTACTCTCCCTGTGATAGATTCTTCAAGACTTCATTTCCCATTTAGGCACCTAAATAAAGGCCAGATTTTCAAAACTGCTCGGCATCCTGGAGCTCCCATTGTGACAATTCTGGCCACATTTTCCAAAGAGCACCCAATGTGATCGCCTTTTTTTTTTTTTTTAAATGTGGCCCTTACTCAGGAGCCTAACTGTGTGCTGAGTGCTTCTGAAAACCTGGCCCCTATTATGGGAAGTGAAGGCTTTTTGAATATTTGGCCCTCTTTATTCAGATCCCCATAAGAAAAATGCCCTTTGTCTTGTCTATTTAGGTTGCAAAGAGTCCTGTGGCACCTTATAGACTAACAGACGTATTGGAGTATGAGCTTTCCTGGGTGAATACCCACTTTGTCGGATGCATGACGACAAAGCTCATGCTCCAATACGTCTGTTAGTCTATAAGGTGCCACAGGACTCTGTCACTTTTTACAGATCCAGAGTAACATGGCTACCCCTCTGATACTTCTTCTATTTAGGTTGTCAGCTTTCTGGTGGAGCTGGCCAAAATTTTCCATATGAAAAACCTTCCTTTTGAAAAATGGGTTTTTGTGGAAAAAAACGTTTCATGAGAAAATGTCACTGTGGATAATTATTTTCTAGGTAAAGAATAAGAAATTATTTCATTTTAAATTAATATTTTTGTTCTAATTTATTTTTCCCAAGCAAGCAAATAAATACATTTTCCATTGTTGTGAGTTGATGCCAGGGTTGTGAGTTCAATCCTTGAGGAGGCCACTTAGGGATCTGGGGCAAAAAATTGGTCCTGCTAGTGAAGGCAGGGGGCTGGACTCGATGACCTTTCGAGGTCCCTTCCAGTTCTAGGAGATTGGTATATCTCCAATTATTAAACAAAAAAAAGGCAGGAAGTGGGGGAGGGATAGCTCAGTGGTTTGAGCATTGGCCTGCTAAACCCAGGGTTGTGAGTTCAATCCTTGAGGGGGCCACCTAAGGATCTGGGGCAAAAATTGGTCCTGCTAGTGAAGGCAGGGGGCTGGACTCAATGACCTTTCAAGGTCCCTTCCAGTTCTAGGAGATTGGTATATCTCCTATTATTATTGTTCTCTTTTTGTGACTGACTGCAGTAGAATGAATGCCCAAGTATTCTTCTCTGACTCCCCCCAGTTTTTTCTTTGCCAGCTGTAACTGTTTAAAGCTTATCAGTAACTCTGCTGCTATGTTGCTTCCCTTCAGACTTTGAGATGGCTTGAAAAGTTAAACAGTCGCAGAAGGAAAAATGGGGGAAACTAAAAAATGACGGGGGAGGAAAGAAAGAAAAGCCTGCACATTAGTCATCCATTTTATTGCACGTGGTGGTAAAAAAGAAATAGGAGAAAGGGGAAAACTTAAATTCTGAACATTCAAAATTTAGAAATCCTGAGAATTTAAAATAGAAAAAAATACACGTTTTTCATGCTTTTTATTTCAAACCACGGGAAAAGGAAACAACTTCACATTTTCTAAATTTCTCACAAAGCCCTTTTTCCATTTTTTGCTGAGTTCTACTCTTCGAGGTAGGAACGGTCTCTTGGTATGTGTTTGCACAGCACTTTGCACAGTGGGTCTTGGTTGAGGCCTCTAGATGCTACTGTAGTACAAAGAATTAATAATAGGCAAAGCCTGAAAGTTTGACTCTAAAGTTATCAGGTTCATCTTCTACCAAAGTAGCAGAGGTTGGGAGCAAATGTTGCAGAGAATGGATGGAGAGAGAGGAAAACGCCAAAGAAAACAAGGTGAAAACTGGAAGAGTGAGTAGGCAGAATGGAATAGAATTAAGACGACACTGTGCAGAAGGAATAGAGAGAAAAAGTTTAGTGGAGAAAATTAAATGTCCTAAACCAGAGGGGGCCAAACTTCAGCATTTGGATCTCGTGCTGAACTACCTCACCAACTTGGCAATGCTTTGTGCAGGCCAATGTAGAGAGTGAAGCTTCAAAGTCTGGGTCTGAACTTGCCCAAAGCTTGAGACTATTTGAGTCTAACTCTTAGGGCACCTTACAAACCTCTCTTCTGGGGAGAGCCTGGCGATTTGTAGGGTATAGCTCTGACTTCCCCTTCACTAGCCATACATGTGGCTGGGTTTGGGTTTTGTTTGTGGGTTGGTTTTTAATTGACATGCTTTGTTTTAAAACATGGATTTGAAGACCAGGAACAAACGTTCGTACGTTTGAGTTAGTTATTTGAGTCCAAACATTAGTGTACAATGTTCTCCAAACCTTGGACTCCACAATGAGGAGAATGGTTAGGGGCACAAGCCTGGGACTTGAGTTGTGGGTGCCCTCCCCTGTTCCTTCACAGACTTCCTGTGTGACCTTGGGCAAATCAGTCAGAGGGGCAATCTGGGCCTCAGTTCCCCATCTGTAAAACAGGCATAACAGCACTGCCCTCACATGGGTGCAGTGAGGTGCTGAGATACTATCGTATAGGGGCGGTGTAAGTGCACTAGGCAGAATGATATGCATCCCCCAAAAGTTCAGAGCAAATATTTTGAATGAGTGTTTTGCAAGTGTTTTCAATCAGGAGACCCTGCTCCTGCTTTATCTTGCACAAAGTTAGTTCTGGATCATACAGCAAATCTCCTAAAATTTTCCTTCACTTAAAAGAGAAAAAAAAATGTTCTGCCTATGGCCTGGCATCCGTACGTGCCTAGCATGCAGCTCAAGCTCTTTATAATTTATCAAAAAGGCCATACAGATAATGAGACAAGGTTTCTTGCTGTAGCTGGATGTTCTTTCTGATGCCTCTTAAACATTAAAAGTAATGAAAAGACTTGTTACGCTGGCAATTCACAATGAGTCACAGCAAGTTAGTAGTATGGAGAGGCATGCTGTGCCTGTGGGCATTCATCATCCTACTTCAGTGAGGTTCCAAGCCAAACCATGAGCCTTCCCTTAGTGAATTTGCTGGCACTGAACATGGGTTGAACTGGCCAGCTTTATGCTAAACTAGCTTCAAAGGCTCTCAGACGTGCCTTTGTAGCTAGAAAGGTTCCGCTGCTGCCCCCTGCTGTCATTTTGCTCTCATTCTATGCAGGGACACCTTGGAGTGTAGTCAGATTTTGTGCACCCAACCAGAGAACATGGCCGTAAGAGAGAGAACATTATGGCCTTGAGCTTTTTTGTTTTGTTTAGATCACTCAGCAAACCGAGACTTCTTGAGTCCCTAGAGAAAGAAGGCCACCGCCAGGAAACCACTCCACCTTTCGGCACCAGCTCCAGGAGGAGTCAGTAAAGATTTCACCAAACTTCCTTCCTGATGATATACAGTTTAGCCTCAGAGTACGTCTACACTACGGGATTATTCCGAATTTACATAAACCGGTTTAGTAAAACAGATTGTATAAAATCGAGTGCGCGCGGCCACACTAAACACATTAAATCGGTGGTGTGCGTCCACGGTCCGAGGCTAGCGTCGATTTCGGAAGCGTTGCACTGTGGGTAGCTATCCCATAGCTATCCCATAGTTCCCGCAGCCTCCCCCGCCCCTTGGCATTTCCGGGTTGAGATCCCAGTGCCTGATGGGGCAAAAATCATTTTCGCGGGTGGTTCTGGGTACAGCCTCACCCCTCCCTCCCTGAAAGCGGCAGACAACCGTTTCGCGCCTTTTTTGCTTGGTGAACTGTGCAGACGCCATAGCACAGCAAGCATGGACCCTGCTCAGCTCAATACCGCAATCGTGGATGTTTTAAACACCTCGCGCACTCTCGTGCAGTATATGCTGAACCAGGACCTTCGAACCGAGGCTAGGAGGAGGCGGATATGGCAGCGCGGCGATGACAGTGATGAGGACGTAGACACAGAATTCTCTCAAACCGCGGGCCCCGGCGCTTTGGAGATCCTGATGGCAATGGGGCAGATTCTATCCATTGAACGCCGATTTTGGGCCCGGGAAACAAGCACTGACTGGTGGGACCGCATTGTGTTGCAGGTGTGGGACGATTCTCAGTGGCTGCGAAACTTTTGCATGCGTAAGGGCACTTTCATGGAACTTTGTGACTTGCTTGCCCCTGCCCTGAAACGCCATAATACCAAGATGAGAGCAGCCCTCACAGTAGAGAAGCGAGTGGCGATAGCCCTGTGGAAGCTTGCAACGCCAGACAGCTACCGGTCAGTCGGGAATCAATTTGGAGTTGGAAAATCTACTGTGGGGGCTGCTGTGATGCAAGTAGCCAAAGCAATCACTAAGCTGCTGCTACGAAAGGTTGTGACTCTGGGAAACGTGCAGGCCATAGTGGATGGCTTTGCTGCACTGGGATTCCCTAACTGTGGGGGGGCGATAGATGGAACCCATATCCCTATCTTGGCACCGCAGCACCAGGGCACCCAGTACGTAAACCGGAAGGGGTACTTTTCAATGGTGCTGCAAGCACTGGTGGATCACAAGGGACATTTCACAAACATCCACGTGGGATGGCCAGGGAGGGTTCATGACGCTCGCATATTCAGAAGCACTACTCTGTTTAAACGGCTGCAGCAAGGGAATTACTTCCCAGACCAGAAAATAACAGTTGGGGATGTTGAAATGCCTGTTGTTATCCTGGGGGACCCAGCCTACCCCTTGATGCCATGGCTCATGAAGCCATACACAGGCAGCCTGGACAGTGGTCAGGATCTGTTCAATTACAGGCTGAGCAAGTGCAGAATGGTGGTGGAATGTGCATTTGGCCGTTTAAAGGTGCGCTGGCGCACATTACTGACTCGCTCAGACCTCAGCCAAACCAATGTCCCCTATGTTATTGCTGCTTGCTGTATTCTCCACAATCTCTGTGAGAGTAAGGGGGAGACCTTTATGGCGGGGTGGGAGGCTGAGGCAAATCACCTGGCCGCTGATTACGCGCAGCCAGACACCAGGGAGATTAGAAGAGCACACCAGGAAGCGGTGCACATCAGAGAAGCTTTGAAAACGAGCTTCATCAATGGCCAGGGTACAGTGTGACTGCTGTGTTTGTTGATGAACACCCACCCCCCCTTGATTAACTCATTCCCTGAAAGCAACTCTCCCTCCCCCTTCGAGTACAGCTTACTTATGCAAATAAAGTCGCTCTCGTTTAAAAATCATGAATTCTTTATTAATTCATTATAAAAAGAGGGAGAGAAGTAAGGGTGTGGTTTGGGAGGAGGATAGGAAGGATGGAGAAGGCCATTAAAAAAATTTCACATTAACGACAGCCTTCTGGTTGGGCTGTCCACGGGGGTGGAGTGGGCGGGTGCACGGAGCCTCCCCCCACGCGTTCTTACACGTCTGGGTGAGGAGGATATGGAACATGGTGAGGGTTGAGAGTGGTTACACAGGGGCTGCAGCGGCACTCTGTGATCCTGCTGCCGTTCCTGAAGCTCAACCAGACGCCGGAGCACGTCAGTTTGATCACGCAGCAGCCCCAGAGTTGCATCCCGCCACCACTGATCTTCCTGCCGCCACCTTTCATCTCGGTTGTCCCTCCTGTCCTCACATTCATCCCTCCTGTCCTCACGTTCACTGGCCTCTTTCCTGTAATTTGATACCATGTCCTTCCACTCATTCAGATGAGCTCTTTCATTGCGTGTAACTTCCATAATATCCGAGAACATCTCATCTCACGTCTTCTTTTTCCTCCGCCTTATCTGTGCTAGCCTTTGGGATGGAGGAGGGATGGTTGAAAAATTTGCAGCTGCATGAGGGAGATAAATATTTAGAAAGATACATTTTACAGAACAATGGTTATACTCTTTCACAGTGAACAGCACTATTCACCTAGCACATGTGATTTCCCTACAAGGTCGCATTTTTCATCTTAATAGTGAGTGCTTGCAGCTCTGGAGTTACAGATCTCACAGACACAGGTCCAGGCATCAGAATTCAGCTTGCATGCGGCCATGGTAAGCCACTGTCTTTCGGCTTCTGTAGTGATGTACCCCTCCCACCCAACGCATGGCTAATACCACGCTAGCTCCCTGCTAATCAATAACCTTCCCACCCCCCGACCCACTGCGTGTCTGGTAGCTTGGGGAAGATCGCCGGTGACCAAACACAAAAAAGATCATCGGCATTTCACTCCTCCCCTCCCCCCGCTTCGCTACGTGCAGGAAAGGTTTTTTTTTAAGCTTGCAGTCCACGAACCCATTAGAAAAATGGCCACCCCCCTTACTTAAATTCCTGATTTTTAACCAGGTTATCCTGAACGATATCACTTTGCTGAGGATAACACAACAAGATAAAGAACAGATGCTTCTTGAATGCCAGCAGTCACCGGGACCATACGCTGCTATGCTTTGCCATGCAATGATACCTGATTACTTGCTACATGCATGGTAAAGTGTCCTACCATGGTGGGCGGAACAAGGCTGCCTTGCCCAGAAACCTTCTGCAAAGGCTTCTGGAGTACCTACAGGAGCGCTTCATCGAGATGTCCCTGGAGAATTTCCTCTCAATCCCCGGACATGTTAACAAACTTTTCTAAGTAACTATACTGTATGCGACCGCATCCCAAGTCCTCAGGGCAAATCAATCATTAAAAAATGCTTGCTTAAAAACAATGTTTGCTATTTACAAAGGTACACTCACCAGAGCTCCCTTCCATGGCGTCATTGTCTGGGATAGTTGCTTGTGAGGGCTGGGAGCAGGGTAATTCTGTCAGGGTGATAAAAAGCTCCTGGCTGCTGGGGCTCACGGAGTGCTGTGTGCTCTCTGCTAGGTCTTCCTCCTCTTCTTCATCTTCATCTTCCCCGTCTGCATAATCCTCAGCCATGGCAGAGATTACAACCCCCACCTCGGAATCCACGGTCAGGGGTGGGGTACTTGTGGCGCAGCCCCCTAAAATTGCATGCAGCTCAGCATAGAAGCGGCATGTTTTTCGACCTGCCCCGGACCTTCCGTTTGCTTCTTTGGTTTTCTGGTAGGCTTGTCTGAGCTCCTTAACTTTCACTCTGCACTGCACTGAGTCCCTGCTGTGGCCTTTATCCGTCATAGCCTTAGAAATTCTTTCAAATACTTTTTCATTTCGTCTTTTGGAACGCAGTTCTGTTAGCACTGAATCCTCTCCCCAGATAGCGATCAGATCCAGTATCTCCCATGCAGTCCATGCTGGGGCTCTTTTACGATTCTCAGGAGACTGCATTGTTAACTGTGCTGATGAGCTGTGCGTGGTCACCTGTGCTGATGAGCTCTCCACGCTGGGGAAGCAGGAAATGAATTTCAAAACTTCGCGGGGCTTTTCCTGTCTACCTGGCCAGTGCATCCGAGTTCAGAATGCTGTCCAGACCGGTCACTGGTGCACTGTGGGATACCGCCCGGAGGCCAATACCGTCGATCAGCAGCCACACTAACCCTAATCCGATATGGTAATACCGATACTAGCGCTACTCCTCTCGTTAGGGAGGAGTACAGAAACCAGTTTAAAGAGCCATTAAAATCAATATAAGGTGCCTCCTAGTGTGGACGGTTGTGGCGTTAAATCGGTTTTACGCTCCTAAAACCGATTTAAACGCCTAGTGTAGACCAGGCTTTAGAAATGTAAAAAGGTCCTTTCCTCCAGAGCTATCTGAAGCATGGCAGGGAAGGCTGCTCCTACAATGAGCTGTAATGAGCTCTATAAGGCTGCCCACAAGCACCAAACATATAGACTGGCCAAGTGCACAGAGGTGTTCACTGATGTATCTTTTTGCACATACAGTGGGTTCAATTCTGCTCTCAGATATGCAATTCCCTTTGACTTCAGTGGGAATTCCGGGGGTCTCTGGAAAGTTGCAGTTGTTTCTCCATATCTATGCAGTAAAATTCTCTGCATGCAGGCTAACTCCCTTTGCTTACTATTAGTTATCCCTTCATCTCCCTTGAAATTCAAACCACAAACGCTCTCAGAAATGAACTGAAAAGGGAAGTAGGTTTACAGTACTCTACTGAAAATCTGTTTGATAACTTCCTAGTTCTACAGTAGTCCTCCACAGTGAATCACAGCCAGTGATAATCATGGCATTGCAGAGAGAGAGAGGGGAGTTTGCACAATGCTGCCTGAATGTGTGTGATGTTGTGAGCTGTGCTTCTATGCCAAGGGCCAGCTTTCTGCATGCTCCAGTGTGTATTTGGGCTCTGCTAAGGAGATGGGATTTTGTGTGCTCCTATATGTATATTTACAAGTTTATGGTTTACATGTTTATTTTATTTTCTTCCTAGTCCTAGAAGCAGCATGAAAAATATTTCAGGAGAAAAAATGATTTTGTTTCACTCTGAATCGGTCAGAAGTAAGCAAGGGAAACTTGGAAAATGTGAAATCCTCCCATCCTCGCAGGATGTGAATCCAAAACTAAGAGAACATGTAAAGCCAAAACACAACATAGAAACATCTCCAACCCCTCTCTATTACTAGTAGGTCCTGCATTTTGTATTGCAGATCAAGTATGAGAGGGGACATTAGGAATTTCTGTGGAAATGGGCCAGGAAAGTTCATTAATAAGTATAATCAGAGCTCTCACTTCCTCCTCCCCCAATATGAAGTTTGAGTCATGGCCTAGATAAACTGCACATGATTGCCCTCACTACTCGACATAAATTTCTGTCCTTTAGGATCAACAGATCATGGTAATTCAACCAGGATCAACAAAGGTGACTAGTCATGACAATACCTCCATGTGATTCCAAAATGAAGTAGGCAACTAAGTTTAACTATCTATTCTCTAGGAATAGGAATTATTGTGGCAATAACCTGTTGAGTTGCTGGTTTTTATTGTACAATTATTTGTGTTCAAATCAGTTGGTGAAATAAAGTTCAAGGCTGAAGCACTGCAGAAAAAGAAAATTTAATGCACAGAATACAACTCCACTAAGCAGAAAATCCCTGGTGACTAAAATCTATAGCTATTTCCCTACAGCTCTAGTTCAGACATTTCTAAAAATGATGGGTGAATCCCTACGGGTTCAGAGTTTGCATTCAATTCAGAAGAGTTTCCCAAAAGTTCAGATACTTATCCAAAGCTTATGTCATCTATCAGAATGTCATGAGTCTGCAAAGCTGGGCTGGAAATCCTGCGAGGATAGGCTTCTTTGTAATATTTCAGCATTTCTGGCTCCCACTGGAGCACAGAAGTGCAAAGGCATGCAAAACTGAACCAATTCTGAACCTAAAAAAAAGAGTCAGTTGACTACTAGAAATAGGCAAAGTCTCGGGGCAGGAGGAGAGTCTGCCAACATTGGCTTTAAACAATAGAAAATTCATGTACCTCTGAATGTGGAGGTGTCTGCCTAATTGGGCCAGTATCTTGCAACCTGTAAATACCCAATACTGTGTCATATTGCCATGCCCTTATGAAAATATTATCCTGGGTGACATGCTACTACAGTGTGGCTCTTTGTCCCCCTCTAGTGGCTAGACTCCATATAAAGGTTTAAATCTGCTCCTGCCTCAGAGCTGATGAACCCCATCCATTCGTTCAAGCAATCCAGATTGATGCTATGAGCTCCAGATTCAGTCCCCCTCAAAGGTCTCAGCCAGCAATGTAATTACACTGAGAAGAGGCAGTAGACTTGAGCAGCGGATATAATTTCAGCTGAAACTTTCTGTTCTTTAAAAACAAAACAACAAAACATCCCCCAGACCAACCAAACACCTTGTTTTTCCCAGACAGCACAGTTAAGAAGGCTATTTAT
Source organism: Mauremys reevesii (assembly GCF_016161935.1). Lineage (NCBI taxonomy): Eukaryota > Metazoa > Chordata > Testudines > Geoemydidae > Mauremys > Mauremys reevesii. The sequence continues at coordinate 70,978,349 of NC_052632.1, forward strand.
CTTTGAGATATATTTTCTGGTGGTCGGTTCCTCTTCCCTTTGAAATCAATGGGAGTTTTACAAATGACATCCGTGGGAATGCTGTGTAGTGCTAGAGCTTGTCTCTCTCACCAAGAGAAGTTGGTCCAATAAAAGATATTGTGTCATCCACCTTGTATCTCTAATATCCTGGGACCAACATGGCTACAGCAACACTGCATACATCAGTGGGCAGAGCTGTCCGGGGTGGCCTGGAGGTTAGCAGGGGTCCTAGTGCTGGCAGCAACGAGTGACCTGGCCACAGCCTGACCCGCTCTGCCTCTGGTTCCCAGCATCGCTCAGGGGAGTGGGAAGAAGCTGGAAAGAGGTGGGACGGGGGCTTGGGGGAAGGGGTGGAGTGGGGACAGGGCCTGGACCAGAGTGGGAGACGTTGTCCCAGGCCCTGCACACTCCTAGGGACGGCCCTGTCAGTGGGACTCTTATTTGGCCTCAGATATACAGATCGTTTATAGATAATGACCCGAATGGTCCAGGAGTGCCGAGTGCCTGTTCGGGGCCTAGAATCAATGTAAATTTTTTGGAGAAGGGTGGAAATTCTCAACTTGGGAGAAAGAAGGAAAAATGTTTTGTTTGGTGTTTTTAAAACAATGGTGATTGACTGAGGCTCCTCAATGGTTTTGGAATGTTAGACTCCGACCTGGAGAAGAAGTAGAGCATGGTGGATGGAGGTGTGTGATAAATGCAGTTTATCACCTGGTTCCACAATTTGTCATATAGGTATCACCACCAGGGATGTGTGTTTGTAAAGCCTATCAAACTAGTGGCTCTGGAGTTTATTCTGCTTGCCTCTGAGCTTGTGGTATACCTGGAGTACAATCAATATCTGAAAAGATTTGGTGTACCAGAGTACTCTAGTGACCCCATTGGGTAGGGCTAATTACTACAGAATTAATATTAAAGCCCCAACTAATCCCAGAGTTTGATAAACTTCACAGGTGCTGACATAGCTGAGGGCCTGGGTTATGTTCTGTATAAAAGTCATATTGGTAAGCCAGAAATCACAGGGGAGATTGTCAAAGGCAAAAACAGGGGTGAGGCACCCAACTTTGAGATTCAAACATATCAGTGCCCTTTTTGCCTTTGAAAACTCCCCTGCATGGACTATTGGCACACATTAGTGAGTAAAGGATATGTGCTTTCCTGCCGGCTCACTAAAATAAAACCACCTACTTATTTTCCAATCAAATCACTGGCATGATGGTCCTTGTACAAGTGCTGCTGACAATGAAAGGCACGTGGCATTAAGCTCTGTACTGAGAAATTCAATCAAGGCAGATATCAGAAAATTTAGCTGTGGAAGCTTTTGCTTTAGAGGATGTTTTTGTTGTTTTGTTTTGAATTCACATTGTGAAAATGTTTACAGGCAACTGTGCATTCGTTTAGCTGTTTAAACAGCAGGCTATTGATTTTCTTCGCCTCCCCCCTTTCTCTCCAGACTCCAGGGAACAAAGTTCCTCCTTTTTGAACATAAAGCAAGAAAACTAAGTAGCTGTAAGTAAACCTGAGCAGCTCTTTCATGCTGAATCCTTGCTATACTTTTGAAGGTTTTTGGATTGTACTGTTTCCTCTCATCTGTAACCTGATCCACTCTGTAGCATACTAAACCCACTCCATAGTTTATTCTCCCTGTCTCTGAAAGTAGGAAGCAGTTTAGAAACAAACCCTATCATACCACATATATTTGGGGCATGTGTAAAGTAGGAAAATAAGTCATGGTTAAAAATGTTTTGGTTAATATGGCTCTCCCCACACACACCAAAATGTGAAATTTCATTCCCCAAAGTACTCAGGCCCAATGTCCATGACTTGCAAGATCAGTCCTGGCCCAGTAAAATATTTCCTGTGGATAAAAATGTCGTAGCACTGCATAGTACTGGAGAAAAGATTTCTAGCTGCCCCCTCAGACTGAGCAACTCATTTTTAACCATGGAAAGGCCAGAGTTAGCAGACTTGAAAACTGTGGCATTTGCAGGCAAAGAAAAGATTGTTGGTCATTTGTAGAGGTTTTTATGTTTCCATCTGAGCCCTGCATAATTAGATGGGTGGTAAGTACTTTGGCTGTACTGGTGGAGGGATATGCAAAACGTTCCCAATTCAGAGGAAAAAAAATAAAGGAAATCCTCTAAACATTCCTAGAACAGCAGCAAAGAGTCCTGTGGCACCTTATAGCCTAACAGACGTTTTGGAGCATGAGCTTTCGTGGGTGAATAGAAGTGGGTCTGTTAGTCTATAAGGTGCCACAGGACTCTTTGCTGCTTTTACAGATCCAGACTAACATGGCTACCCCTCTGATACTTGATTCCTAGAACAGTTTCTCAAACCTATGTAGCATGTACAGAATAGGATAACCTGCATGACCTCCTCATGCTATCCACCCACTCCATGTAATACAGCCATTCCAAACTTACGCTGATAAAAATGTGTGTAGCACCCCATCATATATTTCTGCGTTGATAGAAAGAACGAGAGAGAGCAAGAGCGATCCAGCTGCTGTGAATTCATGCTACCTTTAAGGCATAAATTAGGTGGAAGTTTTCCAGGTTTTTATTTTAAAAATTGAGGTGCTCAAGAGCCTTGGCACTAAACAGGCTCCATCTGTCTTAAAATGTACCCAGTACTGGCAACAAGCCCCAAGGACTCGCTGCACGTTGGAAATCTTGGATAGGACACAGCAGTCTACCAGGTGACTTCTAAAGTAATGGGAGGATTTCCAAAAGCAGTTCTTGCACCTCTCTTCTCAATGCAGCTGTGTGGATGCACTTGGCAGAACCAAGGGCTGCATGTCCGTGTGTAATGAACTAGCCCTGAATGTTATTTTTCTAATGTTATTTGTTTCATTACAAACTTCAATCTGGCCCTAGTGAGCTGAAAGGTTCACAAACTCTTCCTCTTTACTTTAAAAAAAAAAGCGGGGGGGAAGGGAAGGGCACAATCTTGACCTAATATAGCCCCAGTCTCCAATCTATTGAATAATACCCAGGTCTGGAACCAAGATGCTCCATCTTGAAATACTGGTACATATGAGGAAGTTGTTGCTCAGTGCTGTGCAGTTGAGTCTGGTGCAGTCCAAACTGGGTCCTTGGTATCTTCCAGACTGTCCTGTAAAGGGCAGAAGAAGGATACCTCTTCCTGTAGGGTGATAGCACTGCCTTGCATTTGCTGACTGGCTCTTAACTAGCCACTTGTCTTTTTCCTCCTCACGTTTTCCTCCTGTCTCAGACACTACATCATGATATTGTAAAAAAAAAATTACCAAACAATCAGGGCAGGAGGTCACACATCTCCAGGGTTTGCAGATGGCTGATGTATGCTCGGGCATGCACTGAAATGGTTCCATTTTGCCACACTGAGATCTGGATTTCTGCCAGTTTCAAGTTAGTGCTGCTCTAGGGAAAGAAGGAAGAATGGAGGGAACTTAACTTGTCTCAGTGCAGTGATTAGTCTACTGCTTGTCACTGCCAATGAATTACTAAACCCTCTGTCTCCGATAGCTCCCTGTGATCTTGTGTATGTGCTTTGATTCCCATTGTCTTTTTCCTTGGCTCTCAAGAATGCATCTGAAGGAAGCAGCAGATGTTGCCCAGAATTCCAAAACCAAATGATCTCCCCCCTAATCATTCATTCATGCTTCATTTTTTGATTGTTCCCTGAAGAGAGAACTCTTTCCGCTCTGTTTTTTTGCAGACAGTGCTTGTCTTTACAATATCCTTATATTGGTACTATTTGTTTATTTTCGTGTTTATTGCTGAGTAGTTTCTCCTTCTGGTAGTCCCTCTTAAAATGGTCTTGTTTATTTTTAATACTTTCCATGTATGTATTCTTTCTGTCGTGTAAAATCCAGCTGGACCACAACTGTTATCAGTAACAATGCATTTCTGTAATCATCTCAACCTCTCAGAATATAGAGGAGACGAAGAATTCATGACCTCACGGGAAATCATATTCTTAAGCGCATGATGGGCAAACTACTAGTATTTTAATTTGATTGCTGTCACAGGGTGGATTGGGCCTTTAAGAGGGAACTGCCCCAGCCTACCTCTGCGGGAGGTCAGGTGTTTCCCTATCAAGACCAGAGAGGAACAGGAAACAGGGAAAGATGCTTAGGAAACTGCAGGGCACAGGAGGGAATGGGGCGAGAGAGAGTTCTAAATACTGTGCTCTGTGACCTTCTCAAGGTGCTCTGAAGAGGTGAAAACAGAGGCTGGGTGCTGAAGAATGACCTCTGTCCATGAGAGGCTCTCAAGAGATAGTCAACCCTGTTTAAGTCATTTATTGTGCCTTTAATAAGCATTTTACATGCTGGCAAATTCTGGGCATGGAGGACAGTTTCTTGTCGCCCATCACTGAAGTGCAGCCACCTCTGAGATGGAGCCTGGGAACTCTTAAATAGCACACAATGGTCCTGAAAGAGGATCTTGAAAGTATGGGAGGGTTAGTTCCTGGATGCAATATGGAGGCGATTTACTTGTCCTTGAACAAAGAGGTTCAAAATATGGGGATGGTCTTGGGCTGTGAACCGTTGGTTAAATCACAGGTAATGTCAATGGCTCAGATCATTTTCTGGTGAGGAATTTGTAATCTTTCTTTTTGGATAAGGATCTCACTACTCCATTCCATGCCATTTGTGACATCAGGGCTCGATTACGGCAATGCACTCTACAGGAGCTACAGTTAAATCCACCTTCCATTTTGAGAGAGATCACCAGATCCAAAGGCATTTCCCATTTTAAGCATAGGCAATATCTCAGACATCTTTAAAAAAGGAAAGGAACCTTAGTGGGACAAGTGGCAACATTCCTAAAGACCAATGGGAAGCTACAGCTGGTGTTGAATTGAGCTGTCTACTCTTAAAGTGATACTACAAACAAAGGGGGATATAATGCCATGAAACCAGATACTTTAGACATCAATGGGCGTTCTGCAGGTGGATCCAGGATAATATACCTAACTCGAGATGGAATCATTACCTTTTAAAGCACTCATTGTTTTGGAACTTGGGACTTGCCATACTGGATAGAAGAGCTGGTTGAAACTTAGCAAATTTTGAGATCTCAGAGAAAAAAAATGAAATTTGTAATTTAATTTTAAAATAGGGAATATTTTCCACAAAATCTCTGTAGTTTTTCCTCTGTTTTTCAATCAATCATAGAGCTGGTTGAAATTCTTGCAATGATTGTTTTTTTGTTTGTTTGTTTGTTTTAACTTTGGACCTCTATCTGCCCATTACGTCACCTTCTGTAGTCTTGCCTCTCCTAGAGGCATGTTTATTACAGCAGTGGATCAGGTGGAAATTTTACCAGTGTTTCAGTGTAAACCCTGATTTTCATGGTTCAATTAAATCAGATCATGTTGAGACTTGGGGAGTTGCAGTTATCAGCTCCAGACTTTTTATATAATTTTAAAAAGTTCAAAGCTATTTTAGAGTTCCCAAGTGAATATCTTTCTAGCTAATTCTTCACCAAAATAGTTTTAATTATATTTTTTTTAGGAAACTAGAAGCTAATGCCGACTCATTCTCTGGTGAGTTGAAAACATTTTATATTGGCCATACATGATAGTTCATTTTTAAAAAATACAAACGAGCTTTTTACAATAAGAGCTGCAGAAACCTTGTGGTGAAATAGGACACATTTAGGGCCCCGATCATGAAAAACTTACACACTTAATAGTTCCATTAAGTCCAATGGGACTACTCACATGTGCAAAGTTACTTTTGTGCCTAAGAGTTTGCTGGCTCAAGGTCTTAACAAGTAGTATTTTAATTATATTAAAAGTAATATAGCCACTAGTTTGTGGGAAAATTAAGGCAACCTCTATTGCAAAGGTAACAAAACAGAGTGTACAGAGCACAAATCTTTACGGATAGGCATCCTGCTGGTAACAATTGAGGTGTAGTAGCCTGTTGTTATCTCTCAGTTGTATGTGTCATTTGATCCCTAGGGCTGCATGTAATGGATGAGTTTTCCTTCGGAGATCCCTGTCCTTTCCTCCTGTACTTTATTAGTAATGGCTGAGAGTCCTCCTGCTCATAAAAAATGTATGCACTATTTACCTGATTTTTCTCATATTTTTCTTATGAAAAAGGACATGGCTCCTGAAGAATTTAAATGAATCCTCTCATGTTTCATTACAAGGGGCTCCTCTTGTGAATAGATTTTCTCCCTTGCTTGTCACCTGATTGCAACCCAAAGGAGTAGAGACCTAGCTGGAGTAAAGGGAATACAAAGAGAGAACTGTATGATCTAAGCCCCCTTCCCTTTAAATATCCTTCCCCATTTTTCATATGCCTGGTGTACTTTAAGAACATAAGAATGGCCATACTGGGTCAGACCAAAGGTCCATCCAGCCCAGCATCCTGTCCTCTGACAGTGGCCAATGCCAGGTGCCCCAGAAGGAACGAACAGAACAGGCCATCAAGTGATCCATCCCCTGTTGCCCATTTCCAACTTCTGGCAAACAGACGCTAGGGACACCATCCCTGCCCATCGTGGCTGATAGCCATTGATGAACCTATCCTCCATGAACTTATCTAGTTCTTTTTTGAACCCTGTAATAGTCTTGGCCTTCACGACATCTGGCAAAGAGTTCCACAGGTTAATTGTGCCTTGTGTGAAAAAATACTTCCTTTTGTTTGTTTTAAACCTGCTGCCTATTAATTTCATTTGGTGACCCCTGGTTCTTGTGTTATGAGAAGGAGTAAATAACACTTCCTTATTTACTTTCCCCACACCAGTCATGATTTTACAGATTTTACAGATCTGTCAGATCCCCCTTTAGTTGTCTCTTTTCCAAGCTGAAAAGTCCCAGTTTTATTAATCTCTCTACATATGGAAGCTGTTCCATAACCCTAATAATTTTTGTTGCCCTTTTCTGAACCTTTTCCAGTTCCAATATATCTTTTTTGAGATGGGGCGACCGCATCTGCACACAGTATTCAAGATGTGGGCATACCATGGATTTATATAGAGCAGGGGTGGGCAAACGTTTTGGCCCGAGGGCCACATTGGGTTTACAAAACTGTATGGAGGGCTGGGTAGGGAAGGCTATGCCTCCCCAAACAGCCTGGCCCCTATCCGCCCCCTCCCACTTCTCACCCCCTGACTGCCCTCTTCAGAACTCCTGACCCATCCAACCTCCCCTGCTTCTTGTCCCCTAACTGCCCCCTTCCAGGACCCCCCCACCCCTAACCACCTCCTGGGACCCCACCCCCTATCCAGCAGCCCTGTTCCCCATCACCTGACTGCCCCTGACTCCTATCCACCCCCACCCCGACAGGTCCCCAGACCCCACGCCTATCCAACCCCCTCTGTTCCCTGTTCCTTGTCCCCTGGACACCTATCCACGCACCCCCACCCCCTGACAGGCCCCCCGGGGCTCCCACACTTATCCACCCCCCCCCATTTCCGGTCCTCTGACCACCACCCCAAACCTCCACCCCTTATCCAACCCCCTGGTCCCCTTACCATGCTGCGTGGCTGCGGGGGAGAGGGGATAGCAGGGGAGGAGCCGGGAGCTCAGGGTCCGGGCAGGATGGTCCTGCAGGCTGGATGTGGCCCGCGGGCCATAGTGTGCCCACCTCTGTCTTATTATCTATCCCTTTCTTAATGATTCCCAACATTCTGTTGGCTTTTTTGACCTCCGCTGCATACTGAGTGACTGTTTTCAGAGAACTATCCACAGTGACTCCAAGATCTTTCTTGAGTGGTAACAGCTAATTTAGACCCCCTCATTTTATAAGTATAGTTGGGATTATGTTTTCCAATCTGCATTACTTTGCATTTATCAACATTGAATTTCATCTGCCATTTTGTTGCCCAGGCACCCAGTTTTGAGAGATCCTTTTGTAGCTCTTTGTAGTCTGCTTGGACTTAACTATTTTGAGTAGTTTTGTATCATCTGCAAATTTTGCCACCTCACTGGTTACCCCTTTTTCCAGATCATTTATGAATATATTGAATAAGACTGGTCCCAGAACAGACCCCTGGGAGACACCACTATTAACCTCTCTTCATTCTGAAAACTGACCATTTATTCCTACCCTTTCCCCCCCATCTTTTAACCAGTTACCAATCCATGAGAGGACCTTCCCTCTTCTCCCATGACAGCTTACTTTGCTTAAGAGCCTTTGCTGAGGGACCTTGTCAAAGGCATTCAAGTACACTATATCCACTGGCTCCCCCTTGTTCACATGCTTGTTGACCCTCTTAAAGAATTATAATAGATTGGTGAGGTATGATTTCCCTTTACAAAACCCATGTTGACTCTTCCCCAACAAATTATGTTCATCTATGTGTCTGACAATTTTGTCCTTTACTATTGTGGAAGTACAGAAAGAACTGACAGGGATTTGTAGAGGATCTTAATGCATGACAGTCTTTGTTAGGAAGAGTTAGGCTAACTGTAACCCTAATAACACGAGATTTGTAGAAGCGAGGATTGTGTGAGGCGAGTGGAAAAGAACTGTGTGAGAAGTTGTTTTTCGACCTTGTGTAGATAATATGAAACGTAGACTGGAGTCTCTTAAGTGAGAAAAACAAGATATCAGGATGACCTATGTATAAACAAAATGCAGCTGTTGCTTATTATTGTCTGTAACAAAAGTATAAATGCTTGCTGTAATTGTTTACCTGTTGAGAGACCTGTCTAGGAAGGGGAGACCCTATGTCCTAGTGCACTCTCTCCCTGTTGTAGCTGCCAAACAGAATAAAGTATCTGACTCTGCTGCACCCAAACAAAAAGCGAGAACTGAGTTTTTCTCTGACACTATAGTTTCAATCAGTTTGCCCGGTACTGAAGTCAGGCTTACAGGCCTGTAATTGCTGGGATCACCTCTGGAGCTCTTTTTAAAAATTGGTATCACATTAGCTATCCTCCAGTCATTTTGTACAGAAGCTGATTTAAATGATAGGTTACAGATGATAGTTGTTAGTCCTGCAATTTCACATTTGAGTTCCTTCAGAACTCTTGGGTGAATACCATCTGGTCCTGGTGACCTATTACTGTTTAGTTTATCCATTTGTTCCAAAACCACCTCCACCTCTGTCAAAACCGTCTTTGTTTCATTTTCAGTTCTAGATGCTCAGTCCTGGGAGATGATGAGCACGTTCAACTCCCACTTAAGTCAATGGGGCAGATCTTCATCTAGGACAATGTACATGCACTGAGGCTTTGCCTCAGTGGGACTACTCTTATGCTTATGCCCATGCTTAAGTGCTTTGCTGGATTAGGGCCAAAATGTCCAGTTTTAGTGCTAGACTATTTTTATTGAATTAAGTGTGTTGTTTTCATGGCATAGATGCCCATTCCCTGGGCACTGGGGTAAATCCTTTAGATTCAATATAGTTAACGTAGTGCAGGAAAATTGTCATAAATCAGAAAAGTACAGGTGACTTCTTAGGTACTGAAGTCAGCCATCTCATGGGGGAGGGATAGCTCAGTGGTTTGAGCGTTGGCCTGCTAAACCCAGGGTTGTGAGTTCAATCCTTGAAGGGGGGCCACTTAAGGATCTGGAGCAAAATTAGTACTTGGTCCTGCTAGTGAAGGCAAGGGGCTGGACTCAATGACCCTTTAGGGTCCTTTCCAGTTCTAGGAGATAGGTAATCTCAATTATTTTGGAGACTATTTGTTATATAATTTAAGATTAGAGAGTGCAAAAAGTATAGTATGCAGTTAGTAAGGTTGCCAACTTTGTTAAATTTTAGTAAAATAAATTATTTCTGTGTAATGTACATTTTATTGGCTTTCACAAAAAAAAATTAAAAGGATTCACATGTAATGAAAGAAAAACAGGTTAAGAAGAGTATACAGGAATAAGAATAATTTAAAAAACCCACAGCATAATTTTTACAGCACCACTAAATATGTGCTATAGCTCTGCTATAGAGGACAGTGTGAGTCATTCACATTCTGTATCTAACTTCTAGATTAAAAAAAAAAAGAAAGAATAGCCCTAGAAGACCAAATGTAATAGAGTTTTATAACCAGGAAAGACAGAGATGGCGTATCTGTGAAACTGTGATATGCAGCCAATAGTGCAGAAGTCAATAGTGGTTCTTTGGCTGAGTCCAGCCATTTTGTTCTCAGATTGCTGCAGCATGTTAGAGGGGCCACATGATATGTGCTGTCTCATGAGACTTCACTTGGGTTCTTTCTTGTTTTCCTTATTTTAAATTAAGTCATTTTAGACTGAAAGTAGACAGTTGCTCTTGTGTATGGAAAAACATAACACCTTAATTCAAAATAACAGGCCTACCCATGCAAACTTGTCTTTGCATAGCTGTCTCACTGAACTCAGGATTGTATGCACGAGTAAGGAATTACAGGCCTGAAACCCATGGTTGAGTTTAAATATATTGTGTAAACCCAGCGCTCGAAAGCTTAGAGGGATGGAATTCTCTGGTCCCTCCAAAGGGAAAAGCCAACCCTGGCCACTCTCGTTTACACAAATTGTAACGTTGATTACCCACGGTTTCCCATACTATGTTTTGTTTTATTTGGAATCTATGTTCTAATTGTACAAATGCTAACAGATTGTTACTGTAACTGTACTTGAGAAAGGGAATAGGAATTGTGCAAGATATTCCCTGGAGTAAATGTGTCACCCTGAGGTTACCGGGAGTGGACTCTGGTTTGGGAACTGATTCAAGTTCAAGAAGAGAAGGTCGAGGGTTGTTCCCTAGAGATCAAGAGCTCTCTTCAAAGGAACAAGAATTCTGTCTTGCTCTGGGTTCCCCACCTGGATATTCTGAACCATGTGTGGAGTGATTCTATGGGACTAGACAGGAGCAGGCTGAACCAGTGGTGGTGCAGAGCTGACCTCACAAGCAAGGCCCAGCTGGACTGGCTGTGTAGAGATGACTTAATAGGTAGGCCCAAGAGCAGGTGACTGCAGCAGCAGCATAGAGCTGATGGCCCAGAACTGGACCAGGTAGCTGCACACTGCAGTGGGACCTCATGGTGTGCACATCTCAAGACGTGAGCAGACAGGTGGACCAGCTTATGTCCCTTCACTACAACTGAAGCTAACTGGACCTGTGGTGGGGATTGTTTTGTGACTAAGTTCTGAACCAGATCATTAATACCTGGAGCCGTAGGGGTGGCTATCATCCTGATACACTGACTGGGTTTTATGCATTGATTGTATTTAATTATGTAAGTGGTGTTAGTGTTCCTTTTGTTTGCCTTCCTTGGGCCCACATACTCCTGTTCTGCTGCTGAGTAAGGGAATCTAAGGCCTGGTCTACACTACGCGTTTAAACCGGTTTTAGGAGCGTAAAACCGATTTAACGCCACAACCGTCCACACTAGGAGGCACCTTATATCGATTTTAATGGCTACTTAAACCGGTTTCTGTACTCCTCCCTAACGAGAGGAGTAACGCTAGTATTGGTATTACCATATTGGATTAGGGTTAGTATGGCCGCTGATCGACAGTATTGGCCTCCGGGCGGTATCCCACAGTGCACCAGTGACCGCTCTGGACAGCATTCTGAACTCGGATGCAGTGGCCAGGTAGACAGGAAAAGCCCCGCGAACTTTTGAATATTTCCTGTTTGCCCAGCGTGGAGCTCTGATCAGCACGGGTGGTGATGCAGTTAAAAATCAAAATAAAGAAAGAGCTCCCGCATGGATGATGAGGACGTGATCGCTGTAAGGGCAGGCAAATCTGTTCTATCAGCGCTCCGGTACAGAAGACGACATTCAAAATCATTTTTAAAATATCTCCAGACAGATGCCATAGCAGGGACTCAGCGCACTGCTGCGTGACAAGCGTAACGGAAAGCCAAAGAATCAAATGGACGCTCATGGACTGGAGGACTCAAGCTATCCCACAGTTCCTGCAGTCTCTGAAAAGCATTTGCATTCTTGGCTGAGCTCCAAATGCTTCTAGGGTCAAAACAGTGTCCGCGTGGGTCAGGGCATAGCTCGGCAATTTACGCACACCCCCAGCAGTGAAAGGGAAAACAATCCTCTCTTGACTCTTTTACATGTCACCCTATCTTTACTGAATGCTGCAGATAGACGCGATGGTGCAGCACTCAACACCAACATCCTTGCTCCCCCCACGCTATGGCTGGCTGATGGTACAAAATGACTGGTATCTGTCCTCGTCATCAGCCTATTGGCACATGGGGCAGTGCAAAAGGACTGGCAACCATGATGACCAGCATCTGTTAGGTCAATCAAGGGTGCCTGGTCCTAATTTTTCCTGGTAGATGGTGCAATTTGGCTGATAACCATCATCGTCATAGCAACAGGGGGCTGAGCTCCATCAGCCCCCACCCTTCATGTGTAAAGAAAAGATTCAAGTGCCCCTGAACTAGCAGGGGGATGCTGGGCTCCTCTCCTACACACTCCTTACTGTCCTGTCTGGACTATCATAGCAGCTGGAGGCTGCCTTCCACTCATATCTCACTAAAGTCACTGTGTCTTATTCCTGCATTCTTTATTACTTCATCACACAAGTGGGGGACAATGCTACCGTAGCCCAGGAAGGCTGAGGGAAGAACGGAATCAACAGGTGGGGTTGTTGCAGGAGCACCCCCTGTGAATAGAATACAGCTCATAATTTCTGCAGGATCTGACACAGAGCAGCTGTGCTCTCTGATACAGTGGTTCTCTAGTACACTTGCCCATATTCTAGGCAGGACTGATTCTATTTTTAGATACCAAAAAGGAGGGATTGACTCAGGGAGTCATTCCCAATTTTGGCTTTTGCGCCCCTGGCTAAGAGCAGCCAGGGCACTTATGACAGCAGCAAATGGAACAGTGCAAAAGGACTGGTAGCCACGATCATCTTATTACCAATTTATGGTATGGTAGATGGTACAATATGGCTGATAACCATCTCTGCTATCATGCAAAAGCAAAAGCATGCTGCTGTGTAGCGCTGCTGAATCGCCTCTGTGAGCGGCATCTAGTACACATACGGTGACAGTCACAAAAGGCGAAACAGGCTCCATGATTGCCATGCTATGGCATATTCCAGGGCAATCCAGGTAAAAAAAGGCATGAAATGCTTGTCTGCCGTTGCTTTCCCAGCGGAAGGAGTGACTGACGACATTTACCCAGAACCACCCGCGACAATGATTTTTGCCGCATCAGGCACTGGGATCTCAACCCGGAAATTCAAAGGGGCGGGGGAGGCTGCGGGAACTATGGGATAGCTACGGAGTAGCTACCCACAGTGCAATGCTCCAGAAATCGACGCTAGCCTCGGACCGTGGACGCACACCACCGATTTAATGTGTTTAGTGTGGCCGCGCACACTCGATTTTATACAATCTGTTTTGTTAAACCGGTTTATGTAAATTCGGAATAATCCCGTAGTGTAGACGTACCCTAAAAGGATGCAGTTTACATGCCAAAGAGCTGGAACAAGGTGTAAATTGAAGTAGCCTCCATTCTATTTTAACATGCACCTTCCAAAAACCTTTCTTTAGTGCCTCGGCATGTAGGTTACATCAACTTAAACTTCCGTACGCACCACTAGATTAATGGTAAGTAGTTCTACAGGGATCTAACTGGGTGTCAGAGGGTCGACATACATCACCTTATACATCAGCTCTGAATGTGGTCACCTCCCTCTGCCTGTCATGGAGTCACCAGGGGTGTTTCTGCTGAGAGCCCTTGGATGTGCAGACTGGAGGTGGGGTGTTTCCTATGGAGCGTTCTTCGCTGTGAAGCTTGCTCTGCCTGCTCGTTCCCCTAGTCTGGGTTTACTGCCTTTCAGAATGACGCACCAGGCACGCCTCTTTTGAGTCAAGCACTTGTTTGGCTACTGACTATCAGAGTTATTTATCATAATTGGTTGAGCTGGTGCAGAAGCTGGGGTTGTTTGTACTGCGTATGGTGAGCATTTTAAATGGAATCTGGTGTTACATTTAGTTTAGATGCCACAGTGATGCATGCATAAAAAATAAATAGATCAGCCACTGGTCTGATAGCAACTCGTGTCTTCTACCAGCTCAACCTGCCGGGGTAGATTCAGTGCAAACATTCTTGTGATTAGGGAGACATCTGCTGTGTAAACTGCTAACTACAAGCAGAATTTTCTTACAGCACATCGCCCACCCCTGTAGGTCCTGCTCACAAACTGGTGGATCCCCCAAAATCCATGTGTATCTCATGCTGCTGCCAGGGGTGCAGAAGCATCTCTGTGGAAGCCCTGTGTTGCTGCAGCATCTCTGGGTTCCCTGCAGCTCTGCCCCTATTCCCTGTCAGCACATCTTCATGCAGACATATATAGCAAGAGGCTGCATTAACCATTCCACTCCCACCAAGGTAATACACATCCCCCTTGGCTCTGCTGCCCAGCCCATGTGCTCTTTGTTGCTTTCCCAAGTGAAGAGCCCTGGGCTTGCTGGGAACCCTTTGCTGTGTCTGAGGGATGTGGGGAATGCTACTGTGGAGGCTATTGACTGCCCCTTTACACATGGGTAGGAGATGGTCCATCCAGGGAGAGCCCCCTTCATAAACAGGGATCACCAGTGCATAAACTGGCCCCATTATCCTCTACCATCCTGCATATGTGTTTTGGAAGAGTCTGTTTCAGACAAAACCAGGGAAAACAGGAAGGTGATTTATAACACATGTTGATTTATAAGCGGGTGCAAACAATTCTCTGTTGGTTCATGAGACTGTGATATTGGAAAGGTCTTGGCCAATTTCCAACTAACTTGGACTTCACTTGATTTTCATGCTGCAACCTTATTGACTCTGAAAGCCGCAGAAATTATTTGGGGTTTGGTTTTGCTCTCTTGGACTTCAAAAAAGTCTTATAAAATAGGCTTTAGATCACTTCCTGGCTAGCACTAGTATCACCTGGGTGGGTTTCCTTTTATAATCACAGAGGTTAGGAGTCAGCTGCCAATAGAAACTCCCTTAAATGGTTACACTTCTACATGGGGAAATGTGGTAGGGAAAGATGCTTAAGATGTTATCCCCACTGTATTTATTCACATGTCAAACACTATGGCCTAGATATCCTTCAGATTTGTATTCAGAGAAGGTTGGCCCAGAGGTTAGGACCCTGGCCTAGGACTTTAGGACACTCAGGTTCAGGCTCTACCATACACTTCCTTCTTTCTGTGCTCAGTTCATCATCCGTAAATTAGGGAGGATACCACTGCACTACCTCCCTGGAGTGTGGTGAGGCTAAATACATTAAAGGGAGGTGCTCGCAGACTCTGATGAGCTCCTTGGATGGAGCTGTGTGAGGATAATTTTCTCACCTGAAGAAGAGCTCTGTGTACCTTCGAAAGCGTGACTCTTTCACCAACAGAATTTGGTCCAGTAAAAGCTATTACCTCATCCACCTTGTCTCTGTAATATCCTGGGACCAACAGGGCTACAGTAACACTACAAACATCATTTTCTTACACAGTTCTGTCAGTTGTTTGTATATGCAATTACTGTGGTTGCACATACGCTCATTATGTGCATGATCTCAGTATTTCCGCTATCAGGTATCGTAATTATACGAACCTGCAATGTGCATTTACTGTTATGAAAATGGGGCCCTCGAAGATTCTGAAGCCCATGGAATCACCCAGTCTGTAGGTGCAGTTTAAAAATCAGACCTTGTAGCGCTCAGTTAGTTGCCGCAACTGAAATGTGCAGAATTTTAGCAATTCAGCTAAATGGTGCAGGGCCCACTTCAGTTTCCATGGAAACTGACATCAGCTCACCAAACTCAAGGCAAAGTGTTGGCTGATTATCTGATGATAATGCTGAGAATTTAAATATACAATGATTATTCTGAAGCCCTTCACCTTCCTCTTGCTGAACCAATTTCCATTCCTAGCGCATTCAGCAGAGTAGATAGAACTCTGGAAGATTTGAGTTGGAGCTGCAGCCCGCTATGCAGTCAGAGGTGAAAGACCGATTAGCGTCTTGGCCCTTACATTGTGCTAAGAAAATGGGGTAACTGTCCCCAAATCTAGCAAGTAGTAACTGGGTTAATTGAATATGGTACAAACTAGAGGATAATGGTTTATTTGCTTTTTAAAATTCAAAAATTTTGCATCTGAACATCTTTGTTTATAACCCAGCCTTATAAATTCTAGGGCCAGATTCTGCTCTTGTTACATTGGTGTAGTTTTGGAGTAACTCCACTTACACCTAGATTTGTAGTGGTGTAACTGAGAGAAAAGTTTGGTCCATAGAGTGCTCTGGGGAAAACAATCTAAAAAGTTAGTGAGGGAGGTTTAGAACGTGGCTTTAACCCAGCTTGATATCAGAGGCTTGGTCAAGGCTGCAGAGTTGGGGGGCAGTGGCCAGTGTTGCAGTGGGACTGGTGCAGCTCCATCAGGGGTGTCGGAGCAGCTGATCAATGGATACGCACTGTCTCTGAAAATCCAGCTGTTATCTTTCAGTTAACGTACAGGATGGAGAATTTAATCCCCCATTATTTAATTTTTATCAAAAGCAGCTTATTGACATAAGCTGTGGATGTGGAAGAAAAATGCAAAAAATCTTTCGTTTTGGCTGCTCCTTTTTCCTATCAGTTTTAACCAGCTCTGCCCCTGAATTTCATTTGAAGTGTGTTTAACCATAGCTCTCAAACTGAGGTAAATGGTCAGTGGTTAGAGAATGGACTTCACTCTTTCCAAAGCAGGTACCGAGTATTCCTTGATAACTGACTGAATACAGGTGACAATATTGAGTTGAATTGTGGGTGTTCTACACCAGCACTTAAACACTAATAAAATACATGACCTGTCTCAATCCCTCCTGGATGCTGGGGTAGCGTGGGGAGGTGTATCGGAAATTAAAATGGCTACTACTGTATTAAATACCAGGTATAACCAACATGACAATCCACTAGATCAGCAGTTCTCTAACTTTTTGATTGTGTGAGCCCATGTTGAGACTCTCTCCCCTTTAAGCATAAAGGAAGGGAAGTGGTTGTCACCCACCGGGACCTGACCATGGCCCCTAGGTTGAGAACTCATGCAGTAGACTAGAGGAAATTACACACTCAGGAAATAAAAGAAGAAAATCTTAATGTATAACTGAAGCAGTTACAGTTTTACACCTGGGTTTATTCAGTGTATTAGCTGTGTTCCAGTTTCTGATGCTGTTTGCTTGATATCCAGGATGCAATTTTATATAATGTCCTATCAATGTGTTTCTTCCCTTACTCTTGTTTTATTAAAAAAAATTAAATTAAAAAAATAACCACACAGAACGCCTTCCCTCAGTTGCATAACCTTCTTATCTAAGTATACTCTTGCTTATCTGACCTTACTTGCTCTCCTGCTTTCCACGCTCTGCTCTCGGTTTTGGATCAGTGAATTTAATGATTTTGCTGAACACTTTTCTTTTTCCAGGTCACTGATTTATAAGGTTAAAAAAATGAGTCCTGCTGATTCTTGCTATGTTGCACCACTCGCCTCACTCTGTCCTGAACTGTTCAATTACCCTTTGTCTTCAATTTCCAGGGCATTTACTGAACCCATAGATTAGCTTTTCTGTGCAGGAAGCAGTCTTGTACCATGCCCAGAAATGTATTCATGGGTGTATTCTTTTTACTTATAGCCCAGTTTGTTAGGGTTATTCAAACCTTCTGTTACTGATTTGCCTGTTGACAAGCCCTTTTCAATTTCTGCAAGCGATCATCCTGGTGCTACAAAAGCACACCCAGTATATTCGGATTTCCTGCCACCAACTTACTCCCTTAATTATCTGTACTTTCAAGTAATAATGATAGTTCCCTGCCCAAACTTCCTGCAAGAGCTATCTCTGTTACTCCCAAACCTTCTATTCTCTTCAATTTGTCCTGAGCGATTAGCATTTCCCAATATTTTTCAGCGTTGACTTTTACTTTCCTACCCTTTGTGTTTAAGCTTTGAAATTATTTGACTTCTGTGTCACCCTTCTTGCATTGTTCTAAAGAAGATAACAGATTATTTCCTGGGGTTTGCCTTCTTTTTTGCAATTCTTTTTTCTTGATACCATTTTTTATTTCTCTCAGTAATTGATCTCTTTCATGCATAGGTCAGTCCTTCACCCTATCCATTTACTTATTCCTTTTCAACTCAGAGTAGCCCAGTTCCCACTTTCCTTTACATGATGGATTCCACACCCCAACCAGTGCTTGGTCCGATCACTTTTGTGTGGGCTCAGTCATGCCACTGTAGAGGCTGTGGTGTACTGGGGAGCTGAAGCAGTGACGCTAGCAGGCATATGTCCCCAGAGTTGTTTGGGGGTGAATGGAGGATGGAATATATCACAGGTGTAAGTAGTTCTACCTCAGCAAAGTCCTGCCTGTACCTTCACCCTACCCCCACGTCCCTTTCTCTGGGGCATCTAGTGCTGCCAGTCCATGTTCCCCTATTACCTGCAGGCACATTCTGGCCAACTCCAGTGGAAGGGTGATGGGGTATAGGGGAAGGGAGAGGCTCCCTATATCCACTCCCCCAACTCACTGCACCTGGGTTAGCATGTCCCACAATGTATTATGTATGAAAGGGACACAAATGAATATCAAACATCATCAGCTATCTTCATGATCTGAACTTCCCTCTTCGTGTAGCAATTGCAGAGGGCAGCACAGTTCTCTGAGGCCACCATGGGGCAGAGACCTGTCTTGTAGCTCAGTGATGCAAATCAAATGCCTCCTTTCCAAGGAACTGTGCAACCTTTTGTGGGGTATGTTAACAGCCAGGAACTAGTCCTGTACCTTCTGGCAATTTTTCAAATTGATATTATCTCAGGAATAAGCAGTAAAACTTCAGCGCTTGAGAACAATAGCTGCCTCACAAACTAAGTAGAACTACCTTGTTAAGACTGACTGAAGATAAGATTTTGGCATTAGCACACTTAACAGGAACACAA
This sequence comes from Mauremys reevesii, assembly GCF_016161935.1. Classification (NCBI taxonomy): domain Eukaryota; kingdom Metazoa; phylum Chordata; order Testudines; family Geoemydidae; genus Mauremys; species Mauremys reevesii. The sequence continues at coordinate 70,997,228 of NC_052632.1, forward strand.
AGGACACCTTTTCTAATTCAGAGGTTCCACAGTTCACTTGTAAATACACCATCAAAGCCTTTCTTTAAAAAAACAACGGGGGTGGTGGTGGGGAGGGCACTACGTGGGAAGGTACCTGTTAATAGAACTTGGATTGACTAGATCACTTTTAAGGGTCCTTGTCCTCACCTTAAATCCCAACTCCCTTTATAAATATTAATTCAGTTAGCATCACAGCCCACCTGCTCTGAGTTAGGTAAGAGCCCATGTACCGGTGGAGACACTGAAGATCAGAGAGGTGAGCTGACTTGCCTAAGGAAACGCTGCAAATTGGTGTCAGAAACAAGAAGAGAATCCAGGAATCCTAATTCTGGATCCCCTCCCCTTTAGCCATTACACAAGTATTTCCCATACTCAGGATACAACTAAGTGCTTATAAAAACAGTGAGCAAATCAGCAGGTGAGAAGATGGAGAACAGAGGGAAAGAAATGGAACAGAATTTGATTTTATGTAAACTCTTTCAAGGTACTTCAGGGCTCTAGTATAGTAGTAAGTTAAACGCTAGTAGCGCAGTGAATTGGAAGGCGGGAAAGGTAGTAGCCAGTATGCACTAAGCAGTGAGTTCACACAGCTTTGACTGGCAGAACCTGCTCTGAGGGACACTGACAGCCAGCACTAGTTTTAGCCTATTGTTTGTGTTGTCTCTGAAGAATGCCAGCAGGAACTTCAATGACTATCTAGGTAGAGATTAAAAATGGGCAAAAGGGACCTTATTTTAATGCCTCATCTGAAAGATGGCATCTCTCCTGGGCTAGAAAACCTTAGTACTGCACTGCATCAACAATGTATTGGGAATCCAGCACCTTTTAAGTCATGTAATGTCCTCACACAGTACCTTGTATCTGTTGTTAGTATCTGCAGGTTTCCACCAGTGCAACATCAGCTATTATGTTTCTGGTGAATACTGGTTGCTAAAATTGAGGTCCTTTTAATAGTAGCAACATAATAATTATGGAGTCTGGTTCATTGAGAAGGGTATTGGAGTAAGAATGTTCCAATCTGGAGAACAAACAGGTTTCTTTTTAAGTCCTAATATGCATTACAGTAACAGCATTTCACCTGGTTCAGTCTCCTGGTAAACTGAATGCTGTACGGTGGTGAAAAAAGAGAGAGGCACTTTTTTGTCTTGAGCATTTGCATCTTTGAAATGAACAGCATTGAGATGGGAGTGATGGGGGAAGGTCAGATAAATTACAAAGGGGAGTGGATTTGGCAAACATCTGCACATAAAATAATCCCTCATAAGAATAACATACTGCATTTAAATGATTCGGCAATGCTCTCTACTGTAAGATATACACTCGTGTAATTCAAATATGCGAAGCCACTTTTATTGTAGTTCAGGCTCTTTCCTTTTAAATTACACGATGAAGTACTCTGTAGCATTAGGCCTAATAAGTAGTTAATCTCTCAATGTACCAGCAAAAATGAACCATCCATGCAGCACTTGGCTTTTAACTCATCATAAGAGAAAAGTGAAGGTCAGCAGTTAACGTAACCAAATGAAGCTGTGTTCTTCACACTGTGTAAGTTTTGACTGGCTTGTACAAAGGATGGAGGAGTCTGTGGCTCTCCCTGACAGTCTCCCAATATTCTTGAGGTGGCTGAAGGAAACAGGACCTGCAGCATATTCGACCACAGCTTGACTCGGAATCGGAAGGAGAGGGATTTTTGTCAGACAGAGGAGAAAAATCAAAGTCAGCTACCTGAAAAGCAACATTAAAGAGGAGGAGGTCACTTCCAAATTTAGGGCTACTCTAGCAAGTGAAAAATCAGAAATGGAGTCAGAGTCGGTTTTTCTCTTAACAGGCCTATTATTTATATTGTGGTACTGTCCAAAATGTTAGTTGAGTTCTAATATCTAGGAAGATCAAGTCTCTGACCCTAGTAGCGTGCATATTAATTATAGACATAACACAAGGGAAAACTCCACTAGGTGAACAAAATAGGAGGATGGGTGGATGAAGGTTACAAAATACGCTCGTATGATTACTTAGTACCATTCTACCTAATACCCTGTCCTACCTTACTATTCAACCTCCTTTCCCACTACCACTACCTTCCTTCTTTCCATCCACACATGGTTACCCAGGATATGTCCTTCTGTGAATGCTCCCCCCGCACCTCCCCCAGTCAATCAGTCCCCTCCCTCAGAACAAGAAAATATTGGAGAATATTAATGGAAATTCAATTTTAAATCGATTTCCCACTAGAATTTACACTGCAGCCTGAATCAATGAGTTACCTTCATCCAATAAGGACAAAGAGCCCTGCCACGTGATTTAAATGACCGTTTACACAGCTCAAATTTCTAATAGTGAATTCATGCAAGAAACTGCTGTGGAATGAACTACAGACCGAGAATAATTTGGTGAAACTATTCAGTGAATAATTTCAAATATAACTGAGAAAATCACTCTCTGTTTGTGGGCAATCTGCAACCAGGAAAAAAAGAAACACAACAAAAAAAGGGGTGAGGTAGAAATTCATCCAGTGACTTGTTCTGAATTATTTGCCCAGTGCAAAGCAATGCTACCCCTGTACCTCCACAAGATCCTTCTGCTGTGAGCTGCTTCGGAAGGTCGTGTATATAACAAATCCCAGCATCAGTGAAATCAGAGCAATACATGGCAGGGCAAAGAAAGCCGGGTGAATACCTGGGGAAAGAAGGAATGTGTCCAGTATAATATAATGCACTGAGATCAGGCCATTCTAGGTGAAGAAACGTTAAGACTGGGTAGAATGAAAGAGTAACATGCACTTGGGCACAGGTTATTCTCCCCAAAACACTATTTAAAAAAAAAGCAAATTGCACAGCTGTATTTGAATCATTGTGGTGTATGCTAGATTGTTTTAAATTCTTTTAAACCAGCCTTCACTTTGCCAAATATATTTCCTCTTCCTCCCTCCTCAATCATGTAGAATTTTAAGCATTCTTTGTGACTACACCAGGGACACAAAGGGTCCTTGAAGCTGCTCTAAAGTAGGCACCTGAGGATTTCCCAGGCTACTCCCTGAACCTGCCCTAAGTTATGCCAAGAGTTGAATCCATCCTTTGCTGACCCTAAGAGTGCAGAAGCAGGAGACAGAAAAGTGAAATAAAGTCCCCTGGGTCTCTCCTCACCTCCAGGTGTGCAGAGCATTGGGCCCAGAGAAGTGGAGGGAAAGAGAATACATAGGATAATCAGAAAATCCAAATGCTAAGGCAGGGAGAGATTCCACCCAGCAAACCTGCTTTGTAAATATATTCTACCAATTCTGTCTCCTAGTGAAGTAAAGCAAATGACATCAGAACAAACCTCACACCTGGCTGGTAAATCTTCTTAACGCAGTTGCCTGGATTCTGAACTGGCCATGGCATTCAGAACCTTTAACCTTTAGGCCACTGGTTCAAATCCAGCCTAAATTTTGTAGCAACCAAAAGTAACTCCCATCTGCTGGCTGTCCAGCAGCTTCAGTGAAATGAGGTGGTGGTCTCAGCCACAGGTCTATTTGACAGGTGCTTGCATCATTACAGCTGGCACTTTTGCTGGCTAGCTCAGGCCAATGACTGAGGACCAGAATGGGGCCAGTCCTTATGAGAGAACAGGGTGGTGGTGTGGGAGGTTGTAAAGGTCCTTTCCTTCTCCCCTTGCATGGTCTGCACAAAGGCAAGGTGCATAGATAGCTCCTGAGTGTTTGTGTGCACGCTCTTGAAGTGAGCAGGAAAGAGGTGTGGTCAGGGCTCCCTTCATAAGTTTGGGGGATGGGTTGGCTTTGCAGCTCCCAGTGTAAGCCAGCGTCTTAAAGGCCTTGGAAACTGAACTGCCCTCTTACCCCTTCTCCTGAGAATTTTTAGGCATTCTCTCACCATTGCTCCAGCAAGCTGCCCTGGCCATGCTCTCTTCCCCACCTGGCACTTACCATTTGCTCAGTGCTGGCCCGTTACAGATCTCTGAAAACTGGTTTCAGTTCTGGTTGTCCTGTCTCAAAAAGTGTATAACAGAGATTGACGGGGTGGGGGGCTGGAGGGGCAGAAATTGGCAACAAGAATAATTACAGACTTGGAAAGACTTCCCTATAAAGAGAGAGACTGAAAAGACTGGGACTGCTTATTTTAAGGAGGAGGTTAATACGAGGGGATGTGAGAATTTCTATGTCCTGTTCAGCCTCTCACAATGCATAAGCTAGAGGCCACTTGTGAAATTTAAAGGCAGCAAATTTAAAACTGATAAAAATACATTTTGTAAATAAGTCAGTCATCCTATGGAACTCACAAGGTACCACTGAGACTTAGTAGGATTTTAAAAAGGAGTAAATTTAAACAACAACAACAAAAAAAGAGCATATAACCTTCATGCTTCAGGACATAAGACAACTGCTGATCAGGGTTAGGAAGAAACCATCTCTGGGCTGGTTATTCCATAACTGTCCACTAAGAAACTTTTTGCACTGTCCTCTGAAGCTTTTGGTAATGGCTACTGTCAAAGGCACATCTAGTCATCTGAGCCAACATGGCAGTTCCTCTGTATCTCGAGTCTCACCTGTTGGCCACACTTTAATCTCATGGTACGTCTGCAACATGTTCACATCATTCTCCACTCTCACGCTGAGACAGTATTGTCCTGCATTACGAAAGGTATGGCTCAAATTGTAGGAGGAGCCATTAATCACCACTAGATGGCACTTTTCCCCTTCAAGTGGAATACATTCAGCCTTTATGAGCCAGCATAAGGTGAGTGGAGGGCTGAAGTGACAAGGGAAAAATTCAGCAGAGGCTTGTAAAAAATTATTTGAAATAGGAATGCATGAATCACATAGATTAAATAGCACAGGAACTTTGAAAACACTGACGGTTGGTGTAAGTAGTAATACTGCACTGAACTAATGCTAGAACTAAGTAACTGTACACACATTTATCTATTGAATACGTCTTCATAACACTTACATAGCCATGGATATTTTATATAGACCTGACAGCCAAATGCCTGAGAGGCTAGTGGGGCAGACAGCTTTGTGTACAGAATGTGAATGACCATTTCTGATTGCCTAGGCAAGAACAGCAGTACACACACAGATCACGTCACAATTCAGGACTTACAATATAATGGCTCAGCCTACCTTTTGTGGGAATAATGGACCGAAGTCTCAGCGGGCATAAATCAGTGTTGTTCCCTTGACTTCAGTGGAACTATACTGATTTACACACTGATTTACACCATTTGAAAATGTCCTAATACTTGCTATGACTTTCCCCCAGTTCTGTTAGTACATTAACGAATCCTCATTTCTGCAATAGCATGAATTATTCTTATGCCAAAATGTTGCTGCGGCAGGGGGTGGGGTAATCGGGTTGATGGAATTATTATCAGTGTATGGGTTTTTGGCAAACATTGACTATTTGTCTTTTGTGTTGTGGCACTGATCACCTAAATCATGTGGTATTGTTTTTGTGACGCTGGTAGACCAGGTGCCAGCTTTTGCCAGGTCTGTAGGCGTCAGCTGAGCATTGACAGATTCAGAGCTGGAGACCAGACGTAGCTCACTTGGATATTAGTAGTGTTCAAGTTGGGTGTTAGACTTGTAAGGATGGGTTTAGTGTTTAAACTCTATAAAATGCTTGTAAATTGCTGCATGCATTAATGCTACTTGTAGTGTCTGCATCCCATGCTATAAAGGTAAACGATAAGTTTTACTTTATAATTGTAAAAATGCCTCCTCTGAACTTGTAAACTCAGACAGGAGGAGTGATTCTCCCCGCTCATGAAGGATAACTATCAAGACTAATGCTGTGTCTACACTGCCACTTTCAGCACTAAAACTTTAGTCATTCAGGGGTGTGAAAAAACACCCCCTTGAGTAACAAAAGTTTTAGCATTGAAAAACACCAGTGTAGACAACGCTTTATTGCTGGAAGCTGCACTCCTGGCGATAACACTACTACCGATCGTTTTGGGTGGTAAAAAGCAGAGATCTCCAAGGTCAACCCGGTTTAGCACTAAAAGACATTCAGTGGACAGATTACTACATCTCTGTCACCTTTGGAAACCACAGACTATAACTCAATTGTGCCTATATGTTGCCTGCTTCAACCTGTAAATAACTCTCTCATTTGTTTTCCTCACTTAATAAATCCTTAGTTAGTTTACTATAGGATTGGCTACAAATGTTGTCTTTGGTGTGAGATCTGAGGTAGAAATTGACCTGGGGTAAGTGACTGGTCTCTTGCGACTGGAAGCAACCTGAATATTTTGTGATCTTTGGTGTAAGTGACCATTTATCACTAAGTCCAGCTTGCCTGGGTGGCAAGATAGACTGGAGTGCCCAAGGGGCCTGCCTGTGTCTTTATGGTAAGACTGGTATGGTACTTCAGGAGTTGACATTAGTTACTAGAATGGTAAAATCTAATTATAGAACATACCACAAGTTTGGGGTGTCTGCCCTGCTTTTTGACAGTCTGCCCTGGGGTTGGCACTCATTGTGAATCATTCCACACAGAGTGGCAGTTTTTGCTTGGCTGACTGTAAATTTTGAGACAGGACAATAAGTAAACTTCTGTTACTATTTTTTTGGATGAATAATCATTGGGGCTAAAATTTGTGAATTCACAAATGTTTTCCTGAATACTGGGCAGCTGTCTGAATGGACATGAATAATATGATACTATTATTAATAGAAAACTAAACTTTGATTCCTTTATTTCTTTATGAAAATTTGTTACGATCAGGTTGCTTTGTTTGTTTGTAAGTCAGTTCCATTTACCATTATGAAATGCCGTAAACATCTAAGAAATGTATTTTAAAAATTGAAAACCACCAGGACTCCTAAAGTATTTAGTGTCGGCCACATTCAGAGATGGGATACTGGACTAGAGTGACCTTGGGTGTGATCCCGTCTGGAAATTCATATGTTCCTAAATTTTAGTCCTAATTCAACCCTAGCACTGAGGTCGGAGAATGGACTTCATATGTAAACATTCTGCACACAAACAGAAGTGGATGTCTATTATTGTTTTCATCAGTTTCACGGTATGCTACATAACCAGCCTTTCCTTGATCATCTTCATCATCACATTCCACAGCCAAGACTGAAAAGGAATCCCCTCTAGATTTTGGAGGGGAAAAACTGGTTCCACAGCCTGAAGATATACCTCGGGGTCCAATCCTGCATTCCTTCTTATCCAAAACACCCATTCATTTTGGAAGCTTTGGGTCTTTTGGCCTGTATGGTTTCATCAGAGCTTACAAACTAAGCAGACCCAGGAAACACTCTGATAGGAAACCTTCAAAGGAAACCCAAGATGCTGCAAGAAGTGGTGCTGGCAATGCATAAAAGGTGCATGTCTACTTGAACAATCTCCATGGGTACGGCCTTTTGAATTAAATGCGAAACTGAGGTCCTAACCGCCTGTGGCGATTAATGATCTCATGTGGTTTTTAACAAAAGTAGGGGTATTAATCGTAGAGCCCTGGCCAAATTGCATCTTGCCGGATTACATTCTGCATACCTAGATGCTCCTGCAGTTTTATCTAGACAGAAACTGTCTTCATGTCATATAGGAAGTGAAAACTGTTACTGTCTCCAGATAAAACTGCAGGAGCAGCTAAGTATATAGAATGTAATCAGGTTCCAATCCTTTGTGCTCCAATCCTTTGAGGTGCTGAGTGCCCTCAACCACCGCTGACTTGCACAGGATGCTTAGCATCTCATGGGATTAGGTCCTTAAATACCTGCTTTATTCCACCCCACATGTAGCTGGATTTCAGTGGCAAGTGAAAGAATCCTCACAAAGGTATATATGGTTTATAAAGTGCTTTAGGAACAGTTGGCATGAAAGGTGCTGAAAAGGTAAAATGATACTATAAAAACGTGTCTCTCTATTTTTCATCCCTTCCTCAACTAGGGGAGGCAGAAACGAACTTCATTCCCAGAGGTCAGAAAATGTTATTTTTCTTGTTCCTTGGACAATCAGAGAGGTCAATCAGTGTCTGTGATGCTGTGACACACCCAGGATTGTCATGTATGTCCTCTGCTCATAAAAAGCCTATAAAGGAGCAACAGATGAGCGTAACACAACTATTTGGATTAAAGACTTGGCAAAAGGTAAATAAAGCTTGTAAATCACAGCATCGTCTTAAAGCAATGTCACAAAGCTCTTTATTTGCTAGAAATACATCCAGGTACACCACCATTTCCACCACATTTTGGCCATATAGCTTTTTGCTGTGTTTTGCTTGTGCTCTTTATTTACATTTTTCAGACCTTTGCTCTACATGGTCCTGCAGAGGCTCATCTGCTGCTCTCTGGACTTCAATTCTGGTGATAAACTTATCCTTTCTTGATCCTTTTTATCAGCATCCCATTCCTCCAACCCTGCAGCACATTCATTGCTGAGTGAAGAAGTCAGTTTGTGCTTGGCTCACTTTGAGTTCTGCTTCTGTCATAAAAATCCCATCCCCTCGGGCCAGATTTTAATTAGACCAGTTTATTTATCATTCAGTGCTGCTTTGTATCACCCATATTCTTTTTAATATGTTGGTGCTATTTCTTCCACTAGGGTTAGGGTGTGGTTGGGTTGTTCATTCTAAAACCCTGTTTCAGGGGTCTAAAATTCACCTGCCAAATATTTTTTACAATTTATGTTAATTTCCATGCAATCTAGGACCTGCACCTGCAAATGTGTAAACTCATGAGAAGTCTTGCTTGGTTCAACAGAGGATGACTTCTGTCCAGGCAAATGACCAGCGATGTCCTGGTGTCACAAAGTTTAGGCACCTGGCAGGAGCCTTACATACACCTGTACTTGTGCTACTATCCTCCAGGGATAGCTCAGTGGCTTGAACATTGGCCTGCTAAACCCCGGCTTGTGAGTTCAATCCTTGATGGGGCTATTTAGGGCAAAAATCTGTCTGGGCATTGGTCCTGCTTTGAGCAGGGGGTTGGACTAGATGACCTCCTGAGGTCCCTTCTAACCCTGGTATTCTATGATTTGCAATGCACACAGCAAGACTGTATCAACCCAGCCAGCTCTCACAGGCAGGCCTGGCAAGCCTCACTCACTTGGAGGAAGACTTATTGCTGTAGGATAAATTTTAAGCCAGAGTTTGTTCAGTATCTCTCTCTGCTGATGAAGGATTCGGTTAAGTTTTCCAACAAGACATTGCAAAACTCCTTCCCTATCTTAAAAGATCTCCTTCACTCAGACTGCCACACAGCTTGACAGAGCGTCTGCAAAGCTAAACTTGGGTGTGCCACTCTTGTGTTCTTACAGCCTTGAACCTTTAGTCCCAATGCACCACTAAATGCACTGGGAAGAGGGCCGAGACCAGCCTCTGCACTGTAAGCTTTCTCTCCTCCCCAGAACCAGCTGTCTTTGGCTAACTTCTTCACCATTATCCAGTTCCTTCCCTTCACTCCTCCCCTTCTGGGTCTATTGCCGCTCAGACTCTTCTTGCCTGGTTCACCTTGTGGCTGCTGTTACCTGGCTGAAACAGCACCCTAAACTTATCACTCCCTAGTGTCAACCCTGGTGTGCCTATTGGTTAGTGTGCCCTACATGCGGCGTGCAGGTTTCTTTAGTGATAGGGATCAACGAGGAAGAAAAGTCCAGAGCACAGTTTAAAAAGGCCCTTATTTTCCTTCCTTTTTACTGCTCTCTGTGTCTCTTCTCACCGACCTCTTTGATTTTCATTAACATTTGTGTTGTGTGTAAAGCACTTGGGGATTCTCAGAAGAGAAGTGCAGTTTATTAATAGTCCACATTCCTGCAACCTTTGCAGTATGAGAGATTTTTAGAGTCATGAACAAGTAATGTGCAGTAATATCTTGTTCCTAGAAAATAAATCTTTCTAGGATCAGTTCTGTAGCATGCAACGGGTTACATACTGGGGAAATCAGAATTAAAAAACAATTTTTTTTATAGCAAAGGATATTTGTGTTACTTACCTGCCATTGATATGTAGAGATAAACTTAAGTTTTCCATTACACGAGTCTCTCTGGAGCCTATGACACTTATACTTTTAACAGCATCTGGAAAGAACCGTGTGACAAAGTCATGAAACTGTGGCTTTAAAATCAAAAACAATTTCTTGTTTTACACTGAAAGTTTAATTTTTATACACTTTTCTATGCTGGCTTATTTTAGTCACATCAGTGATATTTATCTATCATTGTTTGTTTTTGCTAATAAATAGAATCACTTCAGGTCAACTAGTATGTTTTGTCAGTTATCTTTAAAAATTACAATCGATTATTTTTAGGCTTGGAAAGATTAGATTTTTATCGGTAAATGTTGATTTCACCATATACAGACAAACCGACAAAAGAAAATTTCCATCAATGATCATTAAAATTCACAGATAGGCAAAGTAAGAAAAGTGCTGCCTGAGAAATTATTAGAGTTGATTTAGGATATTTACTTTGTATATTTTGACAATGTGATATTGACAATTTGTGTTTTAACCATTACAAGCATTAGCTTTTTGAATCTCAACATCTACTGTCGTTAAATAATTATGGTCTGACCCCACCATTGTCTGTACTTCCTCCCAGTAACTTCCTGCATCTGTAAAAATGTAAATCTTTGAAAATCTAAAAAACTGCTTAACAATAAACATTGATATTATCTGCTGAAATTATCAAAAAATAAAAATTGAATTTTGTCAAGACTAATTTCATGCATTTAGGAACTGGCCTTTGCTATGGCCTCTGGGTGCCAAAGCAAACATAAATTAGCCTTATGCAGAGCTAATCAATATAATTAAATAGAGCCATTACACAATTTTTAAAATAATGATTAAAAATTCAAAATATTTTTGCAGGGTTTAAATTTTGCATTTTGATTTTTTTAATCAAAAAATGTATTTAACAATTTTCATTTACTAAAAACAAGGTTTTTGATACATGGAAATCTTTTGATCATGGTGATAAAAAAAAATTCGGATTAGAAAACATAAATAATTTCATTAAAAATGAAAAATTTAGAAAAAGTCTTTACTGAATGTTTGTTTTTGAAAAGGGATATTTTGATGATAAAACTGGTTATTTGAAGGGAAAAAAAACCCACCCTGAAAAGCTCTGTTTTTAAACCATAGGCCTGATGCAATACTTTATTAAAGAGCTTCATATTCTGTTTAATTATCATGCTCAACTTATGATCTAGAAATTACATTATACTACAGCTTGTGCAACAATGCAGGAAGTTCTGTTTTGCGCATCCAACGCCATTTATAATTACCCAGCAACTCCAATTCGGTGGTGAAATCTCCCGTTTTCTGCACAATCTTTCTTTCATGTGTGGCACTGTCAATTTGCTCCCATTCAGCTACAACTTTGAGATGTACCTTGCAATTCCCCACCATAGAATAATTATAGTAGACAAAGGGTTCTTCAGTTACCAGCTGAGTTCTATAGGTAGCATGAAAAGATTTAGAATCAGCATCACCTCTGTTCAGAAACTGCTTGCATTGAACGTTTTAGATACATGAAGGTCTGAGTCGTCTTTGTTACACCAATGTAAATCAGCACTAACTCCCCAGAAGTTCATGGAGTTATACTGATGTCAAACTGGTGAAAGTGAGATCAGAATTAGGCCCACCAGTATGCTTTTCTTACTTTGTGTCATTGTTTTCCTGAAAAACTTAAACAATCATCCCTAAATATCATTCATGGGTCAGAATTAGGGTGGTGATGATCTACTATTTCTTTTATTACGGTCAGTAAAGCAGGGGTGCCACAGGCAAACTGAATGCTTTAGTAAAAGAATATGGGCCACTATTTAAAAAAATCAAACCTGAAATATATGCACACAAACATTCATGCCAGAAGTGCTTATGCACCCATCCAATCAGAGACTAGAAACAGTACCATGTGACTATCTAAGGTATTTATAGATGGCCAGTCATCGTAATATCTAGACACTGTTCAATAACAACCAAGGGAAAGAATACAATCGATTCTTCAAATGTATTTAAAAATACACTTGAGAAAACTGCAATCTGCTCATGAAGATTCTGTAAGCAGAAAAACATGCTCAAGTCATTAAGTATATTTACTATGAATTATTTGTTCAGCTCTATGTATTTGCACTAGCATACCCTCTCTAACGAAACATGGACTTTAACCTAAAAACCTGGATCTCAACACCCCTGCAGTTTGAGGAAGCTCAGCACACATCAGCACCTAAGTAGCATAATAATAAAACTTGGAGACAGACCCTAGGCCAAAGCTTACATTTTTAACTGTTTGTGAGCTCCTAGACTATCTGAACATTGTGAGTGTAGGAGCGTGTTACACATCCTTACCAGAAGCATCCAGAACCTTTCCATAAATAAACAAACAAACTGGACATACCCATCTCCAAAATCCCAGTTGTAGATGAATGATGCCGACTTGAAATAATTACTCGGATCATGAAGGAAGAAAGAAATCAGGGTCAGAGTGTCTGTGGCAGAACTGGAACCTTGTTCGACAAATGTTCTGTTGTCTTCTATTTGTGCAATGGTAAGATTCCCTACTATAAACTCTGCAGAAGAAGATGATAAAAGAAGAATAATGAGACTGTATTTCACTTTCATGGCATTACCTACAAATCTCAAAGCCTCATTTAAACATTAATTCTTTTAATCTCTCAACATCCCTGGGAGGGTGGGTAAGCATTTTTATACCTATTTCACAGATTGGTAAATTTAGGTAGAGAGATTAAATGATTTACGCAAGGTCACACAGCCTGCAATAGAATCCAAGGGGGGAAATCTTGGCCCCATATAAGTCCAGAAAAGTTTTGCCATTGACTCCAATGGGGCAATGATTTCACTCCAGGAGTCCTGACTCCCTGTCCCTTGATCTAACCAATGCACACTCTCTCTAAAACAAAGTATAGGAAAAGAAAATTTTTACTATTGTGGATGACTGACATGCTATACACAATCCTATAATGATTTAAAATACAGTTATACAATGTAAAGCGATTCCGTGCAAACAGCATAGTGAAGTTCGAAATTTCATGTGTCTCAGTGATGATATCCTCTTATTTGCTTGGTTTATAGCAGGGGTTGGCAACCTGCAGCACACGGACTGATTTTTAGTGGCATGCTGCTGCCAGCCAGGGTCCTGGCCGCTGGCCCTGCTCAGCCCGCTGCTGGCCTGGATGGACGGAACCCTGGCCGGCAGTGGGCTGAGCGGGGCTGGCGGCTGGGACCCCAGACCGGCAGCGGGATGATCCGCTCAGCCTACTGCTGGTGTGGGGTCCCGGCCGCCGGCCCCGCTCAGCCCGCTGCTGGCCTGCCATGTGAAACCTTAAATTAATGAAGACTTGGCATACCACTTCTCAAAGGTTGCTGACCCCTGGTTTATAGGCTGATAGTCTAGGGATTTAGTTGGGTTTGGTTGATTTAGTTGGGTTTGGTCCTGCTTTGAGCAGGGGGTTGGACTAGATGACCTCCTGAGGTCCCTTCCAATCCTGAGATTCTATGATTCTATGATAGGGATGTGTATACTGCATTTAAAAACCTGCAGCTGGCCTGTGCAAGCTGACTCAGGCTGATGGGGCTTGGGTTTGCGAAGCTGTTTAATTTCAGTGTAGACATTCAGGCTTGGACTGCAGTCCAAGCTCTGGGACCCTCCTAGGGTTGCCAGTTTTGGTTGGATGTATTCCTGGAGATTTCATCACATGACATAATCTTCAAATTAATTAATTAAAGATTAATCTTTAAATTCCTGGAGACTCCAGGCCAATCCTGGAGGTTTGGCAACCCTACTCCCAACTCACAGGGTCCTAGAGCTTGGACTCCAACCCAAGCCCATATGTCTACACTGCCATTAAGTAGCCCTGTGACCCTGAATCAGCTGGCACAGGCCAGCCCCGGGTTTTTAACTGCAGCGTAGACATATCCATAATGGCCAGCATTGTGAGTGCAACCTGTGATACAAGAAATTGGGCTGGGATCTCTCTAGATCGTCCATGGTCATGCTGATCAGATTCCAAGGGATAAGCTCATTATAGGTAACTAGATAGGTTAGACGGATCACCTGTAACATAGATTCTGCTATCCAGTGGCAGATTAGCCATTGGGCCAATTGGGGTGCTCCTAGGCTCCATATGCCTGGTGCTCCAAGCGGGGTTGGGGTTGGGGGCTTGCTCCACTCCCCTCACCCGCCCGGCATGCCTGCTGGGAAGCAGGGTTGGGGCCCTCACTTGTTCTGGCCCACTTGTTCACAACCCGTAATCCGCCTCCGCTGCTATCTTGTTAACAAATCTCTCGATCGGCAAATGAAGCTAGAATGAAAAATCACGCTTCCAGACTGGGACTGACTCTGCAGAACTAACTGGAGACAAAACTAAACAGACTTATTTTTTATATTGGAGCTTTTCCTTGGGCCCTGCAAAGCCAGTACTTGGGGGCCTGCTTGCTTGGGGAAACTGGCAAGGTAAAGGTGAATCTTAGCTTTCATAGGTTAAAAAGTTTCTCTTCTTTTTCCTTGTGAAGATAGCCTTGAAAACATAAGCGGATGGAAATTGAGCACCGAGATTGAAAGGAATAAGCAGATAGGCTCTGCTTTGGCAGTAAGAGGCAGAAGAGGACTGAAAGATCCTGTGCGCACACTCAAACTCATTGTGTAAAATGGCTTGGTTAAGTTTGAGGTGTTTCTCAAAGAATGATCTCACTAACCCTCCCCCAAATTTGCAGGTGTTCCCTGTGGCTAGTATTCTGATCCTGATGGACAAGAATCGGTTATGTTAAGGGATGATGGAGAAAATCCTTTCACAGGCCCATCTAACAATCCTGAGGATGAGTCCACTGGACAGTAAAATCAGATCATGTGACTCTAAATAGCCACATGATCAGATCTGTTGAGCGTGTAAGCTCTTTGGGGCAGGGACTGTCGTCTGTTCTCTTTGAACAATGCCTTGCATAATGGTCCATGACTGGGCTCTTAGATGCTACGATAATACAAATAATAATAATGAGGTGCTATTTTACATAGTCCCACTTGCGACAGTAGCCACGCCTTCAACTGTGCTCCAGCTACAGTTATTCAAAATACTTTTATACAAAGTATAATAGCTCTACCATGCTGATGGCCTCATGATATTCCTACTTCAGTCATGTCTTGTGCATAATTTGGATGTGACTGATAAAAGGGGAAACTTGTAGATTGCTGTTGCTGGAGGTCAACTCAAGTTTGGAACTAGATATGCTGAGCTAGTGTGTGACAGCAACAATCTGCATCTTCAGGAATCTAGATTTCACAGGAAAAAAAGGGCCTGATCCATACCAGGCTCGCTCTAGCTTTTGTGAGCTACAATTAGCAGAAACGTGAAGTACAACTGCTCAAACATCAGGTTTCTAGCATGGTTTTCTTGAGTAGTGGGTACAGGGATTTTTTTTTTGCAAGTGAGCATGTTACTGATTTTCTGTCTTGGGTAGTCTATAGCATGGTCTGGTGACCACAGTTCATGGCAAAAAATATCTGTCTACCTGTCAAAGAAATTGTTCTAGAACTCTGCTAGTAGAAGCCCTGTTAAACATGGTTGTAGCTAGCACTGTTCTGAATCCCAGAATACGCAGTGCCTATCTCAGTGGAATGTGTGAAGACTCGAATGAGCTGTTCAAAGATATTTTACCTGTAACATGAAGCATTGTGAAGCCTTTGGCGATGGGCTGACATAACCAACAATGTGTCTCAGTTGCCCAGACAGAAATGGGAAAGTCTCCAGAAAATTCACTCGTCACTGTAATCATAGAGTTAAATCGCTGCTCTGATTTCTCAATCAAAGTCAGAGGGGTGAAAATCCAGTTAAAATGATAGGACTTTAGGTCACTAATGAATGCAACATCATCATTCTTCATACTCAAGCTGGCATGAATTGTGGCTTGAGCTCCCGCTGTGATGGGACCATTGTTGTGGATTTGCAGAACATACTGCACTGTAAAATCAGAAAACAAAAGTCATTGTGTTTATATATATATATATATATATTCTCCCTGTGATCAAACATGTGAAAAAAGTATTAACGTGCTGTAATTATGTGGTTTTAGCACCCGATTGCACTAAACACAGTCAAGCCTCTGAACAGGCACTGCACCTTGGTATTTAAAAATAGATGTATAAACATTACTCTCCTCTCTAGCTCCATGACTAGTTATATGTTATTTAGAATTAAAACAATTCGCAATGAAAAAACATACATTTCCATAGGAATGGGTCCTGGAAATATTAAAAAATAGAGAGGGGCCCAAACCAAATAGCTAGATCAGAATATCCACAAAACTTTGGGGAAGTTTAGATCCAGATTTGGACCTTGCAGTTGGTTAAATAAAAGTGTATACGCAGAGAAGGGGCAAAATATATCTGTGAAGTAATAAACCCTCCCCAGCTTTGTTTGCCTTCTGAAACGTTACAAGCTAAACCAAATCCTTCCTGATAAGGGTCTGTTCCAAGATGTGCAAACGCCTTCCATTTTAGGATTGTTTTTCTCTTTCTGTGTCACCATGTACAGGAACTCCTCACTTAAAGTCGTCCCGGTTAACGTCATTTCGATGTTAAGCTGCTGATCAATTAGGGAACATGCTTGTTTAAAGTTGTGCGATGCTCCCTTCTGACCTCGTTTGGCAGCTGCCTGTTTTGTCCACTGCTTGCAGGAAGAGCAGCCCATTGCAGCTAGCTGGTGGGGGCTTGGAACCAGGGTGGACCGGCAGCCCCCATATCAGCTCCTCGCTCCCCTAAGTTCCCTGTGCAGCAGCTGCCTGCAGTTCAGCTGTGTCCCTCCCCACACTGCCATGTGCTGCTCCTGCCCTCTGCCTTGGAGCTGCTCCCAGAGACTCCTGCTGTATGGGGCGGGGGGAGGGGAAGGGGGGCTAATGTCAGGGTGTCTCCCTCCCCCCTGGTCCTGCACCCCGCTTACCCCATCTTTCATAGAGCAGGGGGGACACACGATGGAGGGAGGGAGCTTCTAGGCAGTAGCTTCCCTCTCAGGTCTCAGCAAGATGATTTAATTAACAGGCCATGTACTTAAGCCTGGGGTCAGCTACTTAAAGGGGAAATGCACATTTTTTCTCTCACACCCCAGGTTTGTGTCTCTGTCTGCCCTCTCTCCTTTCCTGCTGTCTTGTAGAGTGTTGTGAGTGTTAACCCTTCAGGGCCCAGTCAATTGCTAGTTCATTTAGCAGTAAGGCATTCCCTGGGAAATATCCTACCCTCTGACTCCTCCACCTCAACCAAGCTTCACAATCATCATCACTGTGTACCGGTATTAAATTGCTTGTTTAAAACTTATACTCTGTGTGTGTGTGTGTGTGTGTGTGTATATATATATATATATTAGTCTTTTGTCTGGTGAAATTTTTTTTCCTGGAACCTAACCCCCTCATTTACATTGATTCTTATGGGAAAATTGGATTCGCTTAACATTGTTTCGCTTAAAGTCGCATTTTTCAGGAACATAACTACAACGTTAAGTGAAGAGTTCCTGTACAAGCCTGAACACACTTTTTACACCAACTTTGTATGATGAGGAGAAAAAAACCCTTGTGTAGTTAAGAGAAAGATTCTGTGCAGAGGAAAATGCAGGCTTCAGCGATCACCTGGGCCAAGCTCCCTTAAAGTGGTTTGTAATTTTAAAGTACAGGGGCAAATTCAGTACTGGTGGAAGTAGGCACAAACTTGGGCCAGATCTTTAAAGGTCCTTGGGCACCTAAAAATGCAGATAGGTGCCTAGCAGGAGTTTCAAAAGTGCCTAGGTGGCTGACTCCAGTTGAAATCAATTAGAATTAGGCACCTAGGTGATTAGGAAAATTCCACTAGTTGCCGAAGTACCTCTGTACATGCATTAAAACTCTTGGTGTTTCAGCCTCTTATCACCAGAGCAGAATTTGTCTTATGGACATGGGTGTGATGATTTGGTCTTGGGAAATCATTACAGAGCCAGTCTCTGCATTTGAAACAAGACCAGTTTTACTTTAAGCCTACAAAAATAACAGGCATTATTCCATTGTGGATTTTGCAACGCAAGCCAGAAACCGAAGCACACACGTCATATGGACATGCCAACTCTCGCAAGTTTATTGTGAGAGATGCGATCACTAAGTAAAATGAAGCCTCATTCATGATCTTGTGACAGAACTCTCAAATCTCAGGATTGTTTTTCTACCCTGGCTGGATGTGGCTCCCGCTGTCAGCCCCGGGCGGCCGTTCCCCTGGCAGCCTGGGAAGTGTGAGAGGGGACTCTACTGCAGCCCCCTGAGGCCTGGGATGGGTGAAGAGGAGCAGAGGTGAGACTAGAAAGGCTGAACTATGGCCGGAGGGCAGCAGGAGGGCTGATGTGAGGAGGTGAGGGCTGACAGGGTGGAGATCTGTACTGATGGTGGGTTCTGAGCAGATGGGGTGAGTGCTGGGAGGCTGAACTGAGGGTGTTGGGGTCAGGGGTCAATGGGGAAGGGGGGCTGAACTGATGGGTGGTGATAATGGGGACTGGGGAAGTGAACTGAGGGGGACTGAATTGGAGGGGTTGGGTGGGGAGAGAACTTAAGGAGGACTGAGGGGCAGGATGAAGTGCTGGGCAGGTGATGGGGGTGAGAGCTCCTGCAATTGGGGCCAAAATCACCTTATCCGGCACAGGTGGGAGAGTGGGAAATTGTCAAATGTACACGCCCTCGGGATGGGCAGGTTTTTGTTTGTTTGTTTTTAAATCAAGAGAGTGACCAAAACAACACAATAAAATCTTTAAAAAGTCACACTTTTGGGGGCCAATCTCATGATTTTTGAGCGTCCAACTCATGATTTTTGATCTCTTGAAGTTGGCAATACTGTACAAGTTAATATAATAGAACTTCACCCAGGGAATCCCTTTCCCCAACTGTATTCATTCTTCCTGCTAGTTTTGGATCGGGCTTTTGTAGCCACAACTCCATTTCTTCCAATCACCCCCTGCTTCATTAAAAAAAAAAAAAATAAATAAAAAGACCACAACTTCAATGCAAAGAATAAATTTTGTGTGAGCAGATCT
This sequence comes from Mauremys reevesii, assembly GCF_016161935.1. NCBI lineage: Eukaryota > Metazoa > Chordata > Testudines > Geoemydidae > Mauremys > Mauremys reevesii. Next base: position 71,016,254 of record NC_052632.1, read on the forward strand.
GATGCTGTTCTGCAGAACTCATCTTTATAAATAGAGTCATTGTTAGCTACACCCTTCCCTTAATCAATGTTTCCGTGAGCAGGGTTTTGGCCTGAAGATTTGTCCCCAAAATCAGGTACGTGTTACAGGTTTAATCCCCTTATTTCCTTATTAAACCCAAGAAAAATACAGGTTTTTCCTTTAGCCTTATGCATATGAAAGAGAACATACTTTTTTGTTTGTTTTATGGTCCTCAATTACTAACCTTTCCTCTCTCTACTTCTCCCAGCCTGGGAAAGAACCAGTCTAGGGCCTTAATTTAAAGGAAACATCCACAGCCTAAATTGCGTATGCTAGTGAAGGTTAGTCCTGTATTGAAGGGGAATGAGAAAGGGGGGGAGGGAATCCAAGCCCTTGCGGAATGGCTGGGAGTAGAAAGAAATGTGGTGGTGCAAAACTGGAAAAACTCAACTCCTTCCTGATGCAGGTAACCTTTTAAAAACTTAGATGGAGAGCGATGTCTCCTATTTCTCTATGTAAGTTAGACTTAGCTCACTGTCCATTTTGCCGAAGCACAAATGGAGGAAAATAGCAGAAATCAGTGGAGGATATAAAAAAGAAACTGGGAAGGGGTCTTATTGAAGTATGATAACTGAGAGAAAGAGGGGTCAAGTTACTCGCTAAAGATCACACAATGCATAAGTGGCAGAGTGGAGTATTTAACCCACTCTCCTGACTCTCTTCTCATACCATTTGATGTAAGATGCAACACAGCCATGCTATGAAGGAGCAAAGGGAGAGGTGGGCTGTCTTAGTCATTTGTGACTCACTGGGTGCAATAGCAGTGAGGGAGCAGAGATGTTTTACTGCATCCCAATTAGGAAGGAAATCTAGAAGGGGGCTGACAGACTCATTCTTGTCCTCCCAGATTTGCCAAGCCTCACCATGAAGAGGAGGTGGGAGCTGAATGAGGTTTATGGATTAAAAAGGGCAGAAGTAGCTGCCCCTCCCTCCCTCCCCTTTTGTTCTGTAAGAGAACTTGCTCATTATTGCCAGCTTCCTACTGGGAAGGTGTCCCTTGAGGGTGCAACTCCCTTCACACCTGCTCCAGCTATTCAAGCAGGATGAATGAATACACAATCCACTGCAGAACAGGAAAACAAAAAGTCATCCTTATAAATAATCAGTGTTCAAGGTAGGAGGTTTAACCACATCTCCTTCAGTTTTGAAGTAGGGTTTTATCACTCTTCGGGAAAATAGAAACCTAGCACTGCAGAAATTAGCAACGGGAAAAAGATCTCTCATCTAATCTGTTCCCCTGCAAATGCAGGACTGCATATGACACTGCAAATTTCGCTGCAAATGCAGATAGAGCATTTATTTTCATGCAAACGCTAGAAATGCTCAGTTGCTTCTGAGCTTGCCTGGAAATAAATGCTGCTTCTGTGTTTACAGCAGCATAAGATTGCTTTTCAGGACTGCTTCTAATGACCCCTGGCTCATTAGCCCTGTACTGAGAAAGGAACAGATCTACCTTACCTGCTGCTGACTTGAAATGGAAAAGGAACAGCACCATGCAAGTCACTTGGAGGATGCTCGGGGTGAAAAATGCCAGGGCCATTTGTGGTCAGTGTGCCAAGAGAAAGCAGCTGCTGTCTGTTCAGCTCCGATAGCCAGACTTCATCTTCCAAGTGGGCTCGAATTTGTCTTTATGCTGGGGAGGAGACGGGGAGCAAGCAACCACGGCTGCTGTCCCCTAGAGGCAATGTGGGGTACTGTGCTGTCTGGATTTTTTTGTTTTGTTTTTTATTTTCTCTGTATATTGTTTGCCCAGCAAATCCTCGCTACCTAACCAATGTAGAAAAGTTCTTATTAGGGTTTGTTACAGGTATATTAGTCACCTGTATAAACCAATGGATTAGAAAAATGAGGCGGAGAAAATCCCTGTCTGGGGTGTTAATGAAAAGCTCCTAGAGCTGCAAGAATTTTGAAAATAAAAATCAGGTTTCTGGTAATAGAATAAATGTATTTTGGTATGTTTGGCGATGTGCATCTTGCAGAATTTTGTATAAAACACTGTATAAAACTCTACAATAGACTGACCTGTGCAGGGCTTAATATCCCATTAGAAAACAGGTGAAGTACTCTGCCCATCTCCTATACCATATTCCTGATGGCAGAGAAAAAAATGCCACCTTAAAAAACAGATGAGTGATGAATTTTTATGTGTCATACAGCTAATAATACAGCACAAAGCAATAATATTTTAGGTCCCAATCCTGTAAACCCATAACTCTTTGCATGTAAGTAGACTCACTGAATGGACTGGGACTACTCCCATGCATAGTTACAAACACATAAGTATTTGCAGGATAGGACCTTATTTTGTATTAGCTCTTTCATACAAACTGGATGACACTAGAGTTTTGGAGAATCATGGCAGCCTGGGTAAGATGAGTTACATTTAATAAAAATATTCTATTGTAAAATAGTCCAAAGCATAGAATGAGAGAGATGAGCTCAGTACAAACTATGATATCCCATTTATTATTAACGGATTGCTTCTTGCAGTACAGCTTGTTAACTTGGATGACACTTCTATAGTTTGTCATGCAAATAAATTTTCTGAATGTGCCTACTGTCTGGGGAATCTTCTCCCGCAACCCACCTTCCAACATTTATACTCTATTCCCTTCTATTTTCTATTCTATATCTTGCTTATCACCATAGTCATCAAGAGCCATTGAATCAGTATAGCTGACTTTTCAAAAGAAACCATTGAGCAGAAACAAGTTTTGCCTCCTGAGCTAGGGTAGTTGCTGAAGTTTTTGCTTTCATTCAAATCCAGTTATTTGGTCCAGTCCAGTTCTATGGAAACTGTGGCTCTCCAAGCACTTCACACAAGGTGTGGGGTGGGATAAAAATGATTATACACATTATATAGACCAACAGGGTTTCACAGTGGTTGAGTTTCTGCACAGCCCTGTGTTCATGCTTAATTCAGCAGCGGGCTGTCAGCTTATCTTCCGTCTCCTTTCTGCTCATGGTTGTAGTGGGGAAAACTTATTGGTTCCGATCCTTTGAAGCATCTTTCTTCTACATCTAGGCATTCAGAGCAGGGGAGAACAAAGCGCCTGTCGGCTTTAACCTGGCCTCTGTCCCCCGGTCCTGCGTGCCTGTGTTTGCGGGCTGTCGCTTTAACAGCGGGGCGGATCCTCTGCGGCAGGGGCGGCTCTGTCCAGAGGTCGTGGTGGGCCTGCTGCTGGGAACCGACAAGCTCCGCAGCTTCCGAGGGTAAATACCGGGGCCCAGGCCCGCGCTGGGGGTGCTGCTGCGGTAACACGCAGCCGGCCCGGCCCCGCGCCTGCATGGGGGGCAATGGGCCGCGCCGCCCCCAGCGTGGGGCCGGAGGGGTTCGGCTGGGCTGGGCCAGTCGCGCGGGGCTTGGGAGGCCGGTGTAGCGGCTCTTGGTGCCTGGCCGGGGGCGTTGGCGCGGCGCGGGTGGGGAGCCCCGGGCCCCCCGTGTCTGGCTGACCCGGGCGCTCGCTGTTTGGGAGGGGTCGGGGCCGGGGGGGGGGTGTTGGAGAGATGCGGGGCAGCGATGCGCAGGAGGAGGCGGGGAGCGAAGCCGTTTGCAGGCGGCGGCGGCGGCCGGAACTGAACTTCGGCGGCTTCCGTCGTGCGCTGGGTGCCCATGCGCCGCGCCCGGCTGCGGGCTCAGGCTGGAGGCGACAAAGGAGGGACTCGCGCGAGCGGGGGGCCGGGGCGGCAGCCCGGGGGACGGACCGGGCGCGGGGCAGGTCTTGCCCGGCCGGGGACTAGGCCCGGGGGTGGGGGGGGCGTGGTGCCGGGGCCGAGCCTGGGGCCGAGCAGTCACGTCCCGCAGAGGCCCTGCCGTGGGGAGGCCTGGCCGGAATGTGTGAGGCGGGAGGGGGAGACGAGACCCTGCGCTAATGGTGGGGGGCAGGGATCTGAGGGGTGGGGTGGGCAGTCCTAGCTCTGGTGGGGCTGAGGGTGGAGGGAGGGGGTCAGGAGCTCTGGGCTGAAGGGTTGGAGAGATGGCACAGATGTCAAGGGCTTTGACCTGAGAGGAAATGGGGGCTGGTAGAAGGAGCTGGATGCAATATCGCTTTTGTGCATGTTTTTTAAAACCCGTAACGGGATTCACACAATTACAGGGTCTGAACATTGGCTGGAATGGGGTCAGCATAGATGGAGTCCAGTCAAAGACCAAGTGCCCCCCTCAGTCAGGAGAGAGCCACCGAGACAGAGCAGGTAAGGGTGGAGAGGAGCTGAGACTTCTTGGTTGTATTTCCAGTGCTGTCATGAACTGCCTTCCCGTTTGGGGAAATCATAGAACCTCTCTGTTCCCGGGGGCTTTCTTATCTTTAAAATGGGTAGAGCAATTGTCACAAAACTTTACAGGAGTTTTGTGACATTTAATCAATATTTGCAAAGAGATTAAGATGAAAGGCGATGTAAAAGTGCCGTGTGTTTTTTATTGAAACAGAGATTGATCTGAAAGCTAAACCAAATTAAGACATCAGATGTGACAGAAAGTAAGCATGGATTGTGAAATGAGGTCAACAGTAAAACCCCGTGACAGACAATGAAAGCTAAAGCCAATTGAAATTACTGCTTTCAAGTTTTATTACATACTAGAAACTCAGATCTTATTTGTGGAAAAGCTTGCTTCAGGTACCCTGAAACTTTGTTGAGAGGTACTTAAAAGGACATTATCAACTTGAAATCTAGTCAAGTTAAAGAATGCTGTTAAAAGAAGTTTATGTTGTGCTCCTACCTCTGAATTCCCTTGCCAGTTTTTGAGTCTTTTCCACTGTATTTTCCTAATCTTTTAAAATGTTTGTCTCCCCGTTGACATTTGATAGACCCACAAAAACAAGAGAGAAAACTGACTATATGCAATTCTGTAAAAGACTCAGTAACAATTTTCTCTGGGTTTTTTCAGTTAAATGTTATGAGTTGCAATTGTAGGCTTAAATAACAAATATGATTTTTAAATTGATGGTGCCCCTTTAAAATAACGTCATAGGATTAAATCTAGATGATGGTGGTATCCACCAGTAAGTTATCCTACTTACAGTGTTTTTTTGTTTTGTGTTTTGTAGGTGGGCTGATTTTTTTTTTCTCTTTCCAGTTTTTTAATAAACTCTAATCTGGTCCAAAAGAAAAATGGCCTTTGTTTCGACACAAGGGCCCACTGTGGTTGACCAAACCACTTTGATGAAGAAATACCTCCAGTTTGTGGCTGCTCTAACAGATGTTAATACACGTAAGTTTATTTTCTATTTATTAAGGAAATGTAATTCTTTGTTACTCATTTGCTTCAAGGAGTTCTGTAATATTGTCTATTGAGTTGGTTGGTAAACTTGCATGGGGTTTGCTTTGCATTTCCTTTGATCCTTGATGTTTGAAGAAGCAAAATGATGAGCATTATTTACTTGAGCCTTAGAGAGAAGTGTGTGAGTATGAAGTGTGAGTATGAAATTGTGCGATTGTGAGAAACGTGTCCCTTTCAACTGGGCAGTGATGGCTAAACTGATAAGATCTGATTGCTTCTTTCACCTGTGAATGTTTGATGGTATTTGTCACACATTTAATTATTCACTTGAATTTGCAATTTTTTGTTTTTCAGCCGATGAAACAAAATTGAAAATGATGCAAGAAGTCAGTGAGAATTTTGAGGTAATTACTGAATAAACTTACTTCTTGAATGATTTAAATGCAATATTTCTTGTTCTTGCTGTGTATGCAAGCTGGATTTCTGCTCTTGTTTTGTTTGTTGTTAAATTCAAACATATGCTAATTATTAAGTAAACAGCCATTACCCATTGGTTCTGTGTTTTTAAGTAAGAAAAGCCTTATTTCATTTTTAGAATGCATTACATGTCTCACTTCAAACTTGTTAGCAGAGTTATTGGAGAACTATAGGTTGTGTCCTTCCAGGATTTCTTTCTCTCAAATAATTGTTTTAACAGAAAATCTTTGTTCAATAAAAGCAACAAAGAATCCTGTGGCACCTTATAGACTAACAGACGTTCTGCAGCATGAGCTTTCGTGGGTGAATACCCACTTCTTCAGATGCAAGAGGTAATTTGGTAATCTGAAGAAGTGGGTATTCACCCACGAAAGCTCATGCTGCAGAACGTCTGTTAGTCTATAAGGTGCCACAGGATTCTTTGTTGCTTTTACAGATCCAGACTAACACGGCTACCCCTCTGATATTTGTTCAGTAAGTAAGTTTTGAATAAAGAGACTAATCAAAATGTATTTGAATTTTACCTCTCCAGTGTTTACTGCATAACTTGATAAATTTGTCTGTGGAATTGTTTCTATAACTGAGTTCAGGTGTACATTTAGCTCTCTTGAAGTAGCGGGCTGCGTGGTGAGTTTTTTTTTTTTTAATTGAGATAAGCAGCAGTTTTAGAGGTGAGGGTGAATTGTCAGTGGGGATTCCTTCCTTGAGGACTGGAGGTCGAGGTGACAGCACTGACCCTTTTCAGTTCTTGGGGTAGGGGGGAAAGGGGCGTCAGCTGAGCAGGAGAAAATAGTTTATACATAGTATGTTCATCTGGGGTGCATAAGAGGTACCATGTAGAAATATTAGATGCTAGGTTTGCATTTCTTGCTCAAGAAATGACACCATTGTATTATATTACACTAAAATCTGAATGGAATCCCCCGTTCTTATGTGTTGGCTTTTATTTAGAAGTACTGAATTCTAGGTACATTAGCCAAATATAATTTAATCTGGGACATTTGGGCAAGAATATCCACATTAATTAAAAATGCCACATGTTTAATGACCAGTGCTGAGGACCTCTGTTCTATGTCTTGCCCAAAGGTACATCCTGCATCTCTGACATTGCTATTGAATGAATTGCTGCTCCACTTCCTCTTGCCCCTGGGTTATCCATGGAGACCTCTCATCCAAGTAGTGATGTGACCTAACGCTGCTTAACCTAGGGGCACGCAACTCAAGCTAATATAGCTCCACCATAAAGAAGATAGTATTAAATACAAAAAAGCCAAATATTGAAAGCATTTAGGCCAGGGGTCGGCAGCCTTTCAGAAGTGGTGTGCCGAGTCTTCATTTAATCACTCTTATTTAAAAAACCTGAAAAGCTCTGTTAATAAACTATAGGTCTGATAAAATACTTTATTAAAGATCTCCATATTCTGTTTAATTATCATGCTCAACTTATGGTCTAGAACAGGAGTCGGCAACCTTTCAGAAGTGGTGTGCTGAGTCTTCATTTAGTCACTCTGATTTAAGGTTTTGCGTGCCAGTAATAAATTTTAGTTTAGAAGGTGTCTTTCTATAATATATAACTAAACTATTGTTGTATGTAAAGTAAAGAAGGTTTTTAAAATGTTTAAGAAGCTTCATTTAAAATTAAATTAAAATACAGAGCCCCCCCCGGACCAGTGGCCAGGACCCGGGCAGTGTGAGTGCCATTGATTTTCAATGTGTGCGCCACCTTTGGCACGCGTGCCATAGTTTGCCTACCCCAGATTTAGGGAATACTTCTTTACCTGAATACATGTATTTGTTGCCTAGGCAACTCTTTGCCACAGATGTCAAATCTTTCCTCTCAGTCTCTTGCAAGTATGTGTCAGATGAATTTGGAGTGTCATTCTTCAAAAATTGCTGCAGGAAGGGAGAAAGTTTCTCTTTTCCCTGTTCCAGAGCTTCCTGGCTGCTGCAAACCTGAGAGAGGTCTTGAGTATCTTCCCATCCTCTGTTTTTTGAGCCTGTCTCTCCTGAGTTGCTCCAGTGTCTGCTTCTGCTGCTGCTCATATCTTTTGCGCAGTAGTAGGAGTCTTCCCCTTCTGGGGTATTTTTTCTTATGTTCAATTTTATTCATTTTAATGTCAGTTTTAATGTCCTTTCTGTCAGAAGGTGGTTGATCGCTAATACTTTAAAGATTTATTTAAAAAAAAAACAAACCCATAAAACCTTTTTCAGTGGTTAGCGGCATATAACGTTTATATTTTGATGACAGTCTGTGTAGCATGTGTATTACAAGTAACTTGGTTAAATCACACTTGAAATGAGAGTATTCAGAGAAAGTATTTTTTTTCTTTTAATAACTAGAATGTAACATCATCCCCTCAGTATTCTACATTCCTGGAACACATCATCCCTCGATTTCTCACCTTTCTGCAGGATGGAGAGGTGCAGTTTCTGCAGGAGAAACCAGCACAGGTACTCTGTACAAAGCAGCAGTTATCTTCTTGTGCTGTTTTAATTCTCTAATTCAGAAATGTGAGAGATTAGAGAGAGTGCTGAGTGAGCAATTTTTGATTATAGGTTTTATATCTACACAAAGAGGCAGAATTGAAAAAGTCTGTATTGCTCTCAGTAAGATACTTAAATAAAGTTGGCCATTCTGTTTTGCAAATATGTTCTTTAATACCTCTCTTCTGTCACTTAAAGTAGTGTACATGTTACAGTTGGCTCTATTACTGAGAGATGATCACAACTGACTAAGTTTGCATTACAGAGTTAAAGGCAAAAGTTGAAGCATTACTATCGAGTAGTTATCAGAATATTTTATCATTCTTTTAATTTAAATTGCAGTTTAAGAATGCAAATTAAATTTGTGCTGTGCTTTATAGCCAAATATTTGACCATTACAAGAAACTATTATGTATATTTATATAGGCATTTAATCTATTTGAAGAAAAAGGTTTTTTTAAAAAAAGCATATAGTTTGTCATTTTAGTGAATTAACACATTAAGGCAATATTGAATTGAACAAGAATTTTTTTTAGTGATTTAAGGATTATCCTTACAAAGTTTTGATTATTTAAGTTCTAATAGATGTCTTTGTTCATTTTGTTTTCCAGCAACTGCGAAAGCTAGTTCTCGAAATAATTCATAGAATACCAACAAATGAACATCTTCGTCCCCATACCAAAAATGTTTTGTCGGTGATGTTTAGATTTCTAGAGGTATTTTTATTTATTTCACTTTTTTAAAATGCTTCAGATTTTGAGAGAGATTCCTCTTTCTCCTCCTCCCGAAAAATATTAGGGTAGAATTCTGACCACACTGATGCTTGGGGTTAGATAATCTTTAGAGTCACTTTAAAATGGGTTTGTTCTATTATTAATAATTGCACTGTTTGAGCTGCTGGGATAGGATGGGAGGGGCAGTTGATTAGTCTTCACTTCATGATGATGTTTTGATATATAACATCTCTGGGTTCTATTTTACCCTTATGTATACTCTTGAAAGGTGTGCTAGGATTTTACTGAGACACAGAACTGTTCTTGATAGCTTACTCTAGGTGAGATGTCATGAAAGAACATTTTTTCTAGACTAGTTTATTACATAATTAAAGAGGAGAGGATCAGTGGCCCATTTTAAGTCCTTCCTTCAGATTCTTGCTTGCATCAAATCTAAATTATTGATAACTGAGGCCCTGTGTAACCTGCTCTGTGTGAAAGGATCACTGTCCCTGTGAGGAGCCCTATTGAATTTGATTAATCAATGGGGCTTTGCAAAGGGGTCTGCCGAAGTAGAGCAGGTTGCAGGATTGAGGCCTAATCCTGCCAAAGATACAGACTCAATATTTCCATTGATGTTTTAATGGGATAACTGTACACACAGATAGCAAGACTGGGCTCTGATAAGTAACATGTCAAAAATGAGATGTTTTCCTTGTGACAGTTTATATTAGGCAGAAACTTTCTAGGTTGCTGAGATTAAATTAAAGCTATATAAAATATATTTTTAATGAAGTTGTTTGAGTACAACAATGGGCTAATTAAACACATGTTTTCCAGACAGAGAATGAAGAGAATGTACTTATTTGTTTGAGAATAATTATTGAACTACACAAACAGTTCCGGCCACCAATCACCCAAGAAGTGAGTTGTATTTTATTATGTGATGTAGAAGAGTTACTCTACATGCTCTCTGTCTGACTTGATCTATTTCTGGCATATTTAATTGATGAATATGCTGGAAATATTCATGCACTACACCCAGTGTTTTATAGGAGTTAATATGCTGTGAGTATCCTGCATTTTAAAAATTCTCCTGAGAGTTAATGCTGTAGACAAGGATTGTGCCAGGGTTTACACTCTCAGTGGTTTTACTCTGGAGCAGCATCAGTTTTGCTCTCAATCCTTATGAGCCATCTGACTAGATTTATTGCAGTGGAGTAACAATCTGCTGTTCTAACCAAATGTGCAACTGACTAGCTTTCAGGCAGTTTCACTCTGATGATGATATTTTTGCCAGATTCTGTGCGCAAAAACTGTGGTACCAGCATGACTTTGGGGAAAAGCCAGACAGAGAATAAATACATAGAAGGGAGGTCGCAGCCCAAAACATTCCAAATGAAAGATAAGGATTGAAAGGCAGAACAATATGGATTGGGGGACCAGAATATTCTGGATGAGTAGGGGAAGGTGGAGGACCAAAATCTTAGGATATGGAGGTGGACCACCAAAAAGAGAGAATCCATGAGAGGAGAAAAAAATTGGGAGTATTTTGTTCTGAGAGAAGGGAAGAAAACCAGAATAGGAACAAGAAGAAAGTCAGCAATCGATGTAAGTTCTTATACTGTACTCCTAACCCTAGTAACAGAGTATCTTACAAGAAGTAGAAAACCAAAACTGTAGTATCTCTTCTTCCCCCATCCCACCATTGAGAGGATTTAATGGTTTTGGAATAATGATGGTGTATTTGTGTTTGATTTATTATTGTGAGGGTCTTTCTGCTGCTATTCAAGTTTAATGTTGACAGTAATCTGGCTTAGTAGTCCAAAGAAACTCTCCAAAAGGATCTCCCCAATCCATTTTAAGTTTTTGAGGATTCATCCCCATACTTAAGTGAAATTAATCTGCTGACAGTAAGTAATTTAACAAGATTCTTAGAGTACACTTCCCCCGGTACTGATACAAGGATCCTAAAGTAATGAAATTGATTCCTCCTTCTTCCCCCTCACCCTCCAGTAATAATTTTTCTTCCTAGATTCATCATTTTTTGGACTTTGTGAAACAGATTTACAAGGAACTTCCAAAAGTAGTGGTAAGTCTTATTCCCTGTGATCACAGTCTGTGTCTGAAAGCGGTACTACTTATTTTATAATTAGCACAAATTAAAATAACTTTTTTGAAGTTAGTGACATGTAACTAATGCTGTTTTAAAGAAAATAAAAAGGTAACTATATAACATGTTATATTTTAAAAAGAGAGGAAGTTGCAGACTTCTGTTGAGTTCTTACATTCTGATTGACCTCCATTTTAGAACACAATCTAACTAGTGTTAGCAAGTGAAGTTACTATTAGTTTAGTCAAGGGTTGTTATTATTATTATTATTTTTAACTTGGAGCCTAATTCTAGAATCAAACACACACAGTACACCTCTATCCCGATATAACACGAATTCGGATATAACGTGGTAAAGCAGTGCTCCGGGGGTGGGGGCTGTGCACTCCAGTGGATCAAAGCAAGTTTGATATAACGCAGTTTCACCTATAATGCAGTAAGATTTTTTTTTTGGCTCCAGAGGACAGCGTTATATTGGGGTAGAGGTGTATATTTAAAAACAAACAAACAAAAAAATCAGCTGCTATGCCTCAGACAACATCTAGTGTTTTGGAGGCATGCATTTGTAAGTGTGCCCTGACCCTGACTCAGAGATCTGATTTGAGCCTTTTCTTAACTTCTTAATAACTAGCGTTGAACTTGTAGAGAGACTACTATTTCAATCAATAGTGATTGAAATGAGAGTATTAGTACTCTGTAGTTTAGTCTTATTTTCAAGATTTAGTGTGATGAACACTTCGCTAGTAATAGGAAGTGTGAAACTTGTTTTTGCCATGTTCAGTCACACAGTATTTTGATATTTGCCATCATGAAATAGAAATTGGTTTTTGTTGTTTTCGCTGTGTTGCAAGTCAGCCTTTACTCTAACATAGGAAGAGAGCAGCGTCCATGACGAGAGGTCTTAGAGACACTGCAGCTCAGTCATGGGCTCCGCAGTTGCAGTATTGCTAGGCCCTATAACCTCATTAGTGGCCCAACGTTTTAATAACATTGTTTTTTAATCTATAGACTTTCACCTTCGAGTCTATGTCCACAAAGATCCCACTGTAGGTGTGAGTGCTTCGAATGCGTGAGACTGGAATCGTCCAGCCATCTGTTTGCTTTTGAGTTGTCCTGTACACTTACGCCACTTACAATGAGGGCATAAAAATGAAGCAGCCCCAACCATCACTCACTTTCGTTGTACTGTCCGAGGCACTGAGTTGATGCATAATGTCTTTCTGTTGCTCTAGGGGATAGGATTAGGGTTTTATAGTTTGTTTTTTCTTTTTCTTCCCTCCCCTCTCCGTAACTTTTTTCTTGTTTCATTTAAGCTGGTTGACTTTAACTCCTCTACCTCCTCCGAAAGACGCCTTGTTTTCTTTCCGAGTCTCAGGTCTGATGGCTGAGATCTGCCCTGCCTGCGAGACAGCTGTGCCTATAAATGATACACATATAAAGTGCCTTTTTTGTTTAGGGGAATCTCCTATCTCAAACTACTATATTATTTATAACTCTTCTTTTTGAACACACACAAGGCATGTGATGACCACTTGATGATGATGATTTTTGCTGGAAAAGATAAGATTTTTGACTCTGAGATTCCTGCTTGAGAGCAGTCTGCTCCTGCCTATGAACTTGTTTCAGCTTGTGCTTTGGCTACAAGAGATGCAACTTGGGGGGGCTAAGAGGTCTTTTGATTCTGGGAGTCCCTGAAACTTTAAGCCTTCTGTTTGCTCTTAGGAAAAAAAGAAGTGATGTGAACAGGATATCAGTCTTTTTGAAGAATCACAGAACCCAGTGTGACTTTGAAAAAGCAGAGCTCTCTGGATGCAGCTTTGCACCAATCTGCATCACTGGTAGTGGCCAAGAGGAAGGGTAAAAGGCATTATGCGTCTGAGATGCCGAAGGCTATTCCTTCAAACTCACATTGGGGTTTCACGGAATCGTGGCACCATTGTTTTGATTCAGGGGTGCAGCTTCTGTCTTCATTGATCAATACTGTTTCTTAAGTACAGTTGGCATAGGTGTACTGTATGTCAGGGCTTTGGAGCGGAGCCTGGAGCAGGAGCGCGGAACAGCAGGTTTTTGCGTGGAGCTGGAGTGGAGCCCAGAGCACAGCTCCAAAGCCCTGCTGAATGCCACCAAATCATTGCATTGTGATATGATATCTGCCAAGGCAGCTGCATTGGAACCATTGTCATCTGTACCACCTCCTCTTTCTGCCCAGGCTGTTTTTACATCTTCTGCAGATCTAGCTATCACCCTGGAACTGGAATCCCCTTTGCTGAATCTCTCTCCTTTTATCTGTGGTATCCAAACTTCTGCTTGGAGTTCAGAGTACCGAAGATGAACCTGCCTGCATTGATCCTTTATGGTAGCAGTGTCTACCTTTAATACCAAGGGGTTCTGAGTTTCTGTGTTTCTACACTTCAAGGATCTGCACCTCCTTTAGAAGAATTCTGCTCATGTTCATGTGGCAGCAAATGTTGTTCTCCTAGGAGATGTTCTCATTTGCCTAGAGTGGTTCCTGAGAGAAACCTTAAAAGGAGTCACGGATCTCCTGCTTCCGTCATGTTCTTTGGTTCCCATCTCTTTGGCACCATATGCCTTTATCTTCTGGGATGAAGTGGCCTTAATGTTTTGTGTGGAGTCCTCAGCCATTTCCTGCTCTTTTGCATCAAGATCTAGAATAAGGTTGTTGTCCCTAAAAACACCCCCCCCCCCAAAAAAAAACCCCAAACAAACCCACACCCCATCTCAGGAGGCTCAGTCATCGCTCCAAGATCGCTGCTTCATGGTTCTAAACAGAAACTGTATAGTGATGAGGAAGACCTCCTCAAGGAATATGAGGACCAAGCTGGTCATATTGGCTTTATTGATTGAAGGTGTGACACCATCTGCTATGTCAAAAAATAGAACATTTTAAGGCCATGAAAGATCGAGATACAAATATCTGTTTAAAAAGTTAACTGTTTAAATGATTTAAATTGTTTAATCGGTTAACTGATTAAAGGGAGAGAAACCCGGGGCTGGGGGTCGCCTGGCTGGCCTGGGGCTGGGGGTTAATGATTAAGATTGGTTAACTGGTAAGACTAATGCTTACCGGCTAACCGTTTAGTATTTTACATTACTAGTTCAAGACCTCCTTAGAAGAATGGTGGACACTTTAGAGTTTCTGATAGAGATCATTTAAGAGAGCTGTCCTAAATTATTTGACATTTCCCAGGGTTGATTAGCCAGGCCTATTAATAAAGGCATTCTCAAGATAGAAAGTGGGGGCTGCCACAGATCCTTGGCTAAAACAGCCACATCCAAGAGGGCCAACATAGATGCCCTGCTAGATAATCATCGAGATAAGGAGATGCATCACAGCAGGTCACTAGGGATGTTCGCACAATTCTACAGTTGGTTTCCAGACAAGGCCTCAAGATCAATTGAGACATGTCTGATCTCACACCTACTCAGTTCACAAAATTTATATGGGCGGTGCTGGACTTCACAATAGCAAGAGCATACATTCCTAAACACAGACTTTTTTCATGAGTCATCTCATTTCATACCTGCAATCTCATCTGAGAACCTCAATAAGATTCTGCCTCCATTTACTGGGTCATATGGCAGCTTTACTTATGTGACTCCATAAGTCCTCTGATCTTTTCAGAGTTGGTTAAGAACAGTTTATCAGCCAGTCAAATACAACATGGACTTGCCTGTTGGAGTGCCAGTGTCTCTGCTTTGGTGGACAGACCCTTAAAAATCTGCTAGGGAATTATGTTTCATCCACCGCCCCCTTAAAAAAAAAACCAACTCTTGTGATGGATGCATTCAAACGATGCTGGGGTGCACATGTGGACTTCCTCTGAATACAGGGCAAGTGATCATGAGTAGAGTCTGTTACACATAAATGTACTGGAGCTGAGGGCCATTCATCTAGCCTGGAAGGCATTTCTGCTTCTCTTTCTGGGCACTACCACTCAAAGCTGTTGCATTGTCCGTCAAGATATGTGTTGTATGGAGAGTCCAGGGGGAGTGCGATCATGACACTTCTGTCAGGAAGTGATACACCTATGAGACTGGTGTATCCTACAAAAGATCATCCTAGTAGCTCTGTCTTTCAAGTACCCAGAATTATTTGGCAGATCATCTAAGCAGAAAGAGCTCCATCACAATTCATGTGTGAGTGGGAGCTGAAAGACTTCTAAATCAAGTATTGCTAAACAGAGTTCCCTATTTGCTGGATCTGTTTGCTCCCAGTGTGAACACAAAGTCTCCAGTGTTCTCTTCCCAAAGAGGAGTGAGTTCAAGATCTATGGTAGATGTATTTCTGATTTGGTAGGAGAAAAACCTGCTAAAATGTTTCTCTCTATTTCATTATTTCCCAAAGTCCTTAGAAAGATCTTATCAGGACAAAGCCAAGGTGGTAATGATAGTTCCAGCCTGGGTGCATCAGTTCTGGTATTCTCACATGATGCACCTATCAATTAGGCCACTTCTGCTACTAAACCTCCCAGATGTCATTCTGCAGAACCAAGGCCTGGTGCTGCAAACCGACCTGGCTTCTCTACATGTGACTAGCTGACTAAGTTCTGTAGATAGTGGCTGTACAAGAGCTTTTGATCCAGAGCAATAAGGCCTCTGAGAAGCATGTTTCAAGCTTAAAAAGTTGTTTCTTTTGTGGTCCATTGAAACACATTCAGTCCTTGGGTTTTTCTATTCCAGCTCTTTTGGACTATTTGCCATTGAAACACTTGACTCATTAGAGTTAATCTATAGTCCCATGTGACCGCTATATCAGCATATCCCCCATCTGTTGAGGGTCATTAAAAGGTGATTTCAGATTTTTCATATAAAGCAATTTATACACTTAACTGTAGTTTTTCCTAAATCTCCTGTGCAGGCTAACCTCCACACACTTATAATTCTGTAGTATAGACCAGGTCTATCTGTCTAAGTTGCCTTTCATCGACCTAATTATGTCTGTGTCTACGCTACGGCTTTGCTCCCGCTGATATAAGTGCCATACTACAGCGACATAACTCCCTTCACGAGAGGCTTATGTTGGTGTAGTTAGGGTGATGCAAACACTGCATTACATACATGGGCTGTTGGCTGTCTTGTCAATTTGATGGCAGGAGAGCTGGGTGACTGGATCCCACTCCTGGCTGGGAACCTTGGCTGTCTTGTCAATTTCAGGGCTCCTTGTGGCTTTTGGTGATAAGTCTACAGTGCCGGTTGTTTTCTCTGAAAGACTCTTAGGTGGGTTACAGACTGTATTTAAATTTCCTATACATTAAACAAATGACCCCTTCTCAAGGTAGAAATGCTCTACTAGTTCTCAGTCAGCTTCTGTTTCTTGTTTCAGGGGAGACTATTTCTGAGATTTATAAGATTGCTAAATGTATGCACAGAACTCCAATTAGCTATCTTTGCTCCATTGTGGCAGCTTTGAGATCAGATGCCCAGTTTGGTAGGGCTCTCCTACAGTCACTTTTAGGTAGGACTCCTGTCACCAGCCTCCTTGAAAGGTAACTGCTACTTAATTACCTGCAGTGGGATCTGTATGGACAAATGCATGAAGAAGAAAGAGAGATGGTTACTTGCCTCACAGTAACTGGAGTCCTTGAAAATGGTTTTTGTCCACATGGATCTAATGATCTACCCTCCTTCCCACTCATGTGGAGTCCTTCCCTGCTTATTCTGTATTAGGGCTTGGCTACACTTGAAAGTTGCAGCGCTGGGAGTTACAGCGCTGGTCATGCAGCTGTGCAGGAACAGCACTGGTGTGTGGCCACACTCACAGCTACCAGCGCTGGTGTGTGGCCACATTTACAGCATTTCCAGCACTGTTGGGAGTGCTGCATTATGGGCAGCTATCCCAGCATTCAAGTGGCAACAACTTCAAAAGAGGGGGGTGGAGGGTGGTGTACTGTGACAGGGAGTGGGGAAGATGGAGAGAGTGGATTTTTGGAGCCAACACTGTGTGTTAGCTTCCTGGATTGAAAAATCACAAAATGTTCGAACCCTTAGTCTTAATTGCAAACAGCCTGCATCCAACGCTGTTTCTCTGTCAAGCAAACATTCACTCCCTGCCTCTCATTTGATCGTTCACAGCCAGGTACAGATAGCTCCTGTTTGCTGTGATCAGTGTTTGTTTTTTTAGATAAGCAGTTCAACGGAGCTCCGATGGAGTTCACAACAAAACAAAGAGAGGCTGCATAACAAAACAAAGAGAGTAATTTAGTTAAAAGCATTCTGGGATATCTCCTTATTCCCTGGAGGCCAATAAAAGCGCTGGTGTGTGTCCACACTTGATGAGCAGCGCTGGATCACCAGCGCTGCAATCATTACACCCCAATCTGACCAGGTGTACAGCCAGCGCTGCAGCCAGGGAGTTGCAGCGCTGGATGTGCCTTGCAGGTGTGGACGGTTACTAATTGCAGCGCTGGAAAGCCTCTACCAGCGCTGCAACTTGCAAGTGTAGCCAAGCCCTTAGTGAAAGAACTCCATTATTTATATTCTTTGGGGAATGCAAAGGTGTATCCAGCAAATGTTCAGTCCCAGTAGACACTTGTGGTTCAAAGTTTGTGGGCTCACAGCTACAATGGGATCCATATGCACAAAAGCACCCTGAAGAACTCCAGAAAGGAAAGTGAGCTCTTTTCTGAAGAATTCAGTAGTAGTAAAAATACTTTCCTCATGGATTGTATTTTCTAAATGGACAACCTACCCAATTCTCAATTACTGAAGGACAGTCTCCACTTATTGTTCTATTTTGCTTTCCACAACCACATCTCTGTACAACTTTTCATGAGTGATGTACCTTAGTATTCGGAATCTAATATCTAAACTGTATTGTTAAATGTATTCACCTAAATTTGAGTTATTGCTGATTATGTACTCTATGTATCATACGACTTCAAAAATAAACTTTGTATTTGTGGATAATCTAAGAACTATACCCAGATGTGTATACACTTTTCTCAACCTATGTATTATATAATTTTTTTAACATTAGCTTTAATAAAATTTAAATCTGTTTCTCTTCTTTAAAACTTCTGCTTTGTGTGTCTGTAGAATCGATACTTTGAGAATCCTCAGGTGATCCCAGAGAATACTGTTCCTTCCCCAGAAATGGTTGGTATGATTACAACAATTGTGGTGAAAGTAAATCCTGAACGGGATGACAGTGAAACAAGAACAGTGAGTATTTTGACTAGGTGACCTCAAATACTGAGTACCTGTAAAATTGGCCATATGTTAAAGATGAAAATCTTATGGAAAACAACTAAAAAGGCATGTCCACCCTTTCAAACTTATTAGCCATAGAGGTAGGAACAGAAGATACTCCTTTTACAATGGGGATACTGCATAATTTAGACTGCAGCCAACTCCCAATGACGTTAACAGAAACTCCCATTGACTTGATGTGGAGTTGGATCAGACCCTGAGTAAGTTGTGACCTCACATGTTGGAGGGGTGGGGGAAAAAAAAAAAAGCCTATTAACTCTGTCTTTCTGTGGTAGGGTTTACCTGATCTGGCTTTGGGCTCTGCTGCTACCCTCAGTTTCCCTTTCCTCCCCAGTCAATCATACTTCACACTGTTAGTGTTTTCTCAAAAAATTCTCCCCTTGTGGGAGTGTGATTTATTACCACAAAGTTCAAAACAGCCCACACCTTTCACCCAGCTCACCTAGCTGGCTCTTGCTCCTAGCAGGCTTCTTTTCTGGGCCTTCTATCTAGGAGTTCTGGAGAGTTACTCAGCTTTGGACACCTCACTGACCCTTTCCAGGTAGTGTTCCTTGTTTTTTGATGGGTTCCTCCAGAGTCTGTTCTCCCTGAATGATCACAGGCTGCTCTTATCTTTCCAAGCAGGCCTGATTCTTAGGGCATGGCTACACTTGCAGATGTAGGGCGCTTTGAGTTAAACCAGCCTTTGTAGAGCACTGTAGGGAAAGCGCTGCAATCTGTCCACACTGACAGCAGCAAGCGCACTGGCATGGCCACATTAGCAGCTCTTGCAATGGCCACAGAGAGCAGTGCATTGTGGTAGCTATCCCAGCATGCAACTGGCTGCAATGTGCTTTTCAAATGGGAGGGGGGAGGGGAGTGTGACAGGGAGTGTGTTGTGTGTGGGGGGGAGAGAGTGGGTTTTGGGGGGCTGAGAGCATGTCAGCATGCTGTCTTGTAAGTTCAAACAGCAGCAGGACCCTCTCTACCCCCACTCCTCTCTCTCTCACACAGTATTCCACAGTAATGGTTGCTTTGTCTCGGAGCAGATAAGCATGCTGGCTGTCAGAAATGGAGCTTTCAAAGGGCATAGCTGCATTCTTGCAGGGATTCTAAAACAATGACAAGAGTGGCCACTTGACTTAATTATGGGACGTTTCCGGAGGCTGATCAGAATGCAGTAATGCAACACCTCGTTCACACTGACACCTGGGCGTTTCAGCCAGTGCGCGCCAAGCGTTAATCTTCTCTCCGAGGTGGAGTACCAGGAGTGCTCTAGCCCTGGAGTCAGAGCGCTCTACGTGCCTTGCCAGTGTGGAACGGGTAGTGAGCTCATAGACTTAAGGTTAGAAGGGACCATTGTGGTCATCTAGTCTGACCTCCTGCACAATGCAGGCCACAGAATCTCACCCACCCACACCTGTAAGAAACCCCTAACCTGTGTCTGAGTTATTGAAGTCCTCAAATCGTGGTTTAAAGACCTCAAGGTACAGAGAATCCTCCAGCAAGTGACCCGTGCCCCACACTGCAGAGGAAGGTGAAAAACCTCCAGGGCCTCTGCCAATCTTCCCTGGAGGAAAATTCCTTCCTGACCCCAAATATGGCGATCAGTTAAACCCTGAGCATGTGGGCAAGACTCACCAGCCAGTACCCAGGAAAGAATTCTCTGTAGTAACTCGGATCCCACCCCATCTCATCACAGACCACTGGGCATATTTATCTGCTAATAATCAAAGATCAATTAATTGCCAAAATTAGGCTATCCCATCATACTATCCCCTCCATAAACTTACCAAGTTTAGTCTTGAAGCCAGATCTGTTTTTTGCCCCCACGACTCCCCTTGGAAGGCAGTTCCAGAATTCACTCCTAATGCTTAGAAACCTTCGTCTAATTTCAAGTCTAAACTTCGTAGTGTCTAGTTTGTATCCATTTGTTCTTGTGTCCACATTGGTACTAAGCTTAAATAATTCCTCTCCCTCCCTGATACTTATCCCTCTGATATATTTATAAAGAGCAATCATATCTCCCCTCAGCCTTCTTTTGGTTAGGCTAAACAAGCCAAGCTCTTTCAGTCGCCTTTCATAAGACAGGTTTTCCATTCCTCGGATCATCCTAGTAGCCCTTCTCTGTACCTGTTCCAGTTTAAATTCATCCTTCTTAAACATGGGAGACCAGAACTGCACACAGTATTCCAGATGAGGTCTCACCAGTGCCTTGTATAACGGTACTAACATCTCCTTATCTTTACTGGAAATACCTCGCCCGATGCATCCTAAAACCGCCTTAGCTTTTTTAACGGCCATATCACATTGGTGGCTCACAGTCATCCTGTGATCAACGAATGCTCTAAGGTCCTTCTCCTCCTCTGTTACTTCCAACTGATGTGCCCCCAATTTAGAATCAAAATTCTTGTTATTAATCCCTAAATGCATGACCTTGCACTTTTCACTATTTAATTTCATCCTATTACTGTTACTCCAGTTTACAAGGTCATCCAGATCTTCCTGTATCATATCCCAGTCCTTCTTTGAGTTAGCAATATCTCCCAGCTTTGTGTCATCCACAAACATTATTAGCACATTCCCACTTTTTGTGCCAAGGTCAGTAATAAAAAGATTAAATAAGATTGGTCCCAAAACCGATCCCTGAGGAACTGTGCTAGTAACCGCCTTCCAGCCTGACAGTTCACCTTTCAGTATGACCCATTGTGGTCTGCCCTTTAGCCAGTTCCTTATCCACTTTTCAATTTTCATATTGATCCCTATCTTTTCCAATTTAACTAATAATTCCCCATATGGAACCGTATCAAATGCCTTACTGAAATCGAGGTAAATTAGATCCACTGTGCTCTAACTCACAAGTGTAGCCAAGCCCTTAGTCACATGCTCTGTGTCACATGACTATTGTAGTCATTCCCTCCACCATGGAGATTGGTGCAGTTGAGCCCCAACCCCTTAAAGAGAGAGTTTGCAGGTGGCACCATCTCTAATGTCTAAGTCTATGTCTTGAATTACCCCCAAAGTAGCAGGTATATTGAAAAATATTCTGTTAAAAATGTGTGTGACTCACTCCTCTTGCTGTTGGAGTTGTACTTATCAAAGCTACATTTTAAATGTAAATATAGTTACAGATCAAGAAATGTCTGCATAGAATTTTTATTTATCCAAAGAAGAAAACTTCCATATGATATCATGCGCTCTGAAATTAAGTATTGTTTACCCTGAATGTTTAATTATTAAAAGGAATGATAAATAATTTACATGTTTTTATGGAGGGATTAATTATCAGGTTTTTTTTAGTACTTTTCTTTTGAAAAAGAATGAAAATTTTAAAATATTTTTACCTTTCAGCATTCTATAATTCCCAGAGGGTCTCTCTCCTTGAAAGTGTTGGCTGAGCTTCCCATTATTGTTGTTCTAATGTATCAGGTTAGTACAGTATCTTGCATATGAATATTTTATTATTGCCTGTTTATATAGTCTGTGTATTGTGTCTAGGTCATTAGTTAAAACGGATGTAAGATCTTGTGGCAAAATCCACCACCACAATGATGATGATGATGCATTCAGATTAGTTTTTTTCCTGATGTGCTCTCTAATAATTTGCTGAGCACAAATGTGAAATGTGGGTATTGGATTTTGTTTTCAAGTTTGTTATTTCTTTTTAGCTCTACAAACTGAACATTCATAATGTGGTCGCTGAATTTGTGCCCTTGATCATGAACACGATTATAATACAGGTTTCCTCGCAAGCCAGGTAAGACTATCTTAACAAACAATTTCAGTTGAATCTGGGTCATATTGGTAATAGATCTAAGTATGACTCATGCTCTGTAGGTCCCCCCACCCCACAAACTAGAAATAACACAAGAACCAGGGGCAAGCCAATGAAATAAATAGCAGCAGGTTTAAAGCAAACGTAAGAGTACTTTTTTCACATCATGCACAATCAACCTGTGGAACTCATTGCCAGAGGTTACTGAGAAGGCTAAAAATTTAACTGGGTTCAAAAAAAGAATTAGAAAAGTTCTGAAGGATAGGTCCATCAGTGGCTGTTGGCCAAGATGGTCAGGGACGTAACCCCTATGCTCTCTGCTTTCCTAAGCTTGGCTGCCAGAAGCTGGGACTGAACAACAGGGGATGGATCAGTTGATAAATTGCCCTGTTCTGTTCATTCCCTCTGAAGCATCTGGACGAGCCACGGTCAGAAGACAGGATACTGGGCTAG
Organism: Mauremys reevesii; assembly: GCF_016161935.1. Taxonomy (NCBI): domain Eukaryota; kingdom Metazoa; phylum Chordata; order Testudines; family Geoemydidae; genus Mauremys; species Mauremys reevesii. The sequence goes on from NC_052632.1 coordinate 71,038,759, forward strand.
CTGGACCATTGGTCTGACCCTGTGTGGCCATTCTTATGTTCGTAGTTTACTAATAGCTAAACTTGCCATTTAAAAATGATCCAAAATCTTAAAAGATAAATTTATCTTAAAGCACATCTGTTTGCCTTTGGTTGCTTGCAACTACAATAAATCTTGGCTACTTTTGACTTAATTATCCTGGCTCTCAGGAAATTGAGTCTTCGAATATTTCTATTCCAGGTCACTAGACTGAATCTGTCCCAGTTCACTAGTGACCCAGACTGTCATTAGAACTGTCTCAGTTCATTTAAGTGGACATCTAACAGCATTACAACAATTGCTATTGCAGTGGGCAGTGTTTGCCAGGCCCCATATTTACTAGGATACCACACTCATGGAATCTCCATCCTGCCACAAAACTAGTGTTCTTGCTCTTCTTGGACCCGTGAGAGCCTCCGATCTAGGCAGAGCATTGATATTCTGCCTGTTGGTTACTACTCTGTCTGCGTCAGAGAGAGAGAGAGAGAGAGAGAGCGCGCGCCTGATGAGCAGCCAGTGGTTCTGGAAGGGGAAGCAGGAAGAGACAGTCTATCCCGGTCTTCCCAATTCCTTGAAGTGAGCGATTGCTCGAAAGGCAGAGAGGTAGGGAGAGCGTTCTTGACCTGAGGGAAAGTGGCGGTGACCCCTGGAGGAGGAGGTACAGAGTCATGTATTCTCTGTCAGCATACCATCTTGGAATTCTGTAGAAAGCCAGAAACTACATGGTGGGCTGAAACGCAGTAGAAAGCGCTCACATTCTGAGGGCTTTCAATATCAATTTTAATAAGTTAAAACCTTCAAATGCTTATCAAGCTATTACAGAATTTCCAGTATGCCACAGCATATGTAGGGCCTTGATTATTTAACACCTTTCTGCCTGAGAGGGTAAGCATCGAATGGGCAAGGAGCCGGAAATGTTAATGGTGGGTCCTTCCCTACTAGATTTAGGCCCCTTCAGGGCAAAGGAGGGAAGGTTTGAGAGCCCAAGTATGCTCTACTTTGGGTAATTTGACTATACAGCAAACTGAAGCCCTTTTTGGCACTATATTCATGACCTCTAAACTCATTTCAAAAAGAGAGGAAGAACAAAATAAGCATAACACTTGTTCAATTCAATTTCAGGCAACACAAACTTTACAATAAGGAGCTGTACGCTGACTTTATTGCTGCCCAGATTAAAACATTATCATTTTTGGCCTACATTATAAGAATATACCAGGTAGGTTATGCTAAAGATGGTTGCTGTTATAAGTAATGTGAGTTCTGTTGCAGGGAAGCAGCAAGAGGAGGATGATGAGTGGCACAGCATGCATCAGGGATTAGAGAGGGAGGAGACTTGTGTAGCAAGTTTAGAGTTACAGGTTTGTTCTATTAGTGAAAGATTTATTTAAAAAAAAAAAAATCAGATTCAAGTCTGCAGACAAACCTTCCAGCTAAAGAAAAGGTGTATAGAACAGTTGTCTACTGAACTTCATTTTTTTACAGGCAGAATTTTTAAAGAGAAAAAAAATTTCTGAATTTCTGCCAGATGGAACTATAGATAACTACCAATACAGAAAACTGAAAACAAAACAATTGTTTAAAACAATCTGCATTGCAAATATAACTTGAGCATATTTACTTTACAGGATTTGGTGGCTAAGTATTCTCAGCAAATGGTAAAAGGAATGTTGCAGTTACTGTCCAATTGTCCAGCGGAAACTGCACATCTCCGAAAGGAGCTTCTAATAGCTGCGAAGCACATTCTTACCACAGACTTGAGGAGCCGTATGTATTTTTTTTTTTTTAAAACATGGGTAGAAACTGTAAATGTCTCAGATCCACTCTGTCTGCTTGATGCTTTGTTTTTATTATGTATTATTATAATAATACCATTGGTAGTGATTATAAAATTGCTTAAATTGGGCTGTATTGGATTTTTGAGTTCTTTGGGTCAGGTTATTGGGAAAATTGTCAACCAAGTTGTTCCTTAACATCTTTGCTCTCAGGCAAGGGAGCTTGTCATATGTCCTAAAGTGGGATGGAGAACTGAGCAAGGTGCCCTGACAGCTTGTTTGCTTTTTTTTTTAAACCTGTGCGTTGCCAAGGTGCTACTATATACTGATACACACCTAGACCCTAATCCTACAACCACTGATGTGCATGATTGAAATAAAGCACATGAGTAGTCCATTGACATCAGTGGGAATAGTCACTCAACTACAAAGTGATCTTGCTTGGCTAATTCGGCTCAGTTTTTGTCTCCAGACAGAAGACCTCTTTCAGTCTGAACTAATGTAGGTTCTTCAGTAGATTTGTTCTTCATTCTTTTCTTTTGGCAGGATTGTCAAGTTTTAGAGTAGCCTGGCTCTCAGTTTCAACGTTTTATTTTTCCATCTCTTCCCCCCCCCCCCCCCCATCCCTAAAACAGTCTGTGGGGATGGGTGGAGTAACTCACCATGTGTGCTAACAAGGGTCCACTGCTTCAGGTGCTAGAGCTGGGCTAGGGAGGTACAGAGGAATTAGTACACAATGTTTTCTTTAGGTTTTCCAGGGTTTTGAGTTTAGTATTGTAGTCACACTTAAAACTGTGTTTATTTTGGATGCCACATGTTTGCAAGGGATTCCTTATACTTCAAATGGGACCTAATGTGGGAATCAGTAATATATCTGAGTGGAAGAAATTTTCAAAGTGCAACCCCCATGCTGATTGACAGGTCATATAGTACTTGCCATTATGATTCGCTCCCCCCCCCCTCCTTTTTTTTTTTTGAGCTTAATGTTCTGAGGGGCGGGCAGGGGAGAGAAAAGAGGTCCTTTTTCTCCACTGCTGCCACAGTAAATGCAATATTAATCAATTTAAAAGAAAAGGGCAAAACTTTGTGTGCATGCAAATCTCAGGCAAAGGTTTTAAAAACTGACATCAAAATGTAATTTTATTAATGGTGCTTAAAATTAAAACGCAAATTAGAGTCCATGCACATTTTAAAGGTTTATATCCCTGTTGATGCTGCTTGTTTTGAATTGCAAGTGGCATTTTTCTTTCAAAAGATTAAAACGATATAAATTAGATTGAAAATTCGAAGTTCCTGGAATTTCATATAATTTTGTACTTGTTAAATCTTTGATATGTCATATTCATTAACTAGCCATTAGCAGAATCCCCTTAATGGTATGTTCTGTGTAATCTAATTTACCTAATTGTTTTTTATGCAAATTAAAAGAAATTAGGGTAGAGACACAACCAAAGATTTATGTTAAGAATGGGGCTTCCATACTGGATATTTTAATTGTGGATGGTCAAAATTTCTCTGCTTGTGTTGACTAATAAGACTTGTGGTTTCCTCTCTTTGTTCAGCTAAATGTCTTGACAAGTTGATCTCTTGAGCAAGAGGGCCCTCATCAAGCACAATTCCTTCTCCATCCCCTTCCTTTACTCAGATCTTCAGTTTTCTCCGCTATTATGCTGCGAGCAGTCATGAACTTAATTCTTTTTTCCCCACATCTGTCTTCTGCTTCTGTGGTATTCCCTATGTATACTAATTTCAGCTCCACATTTGAAATTCTTATTCATGGCTTCATCTCTTCTCACAATAGTAGGTAATTGATTGTAAAGACCTGATATTGTGGAAAAAACTTTAGATTTGCTAATAATGCTTTCTTCCTTTTCTGGCCCCCTCCTAAATCTGAGTTCTCTAGCAACAGTGCTGATGCTTGCCTTTACTCCTAGTCATCCTCCGTGCACTTGCAAGCACATCACCAAACAAACTCTACTGGCTCCCTGTTCATTTTGAGAATCCATGGAAAGTTGCCCTTCTTAGTTTTAAATATGTTTCACGCATTCCAACCTAATGGAGATTGCATCTCTCTTTCTACTTCACTCTCTAGTCCCTCTTCTTGTCTAGCAGTCGACTTCTCTGTCTCGTAGCATAATGTAGATGCTGTGCATGAGCAAGTCTTCTCCACAATTCCCGTCATCAGCAGTATCCAGATAGTACTCCTGGGGGAATTCTGCGCATGTGCAGAATTTATGTCCCTCACAGATTTCTTTGCTTCCCTGCAGAAAAGTGACTTTCTGACAGGGAAACCATGGGCGGTTATGTGACCATCCCCACCACTATATTTTTCGGGTGCCTGGGGCAGCTGGCAGAGAGGTAAATCACTGTGGGGCAGGAGGCGGGACTGGGGAAGACCCGGCTGGTGGCTCCTACCCTGCGCTTGGCTCAGCTGCTAGTCTCTGCTAGGATGGGGAGGATAGGACTACTTCTTCCCCTGCAAGGCATCCAGGGCTGAGTCAGGCTCCCTCATCCAGATTTCTCCCCAGCTGCAGGAATCTCTGCAAACTCCCCCCCCCCCCCCCTTCCTGCACCCATCACCCTTCAGCTGCAGAAGAAGGGATCCCTGTACAAGGAGCTGCTCCCCCATCTGCCCAAGCCCTGTGCATCCAGACCCCCTCGTACCCAGTTTCTTCCACCAAGCCTCACCCTTCCTAGCACCTGGTCTTTGGCAACCTTCACTGGGCTGGTTCAGTTCTGCCTCCAGTGAGCTGTCCATGGTCCTGCTGCTCAGCCAGCCTGGCACCTGGTCCTCCCTCTTCAAGCTCCAGGCAGGAACTGAACTTCTCTGCTCTGCTACTTGTCTTATATAGGGCCCTTTTGGCCCCAGATTGGCTGCTCTATCAGCTTCCCGATTGGCTGCTCCTCTGCAGCCACTCTAAGGTGCCTGGAGGACCTTGTTCTGCTCTATTCTGGGGCAGGGTGATTCAGGGCCATGAGGCCTCCTGCAGGGGACCTCCAGACCTAGTCCACCCTGCCACAAATAGGTTTTAGGAAAACTTAGTAAGAGCTTTTGGCCTTAATATAAGTTGATAACATCTCTCATATATTATGAAATTACTTTTTGGGGATTCACACCTCACCCTTAACGTTACTTTATTTTTTTGTTATGTAGAACTGGAATTGTTTTTTATTATACCAATTTTGTGGCTTTGAGTACATGCTAAAGCAGGGGTTGGCAACCTTTCAGAAGTGGTGTGCCAAATTCACTGTAGTTTAAGGTTTTGCGTGCCAGTAATATATTTTAACATTTGTAGAAGGTCTCTCTCTCTCTGTCTATATTATATAAACTATTGTTGTATTTAAAGTAAATAAGGTTTTAAAATATTATTTAAGAAGCTTCATTTAAGATCTGCATTTTAATTTTATTTTATCAGTTTAGTGTGATCCTTGTCTGGGGTCCCAGCCACTGGCCCTGCTCAGCCCGCTGCCGGTCTGGGGTTCCATTCACTCAGCCAGCAGGGGGCTGAGTGGCTCAGTCCGCTGCCAGTCTGGGGGGCTGGCAGCACTCAGCCTGCTGCCGGTCTGAGGTTCTGGTTGCTGGCCCCTTGCCAGTCGGGATCCCATCCGCCAGCCCCGCTCAACCTCCTGCCGGCCTGGGTGAGCAGAACCCCGGGCTGAGGGGGGCTGGCGGCCGGGATCCCGGCTGGCAGGAGCTGGCGGACGGAACCCCAGACCGGCAGCAGGCTGAGCAGGGCCAGCAGCTGGACCCCAGACCGGCAGCAGGCTGAGCAGGGCTGGTGGCTGGAACCCCAGACAAGGATCCCAGGCCCTGCTCAGCCCACTGTCGGTCTGGGCTTAGCAGGGCTAGTGGCCGGGACCCCAGACCGGCAGCGGGCTGAGCCGCTCAGCCCGCTGCCAGTCTGGGGTTCCGTCCGCCAGCTTCTTCCAGCCGGGATCCCGGCCGCTGGCCCCCTTCAGCCAGCGCTACCAGCCTGGGGTTCTTCTCACCCAGGCCGGCAGGAGGCTGAGCGGGGCCAGCAGCCGGAACCCCAGACTGGCAGCAGGCTGAGTGCTGCCAGCACCCTGCTGAGTGCTGCTGGCACCCCAGACGGGCAGCGGACTGAGCCACTCAGCCCACCGCTGCGTGCCATCAAAAATCAGCTCGCATGCTACCTTTTGGCATGCGTGCCGTAGGTTGCCGACCCCTGTGCTAAAGTATACCATTTAGGGAGAAAATTAGTGCAAAGTTCCTAAAGTTAAGTAAACATACTTTCTATCATTATGATATTGCTTTTTGTGTGCTTGAAAAAAGACTTGCATAATAAATTCAATGTAGTCTGGCTGTGGTTAAGTACATTAGTTACTTGATGCAATGCTTAATTACTTTTTGTTTTGTTTACTTCTTTTCTTGGTGATATATGTAGTGGTTTTTTTTTTTTTTGTATTATAGAATTTATTCCATGCATGGACAAGCTATTTGACGAATCTATACTAATTGGCTCTGGATACACAGCTCGAGAGACACTGAGGTATGAGATTAAATTTGTGGTATCTGTCTGATTGCTTGTCAGTAGAGCGTTTTAATGGTATTTATATTTAGTGTTTACTGAATATACAGAGTTCTAAATCATTCATTCCATTATATTTAAGTATTGCGTGTGCTTAAGAAAAGACTTGTAATTTGTATTTAATGCTGTGCAGTATTTAAACATAATCCTAATAATAAAGAGCAACAAACTGCATAAACCCCAAATCCTGTTCTTGGTACAGAGTTTAAGATTTTAAATCACTAGCTGAACACGTGAGCTTAAAATTCTCAATAAATAATTGTAAAAATAAATGGAATATGTGTATCTACTAGGATCTCAGTTGAGAGAGATGTGTGGTTTTTTAGGACTTCTTACTGGACAATCACAGAAACCTGGATTTTAGGTCCTGTTAAGTAAACGAGGAATTAATTTTAAAATATTATTTTTAAATTCAGTTAAGATGGACATATGTTTCCTCAATGACTTAGGCTCATAAACAGTTTTTAAATTACTTAAAAAGCATTTCATTTTTCTAAAATTTATCAGATTTTTAGTCATCCAAGTTTTTAATTTTTTTTTGTAAGTTAATGCATCGGTATTAGTACTTTAATCTGAGTAAATATTTCTGCATATGCACAGTAGGATACACATACAGTCCAATTGCCAGATGACAAGCACAATTTTCAAATGAGGCTGCAACCCCTGCTTTTATTAAAATACAAGCTTATATTTGCATACTTAATGGCATTTTGCATGTAGTAATGGAGATTTTATTGCCACAACAGATGTGTGGTAAATTTTTCCTAGCATCGTCATTGTGTGCTGCCTTAAATGTGTCCCCACGTGCTAATTGCGTACAAAATAAAAATTTGCATTTTCTTAAAATTTTTGAGCCCGGGAATTACAAAAGTTTCCGAAACAGCTAACCAGTAACACTTTAAAAGTTAGCTGTTTTTAGGAAAACAGAATATAACATTAAACCAAGCTATTTGTTGTAGAAGAGGGCATGTGCTGGGGACATACTGGGAGGGGGAGAAGAAAAACGGGAGGGAACATCCTCCCCCCCCAACACCAGCTCTGCCCCCCCCAACATCCCCTCCAACATCCCAGACCTGCTCCCCAACCAAACATCTCCCCCAAACTCCCAGTTCCGCACCCCCAACCGACTATCGCTCAAACCCCCAGCTCTGTCCCCATAAAAGAACATTCCCCTGACCCCAGCTCTGTGCCCCACTGAACATCCCCCCCCCCCAAACTCCAGCTCTGCTCCCCCACTGATTCCCCCCGAACTCCCGCTCCAAACAGCCCCCAACCCTCAGCAGTCCCACGATCCCCAGCATCAGCTGTCTTCCCCAACCCCAGCCTGGCTCTGACCCCAGATCCTCCCGGGCTGCCCTCCTCCCCTTGCTCCTGGGCTCCAAGCTCTGCTGCCAAGCCGGGTTCCGGGCCCCTCCCCGGGTGTCCGCCCCTATAGTAAAGTACACAGGAAATGTATACAGGAAATAATTTATAATAATTTGTATACAGGAAATAATCAAATACATTATATTTAGAGTTAAATGTGAATGTATAAATAAATCTCTTACAATTTGAATTTTAATATTTAAAAATAGTTCTGAATGTAGTAACAATTAATGATATCTGAGTAGCAGCATACTATAACTGTATAATCAATGTGATGCCTTTTAATTCCTTTTTTATCCATAGGCCTCTTGCATATAGTACACTGGCAGATTTGGTACATCACGTCCGTCAGCATCTACCACTCAATGATCTCTCCCTTGCTGTTCAGTTATTTGCCAAGAACATTGATGATGAGTCATTACCTAGCAGTATCCAGACTATGTCTTGCAAGCTTCTTCTAAACTTGGTAGACTGTATCCGTTCCAAAAGTGAACAAGAAAATGGAAATGGCAGAGATATTCTTATGAGGATGTTAGAGGTACTGATTTGGTTGAGAAGTTTAACATTGGAATGATGTATAAATTATCATCCACTCTCTTAATCTTTATTACTGTATTGCCAAATGCTTCTTAATACTCTCTCCCATCCACCCCCATGGGATGGAGAACATATAGGAGTAGCTGGACTGAAATACACTATCTAGTCTTTTGTGTTGCCTTGAGCAGTGTCCAGGTCCAGATAATTCAAAGGGAGGATTTTAAAACTTGTGCAATACCTTAACCTGAAGGGAAATTCCTTTCCGTCCCCAGCTGGTGTTCAGCTTATGTTCGACAGCTGGAAAATTGAATTGCGATTTAGTTGGAGGTTCTCAGCATCCTCTTTTAGAGTATTGGGTGTCCCCATTCCTTTCTGATTAATAAACACTGTCTTTAGGTTCCCTTGTTATAAGGCCCATCTTTCCAGCTGAATATCGGATGGGAGTTCCTAAAGAATCTGTCATCACATCTCCTTTACGTTCTGGGAGCTTTGCTGTGTTAAACTGAGCACCCATTACCTTTCAAGTGTGAAGCATGCTTCCTCTGTAGAACCGTGTTTACACTGAGGTTTGTGTGACTATCTCCCACTGCTGTGCTAGTGTCAGTGAAGCTCTAACTGCTAGTTGCAGTCAGAGTGTTAAAGTAGAAAGGCCTCCAGCACTTCTACCACCATGTGATCTGGACGTTCTCTGAGCAGTATTTATACAACATGGTTAGTTTAACAGCTGGAGACTTTCACAAAGACCTCAGGGTGAATATGGCCTTGGTAGTGCAGTCTTGAGGTATGAGAGCAGCCCTGAGAATCAAAGCCAGGTCAGTCTCATAGCAGTTCAAGGCTGTGGCCTCATATTCTTTGTCTCCTGGGCAGGCAGGCCCAGAGATTTTGGATCCCTGAAGATTTTGGTTTTTCTCCCTTCCCCATCTTTCTAATCTGTTTATAATGACAGTTTATATCATGGCTCTAGCTGCCTGGGGAGGGGGTGAAGAAGGGTGAGGAGAGGGCTAGGTTGGATATGGCTGCTTTGAAATTTAGTCGTCACCACTCCTGAACTATATCCTAGCAGACTAACATGAATTACTGCTTAGGCTAGGCTGGGTTTTAGTCTAAAGTTGGCAGTTTTTCATGGATAGCAAGACATGCTTTTGCTCAAAACACAAAGTAGCTCTGACCCTATATATGAAGATTCTTTAATATTAGATGGTATTGTGGTGCAGTGTAGAGGACTGGCAGTGTCTGCGTTCCAGGTATCCTGTGATTTTGCCCATTTATCAAACTGGAAGTTAAAATTTAGAAAAATAATCAATAAAATTAATTGAAAGAAGGTGAGAAATATGAGGCAAGGGAGAATAGTATGGAATTGTATGTATTTATGGAAGCAGTTAAACCGTGGAAACTAGGAGATCTGCAAGTATTACTGTAGGATTGCTTATGACTTTTCTAATTTTTGTTTGAAAAATCTAGTTCTCTGAGGTTAGACAGATCAGGAAAGTAACTATAATGAGATCAGATCTCAGTTGGGGGGCTTAATTAGTCTTCAAGTATTTTTTACTTTTTGGAATGTGTTAAGGTAAATCAAATATCGTTAGTCCATTTAGAAGAGAATTTTAGCAGTGATTACTTGAATTATTTTGGGGATATTTGATATTTCTGAGATCTTGAGTGTAATTTTTATTAACCCAGCTGTCTTGGTCTGAAGAAGTTTTACCCTAAAGTTAATATACTAGTAACAATCTTCAAAATTAATTCAATCTCCCTTTGTTTTTTCTCTCCTGCCTCAGGTTTTTGTTTTGAAATTTCATACCATAGCACGGTACCAGCTTTCTGTCATTTTTAAAAAGTGTAAGCCACAGTCTGAACTTGGTGCAGCTGAAGCTGCTTTACCTGGAGTGCCGACAGGAGCAAATGCAGCTCCTGTTCCATCCCTTGCCCCTGCCACTCCTGTGACACCAGCACCTGTGTTTGAAAAACAAGGGGAAAAAGAGAAAGAAGATAAGCAGACGTTCCAGGTCACAGATTGCCGAAGCTTGGTAAAAACTTTGGTCTGTGGTGTCAAGACAATTACATGGGGCATAACATCATGCAAAGCACCTGGTGGTAATACTACACAATATTTAATTACATCCACTTTTAATTTTGCACTTTATAACATAAAATCAAATTCTGTTTGTAATAGACGTAAACTGTGCTTATTCCTTCCTTCTTCCAGAAGCACAGTTCATTCCTAACAAACAGTTGCAGCCAAAGGAGACACAGATCTATATAAAGTTGGTGAAATATGCAATGCAAGCTTTGGATATTTATCAGGTATGTAGTCTGGCCAGGGCATAATTCTGTGTCACTTTTATACACACAAGCTCTGCATACTATGTGTTGTTAATAGAGAATATTTTTGATCCGTGTATGAAAATGAAGTCCATGGGGCTATATTTATATACCTGGGTTCTGGTTTTTTTGTTTTGTTTTTTTTTTGTATGTTTGGAATTTATGATGTTGGAAATGCTTCTGCTATAGAATTTTCATTAATTTAAAGACTGACAAAGTGCTTGGTGGTCTGTGAGAGAAAAGTGTGTATTTTGTAAACAAATATTCTATGGTCCGTGTTATGTTGGAGGTCATACTCTAGAACAGGAGTCAGCAACCTTTCAGAAGTGGTGTTTTGAATCTTCATTTATTCACTCTAATTTGAGGTTTCGCATGCCAATAATACATGTTTTTAGAAGGTCTCTTTCTCTAAGTATATAATATATAACTAAACTATTGTTGTATGTAAAGTAAATAAGGCTTTTAAAATGTTTAAGAAGCGTCATTTAAAATTAAATTAAAATGCAGAGGCCCCCCCACTGCCCCCCCTCAGACCAGTGGCCAGGAACCAGGCCGTGTGAGTGCCACTGAAAGTCAGCTTGCATGCCGCCTTCGGCACATGTGCCATAGGTTGCCTGCCCCTGCTCTAGAATGTATGAAATAAATACAATCCTGCCTTCAAAAATTCATGAAGGGATTCACTTACATATTTTAGTTAGACATATGGTAGTTTAATGGGAGACTTAGTCTGAAATTATATAATATCACATTATATTTGAGCAATCTGTCTCCTCCCACTCTTGACTTGGTGATTTTTAATTTCATAATTGTGCTTAAAGCGTCAAATTTTGATGTATTTTCTGAAAGCTTCCTAGAGCTGGGGCATTGTTATCTTGCATATAAGGCATTGTGTACCAACTGGCATTCTAAATAGATATTTTGAGAATAATAAGGAAATTGTTCATGTTGTGACAGCATTACTTAACTGTATATTAACTTTGCTGCATTAGGTCCAAATAGCAGGAAATGGCCAGACATATATTCGAGTTGCAAACTGTCAGACAGTCAGGATGAAAGAGGAAAAGGAGGTCCTGGAGCATTTTGCTGGTGTCTTCACAATGATGAATCCTTTGACTTTTAAAGAAATCTTTCAAACTACTGTTCCTTATCTGGTGGAAAGAATCTCAAAAAACTATGCCCTTCAGGTAGATGGCTTTACTTTATATAACAGTGAGGCATAGCTGTTTTTGCTCTAAATCAGACTTCATTTTTGTATTTAATTCAGAAAATTGAAATGAACTTTTAAGGTATTTCTACAGCCAGTCAAGATTGAAATAATATAAATATTCTGGAAAGATGGATTTTATTTTCTACAGTTATTGCTGTGTAGGTAAAATTTAAACCGTGTAACTTGAAATGCTTAAATTTAAGTTAACAGTGAAGGTATTGGTGGACTGTGTTGTTCACGTGCTGAATGGAGTGGGTTTTTGAGTTGTACAGAAAGTAGTAACCTAGAGCAACCAGGGGTCCGGGAGTAGGTTTCAGGTGTCCGCTAAGGAGGCCAGCATTAGACTCACTGGGGCCCAGGGCAGAAAGCCGAAGCCTCACTGCATGGGTCTGAAGCCCAGGGCCCTGAGGCTGAAGTGAAGTCTGAGCAATGGAGCTTTGCAGGGGGGCCCTGTGGCACCCGGGGAATTGCCCTGCTTGCTACTTCCTAATGCTGCCCCTGGCTTTTATATGCAGAAAAGCAGTTGTGGCATAGGTAAACTGTGGAGTTTTTATAGCATGGGGCAGGCCTCAGAAAAAACAAGGTTGAGAACCCCTAACCTAGAGGTCTCATCTACTGTCCTTCAGTATTAATTCCCTTAGACTGCAATGTGATTTTAATACTTGTGCAATAACTATAGGAGCTGTGCCAGTGAAGTGAAAAGTTTGATATGTTGCACAGGAAACACGATAATTTACCCTTTGTGGATAATTTAACTGAGTCACTGGTGGTGGAACAGCAACAGCAGTGACTACTTTTTTTTTTTTTAAATGGATATAATTTGACTTTTCCTGTGTTCCTTTCATAATGGAATTAGTATTGCCCTATCTGCTTCTTTTGACAGATTGTTGCTAATTCCTTTTTGGCAAACCTGACCACCTCTGCCCTTTTTGCTACAATTCTGGTGGAGTATCTTCTAGATCGGCTGCCAGAAATGGGCTCGAATGTGGAGCTGTCCAATCTGTATCTCAAGCTGTTCAAACTAGTCTTCGGCTCTGTTTCACTATTTGCAGCTGAAAATGAGCAAATGCTGAAGGTAAAGTTCATTTTGACCAAGGAGAGGAAAATATTCCAATTTGTTTTTTTCGTTTTTCTTCACTGTTTTTAGCAATAAAATGCCTTTCCTGAAATGACCATTTTAACGTTTGAAAAATGTTCTTTGTTTTCAAACAACCCACCCCCCCAAAACAAACAAACAAAACCCCAACAACAACAAAAAAACCTCCATTAATGACAGGGATCCAGCATGCAGAGAGCAGAAGATAGCCTAGTTGTAAGAAATATTTTTCATGAATGACTGTCTCATATTGGGAACTCTGAAGTGAAGTGGAAAATTCTAAGTCTTTATGATTGAGTATATGAGTTGTCTGCTTAGGAGTCCCATAAAGTTTTCCCTGGTTGAATAACTTTCTTGCCAGGCTGTGTATCTTACTGTATCTTTATCCTTTATCGCTGTAGCCACAATAAAAAATTCAAATCACTTTTCTCTCTTTTAATAATAAGCCTTCTACAGTATTTTGTAATGCTTAATTGTAGCCTTTATTATGACACAGCTTCAGTGAGAGGAGTATGTTTGTGCAAGTAATGCCATTGAAGTCTGGATTGGAAAACAAAATTTGTTTTTAAAATTGTTCCTGTGACAAGTATTGTCTAAGCTGCCTCATTAAAATTATCTTAGCAATGTGGTGGTTTCTGTACTTAAAAGCACAAAAGTAAAGTGTTTTCTTAGAACCACTTACTGTGTATATAGGCAAAAAAGGCATCAAATCTTAGTGTAACCCTGTTTTGCCTGCTCCTCCTCCCATTCCCTCTCCCCCCAAAAAGAGTGAAGTATCCAACATAAACAACTTTATACTGGTAGATATTTAGTTTGAGGGTTCACTATAAAAGGACTGGTTGAGTGCTGTCTAGATAGAGCAGTTTAGTCTTACATATGGATTACTAATTTAACTTGCTTCTCTGTAAGGCAACAGTCATCTGAAACTATATGCATGTAATGTGCTAAGTTTCCCCTCACCTGTCATCCAAATCAAGGTCACTTAAATTTTATAAACTGCAAATCCAATTTAAATGGTATGATTTACTGCCTTCACAGTTCCATGCTTCTGTTATATTTTTGTTTCAACAGAATTGATGGTGGCCTTGAGTAGACAATTTAATTGAATGATGAAAGCTATTCACAGCAGTTGTGTAGCAGAGTACAGGGCTTTCAGATGTTAATAAAAGCTATAATTATTTCACTATTCATACCTAGGATGAGACAGTCCTGATATCTCCTTGCAATTTTTAATAGTTTCCACAAGCAGTTAGTGTCCTGTATTCTAAGATGACCTTAACCAGAATTGTAAATTTCTAATTGCAGAGATTTAAAAAAAAAATATGGAGTGCTTTTAAAAATTAGTGAATTTAGTGCTAATGAAAATGAAGGCTTTAATGATAAAGCTAGACCTAGAGCAAGAGGGTGCTGTACAAATTCTCCGCTCATTTACCTCTGATATTACTGCTAGTCCATCCTTAAGGTTCTTTGGAGCACAGGTTGCCAATTATGTCAGATTCAGTGTTTTGTTTTGTACTTTGTTTTGTACGGCAGGATAAGTGAGCAAACTCTCTCTTTCATTTGTGACTAATGTGAACCCATGTCTCCAATGGTTGAGAATGATACATTTCTTAGCTCTGATTCAGATAATCTTTCTATATTTTTAATGTTTAACCTTTAGCAGCCTCTCTGTTAAGCTTGTGTTTCTGCTGCTCACCTATATCAAGGAAGGTTATTTCATTTAGAATAGTGGTTCTCAAACTTTTGTACTGGTGACCTCTTTCATACAGCAAGCCTTTGAGCATGACCCCTCCTCCCCCTTATAAATTAAAAATAAAAAAGGTGTTTTTAACACTGCTATAAATGCACGAGGCGGAGCAGGGTTTGGAGTGGGGGCTGACACCTTGCGACCCCCCCAAGTAATAACTTCATGACCCCCTGAGAGTCACGACCCCCAGTTTGAGAACCCCTGATCTAGAGGATTGACAGCAAATAACTTTGTATCCTGTTGAACTTTTAAACAGTGATGATGAAATGGATGCTTTAATCTTGAAGCTTTTCTTTTTATAGCCACATTTGCACAAGATAGTGAACAGCTCTATGGAACTTGCACAGACTGCCAAGGAGCCATACAACTATTTCCTTCTACTTAGAGCACTGTTCAGATCTATTGGAGGAGGCAGTCATGATCTCCTGTATCAAGAGTTCTTGCCACTGTTACCAAACTTATTGCAAGGTCAGAACAAATAACTTACCCTATTTCCGATTAAGTGTTGAAAATACAGTTCTATTACTGGGTAAAAGTGTTTTATGGATATCACACATGGTGACTCTTGGCAATTGACATGTATTTTAAATATCTGACTAGCTTATTTCCTCTTGCTATTCACTGCCTCCGTCTCCAGGGTTCTGGCTACCTCAGCTCCTGCTGTTCAGTCTTTCTGCCTCCCGTCGCGAGTTCTGGTATGCTTGTTCTTGTTAGCATGGAGTACTGAGGAGTAAGAGTGGGGTAGGAGAAGCAATGTGGCCAGAACCATGGCAATTTGGAGAGACAGGTACAAAGAAAAACTGCCTCTTCTCAGATTTAAAAAAATAATGGTGACGGAGTCTAAAGACAAACTAATTTAACAAAATTAGATTGGCTATAAGGGTATGCATGACTGAAAAGATAGCAGCAGAAGTATTAATGCTGAGCAGGGGACCAAGCAGAACCACTGAGATTTGGAGAGAGGTAATCAATATCAGGAAAGTGAAATCCTGTGGTACCCATCCTCAGCTAGGAAACTTTATTTTCCATTTAGTTAACAAATATATGTAAGCTACGTATAACCGGTCTGTACATAGAGTGCATTGGGGAAAATATATATACCCAAATAGAGTTACTACCTGGGGCTTATGGAATATATGCCATAAAAGCTTTTTTTGGTGGGAGGGTTAGGGCGTAGTATACATATTTATTTTGTGGACACAATAAAAGTTCTTGAAAATATTTACTGCATTTTTTTAGTTTATCTTTACTAGAAGGTCAAAATCTTAAATTAAACCACTCAGGTTAGCATGTGCTTTTTTTTTTTAAATGTACTTGCTGAACATATGAATTCTTCCAGCATCCTCATTGTCTGAAGGCTAGAATTAGCCAGATTAGACCAGTGTACTAAAAGGTTATTTCATTATGTTAAATGTGCATTTTACTGTGCTTGCATACACATGTACACTCTTTTCATAGTATTTGCAGTCTGTTTTCTATTACATAATAGTTATCTTTGGACCTACATATGTATAGGAATAACAGACTTTTAGTTAGGGAATAGATATAGAGAAGCACCTTTACCAAATGCATTAAATGTAGAAACCTTAAGGCACACTGAATGTGACTGGAAAAATACTGGTTGTTTCAGACCAGGAGTGGGTAAACTTTTTGGCCCGAGGGCCACATCTGGGTATGGAAATTATATGGCGGGCCACGAATGCTCACAAACTTGAGGTTTGGGGTGCAGGAGGGGGTGAGGGCTTCAGCTGGGAGTGTGGGCTCTTGGGTGGGGCTGGGTTTGGGGGTGCAGGAGGGTGCTCTGGGCTCAGAGCAAAGGGTTTGGAGGGTGGGAGGGGGATCAAGGCAGGGGCAGGGGGTTGGGGCACGAGAGGAGGTCGGGGTGCAGGCTCTGGGTGGCGCTTACCTCCAGCAGCTCCCAGAAGCAGTGGCATGTCCCCCCTCTGGCTCCTACACAGGTGTGGTCAGGCAGCTCTGCATGCTGCCCCATCTGCGGGCGCTGCCCCTGCAGTTCCCATTGGCTGCAGTTCCTGACCAATGGGAGCTGCGGGAGCAGCATGCAGAGCACCGTGGCTGCCCCTGTGCATAGGAGCCAGAGGCGGGACATGCTGCTGCTTTCAGGAACTGCGCGCAGTGGGCCAGGCTCCTGACCCCACTCCCCGGCTGGAGCGCCAGAGCAGGACAAGTTCCAGACCCCACTCCCTGGCGGGAGCTAGAGAACCAGATTAAAACTTCTGGAGGGCCCCCAGGCCATTGGTTGCCCGCTCCTGTTTTAGACCATATTATTATGGTATCTGTTTTTAAAAATATGTAACCTCCATTTTTTTTTCAGGACTTAATATGTTGCAAAGTGGCCTGCACAAGCAGCATATGAAAGATCTGTTTGTAGAACTCTGTCTCACTGTACCAGTTCGATTGAGCTCCCTCCTTCCTTATCTGCCAATGTTGATGGATCCTTTGGTGTCAGCTCTAAATGGATCTCAGACCCTGGTTAGCCAAGGTTTGAGAACTCTTGAATTGTGTGTGGATAATTTACAGCCAGACTTCCTGTATGATCATATTCAGCCAGTTCGAGCGGAGCTTATGCAGGTGAATATGTAGTTTTTACTAAAACCACTAGGTGTCATTGATCACTTAAATATCCCTAAACCTTTGCTTTGAAATTTAGTATTGCTGAATCTCAGGGTGGTCTGTGTTCTGAGAACCCTTCCCATTAGGTCTGTACAAAGTAGATGCAGAACTTTCAAGCTGGGTGATGCACATACGAAAAGCTTTAAATTAAACGAGGCTAGGACATAACATTTTGGTAGGTCTTCCCCCTATATTTGTTCTTAAAAAAAAATAAAAATAAAAAATAAAATTGAAAGCCAAGAATTGAGATTCTGTAGCAAGGTGGCAAGTACAATAACATTAATAGATACAGAAGATGATAAAGTTTAGGTAATGGACTGGAAAAGAACTAATTACTTTTGTGTTATCTGCTCTTTTAAAACCATGTAGTATGTAGATTTGAGGCATGATTTACTTCTTAAAGAGGAACAAAGAATC
This sequence comes from Mauremys reevesii, assembly GCF_016161935.1. NCBI lineage: Eukaryota > Metazoa > Chordata > Testudines > Geoemydidae > Mauremys > Mauremys reevesii. The sequence goes on from NC_052632.1 coordinate 71,056,424, forward strand.
CTGTGGCACCTTATAGACTAACAGACGTTCTGCAGCATGAGCTTTCGTGGGTGAATACCCACTTCTTCAGATGCAATACCCACTTCTTAAAGAGGGTTTGGATGACTTCAGGGTTTTCATATATTTAGATGGAGGATTATCTTGAAATGCTACATCATGTTTAAATTTGTCCATTTCCTCTAAAATGGGATGTTCTTCATCACATGCATAAAAAGCTGACTATACCTTGCACTCCAAACATAGCATTTACTTTTCAAGCCCTGTGTATATGGAGCTTCCTTATTAAGTAGCACACTAACCTAAATTTACTTCAGCCTCAGTGAGTCCTTGTATTTTATATATAATACTTCCCTTCCAGTGTTAGCCATGAAATCTAAATTGTAATTGAGAACTGTACTGTTTCTTTGTTATATTGAGAAAAGCTAATACTACTTTTTAGAACCAGAAGTAAAAGACCAGCTGCTTAAATACAACATAATGGAAACATTTGATTTTCAAAAAGAGGAAATTCTTGTAATGTCTGGTAAGCTACTGGAGAGAGAGATTTTATTCCCTGAGAGAAAAATAAATTTCTCTTGTATAGAAATGTGCAGATTTAATTATTAATATTTTCAAGCAACACTTCTCTAAATATAGCACATTTAAACGTTCAAATTATCTGTAGGCTTTATGGCGTACATTACGCAATCCTGCTGACAGCATTTCTCATGTGGCTTATCGTGTCCTTGGTAAATTTGGTGGAAGTAACAGGAAGATGTTAAAGGAATCCCAGAAACTACAATACATAGTTACGGAAATTCAAGGACCCAGTATTACAGTAGAGTTTTCAGACTGTAAAGCCTCTATTCAGCTTCCAATGGAAAAGGTAAGCTTACCCTTTTGTTCCTTGTCAGTTTCCTTCCAGTAAAGTTTCTGCACTGTTAATATTTGCTTATGAAATATCCTCATTAAAACTCCTAGTACATATGCCATCAGCTGCAGTGATTAATTGTTTGAGATTTGAATGTATACCAACCTCACTAATGCTGAATTCTATCTAGCCTTCTAGAAAGCTGAATTTGCAAGGTATCTAAAGGCTTTTATGTTTCACAGCTCTCTCTTCAATTACATGTAGCACTGGTCAACTTCTTAGAGTTGACCAGGAAACAAAACTATTTACAGTACGCTTAACCAGTGCTGAAAGTAAATGCTGAATTTTAGAAAATTTGAAATGAGCTGAAAATGTAAGAAATCCATCTTTCCTTTTAGTGTCCTGATGAGAAAAGTTCCACTTCAGTGGTCTGTGAGAACTCATTGTTCTTTTCATTGAGACCTTGATAAGATTGCTTAAAAGATGATAGAGCAGCTAGTTAATTCAGTAGATGAAAAGATGATTTTCCTTAGAAAGAAACAAAATATCCCTTTGTCTGTAGCAAAAGGGCCTTCAAAGGTCATTTTTATCTACCTAATCTCATATTAACTGTTTAAGCATGGATGATTGGATTTCATTTTACAATCAGTTAAGCAATGAAATTTCTTATTTCATGCCCCCCAAATGAATTTTCCACATGGGTCACATTTGATGCATGTCTGTCTTATATTTGGGTGTGCTTTTCTGTTTCAGGGAAGGATGTAATATAAAGTATGTGCACTTGTAATGATTTAAGTATAAAATATATAAGGCCTGTTCTTAAGAGACAACTTCAAGTATCCTCAAATGTCTTGAGTACAGTTCTTCTTAGGAGTTGCTTAACACAGGTTTGAGAATGTATGATGTAAAAACATTTTGTATTGTGTGGGAAAAAGGAACAAATCATCTATGAAGAGAGAATCTGCGTGCGTACCCCCCTCCCCCCTCAGAGCAGTGTTCCCCCTAATTTTGCCCACTCATATGCAGAATGAATTTTGTTGTGTCACACATCACCTCCATACTGGTGCACATATCACCTTCATTTTAATGCACATAACAAAATTCATGTGGTGGGGGTGGGGCTGGGGGGTTTGGAGTGTGGGAGGGGGCTCAGGGCTGGGGCAGAGGGTTGGTGTGTAGGGGTGTGTGGGCTCTGTGGTGGGGATGAGGAGTTTGGGGTGCAGGAGGGTGCTCTGGGGCCATGGCGGGGAGAGAGTACTCCCCCCAGCCCTCTCTCCCCGCAGCAGCACCTGGGCCATGCCGCCCAAGGCCGGGCCGCCCCGGTAGGATCCAGGCTGATCTGGCTGCGGCTGGGTCCATATCCAGCCATGCAACTTACAGGGAATTTAGATATATACACACACACACACTGCATTTTATATCCAGCATATGTGGGAATTATGTGCAGTAATTACTGCTGGAAGGAAGAGACAAAGTGTTTACATAAGGAGTGGGGGAAGAAAGGACTAAATCTTCCATGATTTTGGCTATGATGTAGAGCCTTGCAAATCTTTGCATATCTGCATCTGTGGATGTGGTTGTATTAATAGAATCATAGAAGATTAGAGTTGAAAGAGACCTCAGGAGGTCATCTAGTCCAACCCCCTGCTCAAAGCAGGACCAACCCCAACTAAATCATCCTAGCCAAGGCTTTGTCAAGCTGGGCCTTAAAAACTTTTAGAGATGGAGATTCCACCACCTCCCTAGGTAACCATATTTTTACCGTCTTTGCGTATCTGATGCAGATCCAAATTTTTACACCTGCACGGGGCTCTAACAATAAGAGAGGCTGGTGGTGCAGACGCACATGCAGATAGATATAATAGGTGGAATGCGGATTGCAGGAAATTGTTGTGGATGCGGATGAAATTTTTGTATCCATGATGTACTCAGAGCTTCCCATTCACATAAAAAACAAAATAAACATAATTTCAAGTTCACTCAAGCCTATGTACATTATGCAGAAATTTGACATTTTTAACTTGAGAGGTTTAAAGGATAGCAGAAGTAGTATTTAAATGATTTAAGTACCCTTAACAAGCCGATTTATTATAAGGCAACATGATTAACCAGTGCTTAGTTGATGATGTCGTCTTATTTTTTATTGCAGGCAATTGAGACTGCTCTGGACTGTTTGAAGAGTGCTAACACAGAGCCATATTATCGGAGGCAGGCTTGGGAAGTGATCAAGTGTTTCTTGGTAGCCATGATGAGCCTGGATGATAATAAACATGCTTTATACCAGCTCCTTGCACATCCCAAGTATGATGATCCTTGAAAGCACTTGTGTTTATGTAAAATGTGAACTGTCCATAGAATACTATAAGTTTGAGGCAGAAATTAATCATTGAGTCTATACAATGCATATCCACTGTGGGATTGTTACCTGCAGTTTGCTTTCTGGTACTTAATCCAGTTTTTGTTTTAAATGTTCAAAGCCTGGGGCCTCCCTTCTTTTGAGGGACAGTTCTAGAATCTTGTTTTATTTACTGTAGATGATGGATGGTAGTTTCTTGACATCTTGACACTTCTTCCTTACCCTTAGCCAAAAAAAAAGTGTGTGGGGAGACTGGGAGATCAGTTTGGTAAATTAGGAGATGATTTAAGACAATTTGTGTGTCCTATTGGTGAATTGTTGGTTGGAATATTCCAGAATTTTGAGGTTCAGAATTCCAGATAATGGTCAAAGCACTATAGTAGAATTTATCTGTTCCTTCTAATATCCTTTCTTAGTGATTAAGTATTTTAACATGATTTTGGCACAATAATATTTTAAACTGTCAACACTTTGGCACACGGAACAGTTATTCTTTTCAGAAAGCTGGGTAAATTTTCGGTGCTATGTAAATTCTTTAATATGGAAACAGATTTTTGTTTTGGTTTCAATATAACAGGTCTTTCTGGCAGTCCAGTAACCTCTCTTCTTGCATTGTGCCTAATCTCTGCCTCCGTGCTCATACCCTTCTCCCTTCCCTCTCTTCTCCCCCCTCCCTTTTCCTCCCCCACCCAATTTCTGTCAAAGAAAGCCATGTACTTGGGACCCAGAATAGAGATGGCTGAATCTGGGTTCATGTTTAAGGTAAAGGAGGATACTAAAGGCTGACATAGACCTGTCTACACTTGTAGTAGTATGTAGGGTACCTGTAGTTACACACTGCAGTGAAGGGCAGGCTACATCCACACTGTGGTGTGTGGATACACGTGGCAGCAAAAGTCTGTGGCAGGTGAGGGAGGCTGGCGGGAAAGGCTCCTGCAGCAGGGAGCTGCCAAAGGCTTTCCCTGCTGCCTCCCTTCACTCAGCGACTTTCACTATGGCGAGGAAAGGCTCTGTTGGTGGGGAGCTGCAGGAGCCTTTTCTCTGTGAAGTAAAAAGCTCCAGTGGCACCCCTCTAGCAAAGCCTTTGCTAGCTCAGTGAAAGGCTCTAGGAGGAGGGAGGCAGCAGTGTAGGCATGGGAGTTATAGCTCTCTCCATGCCCAACCAGTGTAGGGTATGTACTCTAACATTCTGGTGTGAAGGTCACTCTGCTTTACTCTGCGTGCCTAAGTTGTGCCTCAGCATCTACATTGCTGTTTATACCTGTACTAGCTGGTGTGCTGTATCTGTACTCCACATGCTGCTGCAAGTGTAGACCTACCAACAGGGGTAGATGATTATGGATAGGAATGAGGCCAGAGTCATCAAACAGTCTCCTACCTAGTAATTTGTATAATAAGACAATCCCTTCCTCATTATGCATACTCACTTTCTGCACCTCCTGGGAAAAGTCTCCTCCTTCCAGCTGCGTGTCAGATTGCCCTTCTTCTTTCTCCACAGTTGCCAAACAAATCCCTTATGTTTGCTTTTTTTCCCTCTCGTCCCTTAGCAGCCCTAATGGAAGGCTTCCTATTAGGGGCTGATTAACTCTTAATATTTTTCTATGCAATTTAAAAATAAAAATAAGTGTTTGTTCCGGACAAAAGCATGAGTGGAAAAAGCAGTGTAATTAGACATTCAATCTGTGTGTTCCGTGAAAATATAAAACCTTTTTAATAAAGTTGATCTTGGAAAATACCAGGTATTTGCCTGAGCTGGGGTTTGTTAAATTAAGCAGTTGCTTTTCTAGGTAGTTTGGTTAAAGTAGTTTAATTTTAAATCACAGATAATAAAATCATTGCATTTAAGTTACATTTGCCGTCTGTGTGCATAATATGTATGTTACATTGATTCCCTCGGTGCAAATAATATGTAGCTAAAAAGCATGATTGTTTTTATTATAATGTATTTTAGATTTGACATAAATGTAACTTTTAAAAAGTCTATCTGGACTTTGAAGCAAATAGGTTTTATTGGGCAGTGAATTAATAGATAAATAACATTTCAGACCTTAAAGATCAAAATCAAATGTCATCTTACTTAATAAAATAAAAGTGTGAAAATATCAAAAATGCCATTCTATAATTGAATTCCACTGTGATGCCTGTATACATATTATTTGGAGTGTGTGTGGCCTCTTCTGAACCACTGGCTTTAAATGTTCATGATGAAATTGAGCCATCCATCATGTTGCCAGTGGTTGCCAAAATTAAAATGGATTAAATGAACTGATCTGGCTTTATCAGAATGAGGGGGTGGGGGTTAGAAGTCGGGAACAAACTGTAAATTAAGTCCTTGATGGTCATGGTTGAACTGTTGGCATAGTAGTTCAGGATTATAATATAGATATAATTTTGTCTTTTCAGCTTTACTGAGAAGTCCATACCCAGTGTAATTATTTCCCATCGGTACAAAGCACAGGATACTCCTGCCCGTAAAACATTTGAACAGGCATTGACAGGTGCATTCATGTCAGCAGTCATCAAAGATCTGCGACCTAGTGCTCTGCCTTTTGTAGCCAGCCTAATCCGCCATTACACAATGGTGGCAGTAGCTCAGCAATGTGGTGAGTAAATGCAGAATAGAAATTTCATGAACTGTCAGGGGATAGGAGAAGAAGGTTTTAGTCTTTTGCAATAAATTCTTGCATAAAGGGCAAAACATTGAAGTTTGTTACATTAAGTTCTTAGTTTAGTTTCTTAATTATATTATTGTTACAACACCTATTTGAATATGCTTACTCTTTCTCTTCTGTTACTTAACTGTTTCAGCTATTAAAAAATAGTTTTGTAAGCCGTACTTACAAAGTTATAACAATATTTTTTAAATATTCAAAAATAAAACACAGTGAAATGTGCACAAGTTATAACTAAACAGACCACTTTTGAAAACCCTGAGCTATGTATATCTCTGATATTGACAGATGTAGAATGCATTTGTACCTTAAATGCAAAATGTTTGTTATAGGCTTTCCACCCCCTCCCTCCCCCCATGTTGGGATTTGGGTACATTTTCTTTTAATTTTTGAAGGACCAGAAAAGGAATTGTGTAAATAACGAAGAGTAATGCAGTATCTTTCACTTATAAAATGTAACTTAATAAACCTTGGTTTGTACCTTTTTATATAGTTCAAGTGATGGGGGAAAAAAGGTGCTGTAAGCATACTTCAAGATACTTAAATGTAATTTTACTTTAATATTCTGAGTTTTAATTTCATAGTGAAGTACATAGTCACCGAATTAAAGGCAAGAAAACATTTCAAATAAGTTTTCATTTAAAAAACAAAAAAAAATGACAATTCATTTACATGTAAATAGTCATAATTTTCACTAGTTTTGCAATGGGTTGATCAGAGAAGATCGGAAGATCTAATTTAAAGATTGTTAATGCTGAAGTATCTATTATCTGTTCTTTTTCCCCCCCTCCAATATAAATTGTAGGTCCTTTTTTGCTGCAGTGCTATCAGGTTGGAAGCCAGCCCAGCACAGCCATGTTTCACAGTGAAGAAAATGGATCAAAAGGAATGGATCCTTTGGTACTTATTGATGCCATAGCCATCTGTATGGCATATGAGGAGAAGGAGCTCTGCAAGATAGGGGAAGTGGCTCTAGCTGTGATATTTGATGTTGCAAGCATTATTCTGGGTTCGAAGGAAAGGGTAATGTAATATTTAATTGCTTAGTTTTAGCCTGTTTAATAGTGCTCTTGAACGCTTTAAAATTGGGAATGGGATATGCTGATTGAATTAAATAATAAATCATTGACAGTTAATTTTTATTTTTTTTAGGCTTGTCAGCTTCCTTTGTTTTCATACATTGTGGAGCGTTTATGTGCTTGCTGTTATGAACAAGCTTGGTATGCTAAACTAGGAGGTGTGGTGTCAATTAAATTCCTCATGGAACGACTGCCTTTAATTTGGGTCCTCCAGAACCAGCAGACTTTCCTCAAGGCACTGCTGTTTGTTATGATGGACCTAACCGGAGAGGTATTTAATGTATGGATGATTTCATTGAGTGTTTGGGAAATTGTGGAACTTCAGATGTTAAATTTATACAAACTAAACTCTTGCTAATCCCGAGTTTTATTACTTAACAGTTTAGTATACCTGTAACAGTTGTTGAATGTGTTCGTCTTTTTATTTGAACCTAGTGAAGATCTCAAGCACATTGGGTCAAATTTAGCTCTGGTTTTATTGGTTACAACTCCACTGAAGGGATAGCTCAGTAACTCCACTGAAGTTGTTGGAATTGCTTACCTCTGAGTTAAATTTGACCTATAGACTTTTAATCAACAAAATAAATTAAATATGCTGTGATTTGAGTGGACAAACATTATTTTTCTTCATTTTAAACTCTACTTCTGGTAAAATGTGTATCTCGCAACCGATCAGCTTTAATGTAGTTCTTGTTTAGTAGATGCTTAGAGAATAGAGTTCTTGACCTTTTCTGAAACCTGAATTGTTCACTGGGCAAGCTATCAGGATGTTCTCGCTTTAGGATTTCATTTATGAAATTGCATAGCACTCTACTTTGCTATCTTTGGATGAAAGGTGCAAAAGGTTAAAAAGGTGTGTTAACTTTAAATTTCTGGCAGAACAGCCATTCATAACTGAGCATAGTGTTTGTAAAGGTCGCTAATCTGCATAACAGCAGCACTAACAAATCCACGATTTCTTAGGTTTCCAATGGAGCCGTTGCTATGGCAAAGACCACACTAGAACAGCTTTTGATTAGATGTGCCACTCCTTTAAAAGATGAAGAAAAAACAGAAGAAATCCTAGCAGCACAGGAAAAGTCTTTCCATCATGTGACACACGACCTGGTTCGAGAAGTAACCTCTCCAAACTCCACTGTGAGAAAGCAAGCCATGCATTCATTGCAAGTGCTTGCACAGGTCACTGGGAAAAGTGTTACTGTGATTATGGAGCCACATAAAGAGGTAAGGTTATCACAAAGGGGATTCACTGAGATACCAAAGTATGTTAAAATAGCTTAAGGATTTTGTTTTGCAAAATGCTTTTTGAAATGGTTTTCACACTATTGAAACAAGCTCTAAAGTACTATTAATTCTGGATATTTTTCATATGGCTTTGACCATAGCAGTCCAGGATAATAGCTTTGCCTATACTAATGTTCCAGTGGTGCAATGAGTCACTGAAGCTAACTTTCTCTGAAGCCTACTTTTCAGGCTATTTTTTTTCAAGCTTATCCTCTGACATATCATATGCAAGGAGGTGAGTTTGTAAGGGGTTGTCACTCCCTATAGGAAGGCGATAGCTGGTTTGCACAGTCTTTTGTGGTCTAGTTTACAGTTCTAAAATGTCATTGTTAAACTGAATATTTTAGTACATTTTAAAAGCCTTTAATGTGGTAAAGAGGCAACCAAGCTGTGTTGGCTCACCGCTTGCACCTACTTGGGGCGTGGCAGCTCTCTCTCTGCTACGGTTTGCTGCTGCTGGCTGTCCCACCTCTGTTGCAGCCTGCCTCTTTCCGTGACTTGGTTTGTCGTCCAGGGTCACTTCAAAGTCTCTCCCCTTTCAGGGTAGTCCATAAACAAAAAGCAAGAGGAATTAACACAAATAAACTGAGTTAGTAAGGGTGGGGGGGAATGACTCCCTCTTAGGGTGTACTGGGATTAGGCAGTCCCTTCCCTCAGTGAGGGTTCTTCAGGCAGTGGTTGTTGTGGAAGTTCTTGCTGTCAATTACCCTTTCCTCAGGAGCTGAGGGTTGATGGTCTGTTTTCTTCCCTGCTCTGCTGGTCTGCCCACAAGTGAGCTGTTTTGCTTCTCTTTTAACTCCTCCTCCAGACTGTGCATGTCTTGCAGGTGTGGCAGGGTGGAACTAGCTGAGCCCAGAGCAGCTCCTTAACCCCTTGTTGTCCAGTATGCTTTGTATAGCCCATCACACAAGCCAACCTAGCTTTGTTAGGTTTTATTGGTCTAAGCATATTTCAGAGTTGGACTGTTGTTTGGATTTGTGTTTTATCTATCTATCTATCTTTCTTTGTTTCTTTCCGGCTGTTAGGGCAGAATCAGTTAAATATATTTTACTCTGGCTAATTGTAGAGTAGGCCTTGTCCCATCCTTTGGGTACAAGCTGAAGACTGAATCTCATGTTATCCTCCACACATGGTCCATACAGACTTTGCTGTGCCTCTCCCTGCCCACCCCATCAATGTTAAATTCCCCAAAGTTTGCATGCAGGCACAAATCATCTTTTTTTCCACTTAGAAGATAATGATATGGGATCCCTCAAAAACCTTGTCAAGTGGGCTTTCGATAGGCCAAAAGGATCTGCACAGAATCTCCTCTTACAACAAGAGACCTTCGTATTGTAATTCAGATATGTAACAGGGACAACATCTAATGGCAATTAGTCAGAATCTCACAGGTAGATAAGGGGTAGATAAGTGAGAATAAGAGGCTGATGTAATAACCCACCAGTCAATGAGTATTTCCATACTTTCTGACATTTTAGGATCTGACAGTATTCTAAGTGCGTGACCTAAAACATGTTTTATCCTTAAATCTCTGAATTTTCTGTGACTTTTAGACATTTTTTTATATCTACAGGGTTCTAATAATCTTTTAAAAGAATATAGATCCATTTACAGCCTTTACTATCTTGACAATTTTTTTTTTGTCTAGGGGTGTGTTTTTAATGTTTACAGTTTTGTGCAGGTCTTCGTCTTTTTTCATATGAAACATGTAACCGTTACTGTTACTCAGTTGGTCAGAAATAGTCATGATGACAAAAAGCTAATCATTCCATAAAAAATAAGAAAATCGTAGTTAAAAATAGGAATATGTAATGGCCTGTTAAGCAAATTATTGTGAATGACATTGGCTCAAGGAAATCTTTCAGCTCAGTGATTTCTAAACAGGTATTGTGAGAGAGCCATAATGAGAGGGACAGAAACATGAGCAAAGCTGATATCCTCTTAATAGACTATTTATATAATCATGTATGCCCTGTAATCAAGATGCTATTCTAAATGATATTTTGTAGGTTCTCCAAGACATGGTTCCTCCAAAAAAGCACTTACTTAGGCATCAGCCTGCAAATGCCCAGATTGGGCTCATGGAGGGGAACACATTTTGCACAACTTTGCAGCCCCGACTATTTACTATGGATCTAAATGTTGTGGAACACAAGGTTTTCTACACCGAGGTACTTCCCTTTTTGTACATTCTGACGTTTCAAACTGAAGGTATTTATATTCTGTCCTATAGCAATGATCTAAGCACTGACAATATTAGTAGGGACAGTGGAAACGAACATGCAGCATTTCTGTGCATCCTGTATGCTGAGGCTCACCCTGCCATTTGTGGGTATCAATATTTTCTGCTGAATTTAAGCTTTCATTTAAAAAAAACCAAAAAACTTTTTGGTTCTCAATGAGAATATAACCTTTGAAATGTGAACTGATGAAGGGCTGTCAGCCTGCATCTGCAAATTAAAACAATAGCTTTCACAAGTATGGAGTGTTCTTAATGTTGGGGAGGTAGGTGTTAAACTGATATTGAAAGTTCACAGTTTAAACAGTCCCAGGCCTTGTTTATACACACTATTCACAAAATTGGTGCAACCCCCTAGCACAGAGGTCAGCAATCTTTCAGAAGTGGTGTACCGAGTCTTCATTTATTCACTCTAATTTAAGGTTTCGCATGCCAGTAATACATTTTAATGTTTTTAGAAGGTCTTTTTGTAAGTCTATAATATATAACTACTTTACATACATCAATAGTTTAAATAAGGTTTTTAAAATGTTTAAGAAGCTTCATTTAAAATTAAGTTAAAATGCAGAGCACCCCAGACCAGTGGCCAGGACCCAGGCAGTGTGAGTGCCACTGAAAATCAGCTCGCATGCCGCCTTCGGCACGTGTGCCATAGGTTGCCTACCCCTGCCCTAGCATATATGCAGTTATATTAATTTTAAAGTGTTTATTGGTTTAATTTATATTGGTGACTGCTTTAACTGAATTGGTTATAAATTTGTGTCGATCAGCCTTCAGTACTGATTTCTGCTTTAGAAACATCCAGCTAATTTTCTTAGAGTGTAGTTGGGAGTTTTTTAAAAGGACGTGCCACTGAAATAAAGCTGCAAGTTTAAAAATAAAGATAACTGAATGTTCTGTCGGAACTGTGAGACAGTCCAGAAAACTGGGGACTTTCTCGATGTCTCAGGACTGACCTTAGTTTCAATATAATTGTCTAGCTGCCTGGTGGTCCATTCCTTACTCTGCAATGCCCCAATACACTTCTTGCTTGTGAAGGGTCCCCGACACCAAACTTGCACAATAGAGAGGCACGCTGGTGGCGCATCTAGACAGATGCGGCCCATATTTCCTCTTTACGATAGGGAGGAGGGTGCAGGGTGTCTCTACAGTGGAAGAGAAGAGGCTATAAAGCCAACTGTAGTAAGTGGCACCCTTTTCCTCCTCTAGGTATTAAGTACTATCCTCTCACCTCCTTAGACCCTCCTGCATTCAAGGACAAAATCCCTCAGCCACCAAAAATAGTTTCTGCTTCCTGTGTTTAACCTCCTTCCTTGGTCTTCAACAACTCACTTGCATCCCCATAGTGGATTTTTTTTTGGCTCAAAGGACTTTTTGGAGACCATTAGCCGACCTTGCTTTCTAGAGGATGCTTCAGGTCATTGTGATTATCTACTTCCATAACCAGGGCCTGTAGACAAACTCAGGAGTATCTCTACAATATCTCCTAGTCTTGAGCATGAGACTCAGTCTAGAGAATGGAACATGATCTATTGATAAAGGTAATCTCCTGGGAAAGAGCTAGGTAATGACCTAGTTCTTGTTCCTAGTTGAAAAAAAGACTCAGAGCAGATCATATAAACCAGGTAGAGGAGTCCTAATAATAATACCTAGCTCTTATATAGTGCTTTTCATCAGTAGATCTCAAAGCATTTACAAACATTGTTAGTATCATTTTATCGCCATTTTACAGCTGAGGCACAGAGAGGCTAAGCAACTTGCTCCCGATCACTGCAACAGGCTGGGGGCAGAGCCAGGAATAAAGCCCAGGTCTTCTGAATCCCAGTCCAGTAAACTCGTAAATTAAAGCACTGAACCTAACTAGGGTTCTTAGAAATTGTGCAGGCTGACACTTTCAAGTATGGAGTTGTGTACGTCTTGTATTTTCAGCCTCTTGAATGAAACTAATTGTTTATTTGAAAATAACTTAAGGCAGCTAATTGCAAGAGCAGAGCTGTGTAGAGAGAATTATTGCCATGCTGAAAACGTGACTGGAAAGATTATTTTGCAATAATCACTGGGCTAACCTCTTTTTTTTAAAACTTTCAGCTGTTGAATTTGTGTGAGGCTGAAGATGCTGCCTTAATGAAATTACCCTGTTACAAAAGTCTTCCATCACTAGTACCTCTTCGAATTGCAGCCTTAAGTAAGTTAAAGCATGCAAATATAGCTTGTGGTAGACAGACACTCTCCTTATAATAGCAGCGGGTGCTTTTGTAGATAACCTCAGCAGACTGAAGTCCTTGAAAGTTGTTCTTTCCAGATCATAGTTTGGGAGATAATGATGGGGACAGCCCATGGGAGCTTGCACTTCCATTGCCAATGCTGTACCTGCTCTCTGGATGAATAGAGTTTAGTTTTCAAAGCTGTGAATCAGATAATTGTCACAAGTAGGGTTGCCAATTGTTTAATCACACAAATGCAAAGACCCTTCCATGCCCCACTCTCTCCCCACTCCCCCATCTCCATTGCCTGCTCTCCCCAACCCTCACTCAGTTTCACCAAACTGAGGAAGAGATTTGAGGTGCGAAAGGGGATGTGGGCTCTGGGGGTGTGGGTGCAAGCTCTTGGAGTTAGGCTGCAGGAGGGGGCTTAGAGCTGGGGATTAGGGGGTCAGAGGGGTTGAGGGATGCAGACTCCGGGATGGAGTTTGGGTGCAGGAGGGGGCTCAGGGCTGGCGCAGGGGTTAGGGGCACGGGAGGAGGTTTGGGGTGCTGGCTCTAGCTGGGCAGTGCTTATCTCAAGTGGCTCCCGATCGGCGGGGCTAAGGCAGGCTCCCTACCTGCCCTGGCTCCGTGCTGCTCTTGAAAGTGGCCGGTATGTCCCCCGGGGGGCAAGGGCAGGGGGGTCCATGTGCTGCCCCTCCTGCAGGCACGGACCCCGCAGGTCCCATTGGCTGCAGTTCCTGGCCAATGGGAGCTTCAAAGTTGGTGCTCAGGGCGGAGGCAGTGTGCGGAAACCCTCCCCTGCCCCAGGGGCTGCAGGGACCTCCTGGCCGCTTTTGAGGGCGGCATGGAGCCAAGGCAGGTAGGGAGCCTGCCGTAGCTCAGTTGCACCGCTAGATTTTTAGTGGCTTAAAGTCTCCTGTTTTGGCTTCAGTAGCTTCCTCGAGATGGAGCCCGATTCCAGGAGACTCCTGGCTAGACCAGGAAGGTTGGTAACCCAAGTCACAAGCAATAAATGCACGTAAATTCCAATGAGAGAGAGAGAGAACACAAAAATGTGAAGCAAGCCAGGAGCTTCTATAGGCAGTAATGATCTTGAAACTTCTTTAATTCAAGTGTGGCTTTATTGCCAGAATTGAGAGAGAGAAAATATACAAATGATCTGAAAATTAGGAACTTCATAAATATTTACTCTGGGAAAAGTAACTACCGGTAATTATGTAATATCCAACAATGTAATACATTCTCACTGGATTAAAAAGAAATTATTAACAAGAAAGGAAAATACTGCTCTCTGTTAACATACTTATAACCTTATTGAAGTCAGTGTGATTGCATGTGTTGGAGAGCAAAAGTTGGCTGACCGGTTATTCCAGTGACAATATTCCTCAGTTCAGTTATTTACAGTAATGATTTTTAGTTCCTAAGGATTAGAACTCTAAATACTTTTGGAATGACTTCCTTGAATAGCGCTCAGAAAATTTAAAATACTATTAATAGTAACACCAGTCTTTTGTTGTTGTTGTGATATCTGTTGCGTGTGGCAAAAATGTTAAAGCTGTAGCTGTCAGTAATTTCAGAAGAAATAAAACAAACATATAGAGAATTTATCAAAAAAATGGCCTTTCCCTTCTGTATTTCAAGTTAACAAGGAACACAAAAATATTTTTATTTTTGCAGATGCTTTAGCTGCCTGTAATTACTTACCTCAGTCTAGAGAGAAAATCATTGCTGCACTTTTCAAGGCACTTAATTCAACAAATAATGAACTGCAGGAGGCGGGAGAGGCATGTATGAGAAAGGTTAGTGATATTAAAACAATGCTGCTTTGTGTTGGTCTTTCTTTATACTTTTCCCAAGAAGCAATGTAACAAGGAAGCAGTATTTCTGCTGGGATTAATAGCTGCTCTGTTTGTATTAGGGTGGCACCAGTATAATTAAGTTGCTTTCATTGTTTCTATGAAATGTTTTTTGAGGGAAGATTTGATCTTTCCCATAAAAATTTCCTCTGGTGGAAACCAGGCATACAGGCTCTTATCCAGGAAGCATATTTTTCTTTTGGACTAAATAAATTCAGCTTTGTTGTTTGAAAGTTTTATGGATGTGTCAAACTGCTCCCAATCAAAAAAATTAGCATTATGCTTATCTTGTGCTGATATATCTCTAACATAACTTTAATGAATAAAGAGATACTTACTTAATATTAATAATTACACTAAGTGTTTACTATTCATAGTCAGTACACCTCTCCCTCAATATAACGCTGTTCTCGGGAGCCAACAAATCTTACCGCATTATAGGTGAAACCACGTTATATCGAACTTGATTTGATCCCCCAGAGCGCTGCTTTACTGCATTATGTCCAAATTCGTGTTATATCGGGGGGCGTTATATCAGGGTAGAGGTGTATCTACTTTATAATGAGGAGCAGGCATTCATAGCCTATTACACAGGATAAGTTTCACACCAGTAATGTCAACGATCCACAAATTTGTAGGTCATGTGTGTACTATGGATCAGATTCCTTCCTGTGACAGCCTTTCTGTGGTGATGCCAGAGCTGGTTATAGCTCCCTGATTGTAAGGGCTGGCCCTGGCAAGAGTTAGGGCAGCTAAGAGGCTTAAATACCTTTTTGCCATTGGTAGAGGATCATCTCCTGACCTCTTCTAAAGCCCCTTCTCTCTTCTCCTGTGGCGGAAGTGTGGGAGCAGTTGATGCAGGAGCTGCCTTCACCAGCTTCATGCTAGCAAGGGGTTCGGTTACGCCAGTGGAAATCCCTACTATCCAACTGTGGCCAGATTCCAACCCCGTTGCACTACTGGGGCAGTGCAAAATAACCTCGGGATTTCAGCAGAGAATCTGGCCCTACAGCTTTAACTGAGTTTGTAACCAGTTACTGATATGGCTGGCCCTAAATATAGATTCTCCACAATCCTTTCTTCAGTGGACTGTGGCAGCTTGCAGTATTTTGCCCTTGCCTGTGGCATAAGATAGCACATAGCTGATGTTTGGTTTGTTGTGAAAAAAGCTACTGTGTGAACAAAACGTAGCTGTGTTTGTTACGACCAGGGTCCCAAACCTGTAGTTTTGCTTGTAACATAAAGCCTGAGTGTCTTTTACCACTCTGTTAAGATCTTTTTCTGTTGCATTTTTAAAACTGCTGGTTAAATGAGAAGGACATTTAAATAATTATATACTTCTTCCCCGGTCAGAATTTTATAACTCCACAGTTAACAATAGTATTATAGGAATAAAATCCTGTTAACCGAATCTCTTGTTTGCAGCACATTCCGTAAACTGAGCAATGTATCACGATTAAACATGTTCGTCATAAGCCTCCATCCTGCCACCAAAAGCATTTTTTTAAAACCAAACATTTGTTGAACCATTTTTTATTGTACAGCCATTTTATTGTGAATTTTAAAAATATGAAACCAGTTTTGTAAGTGTCTGTACAGAAGTAACTGAATTTTCTTTTATTTCTGTTGTGATTCCATGCTTTACTTCCTTTGCAGTTCTTGGAAGGAGCTACAATAGAAGTAGATCAAATTCACACACACATGAGACCATTGCTCATGATGTTGGGAGATTATCGAAGCTTGACACTGAATGTTGTGAACCGTCTGACTTCTGTCACTAGACTTTTTCCAAACTCCTTTAATGACAAGTTCTGTGATCAGATGATGGTAAGCCCAATCCTTTTTTAAATGTTCCTAGAAGAACTCTCCTTTTAACTGACATGGATAAAATTGAAGATTAAAAGAGCATTTTAATAGTGATTTAATTAATAGATTGTACAAAAGGTTTTGATGCTTTACAATTCATTTGTGATTTGAAATGTTTGCATGATTAGAATTTGATGAAAACCATCATTTTTAAAGAGGCTTAGTTAAGTGAAAAGGAAAACAACAAACCACCCTTTTTCTTCTAATGAAGTCAAACTTAATTATACTGAAATCTCCTTGGACAGATTTCTCTCTAAACGTGGGGTTGCCAGGATACTATGGTAAACGTTGTTTTGAAAGCTTGCTTTTTCCTTTTCAGTAGGATGCCAGTCTGCCTACGAAATGTTATCTCTTTGAATGCTAAAATGATGGTGGTCTTGCCTTTATCTTTTGTATTTGGATTCCTAAAAAATTTGCCTGTATCCTTTTGCCAGGGGCTCTAATACTCAGGAGATGAGTGATCATACTTGGTCATTGATTTATATGATTTGTACATTAAAACATGTACGAATCAGTTACCAAATATGAACACCCATTCCCATTTGCCTATCAGACTTAATAAATATCTTCCTGTTCAACCCACATGCGCACTTTCATATCCATCTGTTTTTTGAAAATTGGGGAACACGTACCTTGCAGCAGGCCTTAAAGGTCAGTGGATTTGGGCTTCGCTGTTGGATGAAGTGGTGAAGGTAGTTCCAGAGTTAAGGGCTTTTAACACCCTCAGGTGACCTCAGATGCTGTGATACCACATGAGGAATGAATTGGCAGCCATTAGATTTTGCTATGCCTGTGTAATCCACTCCCTGTGGAAAGAACCTCTAAGAAAGGAGACCTGCTGCATTTTTCACTAGCTAAAGTTCCCTAATGGACTTCAGATGTAGCCCCATATAGGAAGTATTAGTACTCCAATCTAGAAGTGACAAAGGTATAGATAATTGTAGTAAGGTGAAAAAAAAACTTGCAACTTTCCAATCAAGCACAGGTTTAAAAGCTCTTGGCCTCTGTAGGTACCTGGTCAGTTTAGAAGCAGTTGAATGTCTTACAAAACCTGTAGGTTGCAAACCAGTGGGTCGCAAACAGCAAGCTAACCTCTCCAATCAAGGGAGCCGAACTAACTACTGACAGCTGTTTAGTTTGCTGCCCTCAAAAATCAGGCTTGTACGTCTGCTTTATGTAGTATAAAATCTTGCTGTGGCTTTCATAACTGGAACTGTAATTAGAGTAATCATACTGATGTTGGATTTCCCTACAGCAACACCTGCGTAAATGGATGGAAGTAGTAGTAATTACACACAAAGGAGGACAGAGGAGTGATGGAAATGTAAGTTAATAATTCCTTTTATGGGGGAGGGAGAAGCCGAAGTAAGCAATATAAACTTTTATCAAATACAGAAATCGTACAACCGTAAATGTTACCATAACTGGGTATCCACTGAGGTTTTTGTTACAAGGCTGCATATATTTTTGAAATTTTTGTGACAAATCTTAATACAGGAAGCTTTTGACTTGCATTTTAAATTGGTATTTACAGTGACTGAAATTCTCCTGGCAAAGATAGTGCATGTATAAGTGTCTGAGCACTTTTGCTCTGAAGTTGAAATGGTGTGGAGAATCTTTGGTAGGATCCTGTGTAGTGGGGTGAATTTCATCTAGTGTGCGCAGTTTCCTAGGTCCTAATCCTGTAGTGAGGGCTGTATGGGCAGACACCCATTGACTTCTGAGGGATCTGCCTGTATAGACCAGATTACATGATCAGTGCTATAATTTCTCAATAGTCCATTTTTTTTCATAGTTCAGCTTGGTTTTATAGTTTAGTTTTCAGTTAATATGCTGGATGTTCATGTCATATTTTGTCAGCAAATGTATACTACATATAACATTCCCCCTTCCATCTTGAATATGATTTTTGAGAGCCACATTTTAAAATTTTGTTTAATAATTAAGGTCAGTTTGTTGGCTGTTTGTGGGAGGTGATAGTTTGTTGAAATGTGGAATTAAGTTTCCTTGCAAACTGAAAATTGCATAGTTTAAAGGCAAAGTGTGTTTTATAATACTATACTTGTAGAAATAATTATCACATTCAGTGCTATAGTTTGTATTGTGTTTGCAGTTCTATTAGGAACTATACCAGTAATTTCTACTAGGGGTAAAGATTTATCACTGTCTCTAAACTTCCAAACTAGGAAGGAATCTGTTTTTGTTTTGTTTCAGATTAGAACTAAATTGGGCTGGCTGTTTTTGTTTCAGGAAATCAGTAGATTGAAATTTTTTTTTTTAACTACTTTGTTCTCTGTCCCATCAAAGAGCTAACTTCAAATCTAAATTGGTCATCACTTCTGAAGTGAAGTTTGGGTTAATTTCTTGTTTGCATTAAGATTTAAAAGTAGGCTACTGTGCATGCATGTTTGCCAAAATACTAATATTTATTAATTCCACCGCACTGCTATGGCTTTCTATAGACTGCTATTGGGATCCATTTTTCCCCACTCCCGATGATTATAGATAGAGTTGAGTCTTTTATAGTAATCGTCTTTCAGTCCACAGTGGGGCACCACTGTAACAGTTCTTTGTCTAGTTCTCTCTACATATTAGACATATTTCACTCAGCTGTGAATTCTTTTGCTTTTAATGTTTTCTGTCACAATCTTTTTGTCTCTGTGTATTTTTTGTGTGTTAAACATTCCCTCCCCCAAGAACAAAAAAACTGTGGTGGAGAAAAAGCTATTTCAAATAAAGTTGTGAATGTTTGACACATGTACAGCATTTTCAAATAGCGGTTTTTTGACAACGCTTACATTTAAAAAATATTTGATTGATTAAACAAAGATAATTCAGTCTTAAATTTTACTCTTTTTTTTATTAGACGTTCATCTCAAAAGAGTCCTTAATACTACAAATATTAGTAAATTGAAGAAAATGCACTTAGACACTGATCTTCACACATCCATATATAAGATGGTTTTTGTAACTTTATCTCCTAAGAGAGAGAAATGGGGGTGAGGTTAATTAGTCAAGAGGATTAATTGTAGTTAGCATTAATACTTGTTTCTTCTTGGGGTTTGTGGACTCCAAAATTTCACCGATTCACATTAAAAGCAAATTTCTATTAGTGTGAAGTGGTTCTTGAAGTGCCTTGTATTATACAAACTGATTGTGAATGCTAGCTTCAGGAGGAGATCATAACTTCAGTGGAGATTTACAGGCTGAGAAAAAGAAGCACATCTGCTTGAGGGTGGTTTGAGGCACTATTCTTTTAAAAAAATAATTTAAAAAAATGACTTTAAGCAATTTTTATCCTTCTCTCTTCATCTATAAATTGGGGTGAGATGAATAGGACTCCATGCTCTTTTTGAGCACTCTTGTTTTGATACCCGTGTTGTCATGCAGTTCTCAGAATTCTGAACACTCTGATTAGCTGACAAGACATGAGTCATTTTGCCTTCTAGTAAAATACTTTACTGCAAAATTCCACAAGATCTGCATTTTTCAAGGAAAACAAATGGCACTTGTAAACTAAAAAGGCTAAAAAAAAAAAACCTCAGTTAAAAACTGATTTATAATGATGTAAGTTCTGTCAAGGTAAACCCTGGTATAAAGTAAGGGAGCCAGAATTATTCAGCTTTTTTGATCCTTAATCCTTGCCACTTAAAACAGCCCTTTTGTAGCCTAATGTAGCCCTGATTATGTGTGACTAGTAGTTAAAAAAAAAATTGCATTCCAAGTGGAAATGAATTTTTAATTAATGGATCTGATGCTTAAAAGCTTCATTAAAAAAGCTAGTCTTTCCTTACTGCATATGCAGCAAAGAATCCTGTGGCACCTTATAGACTAACAGACTTTTTGCAGCATGAGTTTACGTGGGTGAATGCCCACTTCGTCGGATGCAAGAAAGCTCATGCTGCAAAACGTCTGTTAGTCTATAAGGTGCCACAGGATTCTTTGCTGCTTTTACAGAACCAGACTAACATGGCTACCTCTCTGATACTTACTGCATATGAAATAGATAAAGTAACTTTTTTGATTAAGCAGGTTGCAACAAATTTTCCCCTCCTCATCAACAATGTTACTTAAGTGAAAATTTGAATTTTTGTTTTGGGGGAGGGCTGAAGTCCATTGAAAAGACTTGTGTCGTTTGATATTTGAAGCATTGAAGGTTTTTGTTGTCTGCGTGAGCAATACTTGTCTCTAAAGATATCTGAATATTGTTTCCACTGTCTTGTTCATCCCTAATATTTTTATTGTGCACAAATATATGGGAAATTATATGTAAACAATGTAAAAATAGAAAAAAAAAGATGCTTTTCCTCCCCATCCTCAGGAGAGCATTTCAGAGTGCGGGAGATGTTCGTTGTCTCCATTCTGTCAGTTTGAGGTGAGAACATAACCCTATTAAAGTCAGTTTCTGACTGCAATCTGAAGAATAGCATATACTCTTTTTACATTTTTGTGTTTCTTTTCTTCTTCTTTTTTTTTTTTTTTTCATGCTGTAATTTTTGTTTTGGTTCAGCCTGCCGTGGAAGGGGTAGAGGTGAGAAATTCAGTGGAGGCCCCAGGAGGTTCTTTGTTGTTGTGTTTGGTTTTTGCTGTGATATGTTAGCTGTATTGTTATGTAATGGGCAGAGTGCATTGTGCCTTTGAGTGCAGTGCTGTGACTTGTCCTATGTTTGTCTGTGGCGGAGTTGTTTTAGTAACATTGCTGTGAAGGATGTTCAGCATGTTTTGTACTAGGAGGTTCGGAGCAGAACTTTTAAATGCTTTCCAAGGGATCTAATAATCTGAATGGATTTTATAAATTTAAGCCCCAGTCCGGCAGTGTGTTCTGTGTAGGTGCCCCCAAGGACCTGCTTGTGCAGATCAGATTACAGGATTGGCGCCTTAATGCTTTGTATTTAAATTCAGTTTAAAAAACACCAATAATATCCCACTACAAACATGGTGCATAGTGTCTGTTAGAAGTGGATTTTTTTTCCTCTTCATGTGGTTCCTTGAATACTATTTATTAAATAATACTCCCACTCTGAATAGAAAATACAGTTCATTGCCCTAGGAAATAAGACACATTTAAACTACACAGTTTTAAAAAGAAATCCTGACATTTGCTCAGACATTTAGAAGAATCAGTATTTGATGGGAGAGCAAAGCTGTTTTTAAAAATAGCCAGCCATATGCAACATGCACTGAACAGTGATGGGAGGGTTCTTTTCTTTCGTTCCTATTCTGCTGTTGTGGAATGCGTATGGGAAATGGTTTTGAGCTGCTAGTTTGGATTTTTGAAGTGTGAACCGCTCAATATAGTGCCGCAAAGAATCCTCATAACTCCCCTCATCACCATTCTCATTACACACAGTTTAGCTTTAATATTAAAATATCACTAAAGAAACAAAGTAAATAAATAAAATATGCCTACAAAAACATGATACCAAAATGGGGAAAAATATATATATTTCCTCAGGACAGATTCCTTCCATGTACTGGGGTAAGTAGTTGCTGCTTATATGTTAACTCCTTGCTTTTGTTTGCCAGCTGTGCTAATATATAGATACAAAATGTAGTCATGGTAAGATCTGTGGTAATATGTTTGTACGTTTAGTTAGGAATTGTTAGTTTATTTTGATAATGTTTATTTTTATCTGTAGGAAATGAAGATTTGTTCAGCAATCATAAACCTGTTTCATCTGATCCCAGCTGCTCCTCAGACTCTGGTTAAACCTTTGCTGGAAGTTGTGATGAAAACAGAACGGGCTATGTTGATAGAGGTAAAAGTGGAGTTTAATTTTGCTAATTGCCTCTTTTATTCCTTTTATAATACTCCTGTTTTAAGTGGGCTTTTTTAATTGTTCCAGCCACCTGTGTAAGATTATTTGGTGTAAAAATTGATTTGTAACAAATTATCTCATCTTTTAAGACTGATAATACTTGGTGGTTTTAAGACCTTGGGGTGGTTGTGGTTGCTAACAAATTCATTTTACGCCTGTACACATGCTAAATTCAGTGCTCTATTTTTTGCCAGATAATGTGAGAGGAATGGATAAATTTGAATAAAGGGAAATAATTTAATTAAAACATTATGAATGTTTCAGGCGGGCAGTCCATTCAGAGAACCACTGATAAAGTTTCTGACACGTCATCCATCCCAGACTGTTGAGCTGTTCATGATGGAAGCGACTTTAAATGATCCACAGTGGAGCAGAATGTTCATGGTAATATCTGCGAACAATAGTCCAATTTTGATAAATTAGAAGTTATTCATGTACCTTTTTACCATTATTCTGACTGTGTAGTATCTGCTGTGTCAGACAAAATACCAGACTTCAGTCTTGAGGACAGTTGATTTGGCACCTTTTTATGAGCATTAAATTGAGGCACAAAATGAAAATGCATTAAGTCCAAGTGGTATAGGTAAACTAAACATGGGTATACAACTGTATGATGATACAACCTTTTGGTATGTTTCCTTTAAAATGTATTCCTATAATGGTTGGTTGCCCTTCTCCAGAGTTTTTTAAAACACAAAGATGCGAAGCCTTTACGAGATGTCCTGGCAGCTAATCCAAATCGATTTATCACTTTACTGTTACCTGGTGGCACCCAAGCTGCTGTTAGGCCCGGATCACCAAGCACCAGCACAATGCGTCTTGATCTTCAGTTTCAGGCTATCAAGGTATTTATTTGCTGTTTTCACAAACGTTGTCATGGATAGTTCAAATCTGTTTAGAGGGACGCTGACTATAGATACATTGAGTAATGTCACATATGTATTGGTAGATTTGTAAAGCAGCTTAAAAAAATTGAATTTCCCTTTCACCTGCCAGTTTACTTGTTGCATTTGACTTGGCTTTAAGAAAATAGACAGTCAGTTTGACTCTTCTGTTTCTCATTTACTAGCATAATGCTGCCAATGCTGAATAGGGACATTTAAAAAATATATCTTTAATTGGAGCTAAAAAGAAAACGAATTAATGGCAGTGTTTCTATGGGCAGTTTTTGTAGAACCATATTTAGCCCTAAATCAATCTGAAATGCGTCCCTGTATATCAAGATTGCTGTTATGGAGTGTTGTTGTAGCTGTGTTTGGTCCCAGGATATTAGAGAGACAATATGGGTGAGGTTATATCTTTTATTGGACTAACTTCTGTTGGTGAGAGAGACAAGCTTTCAAGTTACACAGAGCTCTTCCCCTGGTCTGGGAAAGGTGCGAAGAGTGTCAGTTAAATACAAAGTAAAACAAATAGCATATGTGCTAACTACTTATGCTAAGCTAAGGCAGAGGTTCTCAAACTGGGGAGGGGCAGGGGTGAAGGGGACCATGAGAAGTTGGTCTGCCTTCAGAGCTGGGTGCCTGGCCAGCAGCTGCTGCTCTCCACGCTGCGTTCAGAGCTGGGCGGTGGTATATGTATTTGTGTGGAAGGAGCAGAGGGGAAGGGGGCGCAAAGGACTTCAGACACTAAGAAAGGGTGTGTGTGTAGGGGGGGCACAATCAAATAAATTTGACAACCACTGTTCTAAGGGACCATTCAAGGTGAAGTGGCCTGTTAACAACTTGTTTCCTAGACCAGAAGAAGTGCTCTGCATAAGCTCGAAAGAGTGTCTCTTTTACCAACAGAAGTTGGTCTAATAAAAGATTTTAACTAACCCGCCTTGTCTCTCTGATTGCTATTATTAGATACGTCTAATAGATGTATTTGTCTTGTTTGTTTTTGACAGATCATAAGTATTATAGTTAAGAATGATGAATGTTGGTTGGCAAATCAGCATTCCTTAGTGAGTCAGTTAAGACGCGTGTGGGTAAGCGAAGCTTTTCAAGAAAGACATCGTAAGGAGAATATGGCTGCAACAAACTGGAAAGAACCTAAACTACTGGCATACTGCTTATTGAATTACTGCAAGTATGTAGAACTATTTATTGATCAAATCAATTTTTTTCTGTTTGTGTATATCTTTTCTGTACTTTCAAAATAATACTGCTGCATAGTGCTGTGTGGAAGAAACGACTGAAAGTTGCTCTTTCGTGCTGCCGTTAGAACCAAAACCAAGACTACTTTTAGCAACTCCTGGGGTTTTTTAACTGTGCATGTTTAAAAGCAATGGTGATTCCTCCACCAAGTTATCAAACAGAATAGTCTGATACCAGTTTCTCACAAGAGGTTTTAATTGTTTCCTTTTCCAGACGGAATTATGGTGATATAGAATTGCTCTTCCAGCTGCTTCGAGCTTTTACAGGACGTTTTCTCTGCAATATGACTTTCTTAAAGGAGTACATGGAAGAAGAAATCCCCAAAAACTACAGTATTTCCCAAAAACGGGCTCTGTTCTTCAGGTTTGTGGACTTCAATGACCCAAACTTTGGAGATGAGCTGAAAGCCAAGGTAAGTAAAATAGGCTGATATTTAGGTTTAATTCTCATCTTGGGAACTAGGGCAACAAACCTTGCTTGCTTAAATGTCAAAAAGAGTTCAGTAATTGGCAGAACCAATTGTGTGAAAATACCATATATGTGGAAGACCAATAATAGATAGAGTCAGCAATTCCTCTAACTTTCAAAGTTGGGTATTTGTTACGTTATGCCTATGTGGCCCTGCAGTTTGGACTTTGGGGTGTAAATTGCAGAGTGCACTAGCGTGCTGTGGCAAACAACTGGCGTGAACTAAAAGGTAGTTGCAGCACAGCATGCTAGTGCATTCTAGTCCAGACCAAAAGTCCAGACTGCAGGCTGTGTAGACAAACACTTAATCTGCCCTTTCTAGGAAGCCAACTTTTGTGTGTGTCTCTCCCCCCCCCAAGCCCCCAAATAATAATAATAATAATAATCTGTCCAGGATTTTTTACATGCAATCTCTAAGTTTGAAAGAGAGAACTTCAAGAGGCCCTGAATCTGCAGTGCATTGGTTTTGTCAGTAGTCAGAAATAATCCAGATAGCGTTAAGTAATTGTTTTATTTAGAGAACTTAATAGCATAGTATTAACTTCTTCCATTTCTGGTTTGTAGGTTCTGCAGCATATCTTGAATCCTGCATTCTTGTATAGTTTTGAAAAGGCAGAAGGAGAACAACTTCTGGGACCACCCAACCCAGAAGGAGATAATCCAGAAAGTATCACCAGTGTTTTTATAACAAAGGTATCCATCCCTGCTCGCTTTAAAGAATTGAAAAGCGAAAAATAAAATAAATGTACCTAAGTTGGTTGACATTTCAATCCTGCTCTGAATTATTCTTGCTACTTCTGGCCAGGGCTTTCTCTAAATATAAGTGGTCAATTATACTGACTCATATAATAATTTTGAATTGTGGAGAAATATCCACCAGGAGCTAGAATGAAATTACAAATACTCAAGTTACTTGTGACTTCATTAGGATTTCAACATATTACTTTACGAATGAAGGCTTGCTGCAGTAACCCCATGTATCATCTACCTCTTGGTAAGAAGAGTCTTTACAGACGCTTGAAGTTGTCATAGAACTGACTTTTGTGTCTCATTATTATACCTGTCACAAATATAAGAGAGTCACTGTTGAAGATATTTTGAAGGCCAGATCTTCAGAAGTGCTCAACTCCCCTTATTATAAAAATGTGCTCACTTCATTTAGTTGCCAAAGTGGGAGCTGAACTGTAGAGGAACAGACTCACCCCTCCAGCGCCTCCTGCTGGTGACTTCCGGGAATTAGCTCGTTCCAGCTCTGGAGCGCCCTCTGCAGGCCAGTGATCTGCCTGTCCTCTGGCCCCCCATGTCCCTCCCAGATCTGGTGCTCTGTTGTCTGGGGTGCTGCCCCCTGGCAGTTAACACCCCCACCCCGTCTTAGGGTCTCTCCTCCCCGGGGAACCCCCACCTACTATCCCCACCTCGCCTCAGTATACAGCTACTGCCAGTCATTGTCTAGCCCCTGCACCCTGCACCCTGGGGCAGACTGCAGTATCAGCCTACTCATCACTGGCAAGGTTGGGTTTGGACCTGCTGCCTTTGCCTACCCCTGGGCTGCCCTCTGCAACTCCCAGTACCTGTTGGTCTTATGCTGGGCGGCAGCCTGGGGCTTTCCAGGCTGGAGCTCCCCAGTTTGTCTGCCTTTCCCCAGCCCTGTGCCACTCAGGTACCCTGTCTCCAGCTCCCTACAGGCAGAGGGAGACTGCTGAGCTCCTTTCTCCCAGCCTCTTTATACAGGCTGGCTATGGCCTAATTGGGGCGTGGCCCAGCTGAAGCCACTTCCCAATCAGCCCATCTTAGCAGCTCCCAGCCACAACCTTCCCCCAGGGCTGTTTTAAGCCCTTCAGGGCAGGAGCGGGGTAACCACCCTGCTACATGAACTCTTACGAAAATCTGGCTTCCGTTGTGTGTGCTGAAGACTTTTGAAAACCTGGCCCTAAACGTAGATGTATGTGCATACAGTGTAATCAAAGATCATTTGGGCAATAGATGAGAAATAGACAGTTGCCCATTCCTTTGGAGAGTGCTGATCAGGGGCAGCTCCAGGCACCAGCACGCCAAGCACGTGCCTGGGGCGCGCCCTGCTGGTCACCGCGAGGGCGGTAGGCAATAATTGGAGATATACCAATCTCCTAGAACTGGAAGGGACCTTGAAAGGTCATCAAGTCCAGCCCCCTGCTTTCACTAGCAGGACCAGTTTTTTGTCCCAGATCCCTAAGTGGCCTCCTCAAGGATTGAACTCACAACCCTGGGTTTAGCAGGCCAATGCTCAAACCACTGAGCTATCCCTCCCCCTCAAGGAGAGGAGCGAGAGCTGGTGGTGGAGGAGCCTTTGTCCAAAGGCAATAAGGTGCACCTTCGGCAGCATGCCTGCGGAGGGTCCTCTGGTCCCGCGGCTTTGGCGGACCTCCCGCAGGCAAGCCGCCGAAGGCAGCCTGCCTGCCGTGCTTGGGTCGGCAAAATACCTAGAGCCGCCCCTGGTGCTGATGGCTGGTGATAAAAGTACATTGTTCTAAAAGTCATCTTATCTGTTGCTGCAGATACCAACCTGAAAACGTATATGATTTTTATAGACTTTGTGAACTATATTTGTTCTTGTAGTTGGTAATGTGTGTAGAGCTTTTGAAGATATTTATTTATTTCTTCCCCCCCCCCCCCCCCATCTTCCACTCTTGGGAATAGGTACTTGACCCAGAAAAGCAGGCCGATATGCTGGATTCACTCAGAATTTACCTCTTGCAATTTGCAACGCTTCTTGTGGAACATGCCCCACATCACATTCATGACAATAACAAGAACCGGAACAGCAAACTGCGACGCCTGATGACCTTTGCCTGGCCCTGTCTCTTGTCTAAGGCGTGTGTGGACCCAGCGTGCAAGTACAGTGGACATTTGCTTTTAGCACACATCATTGCAAAATTTGCCATACATAAGAAGATAGTGTTGCAGGTATTGTGTACAAATTTGCACTAATATGCTAAAGGGATGCTGATAAGTACTATTCCTGGTGTACGCTTTCTTTAATCAGTTATTTTGTACTGTAATGGAGGGCCTGTCATGGAGAATGGAGATGTAGTTTTGAATAATCATTATACATGTGATAACTAAAACCATAAGAGCAGATAAGATCACCCAGGGAGCAAGTATAGAAGGAGCAGGCCAAAGACCAGCACCTTGTGAGGTATCTACAAGAAGGGATCCAGTAAAGGCCGTAGGTGAGAGAGGAGAGTCATCACCTGGGAAGTTCAGTGGGAAGAGGGGCTTGTTCCTGTTAATGAAGGCAGCAAAAAGATAATGAAAAATTTGAACTGGCCTTAACATAGAGAAGATCATTGGTAACTTTCAGGGCAGTTTTAGAATATGAAGAGGGTAGAAGGTAACTGACAGGTGTAAAGGAGAGAGATGCAGGCAATTCAAGATAGTGGGCATAGATGACACTTTCAAAGAGCTTAGAGCTGGTGAATAAGGGAAATGAGGCAGTGAAGAAGCAGGTAATATTTAGAGGTCTCTTAGAATCAGGGCATTAGCAGTATCATTTAAAAGAATGGTGTTTGAGAAAGAGGTCAAGGGATTCGTGGGGGAAACACTTAAGAAAACTTAGCATCAGACACGGGGGAAAAACAGGATAGCAGGTTCAGGACAAGGGAGTGAAACTGCCATTTATTCAAGGGAAAAGGTCTTAAAGAGCTGTATTATTCTTTAGAAGAAGAGGTTTACACCATGTTTAAGAGGATCACTCCTTTTTTTTAGGTTTTTCACAGTCTTCTAAAAGCTCATGCAATGGAGGCTCGAGCAATTGTCAGGCAAGCAATGGCTATTCTAACTCCAGCTGTGCCTGCTCGAATGGAGGATGGACATCAGATGCTGACTCACTGGACACGAAAAATCATTGTAGAAGAGGGCCATACAGTTCCACAGCTGGTCCATATTTTGCATTTAATAGTACAGCATTTCAAGGTATGTATACAGTGACCAACCGAACACTTGGACAAATTATCCTAGATGTCTAGGAGATATAATACAGACTAAATAAAAATTAGTGAGATCCAAATTATATAGCAGAGAACAAATATTTAAAGGAGATGGTTCTGTATGTACATGTGCATACTATAAATGTTTAAAGCTGAAAATGTCTGCCGTTAACGTAACAATATATCTGTCCAATTGTGAAATGCCTCTGTCTCTTCTAACTTTTGCTTTTACATTGTTACATCTTTCCCTTTTCTACCCACATGCCCTCGGAATTGCTTTTTGTTTGTTAAAGCCTCCTCCACTCATACATGGTGGTTTAAAGAGTCGTGTTCCCAAAAGTGCACAAATGCTTCAAATACCAATTTAACTTAAGCAAAGGGTCAGCTTGGTCTTGGTCCAAAAGCACTCTTAAAATTAGCTTGCACACGGTATGAAATAACGTAAATAGGGAGCCAACTGAAGTGCTAATAAAACATTTGAAAGCAACACTAAAAGTGAAGTTTGGAGTGGTTTGTTTCCAAAATGAAACACTAGATAGGTATGATTCTGAGGCTATGTCTGTATTACACCTTATGTCGGCATAATTTATGTCAGTCAGGGGGGTGAGTGACCCCTGAGTGACATAAATTACACTGGCATAAGCACCCTTGTGGACAGTGCTATGTCAGCAGGAGAGCTTCTTCCAGTGACATACACTTCTACCCCGATATAACGTGACCAGATATAACACAAATTCAGATATAACGCGGTAAAGCAGTGCTCTGGGGTGGGGCTGGGCTGTGCACGCCGGTGGATCAAAGCAAGTTCGATATAATGCGGTTTCACCTATAATGCAGTAAGATTTTTTTTTTTGGCTCCCGAGGACAGTGTTATATCGAGATAGAGGTGTAGCTACCGCCCCTTGCGGGTGGGAAGTAGTTAAGCTGACGGGAGAGCTCTCTCTCCTGTTGGCCTACAGCAGCTACATTAGAGAGCTTGCAGCAGTGCAGCTGTATTGGTGCAGCTGTACTGCTGTACACTCTCTAGTCTGGGTTACCTGTGAGTCAGGGAAAATCTGGTCAGGAATGTTTGTTTTACCAAAGTACCAGCTTCTTGTCTTAATTCTAGAGGGATGAGCGTGGTGCAGATATAACCAACTCTGGGCTTAAAGGCAATTAATTTACCATTCTGTTTTCTGTGTGGTAGGGAATATGTAGAATATAATGAGTTTACATGTAACATATTTATGAATCCATTTCTACAGGTTTATTACCCTGTAAGACACCATTTGGTGCAGCATATGGTTAGTGCCATGCAGAGGTTGGGTTTCACTCCCAGTGTTACCATTGAACAAAGAAAACTGGCTGTGGACCTTGCTGAAGTAGTCATCAAATGGGAATTGCAGAGAATTAAAGATCAACAGGTAGGAATAGTAACAGTCTTGGTGAACCTCAAAATGTTACCATGTTTTTTTTTTTTTTTTTTAATTTGTGTTTCACTGATATTTCAGCCAGATTCAGATATGGATCCAAGTGCAAGTGGAGAAGGAGCAAGTTCTGCCTCATCTTCTGTTAAAAGAGGATTGTCTGTTGATTCTGGTCAAGAGGTGAAACGATTCAGGACAGCTACTGGGGCAATAAGTGCAGTAAGAAATATTCAGTTTCCTTTTGTTCTTATAAGCAGCAATTTTAAGATTAAGTAACCTTAATGTTCATTTTCCTTCATAATTTTGTAGCCTGCTCACTGTTAAACTAAGATTCATTCATAGTTGTGCTTTA
Organism: Mauremys reevesii; assembly: GCF_016161935.1. Taxonomy (NCBI): domain Eukaryota; kingdom Metazoa; phylum Chordata; order Testudines; family Geoemydidae; genus Mauremys; species Mauremys reevesii. The sequence continues at coordinate 71,086,981 of NC_052632.1, forward strand.
TATTATTATTTAAACACAATATATTATATACCATTACCCCTCTTTTATTGAGCAAAAATTGTGTGCACAGGTATTTGGACGTACTCAGTCGTTGCCAGGAGCTGATGCACTTCTTTCCAAGCCAATTGACAAGCAGCATACAGATACTGTGGTCAACTTCCTCATTAGAATTGCTTGCCAGGTACTGTCTGATTCTGAAATGCATGTACCAATGCTTCATTAGTGTTCAAAAATGCAAATAAACTTTTATTATACAGCATTATTTTCAGTCTGGGATAAATGTATAAACTTTAACAATGGCTGTCGTCTTCTGAAAAGTTTGGAAATTGGTATGAAAAGGTCATATGAAAAACATAGGGTTGTGCCAATTTTTATGTACATTTTTATTAAAAATATTCATGTTCCATATTTTTGTAGTTATACTCTGAGATGTCTATATAGCTGATGAGACATTTAGATGTAAAGAACTTTAAGAAATTGACTTGGTTTTTGAGGTATAAAAATATATTTTGGAACAATACTAGAGCAGTTATTACTTAGGTTTCTACATGCCTAAATCCATGATCAATGGGTGAGAAAACAGAGTCCTACTGACTTTCACCGAGATGTAGTCTCTTAAGTGCAACTTTGAAAATGCGACTTAGACTCCTAAGCCGCTGAGATGCTTTTGAAAATGTTACCCACAGAAAAATTTTAAAAGTGAATAAACTAAAGAACTTTAAACTGCTCATAGACAAATTGTGAACATGACAATTAAATTAGTCAAAATAGTTCCTGTGAATTGTTTGCTCAGCTGTATTCTTAGCAAAATACATTTTAAAATATTGTTGCAACCTGACATCCCTTTGAGAATTTTTTCAGAGCCTTAACGTCTTAAAAACAGTTTGTACGTAAATACAATACTAGCCTTTTGGGTAATACAGTACTGTGATTGTACTGGTATAGTTACTTAACTAAGCCTTTCCAAAACTAGACAATGATATGCTTACATAGGATGTGTAAAAAATTAATGAGTTCTAAAGATCATGGTTATAAATGGCTGTCATTCTGCAATAATTTTGATTAATTGCTAGGTAAATGACAACTCAAACACTGCTGGATCTCCTGGAGAATTGCTGTCTCGACGCTGCGTTAACCTTTTGAAGACAGCTTTACGACCAGATATGTGGCCAAAATCAGAACTCAAACTGCAGTGGTTTGATAAACTGCTAATGACTGTGGTAAGTTACATTCCAGCCCTGTAAAGCTTTAAGATTCAGTAACACAGGACATAATTGAGTACTGGCTTAATAAGATATTGAAGGACTTTAACAATTTACCTATTTCTTGGTTAGCCAGTATCCGAGAGATCTATTTTACTTATAATATGCAGCTCTTAGGTTTAGACGATATATTGAAGCTAGCACGTTGTTGTTGTAGAGAATTTTAAATTAAATATTGGTCCGTTACTAGTTTAATCACTGTCATTACTAGAACTAATGAAATTGATTTATAGGTATTTTTGAGTAATTATTCTTGTCATTTTTCTTGACAAGAGGATTTAGGTAAAAGTCAACATTTGAGAATGGAAGTGCATGTTAATAAACGTTAGATTCTTTCTGTCAAGCATTTTGTAGCAATGCTAGTATTGTTAGTTAAATAATTTTAGTTTCTTTGTAGAGTCGTTAAAACTGATTTTTGTTCTAACATGCAATGTAAATACTACATATGGAATCGATAGAAACAAAATAAAGGAAACAAATAAGCTGATGGATCTGTTTGCACATGCTCAACAGAGACTTATAAACGTTTGGCAACTAAAGTCACTGACGATTCTGTCTGTGCTGGACATGCTCCAGCCTAGGGCTGCAGGACTGTCTCCACAACTACCCCTCTGGGCAGCTGCGGGCTGCTGAGACACCCAGCATCAGAATTAAGAGCATGGAAACTATTCTTTCATTGTTCTCAGTGCTTCCTTTGCTGGTGCCCAAGCAGGATGGAGGAGAAGGGAGGAGGCAGTCTGACTGGAATGCAGAGTGTTGAGGAATCAGGTCTGGGGATGGCAAGTAGGGAAACTGGGACAAAGGTGGTGGGAAAACGACTGGTGCAAGGAGTTGTTGGTGGTACAGACCTGAAGAAGAGCTCTTTGTAGCTCAAAAGCTTGTCTTTCTCACCAACGGAAGTTGGTCTATTAAAAGATAACACCCACCTTGTCTTAGTGAAAGGTTGGCATTCTATACTTAATAGCGAAGTTTTTGATTAGGGCTGTCAATCGCAGTTCATGCATGCAATTAACGTAAAACAAATTAACTAGATTTTAAAGTCGTGATTAATTGTAGTTTTATTTACACTATTAAACAATAATAGAAGACCAATTTAAATTTATTATTAATATTTAGAATACTTAAATGTATTTTTTTATATAACTGCACTCAAAAACAAAACACTGTAAAACTTTAGAGCCTACAAATCCACTCAGTCCTACTTCTTGTTGAGCCAATTGCTAAGACAAATGAGTTTGTTTACATTTACCTTCCCGCTTCTTATTTACAATATCACCTGCAAGTGAGAACAGGCGTTCGAATGGCGCTGTAGTAGACCGCGCTGCAAGGTATTTACATGCCAGACATGCTAAACATTCATATGCCATCTGGCATGTAAATACCTTGCAGCGCTGGCTACAACAGTGCCATTCGAACGCCTGTTCTCATTTCAGGTGATATTGTAAATAAGCAGGCAGGTAAATGTAAACAAACTCATTTGTCTTAGCGATTGGCTCAACAAGAAGTAGGACTGAGTGGATTTGTAGGCTCTTAAGTTTTACAGTGTTTTGTTTCTGAGTGCAGTTATGTTAAAAGAAATTCTGCATTTGTAAGTTGCACTTTCACGATAAAGAGATTGCACTACAGTACTTGTATGAGGTGAATTGAAAAATGCTATTTATTTATCTCGTATAAATTTTAATTACAATAAATATATTTTTATTACAAATATTTTATATCTACACTTTTCAATTGCAACACGGAATACAATGAATATATTTGAAAATGTAGAAAAATTGCCAAAATATTTAGAATCAATTTAAATTGGTATTGTATTATTGTTTAACGGTGCAATTAAAACAGCAATTAATCTTGACTATTTTTTATCTCGTGATTAATTGTGATTATATTTTTAGTCATTTGATATCCCTATTTTTAATATTACATGGCATAATATTACAATACTATAAACTAAGTTATTTGTACCATACTACTATAATAAGTAGTATGAACTTTCTTATTGTGATAAATATATTAGGATCACTTTTTGGATTCCCACTGTGGAATAAAGCCGTGGCAATCCTACTTCTCTGCAGTAGTAAACGAACTTAAGATTTTTAAAGAATACTTTTACCATGATTCCTTTTTCTAAATGTTTGACAGATGTTTAGATACTGGACATTACTGGTATGAAGATAGTTGCTTGGGTAATCTTTTATTTTTAAAAGGTAGCCACTTCAATAATTTTCTTCTCCTACCATTGGGACTGGTTTAGTTGACCTCTGTTTAAAAGTGGTTAATACTGTGATTTCTATATACCCGTGTACATTTGGCTTTAAACCTCTGTAGTTGATGATGCTTCATCATTATTCATTACTCAAAACTCTACTTATGCTTTTAAAAAATACTGTACAACTTAACTAATGAGAACTCCCATTAAAATTCAGCACTTCAGTAGCAAATGTTATCCACCCTAAATAGAACAACCACAATTACTTAACCGCAATTCAGCACATTGTTTTCTCTTCAGTCCTACAAATGAAACATCATAACATATTCAGCCTTGTGTCAGAATTCTTTCCAACCCACCTTTCTTGGTCTCAGTAATTCCAATGCAAATATATTTATCTGAGTTCAGGCCTTACGAGGTATTGGTGGCTGAGCAGAAATAACAACAGGACTTGGGTAAAACAAGACCGCACTTGAATATTTCTGGGAATAGAAGATGCAGAGGCTTGTACTGAGGACTAACGCTGGGCCAAGTTTTATAGTGGTAACTTTTTTTCACTGAAAAATGCAGTTTTGGGACAGTTTTAGTGAATTATTTGTTGAAACAAATAAGAGAACATTCAGAAATCTCGGAACAAAGTTTTTCAACATGAATGAAGCATCTTGTTTCAATTTTTCAGACTATATTCACAAGGGGGATTTAAACACCAAAACTGGAGGAGGAGCAAGAGAAATAGGTGGTGGTGGTAGTAGTAGTGGTGCCCCCTTGTAACATTTAGCCCGGTGGTTAGGCCACTCACCTGGGATGTAGGAGGTCCAGATTTGAATCGCTGTTCCGGAGCAGGGACCTTGAACCACTATTCCTCTCCTCTTTCCCATGTGAGTGCCTAACCTCCAGGGTATTCTGGGGATGGGTCTCTCTCAATTTCTCCTGTTGAAGCTGTTCCACTTCTTATAAAATACTTAAATATTCAGTGAAGTAGACCTAGGAACCAAGTATGTCCTCCTCCCAGATGAGGTAAGTCCTCTGACCACTGGGCTATAGAGTCATTCTCTGTTTCTGGCCCAATGATTACTCAAGTATTTTATACAAAGATTCAACAGGAAAGGTGAGACCCCCATCTCAGAATACCCTATAGCCTGGCAGTTAGGGTACTCACTGGCAGCGGGGAGACCTGGATTCAAGTCCTTGCTCAAGAGTGGAGACCTGGAGATTGTTACCCCTTTCCAGATAAATATAAGAATGTAGAGTAATGGTGAGGATGGCAAATTTACTTGCATAAGCAATTGAGAGAACAGGCCATCCAGGACTTCCAGTTGTTGAACTGCAGTCTGTTGTAACTCCCTCCAGTGCTCTGGAGAAGAAGTCTTCCAGTTTGTCATCTCTTGCAAATCTTCTGCTTGCTTATTTGTGATGCCTACAGGATAACGAGTTGGAAAAGGCAGAGCTCGCTCCATCCAGCAGCTAGTAGGCCAAAAAACAAACAGGCAGGAAGGTGGGTGGCCCTAGTGCTTATATAACATTTAGATGGTAAGCTCTTTGGTACAGGGACTGTCCTTTTGTTCTGTGTTTTGCACAGCACCTAGCATTAGGGCTCCTAGGCACTACAGTAATCCAAATAATGAACAATATTCTTCTGCTTTCTATTAGGTGAAGTCATACAGCCTAATTCACTGTAACAGTAGTTATGTTTTAGGATGGGAAACAGACAGGGCTAGCAAAATCTTTTATTTTCCAGTCATTAGATTGGTTTAGTTTCAAACATCCTGTTTCTGGGCTTGAAGCACCCATTTCTCATAAGCACTTCTTTTAAAGGTCCTTCAGAATAGGCTGTTTTATACCTTCTCTTCAATATCTTTCTCTTTAAGGTATTTCCACAGGCAAATATAATGCTGCCCATTGTTCCAAGCAGTTTCTAGCTAGGCAAGGGTGAGAGCAACTTTCTTCGCTGCTTTCAGCACTCCTGTAATGTTAAAAGCCACTAACTGCATAGTACATTTCAGCTATGCAGTTAGTGGCTTCCCGTGTCTTATATTTTGCAGATCTGGAAAACATAGCTGGTGTAAGAAAACAGAATTGAAACTCTTGTAATATGGAAGCCTGGAATCATGTTGTAGAGCTAACAAGTCTTAATGCTCTTTTGTTTGTTGTTTTTTCTAGGAACAGCCCAATCAGGCCAACTTTGCCAACATTTGCACTGGGTTAGAGGTCCTAAGTTTCCTATTAACTGTACTGCAGTCTTCAGCTATCCTTAGCAGCTTCAAACCTCTGCAACGAGGAGTAGCTGCTTGTATGACATGTGGAAACACCAAGGTTTTGAGGGCTGTCCACAGTCTACTCTCTCGCTTAATGAGTATATTCCCTACAGAACCAAGTATGTGGTATTTTCCTCCTCCTTTTCCTTTTATCACTGCATAACTTAAGTGGTTTGGGTGTGGGGGGAGCAGGGAGACATTTCTGAATATGCTAATCTTCTGTTTTACGTGTTCTGCATTTTATGGTCCATTTTAGCTTGCACTTTCAACCTCCCTTAAAAAAAAAAAAGTTGTTATAAGTAATCATGTGGAATACATCATTATCCATTGACATAAAAACTTAATAACCTGTGGCAGCCATTACTTTGACTCAAGAAATGCCTGCTATAAATGTAATGTCTTTTGCAATTACTACTTTTCTGCTTTGAAAAATGCTGTTTTTCAGTAGTTGAACATCACCTTTTTACTAAGACAAGAAAGGGAAATTGTGTGTAAAGAGAGGCTTTTGGTAATTTGGAACACTTGACAAGGATAAGTCCTGTTATAGCACTACTAAATTAATCGATACCATCTTATTACTAGGAAAATTTTGGTGAGCGTACTGGGGAAGTGATACCCAACACAGAGGCCACAGTGGTTGTATAATAGATGCAGGGTTTTGTAACATGCAAGTACAGAAGGTTCAGAGGGAGCCCCTTGTGCTGTTTTAATAACTATAATATTCTAAAACTTATTTGGTTTTTATTTTGTCAACTCTGTCTCAGGTACTTCAAGTGTAGCGTCAAAATATGAAGAGCTGGAATGCCTATATGCTGCAGTGGGGAAGGTTATTTATGAAGGGCTTACTAATTATGAAAAAGCCACTAATGCTAATCCTTCCCAACTCTTTGGTGAGTTTCTCATTCCTCTTGTACATGTCTATAGATTGGCTCTCTAATTAGCGTGTTCTTTGTCATTAGGTTTTATTTTATTTTCTGTAAGGGGGTTGATAGCCGTGTAGATAGTGCTGTGTGCTGCCCTGGGAAATCTGGATGCAGACATGACCTTGGGATGAAGGCTGACAGCCTTGAGGAATAAGGCTACAGGGCTCATTGCATTCTATCATTTCCAAGCAGCTGGCTTGAAGATAAGTATTGAAAATGGATACTGGTGGCTGGATAGGTGTCTTAGTTACTAAGGGCATGTAGGAACGAGAAAAGGCATTTAAAGTAACAATGATGTAAAGTAAAAGCTGTTGGAAATTTCAGTTGGAGCAGCCAATATTTTTGGGGCATAAGATCATGGGTTTAAAAAAAAAATGAAGTAAATAAACTTAAACGTTTTTGTCCAGTGTTTTTCTTTTGAATACAAGCACCAGTTTGTTGAAAGCATCGTAATGTTAGCTGATTTAAATCACATAAGAGTCTTATTTAGAACTTGGATTCTGAATAAGTGAAGAATCTCAGATACAGTACACTCTTTTTTCAAAAGGTAACATTTCTGAATGTATTTTTATTAAGCACAGTTTTGAAAAGCTGAAACGCATTCCTAGTTCACTATTTATTTGCATTGATTAAACTACAAGGGAACTAATCTCCCTTTGGTTCTTGTCTGAACGCTTGACTACAACTGAGATATGTTGGAACAATTAGACAGTTTGGCTAGTCATACCAAGTTTGGCTCAGAATTGGTTCTGTCAATAATGCAGACTTGAAATTGCACAAGTTAGAAAAGCTTGCTGCTTTAAATGGCAAATGTCCTTCACTATCCTAGTTTGTGATCTGTGCAGACAGGTGTAATTTCACTTAGGGAATTGCCTATTTGTCAGGTGTCAGGATGTGTTGTACAACACACTAACCAAGAAAGAGACTTTTTATCATTTGTCCAGAGCACACTCCAAGGTTAGATTCTACTGTTTTCCCTGAGTCAGTCTATATCTTATCGATGCTTTATAAAAAAGAGGTCCAGACTCTTAAAAGATATCGAGGGGCGGAATAGGAAGGACAAAATAAAGTAAAGCTTTCAAAGCAGTCATTCTGTCTGTCAATAAAACACTGAAACTCTAAATATTGTTATGGGTTATTTGATGAATTATGAAGATGAAGAAAAGTGGGAAATGGTTGTTACTGCCAGAATAGGGTTTCTAGTCTATCTGTATACTGTGTGAGGACAGATGTTGCTATATATCTTGTAAAATCAGCTGCCGTACATGAATGCCAACATACTTCAGAGGCGCATCAATCGCTACATTTATATCCAATATATGTGCACAGGCACTGCTAACAAATGTACAGTTTGAGGAGAAAAATATGTATTTGTTCTAATACAGATACTTAAGAAGCGTCTTTAATACTAAATGACAGCTTCTGCATAGCTCAAGTATGTACCCTTTTAATTATGGTGATTTCTTATCTACTTAGTAACTGATATATGAAACTAAGTAATGACATTCTGGGAGGATTACATCTATATGTCCGACAAGTCTGATGTTTTATTTTCATATTATGGGATTTAAGAACTGACACTGTTCCAAGGCATGAAAAAAGCCATTTAACAAGGCAAGAGTCATCTATTAGATATATTTAGGGTATTTCTATTGCAAAACTGAGCTTCTGACTGAGTAGAAAGGAATGTTTTGAGAGAGCTAAATAGAAAAAATTGCAATTAATCTTGGTTTGCTAGCCTTTTCCATCAAGCATCTACATAGATTTCCTGTCTTTGTAACAGGGATAGCTGAATATCCAAGGTAGGATACAACTTTCCAAAAGTAGAGCACTCTGCCTGTCCTTTCATAGGACAAGTACAGAATTTAGTTTACTCAAAATAGGGCATGGTGTCCCTAGCCTCTGTTTGGCAGAAGCTGGGAATGGTCAACAGGGGGTGGATCACTTGATGATTACCTGTTCTGTTCATTACCTCTGGGGAATCTGGTATAGGCCACTATCAGAAGACAGGATACTGGGATAGATGGACCTTTGGTCTGACCCAGTAGGGCCGTTCTTATGTTCATCTGGTTACCTAAATTATGAATGATAATTTTAGTTGTCTTTAAAGAGTTTTTATTTATATCTTAGGTACTTTAATGATTCTGAAGTCTGCATGCAGTAACAATCCAAGCTACATAGACAGACTGATTTCAGTCTTCATGCGATCTCTACAGAAGATGGTCAGGGAACATTTGAATCCACAGGCTGCATCAGGAACAGCAGAAGCAACCACAGGTAGTAATGCAGGTCAATAAAACTTTTAAGTAATGTAATCCTATCATAATGCAGAGATTGAGTGGTTTTAGCTGCTTGTGTATTTGTTAAGGTTTTGAATTCCATAGTGTGTTGAATAATTTGAAAATAATCCAATAAAAAGTGAGAAATATTGTTGAAAGTATTGACTGGAAAAAAATAACATTTTTGTGTTCTTAATACTTGCTGAACAATTTAATATTGAGTCAAACATAAATTGGTTAGTAAATGTTTGAAATGCAGTATATTTAAAAATAATTGGCTTCTTCAGGAGTATACGGTGGCAGTTCTCTCCTTTCAGTGACTCTTAATTTAATAGGTGTAAGCTAATAGTAATGAAGTAGTTGTTTGTGAAATCAGTTGGTGTCCTTGTTATCTTTTTACAGTGGTGACTTTATCAGTAGATGGAGTTCTGCCTGTCATCAAATTACCCAAATCATGAGTCAATACAAAATGCAAAAGTGCTGCTAAAGAAATACAGTGCTATTAAAGAACAAAATATTTCAATTAATGATGAAGCTGCTGAGGAAAATTGTTTGGAAGAAGCACTTCCAATATTAGATTTCTAACTCGCATTCTAATTACACAGACTAGAATCTTGTGAATTGAGACTAATCCCTGAGTAACTCATTGCAAATTATTAAATTTGGCAGATAAGCAAGTCCGGAAATGAACAGCATAAGAATACAGCATCACAAAATATTATTTTCATTTTGACAAGTCTAGCTTCAATTATTTATACCTCATGATTTATTGGTATACTGTAATATTTGTCTAAGTATTATTAAAATGAGGCCTCACCACCTCCTTTCCAACCGAATTCTTTTCACATGGGCATGACCAAAGGGGAAGGCTCTCCTGAAGAGCACTGTGGGCCATTGTTTTGGGTATGATACATAGACTGTTTTTCAAAGTGATTTATAGGGGTTTGTATCCATGGTAACATTTTCTGTTGTTGATATTTTAATAGTTCCCTAGAATTTTCCATAAAGTTGCACCCATAAAGAGGCTTTAACCATGTTATCCTTTAATTGCAGGATGGATTGATTTAAATCAAGGCAATTTAAATCACCACATGGAAAGGCTACATTTAAATAATTGATTTAGCCAACTTTTCCACTTGTATTTCAATTATTTTCTGAAGAATTCTCATTGGTTGATGTAAATCAACATGTTTTAATAGTTATGACTAACTAGATTTGGTAAATCTTTTTGCTACCTAGCAAACTATATACATTTATTTAAACAATTATATAGCTTAATATTTTCAGATGATTATTGTACATTTTCAGTAGGTTAGAAAATGGTGAATGATATATTATTTACTAGATAATTAACTTTTTTGTTCATGATTTGTCATGCTGCATTAGGATGGTAATGAATTTAATTAAACACAAAACTGCATATAACACTTATTTTTTATTAAACAAAACCGGAAATGTTTTGGATATATAAACTTTTCTTATCAAAACATGTTTCACATTTACAACTAAATTATAATTAGACCTTAACATATTTTGTGTTATATTTAGCTTTCATTTTAAAAGGTTTATTTTTAAAAATAAATGTATTATAGTTTAAATAAAATAAAAAAACCTATTTAAATAAAATATACATTTAAAAAAAATACTTTAAAAAAATCATTGCTTACCCACCCTGCTTAACTGGGTTTGTGGTAGTACTGGGAGGTATAGAGGATCACAAATTGAATATAATTCAACAAGGTGATGAAGTTGGAAAAAATGCTAATATTCTGGGTGTGTTAATTTAAGAGTTATATGCAAGACACTGGAGTCAATTGTCCTGCTCTTCTTGGCACTGGTGAGGGCTCAGCTGGGTACTGTGTCCAGTTCTGGGTGCCACACTTTTGGAAAGATGTGGATAAATTGGGGAGAGTCCAGAGGAGATCAACAAAAATGATAAAAAGTTTAGAGAACCTGACCTATGAGGAAAGGTTAAAAAAACTAGACATGTTTAGTCTGGAGAAAAGAAAACTGAGGGGGAACCTGATGAGTCTTCAAATATGTTAAGGGCTGTTACAAAGAGGACTGTGATCAATTGTTCTCCATGTCCACTGGAAGTAGGACAAAAAGTAATCCACTAAAGCTGCAGCAAGGGAGCTTTAGGTTACATATTGGGAAAATCTTTCTAACTATAAGAGTTGTTAAGCTCTGGAATAGGCTTCCAAGGGAGGTTCTGGAATCCCCGTCATTGGAGGTTTTTTAAAGAACAGGTTGGACAAATACCTGTGAGCGATGGTCTAGGTCAGGGGTTCTCAAATTCGGGGTCAGGACCTCTCAGGGGGTCATGAGGTTATTACATGGGGGCCACAAGCTGTCAGCCTCCACCCCAAACCCCGCTTTGCCTCCAGCATTTATAATCTGGTTAAATATATTTGAAAGTGTTTGTTTTTAATTTATAAGTTGTGGGGGGTCGCACTCAGGTTTGCTATGTGAAAGGGGTCTCCAGGACAAAAGTTTGAGAACTGCTGGTCTAGGTTTACTTGGTCCTACCTCAGCTCAGGGGACTGGACTAGATTACCATTTGAGATCCTTTCCAGCCCTGCATTTCTGTGATTAGGTGTTTCTTGTGTAACATGTTCATTGGCTTGCCTATCTGTTGCCTAGGAGAAGGGGTGATATTTAGCAGTTATCAGCTTCACAGATTGTTAGCAAAGTTAGAACTTGAAAGTTCTACTGTGCAGATCACACTGAAACCATTTTTTTCAGGCATATGAAACGACTGATGAATAAAATTATGCACTTCTATCCATAGCAGGTACAAGTGAACTGGTAATGCTGAGCCTGGATCTTGTGAAAACTCGTCTTGCAGTGATGAGCATGGAGATGAGGAAAAATTTTATCCAAGCTATTCTAACATCTCTCATTGAAAAATCTACTGATGCTAAAATTCTTCGTGCAGTGGTAAAAATAGTGGAAGAATGGGTGAAAAACAATTCTCCAATGGCAGCCAATCAGGTAAATTGAAAAGTTAAATCAGGTGAAAATCATTATTCCAATCAAAAACTAATGAAAACCTGTAACTTGCATTTTCTGTTCAGTGTTTGACAAAGGATTCTGTAAGGACCTAAGTCTGCATATTTTTAAGTGCCGTCTAAAAGTTGTGAACACTCTGGGTTCCCAAGGAAGAAATGAAGTTAAGAATGCTCAGCACATTATAGGCTACATTTTCCCTTTCATGTGAAATAGTGCTTTGCTAAGAAAACTATGTATGTTTTTTTTTTAAAGCCAAAGGTTCAAGTGTCCAAAAGCCAGTATTATAGGGCCATGTAAAGTTGCTTCAGTTAAAGTAAGATGATGGAATATTTGTAGGTGAAGCCATATCTTACCAATTACATCACTTTCCATAACATCATGCAGTGTCCTTGCCTATATCTTATTTCTGAAAGAATTTGGCAGTGAATAAGGTCCAAAATGTTGTGCGTTCAAGCTAAGATCCTGATTAAAGTTTTTAAGTTTATAGGCTGAAAATTTTAGACTGTTGAAAATCTTCTTTCTGTGGTTTGATGAGTACATATTTTTATGCCTATTGTTGTGTGCGTACTGTGGGGCTTTTCTCATGCATTGACCCAAAACCTTTTATTCTTACGTACTTCACAAGGCATAATTGCTATTGTCGTAAGTGTAGGGGGTTTTCCCACATTGTTCTTGCCTCAGTTTTTTGTGATAGGCATGGATAGGCTCTTGAAAGGAGTGTCGTAGGGGGGTGTTGATCATTGTAGCAGAGATATGTCTGCAGGTTTTGCATCTGATGTTCTGGCAGGGTCTGATGCTGCTTTGAGTTGCTGTGCCCTGGTGTGTAGGGAGCTTGCTTCGGGTGATGAGCTTGGAGAGGTTGCAGCGTTGTTTGAAGGCTAGAAGTGGGAGTTCAGGAAAGATTTGTTTCAGGATGGGGTCCCCCATCAAGTAGGGGTTGTAGTTGTTTGATATCCCATATGGGTTCCAGTGTCGGGTGGTAGGTGACAACTAGGGGTGTGTGGACAGAGAGGATTTTATTCTGTATTGAAGCAGGTTCTCTGAGGGTATTTGGGTGGCCCTTGCAATATGTGCGAACTACTTATGCTAAGCAGTCTTTTCCACATTGCATGTTGCTGTGATGCTGGGAGTTCCTTTCCCAGACCTGAAGAAGAGCCCTGTGTGGCTCGAAAGCTTCTGTTGGTGGGAGAGAGAAGTTGGTCCAATGAAAGATATTGCCTCACCCACCTTGTCTCTCTAGTATGGTTCAATGACAGTATAACCTAAAAAAATGTTGTACACCTTTCTGGACCACTGGTTGGTCACAGTATTTATAGTCATAAGAATGTCCGTACTAGGTCAGACCAGTGGTCCATATAGCCTGGTAGTCTGTCTTCCAACAGTGGCTGGTGTCGGATGCTTCGGAAAAAATGAGCAGAACAAGGCAATTTATTGAATGTTCCATCCCCTATCATCCAGTCGCAGCTTCTGGTAGTCAGAGGTTTAGGCATACCCAGAGTATACGGTTGCATCCCTGACTATCTTGGCTAATAGCCATTGATGGACCTTTCCTCCATGAACATAAAATTCTTTTTTGAACCCAGTTTCCACAGGTTGACTGGGTGGTGTGTTAATAAGTACTTCCTTATGTTTGATGTAAACCTGCTACCTGTTAATGTCATTGGGTGACCCCTGGTTCTTGTGTTAGATGAAGGGGAGATACGCTTATTCATTTTCTCTACACCATTCATGATATAGACTTCCATCATATCCCCCGTTAGTTATCTCTTTTTTTTTCTAATATGAACTGCCTCAATCTTTTTAATCGCTCATCATGTGGGAGCTGTTCCATACCCCTAATAATTTTTGTTGCCCTTTTCTGTACTACTTTCAGTTCTAATATCTTTTTTTGAGATGGGGTGACCAGAACTGTATACAGTATTCAAGGTGTGGGTGTACCATGGATTTATATAGTGGCATTAGCTATTAAACAATTAAACTTTTTTAGCTTTAATGATTTTAAGCATCCATAGCTTTATTTATATTTCCAGTGTAATATCTATGCTAGAACTATAAATACTTTAGAGTTTTGAGGGCTTTTTTACTTTTAGAAAGCATGACCTTGTGTCAAGCCATTTTTAGCGTAGGAGTGAAAAAAATGGTGTAGAGGATGGCTGAAATGTACTTTGAACATGCCATTTCTCCTTGTGTTTCGAGATGAATTGAGAAAATTAATCATGTCTCTTTTTAACAGACACCTACTCTCCGGGAGAAGTCCATTTTGCTAGTGAAAATGATGACCTACATTGAAAAGCGTTTTCCAGAAGACCTTGAATTAAATGCCCAGTTCTTAGACCTTGTTAACTATGTCTATAGGTAATTATAGCAATTAATCAAGTATTGCAGCTTATTGGTTCATAATTTGTACCATACATGACCTTTATAACATGCCATCCATCTTTTAGGGCTATACTAGATTTGTTGTAAAATGCACAATCAGTTCATTTCACTGAGACTGGAGTGAACATATTTACATATTCACGTTAGATCTTCAGATACAAAATCTTTTTACAGCCTTTTTCCAAGCAAAAAGATAAGGGGCTGTGGCATCTTCATAGTTAATCGTGATGTAGAGGTAGTATTGACTGCTATTGCAGTGTCCCTCCTTTCCCCTTTGTATGAAGCTTTTCTCCTGGAAGCTTATTGTAATGCATATTTTTCTAGTTACTTAGATAGCCACACTTGAGTCTTCTAGCCGCTTATAGAAAAACATTTACAATAATTGCCTCACCACAAGATAGATGTGCACTTCTAGTAAGTTATAATGGCCACTAAGGAATTTTGTACTTTAAACATATGCCTTGTTTTCAACCATTCAGAGCCAGCCAGCAGAGTAGCAGCAATTGTGCAAACCCTTAGTTGTAGACAAGGCAAACTGCAATTTGCTTCAATGGCGCTTACCTGGGTATTTCAAGCAGAAATAACCTCCACCAGTGCAAATCAGAGAGATTGCCTTGTCCACAATAGAAGTGTGCACTTGGACCCCTGCATGTAAGGCACCTTGCTAACAATATTGTCTACGGTGATTAGCATTGTATACACATGAACTTCTAGTTTGAGTGTAAGATGTTTTAAAAGCAATTTGTATAACCTCCGTGGCGCAGGAGTGATTCCACCACCCAAAATTCCACCTTGCCCAATCTGGACAATGGACTCCTAGAGAAACCATTGAAACGTTGCATTACTCATTTGAGCCTTGTAACATTAAGCTTGTAGAAAGGTTTGCTGCAGAGCTAATCCAGAGAGATATAAACAGTGACCTCCATTGGACATGGTGGGACTCTTAGCCATTGTGGTATTTGTTCTTGTGATTTGACTCCATGTGAGATGTTCTCAAGGGACTTTTGATATGTCACAGAAACTTATGCTTTTTTTGGTAGTAGACAAAGCCACACTTGACTCCAGATATTAATATCTTCCAGAAATTGGTAGAACAAAAGAAAATATCCTCTGGCTAAATAAATAGGTGACACTTTCAAAGGTCTGTGTATTATCAGTTGCTTATGCGTTCTTCCTAGGGATGAGAATCTTTCTGGAAGCGAGCTCACTGCTAAACTTGAACCTGCGTTCCTTTCGGGGCTGCGTTGTGCTCAGCCGCTCATCCGAGCCAAATTTTTTGAGGTCTTCGACAATTCCATGAAGCGTCGTGTCTATGAACGCCTACTTTATGTAACTTGTTCTCAAAACTGGGAGGCAATGGGAAACCACTTTTGGATCAAGCAGTGCATTGAGGTAGGAAAACCGTTTTTTATGAGAACCGTGAATGTAATTTTAGAAATGATATTTGCTGCTCTTTTTCCTTATGAATGTGTAGATGTACTGTGTGTATCTTGAAAAGTGATATAGCCTGTAAAACTCCCCATATCGAGGGTACCATTTTAGATGCTCAGCACATTTTAAAACAAGTACTAAGCTTTTAAATATTGAAAAGCTAGTGCCTGGGAAATCTCTGCAACCATGCTCTTGAATCCAGTTGACAGTGACTCCAGTGGCTGTATTTTAAAGCTTTAAGGCTTCAGTTTATCTGAGAAAAGCTAGGCAGTGCTCAGAATTTCTTTAAGGAAAAAATGACTTACAAACAAAAAATGACTGGAGGAGGAATCTTTTTGACAGATTGAATCTTAAAAGACAGATCAGAATGGAGTGTCAGAACTGTTGCTGAGAGAGATTTTAAAGGGGGATTGCTGTGGTGTGAAACCTGGTTTCTGATCATTTTATCTAAAACAACTAAATTGCCAATTTCTTTGAAATGACCTGTATATCAAAATCTGAGTTTAAAATAACCAAGCACAAAGCAGTCATTTTATTAACTTCATCATCTGAGAAAGATCAGAGCAGCTTTCAGGGTGACAAGGAACAGCGGGAATCTTCTACATCTCTGTTTAGGTAAGCCATGTATTTTAGTGGAAAATTGTATATATTATGTAGATTTAGACACTAAATTTTTAAAAAAATCCATAAAAATATGATGCTTAGATGCAGAAAACTTCTGTTCCCTATGTGTCCTAATGGGGTCTCTAATCTTACTGTCCTAACATATGACAATACATTTCCTGTTAGAGCTATAATCAAATGGCAACCTCAAAGGCACAATAACCCACCCCATATCCGTGACAGAAGGTGATGAGCTGAAGATGGAAGTCCACTTTCTTCTCTGAATATGTGTGGCACCTCAGCTCTGTCCTAGAAGGGGCACATCTAGCAAAGACAAGATACTCCATGCCCATTCAATCTTTGGCCCTTCGATACCGCCAGTAGAGGGACGGATTAATGATCAAATGTCATTGTTCCAGTCTCTCACTATCTAGTTTTCTCCAACTGCTAGGCAACTTCAGTTGCCATCTTAACTTCCTTATTGACCCTTTTGTACTTGAACATATACAGCGGAGAATGTAATTGCGTTTCCTTTCTGTATTGTTCTGTTCAGTCTAAATCTTCGTTCTTTTAAGATTTGTTTGAATTTGTTCCTGTTTCAGAAACACAGGAAGGGGTGGGGGATATCTCAAACCCAACAACAACAACAACTGCTCATGAACCAGTTGGTAGAAATAATTGCTCTGATGTAGATAAAGTAGATAAAATTCTGACTCATTCGGGCCAGCCTGACATCCAAACTCAATTTGTAAAGGGAAGTTCAAGCTGTTAAACATAGTCCCCCCGTTCTCAAATCAACAGTGAAGGACAGAGTCCTCTTATGACAAGGAAAAAAGGTGCAATACAAAATAAATCAAGGACATGTGTTCTTAAATACATCACACGCAATGGGTTAAAACTTTTGCCTTGTTTTTTAATTTCTTAGCTCCTGTTGGCAGTGTGTGAAAGAAACACTACAATTGGCACAAGCTGTCAGGGAGCCATGCTTCCATCTATCACTAATGTAATCAACCTTGCTGACAGTCACGATCGGGCAGCATTTGCTATGGTAACCCATGTCAAACAAGAGCCTCGAGAAAGAGAAAACAGCGAATCCAAAGAAGAGGTAACATTTTATTTTTATTTTACAGCAGATGATGATGTCTCACCAAGCACAGTTTATGGGACACATCGTAATGCTAGTCTGAATTGTATACATGTGTGTAAAGTGATGTGCAGTGACTATAGCAGCACACCTGGTGTAAACGAATAATGAAGTTAAGTAATGTAATTGTAATTACATTTTTAAACAATGGTTTACTACCATTTGACTTAGTAGCTCTCTATGAAACCGTGTTAATTCTTAGATTCATAGACTTTAAGGTCAGAAGGGACCATTATGATCATCTAGTCTGACCTCCTGCACAATGCAGGCCACAGAATCTCACCCACCCACTCCTGTAACAAACCCCTAACCTATGTCAGAGTTATTGAAGTCCTCAAATTGTGGTTTGAAGACCTCAAGGTGCAGAGAATCCTCCAGCTAGTGACCCGTGCCCCATGCTGCAGAGGAAGGCGAAAATCCTCCAGGGCCTCTGCCAGTCTTCCCTGGAGGAAAATTCCTTCCCGACCCCAAATATGGCGATCAGTTAAACCCTGAGCATGTGGGCAAGACTCACCAGCCAGCACCCAGGAAAGAATTCTCTGTAGTAACTCAGATCCCACCCCATCTAACATCCCATCACAGACCATTGGGGATATTTACCTGCTAATAATCAAAGATGAATTAATTGCCAAAATCTTCCGTCTACTCTAGATGACTGCTTTGGCCCTTTCTTTCTCCCTTAACAGTGGGAATTAAATTTTCAAATCCTAAAAGAAATGACAATAATAGATAACAAGGGCTGAAATAATGAGTAGCACACTTTTTTTTGTATGTGTACAGAAATGAAGTGGTGATAATTATTTACTTGAAAGTGTCAGCATTATAATTGGCCTTACTTTTGTGTAGGATGTGGAGATTGACATTGAATTGGCTCCAGGAGATCAGACAAGTACACCTAAAACCAAAGAACTTTCTGAGAAAGACATAGGCAACCAGCTACACATGTTGACCAACAGACATGACAAGTTTCTTGACTCTCTTCGAGAAGTGAAGGTTGGTACAGGTTATTGGTCGCATAGCATGAAAACCATTGCTGAAATATTGAAATCTCAAAACTGTGATGTGCACAAATGAATTCTTTTTTGTTTCTTTGGTTCCACTGTTCATTTTATTTTATGCTAATACTGAATATTTCATAAGTCTTTTGAAAACTAGAGCCTACCTACTTTTACATTTGGCTTTCTCCTGGTCCTCTCCCCCAGCATCTAACTCTATCCTTCACCTATTCCATCATATTTCTCTCTTCCATTTGGAAAAAAAAAGCATCATCTTCACTTTGCACAAGTTCTGAAAACAATAGGGCTCAGAGATTCAAGAGGGTGTAATCTTTGCAGCCTGTTTTACCTGGTCCTATCTCACTGCTAATATATTTGATGTCACTTTCATGGCTGCCACGGCTGCTCCTGTGGTACTTGTGGTGCTGATTGCTTTGGCCACCTCAACAGTCTTGAACTTTTGCAAGCAATAGTAAGGTCCTGATTAACCTCCAAAACCTGAGGTTAAGCAGGCTGAGTGCGTGTCTTCATTAAGGAATACAGTGACAACTGCTTAGTTATACTGACAATTTGAAAAGTTGCTAATTGTTTTTCCAGTTACCTTTGTCAGTGGAAATTGTATACTATCATGCTGGTACTAAGTCTTACGGGCCAAATGTGGGTAAACATAGGGCATCTGGAAAACCCTGCTTTTGAGAGGATGAAATCAGGTGATTGGGCTCCTAACTTCAGTACACACAAATTTCAGGTTTTGCCAGATATACCTATTGCATTTAGAATTGAACTAAATATCTGTTGCATTTAGGTAAGAAAACTAGTGCCACAAAAACACAAGAAAGGATTACATCAATTAGTAAAGCATGGTAACAGATTATAAACGGCATTGGCTTTTAATATTTCATAAGAAGCTAATTGTTAGATGAGCGCTATTTTGTGATACTCTGATCACATCAGTAGATCTAGCCAATTAGCCTGCTTGTTTTGTCTTACCAACAAATAGTCGGCAACCCCATTGGTCACCTTTTTCTCTTCTCTTCCTTGAGAGCGTCTTACGTTTTTATTTGTAGCTTTTATAGTCATGAGTTGTTGTCTTAATAAACATGGAAATATGATTACATTTATTTCACAGTAGTTTTCTCTTTCCACCTAAGGGAAATTTTGAAAAATTGTATTGGTTATGGAACACTTGGGAAAACAAGTAATGTAACTGCTTGCACACATCTTGGGGAAGCTTAGCTGTTGGACTGTATCATACAGTAACTCTTCCGTGGTGCAAATTCATTGAAAGGTCTTCTTTTTTTTTTTCCGTTACATCCCTAATTGTTTCTCTTTATTTCTAGACTGGAGCGTTATTAAGTGCCTTTGTTCAGTTGTGTCATATCTCTACACCGTTAGCAGAGAAAACTTGGATCCAGCTTTTCTCCCGATTGTGGAAAATCTTATCTGATAGACAGCAGCATGTGAGAATCATTTTTGTGTCTTTTTGGTAGTAGCTGGTGTTTCAGTAGATTGTAATTTTCTGCCATAATTACTTGTTCCCTCAATTTAAAAAAATCCATTTCTAGTGTTTCCTCCAGCTATTTGTCTTAATACTGGTTGCTTTTGAAAGAAATTGGACCCTTCAGATTTCAAAGGGAATTAATCTTTTCATGTTTTAACTACTATATGAAAATTCCCTCATCTGTAGGTATTAGTAAGACTTTAAATATGACCTAAGTGTTGGAATAGTCTGAATGAAATAGTCACTGTTTCTGTTGTTTTAATTCCAGGCTCTTGCAGGTGAAATAAGCCCTTTCTTATGCAGTGGTAGCCACCAAGTGCAGCGAGACTGCCAGCCGAGTGCACTAAACTGTTTTGTGGAAGCAATGTCACAGTGTGTTCCTCCCATTCCCATCAGGCCCTGTGTGCTTAAATACTTGGGTAAAACTCACAACCTGTGGTTCCGTTCCACACTGATGCTGGAACATCAAGCCTTTGAAAAAGGCTTGAGTCTTCAGATAAAACCTAAACAGACAACAGAATTTTATGAGCAGGAAAGCATAACCCCTCCTCAACAGGTAAGGAATAACATTAATTAAATTACAATAGCCTACTAAAGGCAGAGAAGACCTAGGGTGACCATAACCAGCTACACAAAGTTAAACATAAAAGTATCTGTCCACACTGAGTGCTAAAGTGTGTAGCTATCATGTTAGTTACCATAAAAAGACCTAATATGCTAGTGGAGACAAGCCAGGTCAACACATGAGCAAGTTTTGAGAGAAATTGAATTGTAATATGGTGCATTGTTAATTTTTTATATATCCGGTGATAACAGACCATTTACTTCCTGGGTTTTCAGAGTGATCATACAGTGGAGGTCTAGACATAAAAATTAAAAATGTCATATTTAGAACTTAATTGTTATTTTCATGTCTTTCTTTCTTACCCTATGTTGTGTGGTTTTATCATACGCTTTACTTTAAAATACACCAACTAACATGCTTTAATGTGTAAGGCATTTACTTAATAAAAACATTGATCACAAAAAAATTACAGCAACATTTTGACCTTAAAAGAATGTGCTTGGTTATTTGCTGTGTTTTTTAGGAAATACTGGATTCCCTAGCTGAGCTTTACTCTCTGTTACAAGAGGAGGATATGTGGGCTGGACTATGGCAAAAGCGTTGTAAATTTCCAGAGACAGCAACTGCTATTGCTTATGAACAACATGGCTTTTTTGAACAGGTAGTATTTGCACAATATAAGCACATTATTAAACTTTGCTCTATATAGATTAACTATCCGTATAAGCATACTAAAAGCCCACAAAATGTGTACTTTGTTATTAATAAGAACAAAAAAAAAAACTTAATGAAATGCAATCAGATATATGTTTAGAGCAGATATAAATCTAAAATGAAGTGCCTTTTTTTTTAGGCACAAGAAACATACGAAAAAGCAATGGAAAAAGCCAAAAAGGAACATGAACGAAATAATGCCTCCCCTGCTATCTTCCCTGAGTATCAACTCTGGGAAGACCATTGGATTCGGTAAGATTTTAAAATTGGAGCAGAACGATGTTACAAAAGTAGTACTCTAGTAGTTTAAAACATCAATTACTAAAATAAACTAAGCCCAGCACATTTACGATACAGAGCAACTTAGGGGAATAAAACTTTATATTGCTACTCCTTTAACAGACTTCAGAACAGCTATACATAAATCATTGCAAAAGTATAATTTGCTGTTTGTGGAAACAGATTTCACATGGAATTTGTTTCCCCATTTAATATTGGGATCTGGGTCACATGAAAGTGCAGTTCCCTCTCTTCATACACTTCTATATTATGGTTTTTGTTGTTGTTTGTTTTTAATCCTTCAGTCTATTTACAACTACTGCAATGCCTTCTAAGCATTTTTCAAACATACACGAATGCAGATGCTCTCCTGATATGAAATGCTTCAAGTAACTTTTAAGTAACTCTTGCTAACATCATGTTTTCATTTTCGTAGCTGCTCAAAAGAATTGAACCAGTGGGAACCTTTGACAGAGTATGGCCAGTCAAAGGGCCATATAAATCCCTATCTGGTACTCGAATGTGCATGGAGAGTCTCAAACTGGACTGCTATGAAGGAGGCACTGGTGCAGGTGAATATTTTTCTTTGAGAATGTGCAGAGATAACATTTTGTTTCATCGTTCATTGTGCTGATTGTGTTTCTTCAAAGTCAGCATTACAACTCATTTCACAGACGCAGTAAACTCCTTTTTGGGGATTTTCTTCTATGTAGTACACAGCTGGGTATTTTGGCAACCAGAGCATATTGTTTCAACAGACTGACTTGGGTCTTTCCTTTTTATTTTTTCCTCGTCTTTCTGTCTCTTTACAAAGCTTCCTTATAATTCAGAATTGATATTTCATAGCAGGGTAGCAATCACCAGGGTGGGTCAAGGTTGGGTCATGGTGTCAAATTATTAAAAAGCACCAAGTGGCTGACTGGTGAACATGCTGGTGCCAGTAGTGATTTATGGGGATGCTTGCAGAAGCATTTACAGTGCTGCATAAAAAACATATCTTGCGGGGGCGGGGGGAACCCTAAGCATCAAACCAATACTGGTGGCCTTGTGTGATGTAAGATGATAAGGGTAAGATAGGGATGGGGAAAATAGATGTTGCCTATCCCTTTATGGTTTGTTGTTCCGGGAAACGAGGGATGCTGATATGAAAATCAAACTGTTGTACCTTCTATGGATGGATAGATTGTAACTAAACTCCCAGTTTTTAAATGAAAGAGCCCTCTGTCTGCAATGTTAATGTAAGTTTAGATGCTTTGATTTTAAGTGATAGAGCATGAGTACACCTGGCCCTTTCCTTCAGAATCTTATAATTAACATTACTGCTTCCACAACCATTTACTATGTATAGTTTTGTAAGGCTGTTAGGGTGTGCAAAGGCCCAGATTGACACTTACATAGGAAAACCTGCATACACCAGGAAACTGTCTGGATAAATTTTGGTTTCCCTTAATCGACCCTTTGTAGGGAGGGGGATGCTTGCTTCCATGCGTTCTGATATTCCAAGATTGTCAGGGACATAGTTAAATTCCAGGATATCCAGGGAGGACTGGAGTTTTTTGCATAGAGGTCCAGTGCCAGCCTTCATTCTGCTAAAATATGAGATTATGAAGGGGAAAATGAGATCATGGAAAGGTAAGCATTCCCTAGTTTTACCTGGACTTGCCTCCTTCCCACAACTGTGGAGCTCCAGCCCTGTGGAGTTATGGTGCAAGGTTCTGGGGTGATTTGAGGAAATAGTGAGTATGGCACAGAACTGCAGTATTCTCCCCCCCACCCAGATCCACCCTGTTAAGCTTGCAGCAGTAGAATTCAAAAGCAACCTCGGGGCATAATGCTGAAAACCTAAAACTTCGATATATTTTAATGTAGACCACATTATTTCAAATAAAACTGCATTAATTAATTAATTAGTTATTAGTAATAATTAGTTATGCACAAGCTACTTCAACAAAAGTGACGTCTCTCCCTCTGCCTCCATTTGTCATTAATATGCTGGTAGGTAGGTTTGGCAGTCTCGTGCTAGGTCTATGAAAGAGAGAACTGAGTAAGACGCACATGAAATTTTATTTGCTGGGTTTAAATACTGAATGCCTGAGATTTGGAGTGTACTTGCTGTTGTCACAGGCTGTTGATAAAGCCAGCAGATATTATTTTAGTGAAACAAGTATTGCAAACTGAGGCTGCAGGCTGTTTATATGCTGTGATTGACGTATTGCAATTACATGCTTGGCAAATACCTGTTCTAATTTTTCTTAAATTTTATTGCTCTGCTCTGCAATGGCTTTCAGAAGGGATATTTATACAGTGTGACCTATTGGAGGAGGACTGCTTCCTGTGTTAATATTCTTCCACTTTCTGTTCAAATTATAAAAGACCTCTGAAATAACTGTTGGGTTTCTCCTTTTATTTGGTCTTTTTTTTTTTTTTTTTTTTGAGTCTACTTAATTTTATTTCAGAATGAGTCTCAAATATTGCTTTTTACAGCAAATCCACTAAACTTTAAACTTTATAACTGCATTTTAAATAACCATATTGTAGCCAAGGCCACTAGCGCCACCTATTATTAAGGTTGCCCAGCACTTCCCATTATAAGACCCTGTTTTCAGTTGTTTATAACTTTTCCAGTCTTTAACCACATAGGGTATAATTTTCCATGTTGGGTGTCTGCCTCGGGGTGATTTTTAATTTCCTCCTAAAAAGGTTCAGCTGTTTCTGAGACCGGGCTAGGGGAAAAAAATACATTGTTTTGCCTGTGTTAAATGTTTGAGACCTCTTCTTTGAAATGGTCTACTATCCCCATACTTTGGAACAGGGACTTCGTATTTGTGTCAGGGATGTGTCTTTTGCCATGCTTGTAAAAATCCCTCCAAATGTGGCCAAGTTATATTGCAGTTTGCATGTGCTTCGTAGAGACTTGCTTGTGCATTAGAGTTAAAATACCTGATGATTCCATGCTCGCTGAGTATGCCCGAACCTCTCCTGGCTCTTAGCACTGGCTCGACTGCACATGTGCCATCCCCTGATGGTGACTGAGCTGCTTTAGCCCAGGGCTACAGGAATGAAGATGATTGTCTCTCTAATGCAGTGATACTCAGACTGAGGCTTGCAAGCTGCAAGTGGCTCTTTAACGTGTCTCCTGCAGCTCTTTGCAGCACATATTAAGAGTGTGTGATTTAATTATTAACCAATCAGGAAGAGTTTACTATATTATTAACCAATTGCAGTTGATTAAAATAATAATACTTGGTCAGTCATTTTGCTGTGAGAATTTTATATATATAAAAATTAAAGTATATAAAAAAATAAAATTCTCACAGCAAGATGACTAAGTATTATTATTTTTTATTAGATTTGTTTATTATTTTTTATATATAAGGCTTTTTTGGGTAATGTTGATTGCTAATTTTGCTCCTGAACCAGTGAGGTCTGAGTATCATTGCTCCCATCTATTCTAGGCTGGAGTAGGATTGGGCACTGGGACTGAGAGCAGGGAGCCTATCCTGTGCTCTCAGTGAGCCCCCTGCTGGCATCCAGACAGCATGAAGGAGAAAGCCATCTGATTCAAATGCAGAGGGAACAAAAGCCAGACCAAGGGGAAGGGGGGTGTCAAAGAAGTATATATTAGCACAAGGAGTCTGGTAAGACTGGGACTGGATGAGCATGGAGGATAGGACTCGGAGTCATGGGTGGATGAGGAAGATGGGAAAAGTCACAGGGGGAGAGTGGGAGCCAGTTGCCTGGGGAGGATAATGAGATTTGAATGAGCAGCTGTGGGGATAGGGGGAAGACCTGGGACTGGCTGGACAAGAAGACTGTGACTATGAACCAGTGTGGTGGGGAATGGGTGTATGGGCAACTGATCTAGCAAGGAGCTAGAGTATTGGGGGAGAACTTGGACTGTCTGAGCAAAGAGACTGGGACAAGGAGCCAGGGGAGAGACTGAGTTTTGATGAGAGGTCTGGGAGGGTGAGAGGAGAGAGAGAATTGATGAGGAGCTTGGAAGGGTAAACTGGACTGGCTGGGCAAGGAGACGAGGAAAGGAGTTGAGGTGGAAAGGGGGTAATAGTTGGAAAGAGGCAGAATGCCTGAACAATTTTTTTTCAGATTATGTAAATCATCCCTATCCTGAGACTTGTAATTTTTGTCCTGGAAGTAATTATCACCAATTGACAAACTTCTGGTGATAGGAACTTGGGGGTAGAAAGCATAGTATGACTTCGTTGAGTTAGTATTACTGACATGAGCTACTGTAATGAGTTCATCTTGTACCTTTCAGATGTCACTGCAGATAAAGCTTCAAAATTTCAGATGTGCCAAGATTTTTAAATCAAACCAGTCTTCAGACTTCAGTTTCAAAATGTGTTTAATGCATTGGAGATAACAGGTTTTGAATCACCTCTTGTAGTTTAATGTAAGGCTTATTTTAAATATGTGACCTTTAGAAGCCTACAGTTCATACATACTACCTCCTTCCATCAGATGTTCTAAATTCATTAAGTGGCACGGATACTGTGTTTCTTCATTTGGAGACAAGGAACTGGGTATGTAGGAGAGTGCAGTGGTCTTATTTTTCACTTAGTAATTTGTAAAATGTATGGTTTGCAGCTGCCTGCTATTGACCTTCCTGATTCATTAGAGTTCATTGTGTTCTGGTTATATAATCCATTTTGCTGAACAACATGCACTTGAAGACCACTTAACCTTTCTCTTGTCCTTTTCTAGGTTCCACTCAAGAGATTATGTGGTCTTTGCTATCCATATGCTTGATTAATGAATACTTTGTAAAGTTTTGACGGTTGTAGAGCAGTCAAAAGGCAGGAGGCATGTTGTATATAGCAAACATATTTAAAGAAGTGTTGTTTTTTCAAGGCATTCAGAAGTCGACAATATAGAGATTTTGACTGATTTTTATACAGCTAAATGGCTACTAGACTTTTTTTTTTAAGTGACTCTGTGAAGAAGTAGTGCAAAAGTAGGTAGATACTTTCACTTGAGAGAAAACTTTGAGGAATTTTTAAACACTCTTTGTGTCGTAATATAAAAAGTGAAGTAAATTGAAGGCATGTAGAGGAAATCACCCTTATTAGGCAACCTCTGGTCTTAAAGCTACATCCCTAAGGTTCCTAGTATATGCTAAATGCCACCTTTTATTTAGAGTCCATCTGTGTTATGCAACAGATGGGTGTAGTTCCTTGTAAGGTTAAATAAAAATGTCAGTGTATACAGACTTAGACCACTTGGAAAGAATTACAGAACTGATGTGGCTACACAAGAACATTTTTCTGGTATATTTGTACACATGCATTTCTGTAATAATTATTGAATCCTTTTTACTTTTAAATTTGAAATACTTTTCATATATTTTATAAAAGTAAGTTAAAAGCCTTTTCATTTTGAGAAAAAAGATAATTCTTTAATGCTGAGCAGATTTGTTTCGCTTAGGACTTTGTTGGTGTGGGACATTAAGCCAGATATTGAGCCCAGATCATCAAGGTGAGAGGCTTGTGCATTAAGTCATGAATGGAAAGGAGTTTGCTGGTCTGTATCACACAGTCACAATATAGTGTGACTTGATTGTTTCTCTTTGCATAAGAGACAGGACAGGAATAGCAAACCTTACTGCATTTCAAGATTCAGTGACATTGGAAGAGCCCCATGAAGAAGCTTGCACAGCACCTTCTTATCCCATATATGGATTTAGAAAAGCAATTAGTCCCTCACTTACATCAATAGAGACATGCTGGGTGAGGTAATATCTTTTATTGAACTAACTTCTGATAGTGAGAGAGACAAGCTTTCAGGCTTGGACAAGAAGACCTGTGTGTAAGCTCGAAAGCATCTCTCTCTCACCAACAGAAGTTAGTCCAATAAAAGATACCTCACCTGCCTTGTCCCTATTATCTTCGGACTAACACTACTACAGCAACACTGCATACTTACATAAATACTAATTTTGAAAAATCTGTTCAGTTTCTGAAACCAGCACACACTAACTAGAAACTATTTACTATCTGCAAATAGTTCATGCACGTAGTGACTTTATTTCTCTAAATGTCCAAATAGTTGCAAAAGATGAGCCTGTTTCTTCAAGTTGCTGAATATCCTTAACTCCGGTTAACTTCAGTGTCTTGCAGGAGCAGTTTCCTGTATCCCAAAATCCTCCTTCACAGTGACTGTTTATTCTTGCATGATAAATGCACTGCATTATATGTTTCTTAATATATACAAAATCTATCTGAATTCTACATCAGTTTTTTGGGGAAAATACAGTTTCTCAAGGTTTTCTTAGTGTAGAACATCTGTTAATTCTTCAATAATTCTTTTTCCTCACTCAGATGTAGAAGAGGAAGATGCAATAAGTATGCATTACTTCAGGGGCTAAGAGTGAAAATTATAAAGATTGCTTTATGAATGAAGTACTGTGTTTGTCCTTTGATAGGACCCAAAATTGAGCTGGTCAGGCTGTATCGGTGTTAGAAATTGAAGTTGCTGGTGTTAACACTACTGATGACTAGAATTGAATATTTGGCTTAACTAGCAGTTTTGTCACTGAGTGATTAAACAGTTATCTGCCCCAAAAGAGCAAAGTATAGGTGTTCAATATATAATTTTAATTTATATTTGTTTTTTGTTGCTATTTTTAAATCAATAATGTATTCTGTCCTATTCAAGTATGCACAAGTTCTTGAATAATTACACAGAACTTCTAAGAACACTTTTGTGGTAAGCTTTCTACAGCTGCAAAATAAAGAAAACGTTGTACAGTAGATTTTAATCTTTGAGTTGTAGCTGAGTGAATTGATCATGTCTGACAGGTTCTACTTCTGATGGCTTTCAGTTTAAGTAGAAGTGACAACCACCAGCAACTGCAGATACATTTTTGCTGGAGTTGTGTGAATGAGATTTTCAGTAATGAGGCATTTACTAATGGACTAAAGAGAACATACTGAAGCTATAAATTGAGCTTCTGTGGCTTTAGACAGATCCATGTAATAGTGTCAGGAAACATGTATTCATAAATAGCTGGATGTGAAAGAATAATTACTTCTCTGCTGATAGACTTACAGGTTTCATTTTATTGATACTCTTTTATGCTGATGTTTTTTAATCTGACTTTGAACAGCTTATATTAAATGTATTCTTTTATGCAATTTAACTCTTGATCCATAGGGAGCGATCAGAAAAGATGGTAGCTGTATATCAGTTTTCCTAAACTTTTGTGAAACCGTTTTAATAATCTACCTATTAAAGTTGAGGTATTAAAATAACAAGTGGCCTGTGATATAGGACCCAAGACTCATTTCCATTTGCTCACATTATTATTGTGTTTAATGATCCAGTGTATCATGTAATAAAAAAAAAAAAGATGATTTTCATTCTATAAGTGTAGGATTGCTACCTGACGGTTTCTCTTTACAAGCTCAGGCTTAAAAGCTAGTTGAGAATAAACTGAAGCAACATTTAAAGTAATTGATACATTACTTTAACAAATGAAAGTGATTCCTTTGATATTTTTAAGCTAATGAAAATAGAACAAAGCCAGTGTAGCTGGAATTTCTATGCAGCACATGAATACAAAGGGGGGCTGCACTGGGAGAATTGAGTGCTCAAGGTGTACAGAATCAGGCCTTTACTCTCTGCTCTGAATGCTAATGAGTGTTTGCAAATATTTGTGAGCTAATTTAAATGTACACTCTTTATTTAGTCAGATCGTCTCAAATGCATGCAATAATCAACCTTTCAGTACATTTGTTGCAAAACATTTACATACTATGGCTAAATTGTGCTTTGAGTCTTCTAGTTGTCATATATCTGCCACTCCTGTGTTTCAGGAAGTCTCTGAAAATAGCTTAACATTTATTTCTCAGTCAAAAAGTGACTGTTACTTAAAATGATTGAGTCCCTGTATGCAGATACTGTTTTGACATAAACATATAATTAGAGCTAGATCGTTTAAAAAAAATTGTCATTTACTTATTCTCCTAAAAACTTAATGATATACAGGACAGCTAGGCAGCCTAGTATCTGTGCAATATGTTGACATGTAAAGTCAATTTATGTTGCTGAAAAGACATGAATATCAACAGACGAACAGAAAATCCCACAGATTAGAGATTTTAGTTTCAGGAAATACTATTTAAAGCATTCTCTTTCAGAAACTGGAATTTCTAGAAATTAGTCCATTTAAAAAAAATAATCAAGTTTAAAAATCAAGTCATATGTCCATTTAAGATTTCTTTTTGCTTTCAGATTTTCCTGTGCTTATGCAAAAGAGGTGTTTCGTAGCTAATTTTCTGTTTTACCATTAGGTGGAGCTGAGTTGTCCAAAAGAGATGGCTTGGAAAGTCAACATGTACAGAGGATATCTAGCAATCTGCCATCCCGAAGAACAGCAGCTTAACTTCATTGAGCGCTTGGTAGAAATGGCCAGCAGTTTAGCCATTCGTGAATGGCGAAGGCTTCCTCATGTAGTGTCACATGTTCACACTCCCCTTCTGCAGGTGAGATTAAGAACAGCCATACTGGGTCAAACCAATGGTTCATCTAGTCCAATATCCTGTCTTCTGACAGTGGCCAATGCCGGGTGCTTCAGAGGGAATGAATAGAACATGCAGTCTTTGAGTGATCCATCCCCTGTCCTCCACTCCCAGTTTCTGGCAATCAGAGGCCAGTGACATAAGGAGCCAGGAGTTGCATACCTGACCATATTGGCTAATATCCATTGATAGACCTGTTCTCCATGAACATATCTAATATTTTTTTGAACCTCGGTGAGGTTTTTGCCTTCACAACATCTCCCTGGCAACAAGTTCCATTGGTTGACTGTGCATTGTGTGAAGAAATACTTCTGTTTGTTTTATCATTGGTGACCCTGGTTCTTGTGTTATGTGAAGGAGTAAATACATACTTAGTTGTTCACTTTCTCCACACCGTTCATGATTTTATAGACCTGAATTATATCTCCCTCCCTCCATAATCTCTTTTCCAAACTGATTGGGTCCAGGCTTTTTAGTCTCTCTTCATATGGAAACTGTTACTTCTTCGAGTAGTGTCCCTGTGGATGCTTCATAGACGCGCTACAGGCCAAAGCCTTCCTACCTCAGGACAGGTTTCTATCCCTGGTATCACTTATAGACAAGGGCCAGCCAGAATCTGCCTCCAGCTCCTGGAGCATATGGCAGTTGGCATGGTGGTGATTCCACACGGCAGACTTCACATGCGATGCCTACAGCTATGGTTCAGCTCAGTTTACAGACCAAACAGGGACAGTCTGGACAAACCCCTTTCATTCTCCATCAGGATCAAGAACTCCCTGGACTGGTGGAAGAACCCGGCCAATGCATGCAAAAGGGGTCCCCTTCTTTCAGGCACCACCTTCATCACTCCTTACCATAGACGCATCCCTTATAGGATAGGGCGTGCATCTAAACGGTCACCCATGGAGATCTCCCTACACATCAATCTCCTCGAGTTGAGATGGTCAGGAATGCCTCCGCCAGTTTCCTCTTGGTGATAACAGGATCACATACAAAGGTCCCAACGGACAACATAGCCTGAATGTATTATATCAACCACTAGGGATGAGCACAGAGGCAATAAAACTATGGAACTGGTGCATCTCTCACAACATCACCTTATCCATGGCTTACCTCCCGGGTACGCAGAACGAGGTAGCGGACAATCTCAGTCACACCTTCCTGCACGACCACAAGTGGGAGATGCACCTGTGAGTACTTCTCGACTTGTTTGCATGGTGGGGAACACCGTCCACAGATCTGTTCCCCGCAGTGCACCTTCTCTCTCAGGACAAAAGGCCTATTTACCTGCAGAAATGATCCAGGTTCCAGATTTGGTGCACATCCCAACAAATCTCTCCAGCGTCAGCAACTCTTCCTCATATTCTGGAATATGCCCTGACCTTTAACCTCAGTTTTTATCCCCTAGAGCTCTCAGGGTCCATCTAGCAGCTATTACATCGTTTCATAAACCTCTAGAGTGGTACTCAGTACTTCTGCACCCGGCCACTAAAAGGTTCCTTAAGGGAATAACAAACACTTAACCGCAACTTCCTACCCTGCCATGGGATCTAAACCTAGTGTTGAAAGGGCTGACTAGGCCTCCCTTCGAACCTATGGCCACCTGTTCACTAGCATATCTATCGATAAAAATTATCTTTCTGGTTGCAGTTTCCCCTATTCTTCTAGTCAAGATAATAGCAGCTCTCATAGCTCATCCCCCATACACAGTATTCTTCCCTGACAAGGTTACACTTAGGCTGCATCCAAGGTTCATTCCCAAAGTGACCTCCTTGTTTCACATGAATTCAGTCTAATTCACCTTCACGTCTTCTACCCAAAACCTCACCAAGACAATAGGGAGGCCGTACTGCATACCCTAGGCCAATGGTTCTCAACCCGTTTACCACTGTGAACCACATATGCAGCTCTCTGTGTTATGTGGGCCACATCCACACAATATATATACTACCTGTATGGCCCTCAGGGTTGCAGCTATGTGCTGATTCAGCTGCAAGCAGCCTACGGGCCTCAGGTTGACAACTACTGCTCTAGGTGTTAGGAGAGCTCTTCCTTTCTACCTCAATAGGACAAAGGCCTTCAGGAAGTCCCCTAGACTATTTCTCTCTATGATGGAAAGATCTAAGGGCTCAGCGATATCAGCCCAAAGACTATCCAAATTTGTCTCTAATTGCATCAGACAGTGTTATCAAATTCATAACATGACCTCTCTGGACTCGATCCATACACATTCCATGAGATCAGTCTCATTTGTCTCCTTCCTCAAGGCTGTCCCCATCTCAGAGTTCTGCAGAGCAATGACATGGGTGTCAGTCCACACCTTTGCAGAACGTTATGCGATCACTAGGGACTCTGCCTCTGATGCCAACTGAAAACTGACCATTTATTCCTACCCTTTGTTTCTGATCCATGGGAGGACCTTCCCTCTTATCCCATGACTGCTTAAAATCCCTTCATTACAAAATGATTTTTCCAGTAACAAGTTTCAGGATTTTAGTAATCATAAGAAAAAGGTTTTGATGAAACATAGTTGATATTTCTGGGATGTCAGGGAGGGCCAGGGGAAGATTCTCAAGTAATTTTATAGCAAGGAGTTCTTTTGTTACACAATACTCATAACTGAAAGGTTATTCCTGGTGATATTTTTACATTAAAATTGCAACATTTATATTTTGGTTGGAATTCCTTTATAAAGGTTATAGTGTTACCACTGCAGGTAAACTAAGCTTTGAGAAAGTTGGCCTTGTGGCTCAACCTTTTCTTATAAGCTGGTTCAAAGTCCCTTAAAAGTCATTGGAAGGGCTCCCATTCACTTCAGTGGCCTTTGGAATCAGGCCCATTGTGAGGATGTTCTGCTGTTGCTTTATGATAACACCTGTGGAAATGTAGAATGAATCTGTAAAATGATTTTCTTTTCAGTTCAACACATTGTAAATACAGTACAGATTTCAGAAGCCTAAAATCTATAGGTTACTTTTAGTCTTAGCTAGACTTATTCAGCCGAGCCAACTGTTTGAAGTCAGTGCCATTAAAAGAAAAATGTGTGTTCAGGAATGCTGGCATTGCCGTCGTTGGCGTAGAGTTCTGAACACATCAGTAAAATACCCGCAGCTGGCCCTTGTCAGGTGACTTTGGCTCACTGTGCTTGGAAATTGCAGTTTAGACGTTTGGACTTGGGCTGGAGCCCAGGCTCTGGAACCCTCTCCTCCCAAGGGGTGCCAGAGCCTGGGCTCCAGCCTGAGCCCAGATGTCTACTCTGCAGTTTTATAGCTTTGCAGCCTGAGCCCTGCAAGCCCGAGTCAGATGACTCAGGCCAGCCACAGCTGTGCCACAACTTTTATTGCACTGTAGACATCCCCTTGGCTCAAGGCTTGGGGTCAAAGAAGAACTTGTTGTCTCTAACTCTGGCATTAGTGAAAGACTGTCTTTTCCAAAGGGTAATAGTGCTCAGCTGAAAACTACTGCAGACTCTGGGACCTAAAGCTTGAGAATGTGTATTCTGTTGAAATGAACAAGGAAAAGGCTTTAAATACAACATTTTATTTTCATTCTAAATTGTAACACTTTAACCAGCACTAGGGACTCCCCTTTGTGCAGAAACCAAAAGCAAGACTTGCCTCAGACTGATTTTTCATGCCACTTCGTACATCTTCTGAAGATTCCCTCTTGTACAGCGAATCCCTGTCCACCCAGACATATCATACAGTTAGGAGACTAGGTACCTTCTCACTCCATTGCAGTCTTCCTTCCTCTTCCCCTCTCATTCTGCAGAATGTGACCGTGAAAATCAGGATCAGAACACTGAGGAAGGGCTCTTTCCACCAGACTTTTTGGAGAAGACTGTGTAGGAAAATAATTGCCAAATACACATTCCGCCTACAGAAGTAGTTTTCTTCTCACCACTGTGGCTGATTCAGATCCACTGGGTGCACAGTGATCAGTAAGAATAGTGCTGCCTACTTACTTCATGCTTCCTACTTGAAACTCCTCTTTGGTGACCTGCATGAAAGGGAGCAGGAGGCTCCAGCTCACATCCTAGTTTACTAGCTCTGTGATGTGCCTGGATGAACGGGGATTCCTCGTTCAAAGATGAAATCCTTCCGAGAATTTCCCCGAGTGCTGCAGAGGAGGCAAAGGAAGGGCAGATGGAAGACGTCTGTATTTGAGTGTATGTCTACACTACAATCGCTAGAATGTGACAACTCTAGCAGTGTAGCGTAGATGCGCTGTCAATGGCTACATCAAATTATCCCTTGTGCTGATGTAAGGGGGGAAGTTCATGTAGGTGCCATCCCATCATGTATCCTGGAGACTAAGGGTACGTCTTCACTACCCGCCCGATCGGCAGGTAGCAATCGATTTCTCGGAGTTCGATATATCGCGTCTCATCTAGATGCGATATATCGAACCCCGAACGCGCTCCCGTCAACTCCGGAACTCCACCGGAGCGAGTGGCGGTAGCGGAGTCGACGGGGGAGCCGCGGATGTCGATCCCGCGCCGTGAGGACGGGTAAGTAATTCAAGCTCAGGTACTTCGACTTCAGCTACGCTATTCACGTAGCTGAAGTTGCGTACCTTAGATCGACTCCCCCCCCCCAGCGTAGACCAGGCCTAAGGTGCATGCTTGTATCCTGCACAAAGGTGATCTCAGCTGTTCCCCCAGTGGCATTATCCACTGATACAGTATACAGTGGATAATGCCAGCAGCATGAAAGGTAGAACAATCTCACTTCAGACTGGGGATTACAATATTCCATGTCTTGGGAGTAAGCTGCCTTTACTGCAGAAAAAAAAGTCAGCTACACCCTGCTGGATAAAGGAAGGATGGAGCTGAAGGCAGGCTCCCCCTGAAATGGGGTGTTTCTGGACCTAAAATTCTAGTAGTGGAGTATTCCACTGACTTGTGCAGAGAGAGAAGTGAGGAGAAATTAATTAATTCCAGACTGCAGGAACCTCCAGCAGGAAAATAAACAACTAATTCAATACCACCTACATCAACTGACATAACTCATAGACTTAAGGTCAGAAGGGACCATTATGGTCATCTAGTCTGACCTCCTGCACGATGCGGGCAACAGAATCTCACCCACCCACTCCTGTAACAAACCCCTAACCTATGTCTGAGTTACTGAAGTCCTCAAATCTTCTGGCAAATGTCAAGATGTCATTTAAAAGTAGGAAGAAAATGTTTATAGCATAAGACTTTCCTACTTTTTCGTGGAACTGCAGTACACTGTACATAGCATGCGCATAATTTCTTAAGACTATCTCATGTATGCGTTCCAATCCTTGACTTCTGTGTACAGAAACAAGTGCTGTTTCAACTGGAAAACTAAGCATATAGCACACAGAGACTCAGCCAAACTGTCATTTCTGTGCTGTTTTGCTACTTAGTATGTACTATCTTTTATCTCTTCTATTTCCTATTTCTAGATTAGAGCTGAACTCACTGCCAACTCTTGAATCGTTTTTAACAGAAGTTATTTTGACTTCAGAAGCAGGCATGCTATTATCTGCATTTCTGCAAAGAGTACTTTCTTTGGAATAATAGAAATAAAAAGCGGTTGTTTTCTCCCTCCCTAGTTAAACAGGATCTCAGGCTTGGGTGTTTATTTAAAGGCTCAGTGTTTAAACTTTAAGTCCTTTTTCTTGTCATCTTTAATGACCTTCTCCAGAACCTGCTGCAGGGTTTGACAGCACTTAGGGCTAGAGTTTCTGGGGTGTATGTGATGTGGTGTGTGGAGCTTTTTTGTTTTGTTTTGTTTTCTTATGTAAACCTAGTTTTATTGGTATTTCAGATTATGAAGAACTACAGGCATTGTTCAAAACCAGTATTTTAAATCTTTCTCCTTGGCATACACCTTACTCAAAAATAAGATCCACGTGAAAAATTAGGGGAAAGAGTTTCTTTCTTGTCATATCCTGAAAGGGTTGTGAAAACCTTTTTGAGAACATTTCTTTTAAGCACTCAGAAATGTCTTTGAGGCATTTTGCATAAATTTAAAAAGTCTCTCTCCTGAAGAGTGGGCAATTTAAGTTCAACATGACACAGCATGTATGAGTTATAATAGCCTTAGGAGGGGGAAAGAGAGAGGAATGACAGGTGCTGGTGATATACCTAACTCAGTAAGGAATGGCACATCTTGAAGGTTAAAGAGCTAAGCTTCTCGTTAGACAGAAGGCTACTGGTGTGGTGGATGACTCTCCCATAATTTGCATAGATGCTGCACTATAGCCAAAAAGGATTCCCATCTCACATCTTGCAGTATAAAATATCAAAACCTGATATGTTTTTCAGATGGTTTTAGCTGCCTATCTAAACATTTTAGAACTTCAACAGATACCTTTTTTTTTTTTTTGGGATGAATCCCTTCCATTGCCGGGGGGGGGGCGACGACTTTTTAGCTGTCAAATTTTTTTTGAGTTATTGATCTGTTTTTCCTGACTCTCTTATGGAAAAACCACAGAGAGAAATAATGACATTGAACTTGCCATATGCCAAATAATTACCTTTTTAAGGAAAAAAAGCTGCAAAGGACAGAACTTAGATATTCTGATACCAATAGAACTCTTTCTTTCACTTTATGTTGTTAAAAATTGAATGCCTTTCAACTGCCATTGAAAATACTTATGCCCCATCTACACCAGCCAGCATGAGCAGCAAAATTGTGTTTTCCGGCTTAATCACACTCTTGAGTACATGGCACTCTTCCAAAGCCTAAAGCGTAAAAGATTTGAATGGCTTCGGGTCACAGGTAAACCTGGGAAGCCAAGATTCTGGGAAGTTTTAAGAAGCAGGACTCGGAAGAGGCTGTCAGAACTTTTGGGTTTGCCATTATTGAAAAGGATAGTCTTAGGAAAGGGGGTTAATTTAGGGTGGACCTGTGAAGATTCGGTTTGGGTTTTCTTGTAGTTCTCACTTTCCATTTAATATCTCAAGTTCTAAGCGGCCTCAAAAGTGAGTGTATGAACTATAGGTAATTATTGTCTGTGGGGAAAAATTTCAAAAGTGCCTAAGTGACTTAGGCCCTTAGGTCTCTGCCTCATTGGCTTTTAGGATTCTAAATTCTTAGTCACTTAGTAAAATTTGATGTAGGCTCCTGACGCTTCTGAGAATTTTACCTTGTGTCCTTATTTTTGTGTTGTACAGAGTCTACTAGTTACTAAAAATTCGTGTTCGTGTTACTATTTAGAAAATTTAACTTTTCACTTATAGGCTACTGTTTGAACCACAGCCCTGTGCAATAGTGTCGGAAAGACAGCACCAACTGTTCATTTCTTAATTGACAAATCCTCATGTCATTAAAACCCACCATTACCTTGGTTGGCAGTTTTAGTAGAAAATCTTAAATTGATTGGGCTCGGGAGTAGGGTGACCAGATGTCCTGATTTTATAGGGACAGTCCTGATTTTGGGGTCTTTTTTTTTTATTTAGGCTCCTATTACCCCCTCACCCCCATCCCGATTTTTCACATTTGCTGTCTGGTCACCCTGCTTGGGAGCTACCTTCACATATAGACATGGTTCATGCAAAAGAGGGTAAGACATGTTGCCAGGACAATGCCAGGAAGCTTGCAAGGTCGCTACCTGTGGTGCACCTATTTGACACATAAATTGGACTTCGTTTTTATGATAAGAATCTGACACCTTACACAAGCAATACATTCATGTATAAAGCCCTCTCTTGAGCATTTTTAATGGACGGTCATGCTTTATGAAGTTTCCTTTACCCTCTGTGGCTTTTGCAAGAGTTAATATAGGTCTCTCTTCCTTATTCTTAGTACTCAATATGATCCATAAATAGCAAAACTTTAAATCTGAAAGATCTATAATACATAACTGGAATCATAATGCTTGTGTGGACATGTCCTACACAGTAGCCTGTTTCCCTGAATTTTCCTAATCATTTATGCTGCATCAGATGGGTAGTGAATGAATACATAAGGTTTCTACATCTTAAAATGTGAGTGTCAGAGTACAGTTTTGATAAATAATAGCAGAACACTCCATTTTTTTTTGAGATATTACATCTGGAGAATGGCTTGATTGAATTAACTCCTTGCTACCAAGAGTTGGGAATTTATTTAGCTTTTTTCAGGGCTGGCAATGGATGTGCCTAGACCCTCCAGCACGAAAGGATTAATGTTGCTAAATAAAATATTTAAAAGGTTCCACATGTGACATCAGTTAAAGTTAATCTTTATATATATATATATTTATATCTCCCCCAGTGTGGAAATGATAAAATAGGCAGTGAATGATGAAGGTACAAACCAAACAATGAATTTGCACTGCAGTAATTACTTTTTTATATCAGATAGTGTGTGATTAAATACCTGCAAGAAAATTAAATTTACATGATGAATGGAAGTAGGATGAAGGTTAAGCTATTGTGTGAGCTGATACTGAGATGATTGTGGGAAAATATTACTTTCCTTAATTTATTTTGTTTCAAGAGATTTGACTTCGTAAATGTGGACTGATTTTTGAACAGTTATTTTATTGAGTTGATTAACAGTGAATGCAAATGTTATCTATTGAGAAGTAGCTTAGAGAATAGTATATTGGTTTAATTGTACTATAGATGATTAAATTCTAGTAAAGAGTGTGGGTCTTTTCTGTAGATTGTTGAAGTTCAACATAATGTCTGCTGTTTCTTGTAGGTGTGAGATTGCTGCCATCTTCTGTTTGTTCGTTTCCTTGATTTGAGCATGCTGGATGGCTGTAAAAGTCACTTTTAAACTGGTTAAATACTACAAACGTTAACATTTTCGAAATGTCTTCTTAGTTTTAAGCAAGCATAGACCATATTTTATGTTATGCTTTCATTGTGGAGTTCAGGAAGGACCAGTAACTATTTTTACAGGTTCTATGAAAAGTTTGCATTCCATTGATTTAAGATCAGTACTTTTATTCCAGCCTGCTACTTTATCATAAACTGGGTGCTATCTACTATTTTCTGGTGGTCTAAAGTTGATATAAATTCAAATTGTATTTGAGAAGGCTTCCAGTCAGAATTACTTTGTTTTCAAGCAGTAATAATAATTGAATCATATGAAAATTTAAATAAATTTTGAACATTTTCTTTCTGGTGATTACAGAGTGGCAGCTAGCCAGCCAGCCATTGTTGTCATTTGGATTAGGGATGTATGGAAAAAATACTCTCTGTCGCAAAATAAAACTTGGAGAAGATGCAAAAAATTGCAGGTTCACCACCTCCGCTACTACTTCTGGTTTTCATGAAAAATGAGTATTTACAGGCACAGATTTTAGATGCAACACCAGTTGAAAGGGTTTTAGACCAATAAAATAAAATAAATATAAGTTCTATTGTCAGTTCCACCCTATGTGAGAGAGCCATGCCAATTGGTTACCTGAACTTTTAGCTGAGTCCCAAATTTTTTCCCCCCAAAGATATTGGCACAAATACATACTATTCTAGAGGAAAATAGCTACAATCAGTAATGTCCACTCAGAACATACATGGTGGTAATGTTAGGTCTCCTTAGAAAGACAGGAATGCACAGAATGAGGTGCTTGGTACTTGATTTGCTTTTCTGGAAAAGATGAACGTCTGAACCACGCTACTGGAATTTTAAACCCAAGAGTGTAGGGAAGCACTTTAAACCTTTTTTTTAAATAAAGACATCACCTCTGGCATGAACTGAGTCTCCAGGTTGGTGATTCAGGGTGTCAGTGATCTTACGTTTATTGAAATTCTCATATCAAAATGCTGATTCTACCTTTTGATTTTTTGGCTTAATAATTAAATTGGTTATTGACTGTGTGTCTTCACAAGAGGTTATGAAATCCTCTGATATCTCATCGATAACCAGTTTGGCAAAATAAGAATATAAATAGCTCAGCTGTGTACTAAGTGACTTGACTTAATCAAATTATTGATGGATATCTTCATCTGATAAAATAGTGTGGACAACTCTTTATATGTTTGTAGTGCTGCAGTCTTAAGATGGACTTCCTTGTTTAGTGACCACGAGTGTCTGTCTTGTAATTTATATTCCTTAATCTTTCTAGGCAGCACAGCAAATCATCGAACTTCAAGAGGCAGCACAAATAAATGCAGGGTTGCAACCAACTAATCTAGGGAGGAATAACAGCCTGCATGATATGAAGACTGTCGTAAAGACTTGGAGGAACAGGTTACCTATTGTGTCAGATGACTTATCCCATTGGAGCAGCATTTTCATGTGGAGACAGCATCATTACCAGGGTAAAACTGCCTGGTCCAGCATGCATTCATCATGTAATTTTCCAGACCACCCACTGTTTTAAAAATATTTATTTTTGTAAATGTATGTCCATTCTCTAGTTTCAAGCACTCAAGAATATAATTGATTTTGATATTTAAATGATCAATTTGAAATAGAACATCATTTTAAAATGTTGCATATTTTACATCTAAAACATAC
Organism: Mauremys reevesii; assembly: GCF_016161935.1. Lineage (NCBI taxonomy): Eukaryota > Metazoa > Chordata > Testudines > Geoemydidae > Mauremys > Mauremys reevesii. The sequence continues at coordinate 71,127,499 of NC_052632.1, forward strand.
ATTTTCAAAGCTTAAAAGAAGTTTGAGTATCTTAAATTTCCATTTTCATAAGTCATTTGTTTGTGTGTATTTTCTCTGTATAATGTTTGTTTTATAATTATTAACTTTTTACTTTCTGTCTCTGTAGCCATTGTAACTGCCTATGAAAATAGTTCTCAGCATGATCCCAGTTCCAATAATGCTATGCTGGGAGTTCATGCTTCAGCTTCAGCAATTATCCAGTATGGAAAGATAGCTCGGAAACAAGGACTAGTCAATGTAGCACTGGACATATTGAGTCGTATTCATACTATCCCTACTGTGCCTATTGTGGATTGTTTTCAGAAGATTCGGCAGCAAGTCAAATGCTACCTTCAGCTGGCAGGAGTCATGGGCAAAAATGAGTGTATGCAGGTATGTTAGTATTATCTGTGTCAAGACATGTTGCTTGGGACTTGGAGGGTATGATCTGCCATCAAGTGTGCAGAGAGGGGAAAAAAGACTGTCACAAGACTAAGTGAAGATTTAAACTAAGTTTTGAGTGACTTACTGGATGTGTAATGAATGTCAGGATATTAAAGTGAAACTGAGTGACTTAAATGGACAAGAAAAATGGAATGTGACAGTAAGCAAAAGAAGCTGAGATACAGTATTAGGTTTAGTGAAATTTAAAAGTGGAAAAGGCAGTCCATCGCCTACCAAGTGCAAGAATTTTGCATAAAGGCCAAGAAAAGTTGAAAAAATTCTGCATCTGTTTGGATTTTTAGAAAGCATGTTTTAATTTATTTAAAAATTCTAACAGATTGTTGCTTATTAAACATCAAGATATTTCTATTTTGGCAGTTTTTTAGGAAGCTCTTTCCTTTTATTGATACAGAATTCATTGTACAAGGCTTTTTCATAAAAATTTGTTTAATAGGGCCTTGAGGTTATTGAATCAACTAATCTGAAATATTTCACCAAGGAGATGACAGCTGAGTTCTATGCACTGAAGGGAATGTTCTTGGCTCAGATTAACAAGTAAGTATGTTGTTTGGATGAGATACCAGCACGCATCTGGGAGAAGTGCAGCATAAATATTTCAACAAAATGTTTAAGCAGCAAAGTTGTTCAAATGTTAAACCAGTATAAAATCAGGATAAAAATGAATATACATACTGATACTTAGCTTCTATGTAGTTTTTAGTAGTAATACATGTCACTTTACCTCTTCAAAATATTGTGGAAAATTAGGTCAAGTAACCCTCGCACTCCTCCTTCTATTAGAGAAGTTTTACATATAGGGAAAAAGGTCAAGTTAACTGATTTGTACAAAGTACCACAGTGAGTCAGTGGCCGATCTGAGGTTAGGACTCAGAAGTTCTCTGCCTAGTTCTTTGCATAGTCCATTCTGATTATATTATATTTGTCATACAAGACAATAAGATGGGATCTGCCAAAAAGGAGACATCAATATGATTAAATAAGTTTTTGGGTAGAGAATTACTTTGAGAAAGCAGTTAGGTATATCTCCATAGATTATAAGCAATCTCATGGAACTGGAAGGGACCTTGGAGGTCATTGAGTCCAGTCCTCTGCCTTCACTAGCAGGACCAAGTACTGATTTTGCCCCAGATCCCTAAATGGCCCCCTCTAGTATTGAACTCACAACCCTGGGTTTAGCATGCCAATGCTCAAACTACTGAGCTATCCCTTTCCCCTATGAAAAAAATCCTGCTCAACCCATAAACTCAGAGATGTCTGCTAAGCAAAAGTGGTATTGCTTTTTCTGTAGCTTTTGTTCACTGTACATCCCTTTCTTAAACAATAGCTATTGAAGGAATAAGAAACAAAATGGTGACGAAATACAGCAGATTGTGTGATTCAGACTACTTAGACAATATGGCAGTGCCATATACAAACTCTTTTCAAATAATCATATTGAAAGCTTGATACAGAGGTGAAAGCAAGCTGGTATGGTCCAGTAAGGCCTACCGGCAAGAGCTGATACACAGCCAACCGAACCGGCATGGAGGCCCCAGGCCGTTTAAATCGCTGCCAGAGCCCTGCTGCTGGAGCCTTGGGGAAGCGGTGGCGGCCAGGAGCACCAGGCCCTTTAAATTGCCGCCAAACTCCTGGCTGCCACTACCGCTACCCTGGGGCTCTCCCCCCCTTTACTCCCCGGCTCAGGACCCCAACCCTGCATACCAGTAAGTCCCTTAAGTTAATTTCACCCCTGGCTTGATACACACTGCAAAGGTCTTGCCTGATTAAAAACATTCAATTCTAAGGCTTCCTTTCAAATAAATACCTGCCACCTGTTTTTTTCCTTCATGTTAAATAAGTATTTTATTACTGTTGGGAAGGATACGGCACCTTTAATCCAGAAGGCAAACTAATTTACAAGCTATAGGTCAAATTTTGTCCCGTGGTAACTATGCAGTTTCAGTAGAATTCATCAAGAATTTGCATACACATTTATAAAGGCATTATTTTTGCAGGCTTTATGTAAGGGAATCACTTCACTCACCAGTACAATGTAGCCACTCCTTGAGTGAAATTCATCAGCTTTTAAACTGTACACTGCAACACTACACAACAGATCAGGGCAGGAAATGATGACTATCTTCTCCAATGGAAACTACAGGGAATTTTAAACAGGCAGAATGTAATTACTTTGATGGGAAGTGCAAGAGGATCTTTAATGGCCACAAATGGGCCTTAGTTTTACACTTCATCTGAAAGACAGGCAGTTTAAATTTTTAATGGGGGCAGATGAAATAAATAATTAATGCTGTCTGTCTATAATCCAAGTAGATTTATAGGGTAGAATAGTAAATTTTTAAATGCAATTATAAGATATTTACTCTTCTCTCTTTTTTGCAAAAATATACCAAATTAAGTGTAGAATTTCCATCATGTATTTGTCTCATACAATTAGCAAAATGAAAGTGGCAGTTTTGCATTGAACGCCCCAAAGAATGAGTGAATTATTTGCTGCCTATAAACTGAACTGGAAGTTAAAGGTCACCTGTGGGTGTACCATCCCCCTTTGCCGCCCACTCTGAACAAGGTGATAGAGGTAGTATAAAGAGTCATCGGAGGTGTCAGAGTGATAGATAATACAGGAAAGAGGAGAGAAAGGGAAGACTAGGGACAAAGCTGGTTGGTAGAAATGGAAAGTAGTGATAAAGAGAGTCATTTATCAGACTGCTCTCATAGTAATCTGTTTCAAGACTGCACAACCTAGGACATGGAAATCTAGTGGAGGAAAATTAAGTGGCTGTGTAATATTGAGGGTAATTAATTTTTTAATAAGCTATTTGACAGGCAAGGTTATTTTCATTTACGTCATGATTTTTCCCTAATGCTCGTCACTTTAGTTTTTGTATTGCTACAGATGATTACAAGTTGAGTGGTCTTCTGAATTAAATATTCATATTTTTGTATTAAAATGAGATTTTTAAGGTTCACTGTTAATAGAGAAACATGAGCAATACTTAAGTATTGGAATGAACAGTGCTATAGTTATCTAGTAAGAGGAATGTATTTATCTTCAAGCACTTCTATATCAAAGGAGCCCAAAATGCTTTGAAAGATTCCTCATTTCAGTGTTGCTGTACATGTGTGAGAGGGATAAAAATTGATGCTGAAGTGAGGTCTTTCATCTCTTATTTATTAAAATTGTTTTGCTTGAAATGTACTTAGTGTGTGCACCATATTATACAGATTCGAGAATTTAATTTATATTGGGGTAATTGGCACCATATGCACAACCTTCTGCATTTGGGAAAAAATCAGAATGGGAAATGTTTAAGGTCTTAAGGTTCTCAATTTTCGGGGGAGTTCTGTGACCTGTGTTACACTACACAAGCAGTCTGTTACACTACATAGGGAGTTTTCAAACATCACAGTGGTCCCCTCAGGTCTTGGAATCTGACTCTGTGAATTCAATACACTTTTAGTTGCCAAAACCTTCATTTTTGTCTCTCTCCTGAAATTAAAGTATATGTCAGAGATCTGTGATCCTCCTCAATCCCCCTTCACCTTTTCTCCAGAAAGCCACATGTTCTGGCTGTGAAGAAATGGAAGGAGTCATTTTCAGATCATGTTGATTTTGTTGCTTTATTAATTTCAGTATGGGAATTCCACACTCTTCCCCTAACTAGTCTGCAAAAATTTCTCTCACATTTGTTTATGTGAATTTCATCTCCATGTCCTGAAAGTGCTGGACAAGGAATCTGGATGTCATATCAATACATTTCCAATCTGACTTCTCCCCTTGACATCCTCCGAATTTTTTTCCCCCTCCCAATTTTTCCTCCCTTCCTTCACCCTTCCTGTGTCATTTCCCCACCTTTTTTTTCGACCAGTATTGCAAAGAAGTGTTGCTTGTTTGCCTTGCAACAGTAGTGAAAGTGATTTGCTCCTAATCAGTTTCCCCTGCTGCTTCAGAGACACAGCAGAATCACTCTGTACTGGTGCAGCATGGGAGCAAGTCTCAGTTGTGATTGAAGCGCTTTTGGGGGAAAATGTTAATGTGGGAAACTAGCTTTTGCTTCTCTTTACCGCCAACTAAAGATCATGACTGGACAAAATGCTTTCCCTGTGGCCTAGTTAAATGAAATCAACTAGGACTGGGTCAGTTTTATACCATTCCTGCTGCTAGGTAAACAAGCGTGAGAGAGAATTTCACAGAAAAATGAGGGAAGGCGTGTGGAATTCTCACAATGAAATTAAACAAAAGGGACATAGTGTATACGCGTGATAAACAGAGTGAATTGTAATTATTTTTCTCTTTGTAGTAGGAGACTAATTCAAACTTTGTTTGAAGATAATTAGGAGATAGATGATCATGACTTCAAGGGATGAGAGGATAAGTGGCAGGATCAGATGAATTCTAAAGAATGGCTGTTATATTTAATTCCCTATTCATTATTTGCTAGGAGAGTTTGCTTTAAAATACAGGCTGTTTTTGTTTTGTTTTTTTAATAGGAAGATTTTTTTCAGTTTTCCAGTCGGTGGTAAATATAGACCTTTTAACAGTATCTCAGTGTTTCTATTATGAAACATTTATTTTAATAAACATTCAACTATGCATAAGAAAGCTCATGGAAAGTAACAATGTGGGGGGGGGGAACCTCATTACTAGAGAACTGAATAATAAAAATGCAGTTCAGTATTAAGAAAATAACCAGATTGAGTGCCATGTTTGTTATTACTGTGTTACTTATTATTACACAGCTTAGCTTTTATTAGGGTAAAATAAATATTCAAATTAGTCACTTACTATAATCCTGCAGGTCTGAAGAAGCAAACAAAGCTTTTTCTGCAGCTGTGCAGATGCACGATGTGTTAGTGAAGGCTTGGGCAATGTGGGGTGACTACTTGGAGAATATCTTCGTGAAAGAACGTCAGCTGCATCTAGGAGTGTCTGCCATTACTTGCTACCTGCATGCATGTCGCCATCAGAATGAGAGCAAATCAAGAAAATATTTAGCAAAGGTAAGACCTAGAAAATGTATTTTTAAGAAATGGCTATTGTATAGCTGCATAGTAAGAACCAAGTTGTTCCTTGGGATGTCAGCATTGATGAGGACAGCACAGATGAATAAGATGCAACACACGTTTGGTTTGGTTTACACATACGCTACAACTTATTAAGCAGTTAAAGCTTCAGAAAGTAAGTAATACTACCTGGCAATATTTCAGTCTAATTCAGTATGCATCAGTGACTGTATCGGTCCCAGCCCTCCCAGCTTAAAGGAGGAGACTATTCGTGGCCCCTCTTCCAGTCAGACCAATGAGAGTCCAGATGAAGGGTACTTCCTGTTGGATAAGATCTTAAAATGAACCTCCCCAATCTGCATAGTTCTTGCTACTACTGCTGTTGAGGCACAGGGCAACTACATCAATAATTTTGGACTCCAACTCTCCAAAATCCATCTTATACTGTAGGAGTGTTGTAAGGACTAAATTTAGCTCCTCCAGCTGCATTTCCAGTCCACTATGCAAAGAGAAATCTGCACAGGAGATGTCTTGCCCTTGAAAATCATCTTGAATTTGCATTTGTCTATATTATTTTGTTTAGTAATACCAATTATAAGGGGTTGGGGTTTTTTTTGGTTTTTTTTTTTGTTTTGGTTTTTTTACCACAGTTATTGAATTAAAACTAGTCAGTATTTCTGGGGGGAGGGAGGGGCACCTCTTTCTTTCTTTCTGTCTTTGTCTTTCTGTCTTCATTTATAGTATGGCAACCAGATCACATTGAGCATGTATGTCTTCACTGTTAAATGTTTACTTTTTAACAACCCTCATGGAAAAATCTGAAACTAATGACATTCTCTGCTGGGATATATTCTCCCTTCATATGCAAAAGTGCAGAAAATATCCCGTAAGAATAATGATGACACATCCGGTGTCTTGGAGAACGTTACTGTTTGCCCAATCCAGTTCTACAATATAAGACAAAAATTATTAGCAAGAGCTTTGAGTTCTGCTTTTTAATTTAGCTGAATATTTAACAAATGAAAACATAGAATTAACAATACTGAAGATTTTCTCTTTTGAATTTCAACTTCTACACCAACACCTTTCTTTTACTTAATTGTAGGGGACTGGGCCTTCTGACTCCACCAGAGGTGGTAACAATATCACTGCTGCCATAATCTAAGATGTGGTTGAATTTTATTTGTATTATCTAGAAGATTTTAAAACAGAATTAACACATCCTTTTCTGCAATATCTTGGGCTTTGTTTTTTATTTTTAGTTCATCAGACAAATATAATTACTATCTTTGTGCCCTGCTGTTAACTAACAGTGATTATGTTGTCAAATCACCACATTTTACTTCAGATGACTTTTTTTTCTAATGAAATAACTGGCACTTGGGGTGTTTTAAAAAAAAATTCAAATACAAACAACAATGTAGCATTAAGGTTACATAGTTAAAATCAGAAAAACTCAGAAAATACAAACATTCAGATTCCAGCATTAAAGTTAGCTTAAATGTATAGCTTATTGTCTACATTATGAATGGACAGAGATGGTCAGAAAAAAACTGAGAAAATGTGTGCAATACAGTCAAAGTAAAATTGCTATTGTAGTGTTAACTTTTGCATTTCCTGCTTTGCAATTTTAACTGCAGAAGCTTAGTATTACATTTACTTACATGTTTTGCTTTTAATTTCCTTTTAAGAAAAAGATGAATTTGCCCATCCCCAATAATATTAACCTTTTAAGTTCCAAATTAGGTTTTGAGACTTTCAGCGTAAGTAGGTTAATGGAATAAGATACAAACTGAATGGATCCCAGTTTAAAGTATTATGATATTACAGTGAAATAAATATAAAACACAATTCTCATGTGAAGACTTGCTGATGGCTGAGAGACTTATTTCTAAATGCTGGAAATGTGAACAACCTCAAACTGCCAAAGTTTGGCTGGCTGACACCTACAAGGATTTTTTCCTTCTGAAAAAGCAACATATAAAATCAAATGAAAAACTGAGCATTTTGATTCAATTTAAGTCTTTTACTCGCTGAGATTTAGCTGGAGGTTAGACTCTCTAACCATGATATAAAAAGTAAAATGAAATGAAAGATTAAAATAACTATATTATTTATCACAAATAATGTAAAATATATTAAATATTTTACTTTTCCATATAAATGGAGTCTGTAGTTGCTTCAGAAGACAAATGGAAGAGGAGTTGATTTCATGCAGTTGTGAAGGGGAGGTAGTTTGCAAGTTGATCTCTTGAAGATGCAGTTGCCACTATGGATGGTTTAACATATTCATAAGCAAAAATGTTTCTATTCAATTAATGCTCTTAGCATGTATTTCCATAAATAAAATCAGCTAATTGATGATTTTGCAGAATGTACCTCCATCTCCTATCTTTATCCATACAGTTGAAGGATTTTTCTGAGGATGTATCATTTTGAAGTTTTCTTTTTTTGGAAGTTCTTTGTTCTCTAATATAAAATACAATAGACGTATTTCTTTAATGATTGTGTGGATTCCACAGACTGTGCAGATTCACTTTTGTAAATGACAGTTTGATAGGTTTTTTCATTTGCTGTAGTTTGCATTGTGTAACATGGTTGGCTATGCAGGGCTTTCTTCTGCTGTAACTTTTTTTGGTTAATATTTAGAAATCTAAACAGTTATTTATGGGTGAAATATGTAAATTACTAGCAATCAGATTCCATACATCAGCTTTTGAAAATACTTAATATCAGAAAGATACAAGTTCAGCTTGAATCTTCTTTTTTTTGCTTTTAGGTTCTCTGGCTTCTGAGTTTTGATGATGATAAGAACACACTAGCAGATGCAGTAGACAAGTATTGTATTGGTGTCCCACCCATCCAATGGCTGGCTTGGATTCCACAATTGTTAACATGCTTGGTTGGCTCAGAGGGCAAGCTTCTTCTGAACCTCATTAGTCAGGTAGGGTGGATGTATGGTACAGATGATAATTTCTACTTCTTTGTTGTTCATATTGTATTTTTGTAAGATTAGGTACTGTAAGTATTTTTAAAGCAAAATGAAGGAAGTATTAAGATTTCAAAATTTCATGGAGTGTACAATTATGAACATGTTTCTCCATTTTTTCCATGTAAGCAGGATACGTTAATTTCAAAATGAATTTTTGATAAAACAAGATTAAATAAACTACTACTGTATACTCTGTCTGCAACAGAACATTACAACTTTCCCTCTGGAGTTGTACTCCATATTACATTGTTATGAACATAATTGCCCATGTTTGAAAATGCACAGTTAAATTATGCATATAATGTAGGATTAGGAATTGAAGAATTGTTCTGGTTTTGCTTTAAAGTGATTTAAAAAACAATCTTGTTTTGGTGGGGTTTGTGTTTTGGTTTTGGTTTTTTTTGTGGGGGGAGTCAAGGTAGTTTGGTTAAAAATTTAAAAAAAAAAAATACCTAGCCCTGCAAAAATTATAAGCAAAGCCTATGTGGAATTTTGTTCAGAGATGTCATTGCCAAATGATTAGAGAAGTGACAATGAGGTTTGAGGGGTTTAATCTAAACTGGTGGGTTCAGCTCTTTCAGTGATTTGCTGTATAATCTTGGATAAAGCACTTAAATCCATCTGCCTCAGTTTACCAATCTGTAAAACGTGTGTCAAGGGATCTTTTTTTTTCTTGTAGCCTGTCCAGCAATCTTCACAAGAGGGTTGCGTCCATTCTTGTGGCCCTGGATGCAAAACTGAGCTATCGTTGTGCCACCTCACCCTTAATTCCCACCTTAGGAAATGGGCAAAAGTGGTTACTGACACTAGGATCCTGTTTAGACTAGGAAAAAAAGTGGTTGGGGGAAGGAATGGTTTTGAGAGTTTTTGTTTTAGGTAAATGTGTTACCATGTTTTAGAAGGTGATGGTTTAGTGTTTTGAAAATGAGTTAGCACTTAGTATAGACCAGTTCAAAATATGTTAGCTGTTCATGGTCAAGCGTACCCTTCTTAACCACCTAGGCCCTATCCTGATGTGTGTTACAATTGTGTTAGCTCAATCAAGTTATCTTAACATGATTGAAAACTCCTTTAAAGATGCAAGCTAATGTATGAAGTCATGATAGCTAGCTGTGTTGTAGCCTAGGCTGCTCCAGGCTACAATGTCCCCTCAGTCCCCTGGATGCTGGCAAAGGGGAAAAATCATCCCTTTTCTCATGATTCCCTTTCCATTTTTACAGTGGGCTCCCACTCTCTGTATGTTTGCCCTTGCCCCAACCTTTTTTAGGGTACTAGCAGAGAATTACTGTGTTTTAAAAAGAAATGTAAGATAGCAGAATTACTATAAAATGGAGATTTAGAAGAGAGAGAGACTCCCCTGCAGCCTTGAGGAAGCAGAATATTTGGGGGCATGCTTCCTGATTTCATTGTATCTTGGTGGTGATGTCTTTCAAAACAAGAGTTCAGCTGTGTACTGAGGATTGATGCCTTAGAATAAAACCTATTTCACCAACTTGTTGAGGCTCAGTATTTATAAAGCTCTTTTTAGTAAAATTTTCAAAAGTGCTAGGTGACTTACGACCTCAAGTCCCATTGAAAGTCATTGGGCTTAGATCCATAAGTCACTTAAATGCTTTTGAAATGTTTTCCTTTTCTGATTATAGGATGGAAGGTGTTATACAAGTTGTATGCATTATTGATTTGTGGGCTTAAGGCTGCAGAAGAAATTAAAAAATGAACTTAATTGGAAATGAGATATTTACCACAGATAAACTTCTCATAAAATCATTTATTCCTGGATTGACTCCATGGAAAGTATATACATCATGTCAGTAATCTCTGTTCAGTTACATATGGACATTTTAAGATTATTTGTACATATCTTGCTCGTTTAAATGTAAGGACAGTATATTTTTAAGAAAAAAAATATGGTGAGAGAAACTTTTTTGCCTTATCTTATGCTTGCCTACATCATTTGGCCAAGTTAGGTACATTGTTCTGCTCATGTAATGGGCACTGAGGTTTATAGATTTAAAGGCAAAAGCTTCATGTTAATGTGTACTCAGTTTTCTGTAGGAGCCAGAAAGCCTTTGTTTGGTGAAAGTGGTATCCCTTTACATTAAGTGGCTATTTTTCACATTCAGTGCTGCAATTATGTGGAGTAAGGTTACTCTTTAATGGGCCCAGCTACCACGTGGCATTGGGTTCATTGGGAATTGTGGCCTAATTTAAAGACTAACTGGTGGTGGTATGTCTGTTTTTCTTTTATTATGTTCATGAGTAAGATCTTTGAGCTGGTCAGGTACTCTTGCATTATGCTGTTTCCAGATTTATTAGGCAATACAGTAGTGGGAATCCTAATTAGATATCGCTTACTACAGTGTGCAGAGATGCACTGTGTCGTTTCTGTGACTCTACCCTCTTTTTTTGTTTGGATTTTGTTGTTGCTGAAATGAGCTTTAATGATAAATTCTAAATAAATCAGGGAATTATTTAAATGCACTTGTTTAGCTATATACTTGAGCTCTTGTATATTGTTTATAGATTCTCTTTGTAAACCAACAAAATACAGAATATTATTTCCTCTGTGTTTATATTCAAATAGGTGGGAAGAGTCTATCCCCAGGCTGTCTACTTTCCTATCAGGACCCTCTATTTGACACTGAAGATAGAACAACGAGAGCGTTACAAAAGTGGTGAGTTGTTAGTACTAAAATTCACTGTGCTCAATTGGCAGCTGCAGCTTTGTCTCTCCAGTGGGGATTCCCTGACTTCCTGGTAAATCAAGTTCACTAGGAAGGATAGCTATTTATCAATGCTTAGAGCTAAGGGAGTAATTAATGGTAAACTTGTTTGGGTTTAGCATATGTCTGTGTGCAAGTATCTATGAATACCTTACAATTTTGTTGAATATATTCATTATATTCAGTCAAATTACTGTAATATCAGAGAGCTGCACAATCATTCATGGATTTTTATCCTCATAAAACCCTTGTGAGTTACAGAAGTGCTGTTATCCTGAGTTTGCAAATGGGGAACTGAGGCATAGAGAGTGTCACCTAAAGTCACGCAGGATGTCTGTCAGAGTAATAGCTGAACCCAGTCTCCAGAGTCCCAGTCCACAATATTAACCAGGAAGTTGTCCTTCCTTTTGGTTAGTTTTGATTGGACGCATAGGTCACATGGCGTTCTATTACCTGTTGGATGAATGTAGTTCTTTCAGTGCACGTGCTGTGCTGGTGTTTAAGATAAACTTCTTGCCATATATGCTCTCTAAATTTTTACTTTGAATTTAACTTCCTCTGTAAATACTCTCTCAAATTTGCTGTCATACTGTATTTGCAAGGACAAATCCCTGTGAAGCATCACCATATCAAGCAATTCCACAGCACCTAGTTGTTCTTTTGGCCCATGTAGTCTCTCAAGAATAGCTCCCAAGAAAATTATTTGAACAACTTAAATCTTTCCTTTTGTTCTAGTTGTTGTTTTGTTGGTTTTGATTACAAGTGCATTGTTTAGATAATCACCCGTTTCACTTGTGAGTCAGTGTATTTAATTTCTGCATACATGTTAAAGGGCGGTATTTAAGTAACATCTTATTTTCCTGAGTGTATAGCTCTACAGAGGGGAAAATGTTCACGTACAATAATACTAAAATTACATTTTATTTCTTGATATTAGTTGTATACTGCCTTTTTATTGGTTTCATTACATTAATTTCCAACAGTGGATGCTCTGCATGCAAAATTCTGCCTTAATAATGATATCACTGCATGTATAATCGATAGCTGATCATTTTTCTATTGACTCTACCTCATACTTTTTAACTCATAATCACTGCTCATAAACAGTGCTCTTAAGTCATATGGTATCATTTGAAACCATGTCTCATCATTTAGTAAGTTGCAAGCTCAAACCCTGAAATTCACTGATTAATTACACTGCTCTACAGCCAAAATGCTTCTGAAATAAATGTAGTCTAACTTTACTAATTCTGGGTCACTGAGAACGAAAATGATGCTTAAAATTGTTGATTGGCTCTAGTTTTCAAGATATGCTATTGGGTCAGTATATACGACCCTTGACTTGGGAATAGCGGAGGATAAGTGAGTTATAAAGGGAAGGGATCTCAATTTAAACCAGAAATGACTAAAATACATCTTTGACTGGATCTATGAATAAATCTATGACTGGGTTTGGACAGTACTTGCTTTTTAGACAAAACAATGAATGATGCAATCTGAAGCTGGTATTACATCATACATGATATGAATTGCATCATGTTATTCCTAGAAGTCATGGATGATGCAATCATAATGAAGCTTACATCACTCTGCTGAACAAATTGCCCTATATCAGCTCTAGAAATCATACAGTGTCATGCTCTCTTATTTGTCAGTGTTTGATTTTGCAAAGGGACACATTTCTGTTTAGCCAAAGTGAGCAGAGATGCCTCGTACTTGTGTGAACAGTGCAGATAACTTCTGCTATGTTTGTGGTGAAGTGACTTTTGCATCACAAAAGCGCAGTATAACCACTATGGTTAAGAAAGCCTATCATCTTTATTTTGGCTGCAAAATTGGAGATCAGGACAAGAGGTGGGCTCCACACAGATGCTGCAACACTTGTGCAACAAATCTTCGCCAGTGGTTGAACAGGAAAAGGAAATCTATGCCTTTTGCAGTGCCAATGATTTGGAGAGAGCCAACAGATCATACCAGCAATTGTTACTTCTGCATGGTGCCTCCAGTTGGGAAAGGTGTGTCAAAGAAGAAAAAGTGGACTGTGCATTATCCAAACATTCTCCATCAGCTATACGCCCAGTACCCCATGGAGAAGGACTGCCGGTTCCTGATGCACCAGAATCATTCTCACTTGAGTCAGATGAGGAAGAGGATGAAACTTCTGGTCCTGAACCATCAATGTCACAGGACCCACATTTTCTCCCATCCTCCTCCTCTGAACCACACCTCATAACACAAGGTGAACTGAATGACCTTGTCAGGGATTTGGAACTACCCAAGAGTAAGGCAGAGCTGTTGGGCTCCAGACTACAGCAGTGGAATCTCCTGGCAGGTGATGTTAGGGTTTCCATGTTCCGTGACCGTCAAAAGGATCTTGTCCCATTCTTCTTCATGGAAGGTGATCTTGTAACCTGCAACAACATCGATGGTGTGATGGCAGCCCTCAACATCGTTCACGATCCAGATGAGTGGAGACTGTTCATTGATTCATCGAAGATGAGTCTTAAAGCTGTTTTACTGCATAATGGCAATGTTTTGCCATCAATTCCAGTTGGTCATGCAGTCCATATGAAGGAAACCTATGACAACATGAAACAACTTTTTGAGGTGCATAAGCTATGACCAACATCAGTGGCAGCTTTGTGGCAATTTGAAGGTTGTTGCTCTCTTGCTTGGTCTGCAGACTGGGTACACAAAGTACTGCTGTTTTCTCTGCAAATGGGATAGTCGTGCAAGAGATTCCCACTACATCAAGAAAGATTGCCCACTCTGACAGTCATTGGAGCCTGGGAGGAAAAGTGTTCAGCATCCACCACTTGTTGAATCAAAGAAGATTTTGTTACCACCCTTACACATCAAGCTGGGTCTGATGAAGAACTTTGTCAAGGCCATTGACAAAACACAAGCAGCTTTCAAGTACCTCCGTGGAAAATTTCCAAGGTTAAGTGAAGCTAAGATAAAGGAAGGTGTCTTTGTTGGTCCTCAGATTCATGAACTTCTTCGAGATGATGCATTTGACCATGCACTGCGTGGCAAGGAAAAGACGGCATGGAAAGCCTTCCAGTTAGTGGCAATAAATTTTCTCGGAAACAACGAGGCAGACAACTACAGGTTGTTGGTGGAAAACCTCCTCAAGGCATACAAAAGCCTTGGTTGCAACATGTCACTAAAGATACATTTTTTGCACTCTCATCTAGATTTTTTTCCCACCGAACTGCGGAGCAGTGAGCGACGAGCACGGCGAGCGATTTCACCAGGACATTGCAACAATGGAGAAACGCTATCAGGGCAAATGGAGCCCATCAATGCTTGCAGACTAATGCTGGACAGTGACAAGAGATACTCCATTTAATGAATACAAGAGACAAGCCAAGAAGTGCCGAGTAGACATTGAATAGGACTAAACTATGTACATAATAGTTTTTTGCCTTTTGTTTCATAATAAATTTTATTTATATAACCCTTTTGCTGATTTTTAAAGTGTTACATAAACAGGACAAGTGAAATATTATCATGTAAAGCAACCATAAACACATGAAAAGACCTAGGTTTACAATTTATGATTAAAACTCTACTATCTACACAATATACATAGACATAAAATGTAAAAACTTACATAACTTAGAAACAGTAGCCAATCAGTTGTTTTAATTGTCATATTTGAATTCAGCACATCAAAATACATAATAAATAGCACATTTTATCTCTGAAGCAGACGACTTCTCAAAAATTGTAGACCAGTGTTATATCATCATTCAGTGGTCTTTGTATAAGAAATTTAGTTTTAGTAAGAGAATTTCATATTTGTTGCTATTAGATCACCTGTTGTTCCAATTATGTTATGAGGTTTCATCAAAGCAGAAAGGAATTGAATATCTTAACTTTTGCCTTTTACATTAAGAGGAAGTGGATTGCACAAACCAATGCAAAAAGATTAAAGGTACAAGTCTTTGCTCATTTTTTAAAAAATGTATGTTTTGCTCTTATCTTTATGAAACAATGAAATACCATTTGCAGCAAAATTATTTTTTAAACAATTTTGATTTAATCTTCCACTGAATCATAGAAAACTAGCTTCAGTTTCCTTTGGAAGCATATCCAGGACAGTATTTTTTTTTAATACTATGCAATCATCTGTTTCATAGTTCTCTGAAAGTTAACTATGCTGTTTGGATTTTGTCCCAGATTCTGGACAACAGCAGCCAAGTTCGGTAGGAAATCAATCTCATTCTGCATCAGATCCTGGGCCAATAAGAGCCACTGCACCTATGTGGCGCTGCAGCCGAATTATGCATATGCAGCGAGAACTGCATCCAACGCTTTTGTCCTCTCTGGAAGGCATTGTAGATCAAATGGTCTGGTTCAGAGAGAATTGGCATGAAGAGGTATTTGGACTTAATATAACTATTCGGAATTACTTTACATGCATAAAAACCAAATCAAATTTAGATGTAAAATATGTTTCTAGACTATTTATTTTTCATATCTGACAGTATTTTCTACAGAGTTTGTTTAGTAAACTGCTGCACAATAAACTGGTCTGTTTAAAAAATAACTAACAATTCTGCCTTCAGATGTAAGAACTTTTAATTATTTCTATATTTTTAAAAGTGATGTAGATGCTGTGGAAAACTCTCTGAAATAATTAGTGTGATAAATATTTCTTCAAATTGTAGGATTCCAGCTGAATCTTGTATTGCAAGAGACACTTTAAATTCTTGCATTATGTTTCTTTGTTTCCCTCTAGATGTGGTTTGTGAGGTAGAATTGGGAGCTAATGCACAAAGTCTAAATTGAATTTGATCTGTGTATTTTGAAAAGTAAATACAGCACATGTAGTACACTGGAATCTTGCTTGACCCAGATTATCGACTTTAGCGCTTGCCTCCCAAAATGATTTGTTTCTTACCCCGACTCAGAAAAGATTTAATAACATTGGCTTTAATAAGGTCTCCTATTACTAACACTTCATTATTTTATGAAAAACCCCTCATGTTTATTAATGTATTCCAGAATACTGAGAATTTAAATAACAGTTGTCAAATGAACAAAGTACATTTTGTGATGCACTTTATTTGCTACATCTGTATAATTTGCTAATTTTCAGTGGAAAGACTCAACGCTTTAACTCTCAGTAGTGTAGGCCCATATTGAATATCTAATGATTCTTTTGCTAAACAGCATCTCAGGCACTACTACAAATAAAGTTATTCTGTATTTTGACTTAAGGGCCAGCTCTTGCTTCCAGTGACTGAAATGGAAGCAGAAAGATTCATAAGATTCATAATCTAGATTTAAGTACAGTAACTCCTCACTTAACTTTGTAGTTATGTTCCTGAAAAATGCGACCTTAAGTGAAACGATGTTAAGTGAATCCAATTTCCCCATAAGAATTAATGTAAATGAGGGGGATAGGTTCCAGGGAAATTTTTTCACCAGACAAAAGACTAATATATAAAATACACACGCGCCCTCTCTCTCTCTCTCTCTCTCTCTCTCTCTCTCTCTCTCTCTCTCAGTTTTAAACAAATAATTTAACACTGGTACACAGTGATGATGCTTGTGAACCTTGGTTGAGGTGGAGGAGTCAAAGGGTGGGATATTTTCCAGGAAATGCCTTACTGCTAAATGATGAACTAGCAATTGGCTGAGCCCTCAGCGGTTAACTCTCACACTCTACAAGGCAGCAGGAATGGAGAGAGAGGAGAGAGCAATGGAGACAGACACACACACTCTGTGTGTGAGAGAAAGATGAGCATTTCCCCTTTAAGTACACTGCCTTGTTAATTAGATCAGCTTGCTGAGACCGCAGCTGCTGCTGCCAGCAAGCTCCCTCTATCTTGAGCCCTGTCGTGTGTGTGTCCCCTGCTCTATGGAAGATGGGGTAAGCAGGGTGTAGGAGCAGGGGGGAGGGGGACACCCTGACATTAGCCCCCTTCTTCCTCCCCTCCCCCCCCTGCACAGCAAGCAGGAGTCTCGGGGAGCAGCTCCAAGACAGAGGGCAGGAGCAGCACATGGCAGTGGGAGGGCGGGACAGCTGCAATTGCTAGCCTGCTGGGCAGCTGCTACACAGAGAACTTAGGGGAGCGGGGAGCTGATAGGGAGGCTGCTGGTCCACCCTGGTTCCAAGCCCCCACCAGCTAGCTGCAACGGGCTGCCCTTCCTGCAAGCAGTGGAAAAAGCAGGCGGCTGCCAAACAACGTTAGAAGGGAGCATTGCACAACTTTAAATGAGCATGTTCCCTAATTGATCAGCAACATAACAACGAAACAACATTAACGGGGACAACTTTATGTGAGGAGTTACTGTAAAGGATAATTTTACTATTAGGAAATGTATTCTGGTTTTGCTGTATTCTAGTACTTCATTGCATTTGTAGTAGTAGTGTATATTTGCTGTCAAATCAAAAGACTTAACAACATATACTTCTTTTTTTCTTTTATTAGGTTCTTAGACAGCTGCAGCAAGGCCTGGCAAAGTGCTATTCAGTTGCCTTTGAGAAAAGTGGAGCAGTTTCAGATGCCAAAATCACTCCCCACACACTCAATTTTGTCAAGAAGTTGGTCAGTACCTTTGGAGTGGGACTGGAGAATGTGTCAAATGTCTCCACTATGTTTTCCAGTGCAGCTTCAGAGTCGTTGGCTAGAAGAGCACAGGCTACAGCTCAAGACCCTGTATTTCAGAAATTAAAAGGGCAGTTTACAACAGGTGAGATCTTACAACATAAGTTCAAGTTTATTTTAATAATCTGCAATTAAAATATTGTTTGTCCAGTGTTCCGATCCTAAAATGGTCTTTACTCTTCCTTTCTGAGGAAGAAAAATGACTATAGAACAAACCAAATTGTTATCATTTGAAAAATTTACAATAGTCTACTGTCTGTCCATTCTTATACTCTTTGGAGTAGTAAAACATGCATGCAAGAAAATTAGATCACAACACTGCGGAAAGAACATCAGTAGAATAGTATGTAGTTTTTTCATTCTTTCCATAACTGTAGTCAAATTACTCCTATTTACAAAAATAAGTACGCTACAGCACTTCAACAAAGGACTAGCACATTTTGACTGCTTGTATGGTGAATGACAAAACTATCTGGCAGATGAAAACCATTAATAGCTAGATAGTCCTTATTTATACTAAAAGCACACAATGTAAGTTACTTAAAATGTAATAGCAGTTTTCATCACAAAAGTCCAACAAACAGTATTATGTACACTTTCCAAAATTATCAACATCTGATGAATAATATTAATTTTGGATAGCTAGATTATAAAATTCTCTGTCCATTCACATAATTATGTTAGATAAATTGAATCCATAACAATAGTCAGCTCTAATAAAAGTATCCTTTTGGGAAGTACCTTATTAGATATTTCATATTTTATTTGCCAGCAGATTTATTATATTTTGTGTGTCTCTGGTGTTGAATTGAAATTGAGTCACTTACCTAAGAAAAGCCTACAAAGCAGTTTTAATGCAAGAAACACTCAAAAGTATCAAAGCCACTCAGATATTGTCTATATATGAGGTACAGACGCTTGACGTTTCATGGTGGGTCTGGGGGGGAATTCCATGGCTTCCCTGGTCATGGAAATTGGCTTCTGTTGCAGCGATACTTTCTTGGCTTATCCCAAAAGAAGACTAAAAATCAGATAAAGTGGAATAGTAGAATATAAACTCTTTCAAACAGAAAAATATTAAACCTCTGAATCGGAAAGACATATTTAATGTAGAGCTAAGTTTTCAACTGTTTTTCTAAATCCTATTTTGATCATTTGTTTTAATTTTAGATGTTAATGTTCATAAGTAATTATGGAACTTACTGTATTCAATATTCAAGGTCAACACTGTTACTGAGTGCTTTATTGAGTTAAGCAGGTAGTTAGTTATAGTGGTTTTTCAAACATCTTAGTGACTCTGATGTGAAAATAAGTGATCTGTTGAGATTCTTGTGAAAGTAACTCCCAGTCACAGATATGACCTACATATCTTGTGCACATTTATGTATTGCATGATGTACTCTTTGAAGCACAGCAGTTGCATGACAGTAGATAATGGAAGTCCTGAACCATATGATTAAATTTAATGGATAAAGGCTACAAGGGAAGGAAACAGTAGTTCAAGCATTTCACATATCCCCAATTGTCTGAAAATAACAGAAGCAAAATACAGTTAATGTAGATAAGGATTTCTTATTTTTTAAAACCTTTATTATTTACATATTGCAACAACCCTTAGGAAACATTTAGTCACTGAAGATATTTTTATAGAATTTTTTATATTATCTTAGTCTTTATTAATTTCTCTTCATGCTTTGTTTCCTTCCAGATACAGCTTCTGGGAGATCTTAATTTTTTTAGGTTTTAAAGGAGAATAATTATGAAGTTAGACTTGGAATTCTAAGAGAAACATAGAAGGGGGTAGTTATTTAAAAAAAACCCACAAAAATACATACATAACCTCCCTCCCCCCCCAACCCCCTAGAAAAAGGATTGTAAGACTTAAGACTAATTATTTTGTAGTGTTCATCTTTATGAAAATACCTTATGCTAATAACATTTTTTTTTTTTCTCTCTATTTTTATTTTCTTTTTTTTTTTTTTTATTATATATATATATTTAAAGTTTCTAGCTTTGTTATCCTGTCACACTTTTACAAAAATTATATGCATCAGCGTTTAAACAAACCTAAAGGGAAAAGTTTTTTCTGGAGCTGTTTAATGAAATAAAGAACATTTTAAAGTAATCAAGATACAATGTATTTCTCTTAAATTTCAGTTTAAGAATAAGCAATTTGCCTGATTTTTTTTCCCTTGCAGACTTCAAAATTTATTTTTCAATTATGATTAAGCGTGAGTGGTTACAGGATTAAAATAGTTATTTTAGTTAGTGCTAGATTAGATTATGCTTTAATCTATTAAATTTGGGGTTTAATTCAAAATTGAAGTGTGAAAAAACAGATGAAATTAAATTGGTGAATATGCTTGCTTTGTGGAGTCTTCGATAATTTAATTTATTATGCAGAAAATGAAATTAGGTTTCTGATTAATTTGCAGTAGTGGTAGAAACTACATTATCAAATTAATAGAAACTTAATTACTTTACTGGACATAGCAAATGTATTAACATTTTTGGACAACAGTTAGTAGATCATGCCTACATTTCCTTATGTGCTTTGGGCCTCTTCATTCTGAGTCATGGGGTCTGCCTTCTGTCACACCTAGAAGTGACCATTTGTATTTATAATTCTCAACATCTGCTGTATTCACTTGATGTGTGGATATTTATATCTGTTTTCCAAGTCTTCTGTCATGTGTATATTAGTTAAGAATCTATCTAAAGGTAAACTGTGTTCCCTGCAGTTATTCCTAGGTTAATGTTGATAGATAGAAATATTTTCAAAAGACGTATGCAAATAATGTATTGTGGTTCCATAACCTCTTCTTACTACAGTTGACATGCATCTTTCTTCTTGCAAATACAAAAAGGAGCTCAGATACCTCCAGGAGGCTCCAGGGATAGGCCATACCCTTTCCGCACTCATTCTAAAATCTCTATCTACAGCCAAGCAAATGGAGTTCAGCTTATTTTCCTTCTTATCTGTTACCATCCCAGCTTTTAAAGCCAAATTTAAATTCCAGTAGTTCTCCGCTCTATAATTTTGCCACAATTTTTGATGGGATGGTTTTGTAAACAGGACCACTTGCCCAACGTAGTGCAGTTGGCTAAATAGAGTCAAGGCAAAGAGGTAGCCCGTCTTTGAAGAAATCTCTGAGGTCATAGAAAGAGTATTGTTGCAATTATCCTTAGCTTGGGCGGATGGATGTTGAGTCTGGAACAATCCTATTAAATACAAGCTGATGGTGAATGACATCTCTCACTTTCTGGTTAATAGGAGTAGTAGAACTGGTTTCCCCCAGAAAAAAGTTGTTTCTTCTAGTATATATTGCTGTGGGTGCTCCACTGTAGGATGTGTGTGTACCTGAATGCACTCAGTTGGAGATTTGACTCAGCAGTGTCTGTGGGTCTGTGCCTGCACACTATACAACCTTGTGCTCCAAAGCAAGAAGGAGAAGATCTGCTGTTGCTCCAGTTTCTTCTCAATGCCTGTGGCTCAAGACAGAGAACTGTGTCTGCTGCTTCCTAGAAGACTTTCCCATTTGTTTGTTTATTTTCTTTTCTCAGTATTTAGTTTTCTTTTCCTTTTCCTTCCACAAGTCTGTGCGTTAGGGGGATTCCTACCCAGGACTGATTCCTTGACCTTCCTCTGCTGCCGAATTTCTGGGGTATGCTGAAGGTCCCAGGATTCAAATCCGTACTAGACCTGCAACAGATTTTTCTCCTGAAGTGATGGGCATTCTAGCTGTCTCAAGCATCTCAGAGACTCTCATTCCATCCAAGTGCAAAATTTGCATGGGATTTAAGAGAAAGTCTCATCCTCCATTCAGACTCAGACCATTTCCATCTGACAGTATGGATATTGAGAGGGTGAAGTTAATTGCACTTGGTTTGTCCTTCAAAGAGATTGTGACTCTACAGACTTCCAGAAGGATTTCATGTCTGGTCTACATCTCATCTTGTCACAGTTAAACTCCATGGGATCAAGAAAACAACAAGAAACCCCAGGGATTTCTTCAGTATGGACAAGGGACTTCACTTCAGAACCATAGCATGACAGGTGTCACCATACTCCGTGTCCCACATGCTGGGTCCTCAGGCCCTTTTGTTGAAAATCCTCAAGTCTTAAGATCTCTCAGAGGAATCATGCTGGCTAGACCCTATGATCAGGCCTATCTTTCCTAAGTGGGGTCTGGTGTTGGTGCCCTCACTGCAAATATCTATTGTTCTGTTCCATTCCCCTTTTTTTTTATTACCCTCACCTGCTACTGTGGCATCTGAGCACCTTCTGTCTCAGTTATTTCTGCAAGCCATATTCACATCCAGGGAACTCAAGCTCCATGCTTCGGTTATCATGAATCTGTAATCTCTGCTAAAAGACGGTCAAAATAGATCAGAGTGATTTGTCATGTGCTGGTAGGTGTCAGCCATTTGGGAATGATAGACCAGGCTCAACTAGGTCTAAGACACCTTCCAGAGCATGCATTCTTGCAGTCTCCCATATTTAATTATGCAAAGGTATTATTTGGAATTCTGCATTCTTCATACCATTATTCCTTTGATTTGGCATCTAGATTTGATGCCCAGCTTGGGGGAGTAGTGTTGCAGTCACTTTAATATTTCTCAGATCTTTCTCACCTGGTGGGTCACTGCTATTTGTAGAAGAGGGGATGCATATAGATAATTCTCAAAAGAGAAAGTTATTGTAGTAATTGGTTTATTGAGGTAATTGTCTGTATGTGTCCATATGCTACATCCACCTTCCCCACTTCTTCAGATTAGTTGGGTAAGTATTTTTGAATTACTGGAAAGAACCAAAGTGTGTTCAGGATTACACCCTGATGTATATCTTCAGGCTCCGTTATGAGTAACGATAAGATTTTGTCAGAGGTCACAGATTGTGTCTTTCAGAGACCTATGTGACATCATTCCCATCCCCATTATTTTTAATAAAAGTCAAAGACAGGTGGTTGCGAGCATCCATTAATTTTAGTTTATTGCCCATGACCTGTGTGTGACTTTTACTAAAAATAATTGTGACAAAATCTTACCCACACAGCCTCTTTTCTCATTACTAAGGTTAAGTCCTTCTTATGGCTGCATGCTGGGAGATTCTTACCTTGCGTGTCTGGACAAACTTCTCTTATTGTGGTAATTGTGGTAACTTGTTATTTTTATCCTAGTAATTGTAAAAATAGTGTTTGCTGTGATCCAGAAGTATTGATTCAGACAGGCAAATGTGTTCAATAAAATGTTGGTGTTATCTATGGGTAATTCCAAATTTTTCAGTATTTTCCCGATGCTCTTTACATTTGACTGTGGTTTCTTCACTGAATTGGTATCTTGAACTAATTCAAAGAGGAAGACTTAGCTTTTAGTAGTGGTTGAAATAGATAAATAAAACAACATATGTCTAAAGTAAGCTGTCTGCAAAGCAAAGTACAAAAGTCTTTCACCATAGTGAAGCCAGTGATATTTCTCCTCCCCTTCTTACAGCTGAAGTTACTTATTTTCTTCTCAAATGGACTCTCTGTGGAGCCTATGTGACATGAATGAAAAACATTAATTAATTGAGCTCACTCTCTGTCATTCCCATCTGCTATTGAGAAACAAAACAAAAAAATCTAAAATAGGCATTTTCACCAAATACATTTTCATGTATTCCTATAGTGAAATAAATAACTTGATGTAAAAATAAATTAACACTGTAGCATATTTTTACACGTTGGTTATTTGCATGTCATTAGAATACTGTAGTTGTAATTTGGGGAAATTTTGCTGCACTTCATGGAGTTACAGAAAGAAATAATGCAGTCCTATTGTCACTTTTTCATAAAGTGATTTACTCATATTGCTCACTAGAGGGTAGACTTGGAATTATAATCAGATCTTTTTATAATATTTGTAGTTATCAGAGTTGTTCTGCATATACTATATAAAAACAGAAAAGGGACTGTCAGTTAACTACAGTAATAGTTTTTTGAGCAGGGGTAGGCAACCTATGGCGCGCATGCCAAAGGCGGCACACAAACTGATTTTTCAGTGGCACTCCTGGGTCCTGGCCACCGGTCCGGGGGGCTCTGCATTTTAATTAAATTTTAAATGAAGCTTCTTAAACATTTTAAAAACCTTATTTACTTTACATACAACAATAGTTTAGTTATATATTATAGACTTATAGAAAGAGACCTTCTTAAAAAGTTAAAATATATTACTGGCACGTGAAACCTTAAATCAGAGTGAATAAATGAAGACTCGGCACACCACTTCTGAAAGGTTGCCAACTCCTGGTTTAGAGTCTAGCAGAATTATTCTTAATGTCTCCAACTTGGAAACTGTATGTGTCCGTTATGAGTTTTTCTTATGTTTTGAAAGAAACTGAAATTAATATGTAAGTCTTGTTTTAATATAGGACATTCTCATGCCAAAATATTTAGTGTATCAGCATTGTTGTGGATACCAATGCTGCTCTGAAAATAATTTTAGAGCAGTTGCTGCTATAAAGCCAGCAGAGTGTAAAACGCCATTATATAGAATATCAGGGTTGGAAGGGAGGGGCCTCAGGAGGTCATCTAGCCCAATCCCTGCTCAAAGCAGGACCAGTCCTCAGACAGATTTTTACACCAGTTCCCTGATCAGCCCCCTCAAGGATTGAGCTCACAACCCTGAATTTAGCAGGCCAGTGCTCAAACCACTGAGCTATCCCTCCCACCCAGTGTTGATACAAAGAAAATAAACTTCTTTTAAATTAATTTGATTTTTTTTAATCAAAATAGGAAAAGATAAAGAAATCTTGTCACAATTTAAAAAAAATAATCAAAATTAGCAGTATCATAAGGAATATATTAAATCTATATCGTGTGTGTGAGAGAGAGAGAGAGAGAGAGAGTGTATGCTGTGTATATAATGTGTGAATATATAGTGGTTACCCTTTAAAAAGCTAAGAGATTTATGGCAACTGTAAGATTTTTAGGAGATGAGTGTTGTGCATGCATGTTTGCATTTCCTACACTCTTTGTGTGTGTGTCTGTGTGTCTCTCTCTCACTCACACTCACTCACTCACTCATACTGAATTGTGGCTAAAAGCGAATAGAACCAGTTTGTTTTATTGTGCATGCAAAAGATAAAAACATGGTGTATTTAGTTTCTGTAAATTTGTTTGTAGAGGAAGTTACCAGATTTGTGAACAAAATGCAGCTTTTTGTGATCCCTCTTTTTGTGGTTGTGGTTGAAAATTTGGCCCCTAGTGTGTTTGTAATTGCCGTAGGGTGGATGTAAGTATTTAATTGTTAGTGCACTATAGATGGATGTTCTCAGCAGATTTTTGTGATCCAATTTCTCTTTCCTCTCATGTTTTACACTCACAATTACTTTAACTTATTTCTCTCAAATGCTTACTAGTTACATTGAAGACCTAGAAAAATATTTTACATATGTAACAGATTGCATTGTAGTTTCTGTGTTCTGAATGTACTGTGACATCTCTGAGATTAACAGATAATTTTCCCTAGCATTCTACTTGTATTGAGCCATATTGGAGATTTCACATGCAGAAATTGTTCTACTATAACTGTGAATCTTATACCGGCTGTGAGGAAATGTGCAGTGCATTTCTAACACAGTAAAGCTAAGGAAGACATTGCTTGTTTTGACAAATTGATCAATGGTAAATATTATTATTTTATATTTATAATTTATTATAATAGTTTTATTATTATTATAATATAAATTTTCAGAGTTTAATATGCAGTAACTGGGATTTACACTATTATCAGCTTTTATCTTGTAAATTCTGTTCTCTTTGGGGTCTCATCCCATGTTCACCACTGTGGTACCTGAGCACCTACCAGTAGTTTGCAATAGCCATTTTGGTCCCAGGATATTAGAGAGACAAGATAGTAGGTACCAGATGTTAGTAGAAGGCACAAGCTTTTGAGGTACAGAACTGTTCTTCAGTTCTGGGGAAAGAAAAAGACTGAGGTAAATACAAGATGGAACAGATTGTTAAGCATAAAACAGAGGTGTTAACAGACCTCTCTTCCTTGAATGGTACCTATGTGCTAACTACTTATGCTAAACAATCTCCACCTTGTATTTAGCTGTGATGCTCGGAGTACTTTTCCCAGACCTGAAGAAGATCTCTGTGTGACTCGAAATTTTGTCTCTATCACCAACAGAAGTTGGTCCAATAAAAGATACTACCTCGCCCAGCTTGTGTCTCTAATATGCTGGGATTGACATGGCTACAATTACAATTACACAGGCCAGATAAGGAGGGATCACTTTGTGAAAGTTGTTTGCACGTGGGTGATAGGGTGTTTTTGTCTTTTATCGTTTGTGTGTGTGTGTGTGTGTGTGTGAATTCAGTAAAGAGTGTAATATTTGTCTGGTTTCACGCACATACTTGTTGGGGCAGTGGACGAAGTACATTCACCACATGTTGTGATAAGCACATGTAGGATCCATGGATCTTGAGTGGTGTGTTGTGTGTGATATTGATCATACGAATAGTGGAAATATGTCTGCAGGTTTTGCATCTGTTGTCCTGGCAGGGTCTAGTGCCCCTTTGACTTGATGTATCCTGGTCTGTGGGGAGGTTGCTGTTGATGATGCGGTTAGGTGGTTGTCTGAAGGTTGGTTGTGACACACCAGATTTACCTGCTACTCTTAATTGCATATTTTTCAAACCCCTTATGCATAACAACTGACCCTCAATTGCCCACTTCATTTCTAGTGCCCGCTTATAACATGTGTTATCCCTTATGCTTAACAATCTGTTCTGACTGGTATTTAGCTCAGACAAGGTTGATGAGGCAATATCTTTTACTGGACCAGAAACAAGCTTTTGAGCTTCTTTGTACTTAGCTCTGACATTCTGATTTCCTTCCCCAGACCTGAGGAAGAGCTCTGTTTAGCACAAAAGCTTGTACCTTCCACCAAAAGAAGTTGGTCCAATAGAAAATGTTACCTCAGCTACCTTGTGTCTCACCTACCAGTAATGCATTTGGCACTTGGCTCTGTCTTTCTTCCTCTCTGCAGGGGGAAAATTCTGTGTGGATTTATTTTTAATTTTTAAAATATATTTTTATTTAAACTGTGCTGTGTGCTCTTATTAGTGAGAGCAAGGTCAAGATGAGTGTTTTGCACTTAGAACAGGAAGTGGTGGGATTTATGGTGGTTCTTAGATCCTGCAGGATTTTGTTCTACAGTCTCAGATCAACCCTTGAGAAAGCACTATCTCCTGCACGCTTTACCCTGGTAGTAGATGCTTCCAGTTGTTGACTCCGGTTCTCATCCTTGAGTTGTAGGCAACTGTTTAGCTGTCCTGGCCCAGATCATTAAGTATCTTGAAGATAAGGATGGAGATCTTGAATTTGACATGATATTCTATGGAGTACCACTATAGCAAGCAGAGGACAAGCTTGATATTCTAGCGGTAACCTGAGTTGTTAAGAAGAGCTGCTCTGTTCTGTACTAACTGAAGTTTCCTGAGCGTTGATCGTGCCCAGGTAGACTGTATTGTGGTAATCCAATCGGGACATAACAAAGGCATGTACTATTGAGGCAAGGTCACCACTTAGGATGGAACACTTACCTAGGCAGCTATAGATAGCAGAATGCATTGTTTGCATCAGTGAGAATCCAGAACCATTCCTAAATTGCACTCATTTGACTAATTATGGGTTATGTATCTTCAGCTGGAGGAGACAGCACGTAGCTGCAAATTCTCTTTAAACTGGAGTAATCTCTCTGTTGCTTGGATTCAGCTTCAACCAGCTATTCATCCTTGAGCTGATCTTGAACAAGCACTGGGCTGTTTTGGAGACACTGGAGTTGTGAAGGATGAACAGAGCTGTTTGTTTGCATGTTGTTGGCATTTCTGTTCAGGATGTCTTGTCCATTCTCCTAGTTGTTTCATACAAATATTGAACACCGAAAAGAGTAAAAAGAAATGTATTTTTCTATTCTGAGCTGTAAGAAATAAAAATAATTGTTTTGAATAGCAGACAGCAATTTTACTACCTTGTTTTGGAATTACTTCTGACTTTCAAGATTACTCCCCAGTTGGTGCTCTTTCATCTCATTTAAAAAAAAAAGATATGTATACTCAGATACAGAATAAAATAGAGCTAAAATCTCTTTTGTCCTATCTAATACCACTTAAAATGAAATTAAGTCAAAAGGAAACTCACATTACTAGATTGGAAAATAAGCTTCAGCTCTTCTTCCTCTATCTATGTGGTTTGATCTAATCCATACCACATGCATTCCATGATATCTGCATTGGTGAACTATATAAAACAGTGTTCAGAGTTTTCACAGTATTATTTCTAATGTCCTCATGACCATGAAGCAGTAATGTATTAGGAGAATCTATGTAGGCAAAAGAGCTGGAAAACAAATGGATTTGTCTAGAGTTTTGTGCAGGAAAGGAAGCAACCTAGCCTGGTGGATTAAGTCATCTAGTGTACAGTTTATTCCATATTGGTTGTAATGATCAGATTCCAAAATCAAACTTCATACAGACATGAAATACCCAACAGAACCTGTGCAACTAAATGTAGCATACCTGTATGCATGATGGAATTATGTGTGTGTTTGTACTGTTGTAGCACTTAAATCCCTAGCCCAGTTGTACTATGCATTCTACTCAGATGTAACAAAGATGGTCGGATCCCTTTCACAAGTAGTTTCATCTCCCATTCTGTCTCCTCAAAATTAATCTGAACATACTAGCTTTTTTCTTTTTGTGTTTGGTATTCATCATTTGCTTTTAGTAACCACTCACGTGTTTTATACACTGACTTGCTTGGTAAGGTAATGTTTTTTGTGTTCAAAATGCTAATTGTAATAGTTACTTTTCCAGTGTTCTGTAAATAACCATTTTAAACATTTTCCTCCATCAGAGAGGTAGCCGTGTTAGTCTGGTTCTGTAAAAGCAGCAAAGAATCCTGTGGCACCTTATAGACTAACAGAGTTTTGCAGCATGAGCTTTCGTGGGTGAAAGACATCCGTCTTGCATCCGACGAAGTGGGCATTCACCCATGAAAGCTCATGCTGCAAAACGTCTGTTAGTCTATAAGGTGCCACAGGATTCTTTGCTGCATTTTCCTCCATGTTACCACTGTAGATCTATTTTAATGCATAATGGTGTGCTGTACATGGTGCACCTAAAAATGTTTTGCTTGAGGCCACAAAGATGAAAGAACAGTTTTTAAAATGCCAACTTCAAATATCTGATAGTTAAATATAATGTACAGCATTCAGAATGATAAATTTTTTTTTTTAAATTTCTTTTAGACTTTGACTTCAGTGTACCAGGCTCCATGAAACTTCACAATCTTATTTCTAAACTGAAGAAGTGGATCAAAATCCTAGAGGCAAAAACTAAGCAGCTTCCAAAGTTCTTCCTCATAGAGGAAAAGTGTCGTTTTCTAAGTAATTTCTCAGCTCAAACAGCAGAAGTGGAGATTCCTGGAGAGTTCCTTATGCCAAAGCCAACACATTATTACATCAAAATTGCAAGGTAAACTACCATTGAGTAAAAGGTAGATGTAACTGAAAAAATAAAGGTTTCATAAAAAAAAAATCCCCTTCCCCCACTTCTTGTGATGCAGTATCAATCCCAGTTACAGAAATGCACTTTATTTGTCTGTCTCTATATTGAAATGACTTAATGAAATATCTAATGGAATGTTTCATTCTTGTGTCTTAACATAATACAGTTCTAATTTTAGATTCATGTGGTAGTTTTACAGGTCTTACTGGGAAATTAGGGAGGAGGAGAATATTTTAAGGTCATTGTGATCTACTTTACATTAGTGTAAATCCAGAGTTTTTCTGCTAACTACTAGAGTCAATAGAGGTATTCTGGTTTTTCATCAGTGTTGTGGTTATCAGAATCTGGCCAAGAAAATAGCTTGAATTAAAAGCTCCATTCTTAAATGTAGAAAAGACAAAGATGAAAACTTTCTTCATAACCATGTTTTGGGTTTTTTTAACAGAATGCAAATCTTTGCTGAGCTGTATTAGAAATTTAGCTTATAATAAGGTTGCATCTCATTTTAAATAAGTCATAGTTGAGCGTTGGTTTTGCTCAGGAGCTAACAAGGTGTCTCTTTGTACCTCTAAATACGGTGTGTGTGTGTGTGTATGTGTGTATATGTATATATGTATATGTATATGTGTATATGTATATATGTATGTATATGTATATATAAGTCTTGCTTTCATCTCCGAGGACAGAAATAAAGCTTTAGACTTTGAAAGCTCAGGTGCTTTTATCTGTTCCTTTTCTTGATAGATTTATGCCCAGAGTGGAGATAGTACAGAAGCACAACACTGCAGCCAGAAGACTCTATATCCGAGGCCATAATGGAAAGATTTACCCATACCTAGTAATGAATGATGCTTGCCTGACAGAGTCTCGCAGAGAAGAACGAGTATTACAGCTCCTTCGGCTTTTGAACCCCTGCTTAGAGAAAAGAAAAGAAACCACAAAGAGGCATTTATTTTTCACAGGTACAGTAAGAGCAGGTTTTAGATAATTCTTTGTGTCTTTGAAAATCATGTTCCTTAAACTGACTTAAGAAGATCTAATTATTTAAACTAAAATTTTAAATGTGCGACATCAAATTAAATTGATGTAAATCCTGCCGCTATCCTGGTGATCACAGAGGCTTCCCAGGCACTGTAACTCCACTGTATGAGGGGAAGGGGGAATGTACAGTATTTCAGGACATTTTTAGAAGAGGTTACAAATACTGCGTGGAGCAAAGTCATCTGTGAATGATTGGCCGGACCTCTGCATTATGTCCCAAAGAATCCACTGCTATGGCAATATGCAGACCCACCAGATGACATTTACCAGACAGTTTTATTTTAAATTAGTGATGTGTGAATACCAGACTACCTCCACCCACTTCTAGATAATCCAAAAGTAATGGGAAGGTGTTAAGCATCTGGAAGACAACCGCTCATGTAAAACTTTGAATTTGGTATAATTTTCAAATTCTACCTATGAGGCCATTACTCATTAATTCTTAGGTTTAAAATAAAAGGCTTCATCAGCTCTGCATAACATTGTTTACTGCTAAACAGTTGCTAAATAATGTGAATTCAGTAATTCAGATATTTTTAATATAGGCCTCTTTTTTTGTGCATATTTTTATGTATTATTTTGGTCTTGAAAAAGCTAACTTGGAGGCTGTCTCAATGCTCACACTACAGCCTGGCAATGTTTGGGCACAATAGTGAACAAAACAGTAGCTGTCTTGCCTCTGTTTCCTCAGTTAGACTTCTCCCTCACTGTAATTTTTTATATTAATTGCAAAAATCTTCATTCATGCAGTATCTTTATGCATGCAATATTAAAGTTCAGAGACAAGGTGGGTGAGATAATATCTTTTATTGGACGACAACAACAACAACACTGCATATAGTAAGGTTGAAAGTTAAGCATTTAAGACAGGAACTGAGAGTTAAGATGGAAGATACTGTGTATGTGCATTATGATTATTTTGTGTCATGATGAAGTTGTGAAACACTCCTTATTGAGAGTATTTGACTCTTCACAGTACACTTGGTCTGCATGTGACTTGAACACTAATGCAAATATAATGTCTTTGGTCAATTAAATTGTTGGCAAGTTCCAGCTGCCAGCCAACTAATACATTATATATTAATATAAATACCCATCATCTTGGAAGATTGTGAGGCACTTGGCAGTTCTGCATAAACAGCAGTTCTGTATACAACACCGCTGTAATGCAATCAGAGGTGGAGGGCAGAAACCAACTGTCTCACAATTGAGGGTAAGGGAAATTTTTAGTCAAGGACAGTGGGGCAGACTCCCGATGTTTCAGCATGGGCCCTGGAGTTTTTTGGCCAGATTTTTGTACCAATCTCTTTTTGCACCTACAGTTGCTGTTAATTAATTGCATATGTACCTTAATACAGATGCAATCATGAACTTGGATAACTAAGGGTATGTCTACACTATGAAATTAGGTTGAATTTATAGAAGTCAATTTTTTAGGAAGCGATTTTATACAGTCAATTGTGTGTCTCCACAACATCTCATCTCACACGTCCCTCCTGTCATTTTGTGCTTTCCTGGACTCTGATGTTGTTTGCCTTCACACATTCTGCTGGACTCTTTCAGTGCGGGAGGACTCCATGAGCTCAGAGAACATTTCATTGCAAGTGCATTTTTTTCACCACCTTGTCTGCGCTAGCCTCTGGGATGGCGATTATAGTGCTAGCATTGAAACATTTGCAGCTGTGGGAGGAAAAAAAAGGGAGAGTTGGGTTGACCATTTAAAATGGGTTGGCCATTTAAAAGGAGGGGCTAAGGTTTTCGGGTTAACGTGAAGCACAAACCCAACTAAACCCTACCTCACACCGAATTCTCTGGGATGATCGCTTCACCCCTCTCCCCACCGCATGGCTAACAGCGGGGATGATTTCTGTTCAGCCACAGGCACACAGCCCAGCAGGAACGGCCACCTCTTAATGTCCCCTTTAATAAAATTCCCTGATTTCAACCAGGTGACCATGAATGATATCACTTTCCTGAGGATAACACAGAGCCATAAAGAACGGATGTTGCTTGACTGCATTCCAGTAGCTTTACTGGCTGCGAATACATCCCAAGTCTTCAGGGCAAATTAATCATTAAACATGCTTGTTTTTAAGCCATGCATTATATTTACAAAGATACACTCACCAGAAGGGCCTTCTACACCTTCAAGGTCTGGGAGCCCGGGTTGGGAAGGTAATGTCTCCAGGGTGATAAACAATTCCTGGCTGTTGGGGAGAACGGTTTCTCCGCTTGCCTGCTGTGCGCTATCTTCAACCTCCTCCTCCTCCTCATCTTTCTCGTCCCCAGAATCCTCATCCCTGTTGCGTGAGACTCCCTTGCAGGAGTCCACGTACAGGGGTGGGGTAGTTGTAGGGGCACCCCCTAGAATGGCATGCAGCTCAGGATAGAAGCGGCATGTCTGGGGGTCTGACCCGGAGCGGCCGTTTGCCTCTTTGGTTTTTTGGTAGGCTTGCCTGAGCTCCTTAAGTTTCACACAGCACTGCTGCGGGTCCCTGTTATAGTCTGTCCTTCATGCCCTTGGAGTTTTTTTTTCAAATATTTTGGCTTTTTGTCTTTTGGAACAGAGTTCTGATAGCACGGATTCGTCTCCCCATACAACGATCAGATCCAGTACCTCCCGTTTGGTCCATGCTGGAGCTCTTTTGCGATTGAGACTCCATCATGGTCACCTGTGCTGATCAGCTTGCCACCCTGGCCAAACAGGAAATAAAATTCAAAAGTTCGTGGGGCTTTTCCTGTCTACCTGGCCAGTGCATCTGAGTTGAGAGCGCTGTACATAGCAGTCACAATGGAGCACTCTGGGATAGCTCCTGGAGGCCAATACTGTTGAATTGCGTCCACACTACCCCCAAATTCGACCCGACGATGTCGATTTCAGCGCTAATCTCCTTGGGTGGATGGGTGCAGGGTTAAATCAATCTAACGCTGCTAAATTCGACCTAAACTCATAGTGTAGACCAGGCTAAGTGACATAAATTACAATTGCAAATAATTACAAGTGCAGAAAAGACCTAGCTTCAAAAATGTGACCCTTTATGTCCACACAGAGAAAAATCCCACTCAAAATTCCCATCCAAAGGAATTCTTTATCAAAAAGGCAAACTGTGTATATATGTATAGATCACTGTATGGAGATATGTAGGAAGTATGCATTCTCCAAATCATTGATATAACTTATCACAGAACAGGCAAATTAACTTGTCTAGTGTCTTCTTAGGTGGATTATTTAGTTAATATATGTGGGAAGACAACTGTATGTCATGCTCAGTACTAATGACAATTAAAAAGAATAAACCCTTTGAAAGATATACTTAATGGATACGGAAGCTGACTCTTAAATGTAGCATATACCGTATAACAACATAAATGCAGTGCTATAGTGGATTTGCAAAGGACCTAATTTTAAACTACAATCTGTTTTAAAAAAAAGAAAAAAAAATTTCAGTACATCCTCCTGTTGTGTTATTACACATTTCGTCAGAGCTTACAAGTGAAGAAGGCAAAGTTTCTCCCCCCAAGTATTAAATGGAAGCAAAACAGGAGAATCAGCTCATTAATGACAATTCTGCACGTAATACAAATTATATTGGGGGTTTTTTTTTCTTCAAGTTAGTGAAGAAACCACATCGAAATGTTGAAATAAGGATTTGGGGGCAAGAGGGGAAAAACTCGTTGTTACAAGTAAGCTGAGATCAATTATTTCAACACTTCCATTGCCAGCAATGAAACAATCTACCTGGTGACCAAAAGATCAAGATTGCCAAACGAACTAAATATCATCCATGTAAAACTAGCTACAAAAGAGCTCTAGTCTGTTTCTTTCTTAAAATAAGTGCAGAATGCAAATAGCAGACATGAGTGTTGTGTGTGTTTAGAAAAAAACTAGATAGGCTCAGTTCTGCAAACTATCCAACCGGACTGTAGGATTTCAAAAGTACCTGTCTGTAGGCTCCTAAATCACTTAGGTACTTTTGAAAATGTTAACTGTGTATCTCTTCAGCTAAGTATAAATAATCTTATCATGTGAAGGTCTGTTCACAGATTTTTGCAATGTTCTTTCTTTCCAGTTGTGGGTTCACCTCAGCGTTCTATTTTTTAAAATTATTAGTAGTAGTAGTTTGTTTTTTGTTCTTTAGAGTTTTTTTTATATATATAATATTGGAGCGAGACCAGAGTGATTTAATCGGATACTGAAAACATGTGCTCGCAGTAGGTAGATTAGTATCTGAAACAAAAATTCTGCTCTTTTCTGCAAATGAGAGACAGGATGAACTGTGAATCCCTAGATTTTTACTAAGATGGTATAGCTGTAGGGAATTCAACCATCCCTGTCAGTGTGATACAGAAATGTTTTTCCCACTCTGAAATTTCTTTGCATGGTATGACATCGAGTGAAAAAGAAAATGTCTCTCTCTTTTATTAAGCTTTTTTTTTAAACCAAGTTCTTGAATGTGCTATGAGGAATAAAAATCTCCACTTGACATACTTCAGTTGATTATCACAGCAATGTTTAAGGGCTGATATCTGCATGCTAATTCTCCCGTTTCTTAGTGTTTTCATTATGTATTAACTATTTTCTTCCTGTCTTTTTCCTTTTCCAAAATGTATTTCTAGTCCCCCGTGTTGTAGCAGTCTCTCCACAGATGCGCCTGGTTGAAGACAATCCCTCTTCTCTCTCCCTGGTGGAGATCTATAAGCAACGCTGTGCCAAGAAAGGCATTGAGCATGACAACCCTATTTCTCGTTACTATGACAGATTGGCAACAGTCCAAGCACGAGGGACCCAAGCCAGCCATCAGGTATTGAATCTTTGTTTATTATTATTCAAACTCACTTCTTAGGGGCTTTGTGGCATTATACTTTGCTTTCCTTTTGCATGTTTGCTACAGACATTGCATATGTGTGTTGTTTTGTTTTTTACTGGATATCTCATTAGCCCCATTATCTCATCAGTATTCTGAAGAATCTCAGGAAACTTACATCCTCAAAAAAGCCTCACTACCTAGTCTACTTTATTAACTACATATGTGTAATTCTAACTACTGTAGATGAAAACATGGTGTTTATATTATGTTCTAGTCCGATGTCTAATACTTCAGAAAGGTGTCAGTGGAGAGCATCAGAAGCAGAACTCCTGGCTCCACGAAAACAGAGACAGTATTGGTAGATGTGGTGTAAGCTTCCCCATGCTGTTCTGCTGTGGTATCAGAGTCTCTGAGTAAGGTTTATCTTTTTGCATGAGGGAGCAAACGTGTCATTCATGAGGCCAGGTTTTGGAAAGTGGACCCCTCTTCACTAGAAGCTGAACTGAGACCATGGATTTATTTCACCAAAGTCAGATGCAAAGTGTAACCACTAATTTGAACCTAATTTATATTTGTGCCCTGCTGAGTACAGGGCTTCATATCCTATTGTAACTGCCAGGAGCCATCCAGTTCTGATTAAAACCTTTAATAACCTTATTTTATTTTTTATATAAATATGTATGTCTTGCACCATGCCCGTCCAGTTTCAGATTAGTTGTGGAAATACACAATATGTTTATCTGCTGAATGTGTTGTTGCAAGAAAGTCTTTCAGCCTTTCTGTGTTACAGAATGATGTGTTACGTAACATCTGTTTCTGTTTTGAGGATGATTCCTTCAGGTTATCAAACTTCATTGTTAACAGTCATTTAATTGAAGCCAGTATGATGATTATTCTCTTTTGAATGTAATGGAACAGATTCCAACTTTATTTCTTTTTCTAATTAATTAGGCTAGTATATGCTAGAGTAATTAAATATGGTAGTAGTTTGCAGATGTTTATATCCAGGAGAGAACTCTACTGCACAGTGTGAAATTACAGAAATAGTTGCAAGCCTTTCTTTAGTTTTGCTATTGAGCGGAAACCCAGATTGTGCTAAGCACTGTACATACATACATCTCTGCTCCAAAGATTTTGTATTCTGTGATGTTTTCGCCCAGTTCCACTTACTTGGGGAAATGGCCTTTATTTCCTCCTACAAACACTTAACCAAAAAGATAAAATAGTTTTTGTAGGTCTGTGCCTGTATATATCCCAGATGCAATTTCATACCTTTTTCCTGGTAGCCCTTTATGTGTGGAATGCTATTCTGCAAAAATCTGTCCCCTTCATATCCTTCATGTCTTGGTCTGCAGTAGCCCACAGACCACTGGTAGCTAATAACGGCTAATGAGCTGAGACTATTGCGGTTGATCTGTTCAAAGCTAGTCTATGACAAATATGCTCATACCACTGTTATCCTGTCCATCCTCCTTCCTTGGTGATTTGTTAGTCTCAGCAACCTGTTAACCTTCGTCTTAAGTCAAGGGCCTAATTTAAAACCCTTTGAAGTCAATGGGAGTCTTTCCATTGATTTCAGTGAATTTAGGATAATGCTTCAAGAGTAAAGTTTTTGGGTCAGAGACTGTTTGATCACATCTGTACAATGCCTAGTATGATGGGGCCCCCACCTGGCTCCAGAGCCTCTGGAAATAACTAAGACAAGTAACAAATAATATAAGTATCAGGCCCTGAAGGGAGGATTTGAGTTTACTGTAAAGTGCTTCTTCAACTTGGAGTGAAACTGTCCATCCCAATTAGTTTTCTTAGTGTTTCTTTCCACTCTGTGAAAGAGGCAATCTGGGTATTTCCTGATTGCAGGGTATGGGATATTTGGTAGGAGTGAATTGATGCTAGTTATATTAATGAAGAGACAGCAAGAAAATTTGCTGATGAAGAGTTAAGTACTTCTCTCTGTCTGTTTTATGCAAGTGCAGCAGGATGGTGTATTGAATGTCCTTAGGATCACTCCTGATTTTTCTTGAGATGTTGAGTAGGAGCTATAGTAACCGTTTGGTCTTTTGGTTTATGTTAGATCTGTAAGCACCTTTCTCATGTCCTTAATGGTAATAATTCATCTGACATTCTCAAGGCAAAGAAACATCTCTCAACATAACTTTTTTAAATGACCTTGAAACCATTCAGGATATACACTTTCAAAATCTCTCATCATATGTTTATAAAAGAGTTAGGAAAAAAATACTGGAATGAATGCATCTGTTTTAGAATCATGATTCCACCTTAAATGGAACAGTTGAGGGAAGAAGAGGGTGGTAGTTTCGTAAAGTTAGCACTGTTATTTCATTAGTATATTTTTAAATTGACCAATCAATAGATAATAGTTTTAAAAATCATTTGTCTTAACTAAATTTGCTTTGCTTTTAGGTTCTTCGGGATATACTTAAAGAAGTACAGAGTAACATGGTGCCACGCAGTATGCTTAAGGAATGGGCTTTACATACATTCCCAAATGCCACAGATTACTGGACGTTTCGAAAGATGTTCACAATTCAGTTGGCATTAATTGGCTTTGCAGAATTTGTCTTTCATTTAAATAGACTCAACCCTGAGATGTTACAGATTGCCCAGGTATATTGCATTCATTGAAGATGCACATTTTATCTTCTCTGATAAACTGAAATTTTGTAATTTACTTTTGAAATGAGTATATATTTACTATACACTGTACGCTGATTTGATTTTTTTTTCATGCGTTTATGCACCCTGTGTGTAATCAACAGAGCATTTCAGTAGGCCTCTCTTTTCACTACATGATTATACAAAATAAATGCAATAATAAAAAATGACGTCAGTGGGCGCACACATTACTCTCTAAATTCTCAGCTTTTGGAAGGACAACTCCTGTTCATCAAAAAGGACTAAAAAAAAATCATAAGACTCTCAAATGCTCATGTAGATGTGTGTACAGTCTCAGAGTCCCTTTTCCCATTCTTTGCGAGCACTATGTGGCTATTTCCCTGTGTCAAATATCAAGTGATTTTAAAGCTTCATATTCTTATGGGAAATATTCATTTTCTAACTCCATTCTCTCTCTTCTCCCCCCCCCCCCCTTCCCTGTTTTAACATAAACATCTAACATGAGACTTGCCAGTTTAGTAGAGCAAAGATGATATATTTTAATGCTTGGAAAGGTATACTCTATACAACTAAGAATCCCCAGCACTAAGCCATGGCTTTCAGGTGCATACCCAGAGTGAACAATGCTGTGCTTTTCTGAAATGCAAGCAGAATGAAGATTTATCTTTCTGCCCCTACTCGCTCACCTACCACAACCACAAAAGAACCTGTTCTTTATAGCTCATATTCTGATCCTATATATTTAATATGGTTCTTACTTTTCTTCTTTCTACACACGATTTGTAAGAGAATAGTATATGTCTGAAATTCTAGATACCCATTGTTCAAGTATTGCTCGATCAAGAGAGCAAGGTGGTATTTGAACAAAGGAAATTAACAGTTTCCCCCGTCCCACCCACCCATATTTAACTTCCATCTTTGTTACAACACTTTATGCTAGGGAAATGGAAATATTTCACTGATGCATATGGATTAAATTTAAAATATCACTCTGCTCTGAGAATTGCCAGGAAAAATAAAAAAAGGTCTATTAGTGATTTTTATATGTTGATTTTCCTTTCCTTATATAAAGATTCATACCTGTATCTCATTTTAAAATCTAGGATACTGGCAAGCTCAACGTGGCATACTTCCGATTTGATATTAATGATGCTACTGGTGATTTGGATGCCAATCGTCCTGTCCCATTCCGTCTTACACCAAACATTTCTGAATTCCTTACCACTATTGGCGTGTCTGGTCCATTGACTGCATCAATGATTGCAGTAGCTCGCTGTTTTGCACAGCCAAACTTTAAGGTATGTACAGTATTTACCTTTTAAATTGTGTTTTACAGACATATCACACTTCCACTATAATGGACTCCTCATAGGTCGGTATGCTTGGTATGCAGGGGTTCTGACTCTGCTCCATCTTGGAATGCACCACCAGACTTGGTGGCATCCTCGCATTGGAGGAAACCGGAGAGAAGACACCATTCTCCATCTCCAGTACCACCCAAGCAGTAGAAGAAGTCAAACACTTTTGCATCTTCTAGCCAGAAAGAAGGCCCACTTCATTTTTGAGGGCTAGGTCTCTGACAGAATCAGCCAGAAGTTAGAGCTAAGCTGGCTCTGACTAGAGTCTCCCCAGTACCACACTCATCATCTAGCATTGTAAAGTTGTGGACTCTAGCACCACTTCCTCCTCATCCCTGGATAAGGCACTGTCTCTGAATTTTCCTCCATGGTTCCTGACAATAATAAGATGTATAAGGAACTTAATGAAAAGAATAGCCATCTCCTGTGTGCACAGCTGGAATTGGTCCAAGACAATCCATTTAAGTTAGAAGATGTTTTGCAGGGCCTGCTAGCTTGGCTTTACCTGTAATTGAGGCCATCTTAGTGCCTACCAAAATCCTTTAGCAAATTCCCTCCCACTGCCAAAAGGATGGGGAAGAGTTATGAAGTTCCTTCTCAGGGTCATTAGTATTTTTATTCACACCCAAGCCCAAGATCTTTGATAGTAACAGCTGTGAATGAAAAAGTAAAACAAATCTAGCCCCAAAGACACACAGAAATTGGATTTGTTTGGGAGAAAAGTTTATTCATCATCAGGATTGCAGTTTAGAATTCTCACTATAACCACTTTTATTGGGATTAAGTGTTGAAATTTGTGGACAAGTTACCAGATGATGCCGAAGAGGAATACAGAGCTGTTGTGACTGAGAGCCACCTGGTGGCAAGATCGTCCTTGTAGGCTCCCTTAGATGAGGCAGATTTATCAGCTTGAATAATGGCAATAGTGGTCACTATGCATCATGCTTATTGGCTGCAAACAGCTGTAATTTCAACCAAAGTCCAATAGACAATTGAGGATTTGCCTTTCAAAGGCTTAAATTTATTTTTCAGAGAAGACAAAGCTCTGCATTGTCTTGAAGATTCTAGGGCAACCCTAAAGTTTTTGGGGCATTTGCATCCAGGCCCTAAGAAAAAGCAGTTCTGTCTCCAGGTCCAGTAAAGGTACCTGTTCTATCCTACAAGTCAGCTGGACCAAAACTAGGAGGTGCCATAAGACTCAAAGAAGACGACTACCTCCTCTGCCACCTCCACCACCATCTGCTACCTCTAAACAATCTTATAGCATTGAAGCAGTCTGACTTCTTAGTTGAAGCCAGCATACCACTCACTCTGATTTCCCCTCCCTTTGGCAGCATGTTGTTCCACTCATCAATGGGTACTAAGCATACTGGAAATGGGATAAACCCTGCACTTTTCCTCTATTCCCCGTTCCCATTCCTCCCCACCTCATCCCTTGTCAGGAACTATTTTCTCGAGACTTCTAATTCAAGAAGTTCAACCTCTGTTACAATTCGGGGCCACAGATGAAGGGATTCTATTCCCATTATTTTCTCATTCCAGGTATGTAACTGTTTCTTACAGATGCTAAGAACTCCACAGTAACTTCTTAAATATTACATCAGGACCAATACAAAGGCCAGTTGAAATCTCTGTAGTTTGTAGTTTTAGTCAGAATACATAAGGTTGGAATAATTTCACTCTAAATTCACTGCTTGCTCAATCAAATTAATATGAACCAGTTGTTTTACCATCCTAGCTTTGTAAGTCCTTGAAAATCTAAAAATGACAAATGTACCGTCATTTAGATCCTTAGAACTATACTGTAAATAGAAAAACACCGTGGCATCTCATTAGCAGAGTAGGATGTTGAAAATACATTGTTGCTTTGATGGACTTTGGCTCTTGGCGGTGTAGTTTAGTAAAGAAATTGGCTTAATTCTTTTTAAATTCTAATGCTTTACAAAAAAGAGGCATCTTGCAGTTAGGCAGCAATTTGCACCAAACAGCATTGCACAAAACACATTGTAGTTACTTTTTTGTGGCAATTGGGCATTCTCATACAGTTTGTGGTGGTTACCTTTAAAATTCAAGTGGGGAAAGGGTTCCTGATGTGAAATTTTCCAGCTTTGTAGAACAGAAAGCAGGTGCTGTGTGTTTTTCCATAATTAAGCCATTTACAGGTTGACTTCACATACGTTTTAGGCCGTGTTTACACATGCAGACAAATTTTCAGATGTGG
Organism: Mauremys reevesii; assembly: GCF_016161935.1. NCBI lineage: Eukaryota > Metazoa > Chordata > Testudines > Geoemydidae > Mauremys > Mauremys reevesii. The sequence continues at coordinate 71,168,926 of NC_052632.1, forward strand.
CTTTTTGTGTGTGTGTGTCCGTGTCCGTGTCCCAGTTCTGGGCTGTACAACTGGAAACACCATCAGCCTGACTTTCATAGGTGCTGAGCACCCACAGCTCCCCTTGACTTTATTTGGAGGTATGGAAGTACAGTACTTCTAACACTCAAATTAAGCACATAGTAACATTGGTTACTTTTGAAAATTTGGCTTGGCTTTTAACCTTAGTAAGCTGAATTACTTTAATTCTTCAAAATACTGTTTTGGTTACAAGCAGAGATACCTGGGATGCCTGGAAAGACTTGGTTTTTATAAACTATAACTCTTAGCATCAAAAGCTCAGACTGCTGGCATTTATACCTTACTATCAAGAAATGAGTTGCTAAGGGATGAGAGAAAATAGAAAACTGTTTGTTTTTTGTGTATTTCCTCTCAATAACAATAGGGTGTCCTTAGGATGCCAGTTAGTTGAAATTTTAAAAATTCAGTTCAGAAATCCACAGTTACAACAAGAAATTACAACTTTGGGGCAATAACTACTAATTACGTTCAGCTGAAATATGCTGCATTTACGTAGGTGGGTAGGATGTGGGACCAGAATTTCCTTTCCAGACTTTAGTGGTAAGAGTCAGAGCTGTCTATCATTCAGCTAGTTATTTCTATTCTAGAACAATATTCTTCCTGAAATAAACCTTTATGTTCTTGTTTGGCAAAAATGTGTGTGCGGTGCACAGAAAATGGTGTGTGTGTGTGTGTGTGTGTGTGTGTGTGTGTGTGTGTAAAAAATGTATTTGGTTTTGTAGTTCAGCTATAAAAAATAATTTGTAGGGGAACTTCCTAGCTTTTTATAAATTTTTTGGGAAAAAAAATCTTTCTTAGAGAACAAAATAATTTGTTAAACAATACTTACAAAGCTTACTGCAAGTCTTAGTCATCTGAAGCAACCATCCACTAAAGGGTTAAGATTACAAAGAGACCAAAATGTCAAGATGTAATTTATTACAATTTAGTTAAAAATCTATAGCCCCTTGACACTTCTTCTAGTTAAACATAATTATCTAATTTTCTCCTTCATGCAGGTTGATGGCATCCTGAAAACTGTGCTACGGGATGAAATAATTGCTTGGCACAAGAAAACACAAGAGGATACTTCCTCTCCACTCTCAGCAGCTGGGCAACCTGAAAACATGGACAGTCAGCAGCTGGTTTCACTAGTTCAAAAAGCTGTTACTGCTATCATGACTCGACTACATAATCTTGCTCAGTTTGAAGGAGGAGAAAGCAAAGTCAACACTCTAGTAGCAGCTGCAAATAGCTTGGATAATCTCTGTCGTATGGATCCTGCCTGGCACCCTTGGCTGTAACTTGAAATTTAGGTCTCTTTTTTGCTGCTCTTGTGTTGTGAGCCATATATTATGGTAAGAAGAAAATGTGAAGAATTCATTTCAAACCATGGCTTACCTGTCACTGCCTTTTTCATCAGTCTTCATTTTAATCATGTTTACAGAAATACTACAGTTTTACTGTTTTAAGTTAATTTCATGACAGCGGTATTTCATGTACAAAGAAATGTGCTGATTTATTATTCGAAGACAACTTCCACAAATAGCTTAAAATGAAGGGGCGAGACTTAAAATGTGTACAGAAGAATTTGATTACAAGTGCTGTAATACGGGAACTGTTAGATTTTTAGGATTGGTATGTCCTAAATCTACAGCATGTAAACTTTTTATACACTTTAAGAAACCAGTATTCCCAGATCTTCAATTTTACTTGGTGAAATTTTACTAAATTTTCCTTCATTATACTACTATGAAGGAACACGTGGACTGTTTAAATACTATCAGTTTTAATCCTTTCAGAAATTTACATGAGCTAAGTTGGTTTGTACAGAGATTTTTGTAACAAAAATGTATAGCAATGGCTTTTTTTGGTTAGGCACTCAGAAAAATGAGGAAACATTTGCTGGGTTTTCTTGGAACCGAAGTTATGTACAGTGAAAGTGTAAGCAGTTTTGGATATTTAGTTAAATGTTTGACAATGTATAAAAGGGAGTTTATAAAGAGGAGGGGAAAGTCATCCATTGATACGTGTATGTGATGTAAATGGTATAAAGAAAAGCAAAAGGAGCTATAAAATGAACCAGTCTGATACTTTTGATTAGACTTCTATAGTTACTGTAGCATCCTCAGAAAGAACCTGTTTCAATTTCTTTGTAATTTCAAAAACATCAGTTTGTTTTATTTGAGTCTTTCTGTTCTGTTAGCATTTTTATAAACCTGCAGTGTTGAGAATGTTATGCTTAAATTTGTACAGGGTGATTTTTCAAAATAAATATTTTGTAAAATGTTCTATGGTACTTATGTCAATGTAGTGTATTTTTGGGTACAGGAAAATGAAATAAGTGGAAAAGGACCCACATCATGGGTAATACTATAAATGAAGCAAAAATTGCCTACATTCTGAACATGGGTAATTGCATTAATGGGAGTTGTATATAACTAGCTCTCCTTTGAGTGATTGTATTGTATTCCACTGAGGATATGTGCCAAGAGCTGGACCTATTCAAAGTAGCATTGCTCGGCGATCCACACGTGTTCTTGTACAGTAGAACCTTATAGTTATGAACTGACCAGTCAAGTACACACCTCATTTGGAACCAGAAGTACACAATCAGGCAGCAGCAGAGATATCCCCCTGCCCCCACGCTTCCAAAATAAAATAAAAAGCAAGTACAGTACTGTGTAAAACATAAACTGCTAAAAAAAATAAAGGGAAAGCAGCATTTTTCTTCTGCATAGTAAAGTTTAAAAGCTGTATTAAGTCGATGTTCAGCTGTAAACTTTTGAAAAAACAACTATAACATTTTGTTAAGAATTACAAATATTTCAGAGTTATGAACAACCTCCGTTCCTTAGGTGTTCATAACTCTGAGGTTCATCTGTATTGCTTCGTGGTTTCGCCTGAGACGATGAAAGGGTGGGCCGGCCTGACCACATCTCCAGTTCCTTCTTACTGCCGCATGGTCCAAGTCAGAGCTTCTGCTGACCTCTTTCTTAGTGACGCATTTGCTAAACAAATTTTTTTAAATTGTTGTTTTTGTTCATAGTTAGGATTTTATTGTTTTTTGATGTACATTGGTAATTCCCAGCAGTTTTTAGAATTAAGGACTTAGGATGCTGCTTCGGCCTTTTGTTGTGCCAAATAATACTCCCCCCACAGCTCCCGGGTCTGGGTACTAAATTATTCCAAAGAAACTAGGATTCAAAATCTGTGCTTCCTGCCTCACTCTTTTTCCATCAGTGATGAATACCAATGCTGTTTGTACTATTTGAGGAAAGCACACATCGCTTCCAGGTGCAGTATCTGCCTCATCTTCCCTGCTCATACAGAGGAAGGCTGAGCTCTCCATCTCAAGAAGCACCTCATGGAGGTAGCTGTGGGGCCGAAGTCAGATCCTGGCCCGGGAAAACCCCTATACATTGGCCTGACTAATCCAAGAGCACTCCTCCTGCTGCGGAGCCGCCTTCCAGATCTGCCGGTACCTGTGCTTTCTACCCCATGTCATGGCTTAGCCATGAGCCACGGAATCATGTGCATAAGCATGGCAGAAAGTCTTCCTTTAAATCCAAGAAGGAACCTGCAATCGTCCACGGGTTCTGGCCAGGAAGGACCTACATGCTCCAAGGTGCACAAGAGTGATAAGAGGCTGCATTGCTTACATGGATCCAGCATTTCCCCCCACACTTGGGCTGTGCCAGCATCCTATGAATCGTTGGTCCCAAGACTGGTGCCTTTACCAGTTCCAGTCCCGTCAATAGATCAGATACCATAGACTCTGGGGAGATTTGGAAGCACTCCTGGCCCTCATGAACTGCTTGTCCTGGAAGCAGCGAGGTCTCCGCATGTTCTCGTGCACTCACCTCTGCAGAGGCTCCATCTCCTGTGTTAGATCTCCCTCCTGCTGGCCATGTCTCTCTAATGCATCCTATTCCATCGGCACCACCATTCACGCAAAACTCTGAATCCTTTTGAATCCGAAGACTCTGATGTTCAGCACAGTCTGCCAATTCTGTTCCAGAAACAAGACTACCAGAGAGTTTTGATGGCTCTGTGGCACAAAACTCCTTTGTGTTTCCTCCTTTGCCTTATCCAAGAAACTGAGCACAAGTCCAACAGCAGCAGGATCAACCAGGTTGGCCATATTGGAGCTCATGGCACTAATATTCACCTTTGGAACAGTTGTGTTCAGCTTGGGAGAACTCCCCTGTTTCACCACCCCACCCTTCATCAAGTAGACATTTGGAAATAAGGTTAGATGATCCAGCTTCAGTGGTACCGGTGAATCTGGAGAGATTCCCTTCGTTATCTCCAGACGCAGCTGTGTCATCAACACCTTCCTCCCTGCCAGAAAGCTATTGTCAGTTTCAAGAACTCCGATGGAGAATAGGCAATGTTCTTGAGATCCCCCTGGAAGAGGTGTAGGACAGTCAGCACCAGTTACTAGACATTTTCCATGCATCGGCACCAGCCAGGGTGGCCTTACCAATCAATGCCATTCTTCAATCAGCACGCACTGTGTGGCATACCCTGGCCACATGTGCACCAATCCCCCACCTCCCTCCCAAAGGGTCAAAATTTTTATTTTCACACCCTCCACCTAACTCCTGGGTAATACAGGTGTGTCAGAGTGGCCCAAACAACACACATGCTCCACCCTGGCAGGCAGGGAGGGTAAGAGACTGGACCTCAAGGATCAAAAGATCTTTTCCTCTCCTGGACTACAATTCCAGATCTCTTACTGGTTGGCCCTGATGGCCAAGTATGACTTTATAAACTATGGCCAGATAGAGAAATTCGCAGCTAAGCTACCTCAGCAAGATTGTAGTCTATTCCAAGCAATTTTATAGCAAGGCAGGTCGGTCACCAGGTCCATACTTCAAGCTGCTGTTGATTCAGAGGACACGTCCTCATGTGTATTGGTGATTACAATTGTCATGAGGAGAGAATCCTGGTTACACTTCTCAGGTTTCCCTAGAGAGGTGTAGAACACAGTCAAGGACCTTCCCTTGGCTGAATCATATCTCTTCAGCCAGAAAACTGATGATTCCTTACACCCACTAAAAGATATTAGAGCCACCTTATGATCCATGGGCATATATACACATGCACCGAAGAGAAAATTTTATCTCCCACCACCAGCCCAATGCTATAGAAATCAACACTTCTGAGGAGGTTTGTAGGCCCAGTGGTGATTAGAAGTGCCCTAAACTAAACTACACAGAGCCTGTCCACCAGTTCCAGCAACTCAGACCAATCCAGGGCACTCCCCACCAGATGGGATATGAACCCATTCAACAAGAGTGCAAGCATCAACCACAGCCATGCTCAACAACATGCCCACTGTGGGCATATGTAATGCAGCCACGTGGAGTTTGGTACACACCTCACTATGTTCTAGTACGTGACTCTGCGATGGGCACCTCATTTAGTGCAGTGATTTTTCGTTCTATGGGTCCACCATCATCCTCACACCCTCTTTCTATCTAGGTACTGCTTGTCAATCACCCTCAGTGGAATACAGATAGTGACCACACATCTCGAAGAACCTCCAGTTATAAGTAAGTAACTTCCTCTTATTTACTTCTGAAATTGTTGAGGCTGTGTGTTGTGGGAGTTGCAAATAGTAAATGTATACATGGAAAAAAACCACCTTGTAAATATGTAGATAGTCCTTGCCAGCTTGGGGATCCAACTAATTTGTTAGCCATCTGTCTCCCAAAATATGGTTTTAAATGAGACTTGAACCATTTCATGTCAATTATAAAATTAACTTTTGAGTGATTGTTTCAGAGGTCAAGATTATAGCTGAAGATGACTTGTGGCAGGGGATTTACAGTTCTCAGACTAATTTCTAGTCCGTTTTCCTCAAAAGGAATAATGATTCCATCCTGGCACTCTGCAGTACTCATTCCAATGCTGCATACTTGGAGAACTTTACGTACTTGTGTTCAGATGTAACCTCTGGCTCTGATGTTTGTGCACTCCTTCCTCATCTGTTGCAATCGTGGCTTTTACAGTTGATTTTAGGGGCAGTAGCAAGCAAAATAATCTTTCCCCACTCTTCCTTTTGCTGATGGGCTCCAAATTTCAGAGACTCCATTCCATGAATGGGAGCACTCACTGAAATCCTCTTTTTTTTTTTTTTGTTCCCTGATTGGTCATGGCAAAGTGTGTCAAAGGGAGCAAGCTGAAGCAAAAGAGCTTCTTCATCTGTGTGTGGAGACACTTTCAACAGCATCAGAAAGTGTCAGTTACACTCAGTTACTCTTAACCCACAGATCCTAACTCAGCCCAGGGAAGGGTGTTAGAATTCAGATGCCTTGTTGGGGCCTCTGCGTCTCCAGACGCTTCTCCCTCTTCAGCTGTTGGTCTGGCTTGCTGAGTCCTAGCCTCACCAAAGATTTCAGACTTAAGTCCAAAATATTCCATGAATCTCCTTGTCCAATCCACCTCAAAGGAGAAAATCTCCAAGTCCTTAATTGAGTAAATGTGCAAAGAATCCAGCATCTTTTGGACTGTTTTTCTCAAGAGGAAGATCCCAGATCTCTTAAGCTATGTCTACACTGGCGAGCACACTCCGGGTTCTGGACCGTGTATCTGCTTATGCATGCTCTCCATACCCACACCAAGTGTCCACATATCCTGTGTTGGACACAAGTATAGGGAGTCCTCGGGCTTACGACACCCGACTTATGTTGGAAGCCACTTACGATGTTTTTGAATTGACTTCCCATTTCGCCCCTACAATGCTTGTTTTGCCCTTAGGATACTCGATTTTCATAAAGTTCTCTTGAAATCACTTCCTGGTTGTATTATACTGGTATGGAGCTGGAAGGGGTTGCTTCTGATTGGCTTCAAGGCAGCAGGGAAGCTTGTTGCTGAGTAGGGTTGCCACTTGCTTTTGATTGGCTCCTTCCCGAGGCTCAGCCAATCAGAAAGCTTGAGCAGTGATTGTCTGAGGCTCAGCATGTGTGCTGTTCTCCCTGACTTTCTGACCCTGTGTTTCCGGCATTCAGAGCAGCGTATGTGAGTTTATATGTTTGAATGCTGTTTACAAAATACAGTGTACAGTAAATACATTGCTGTTGCAACATTAGTCCTCTATAATTCATTTAGTATAAAAATCTGGGTTATTGTGGTGAAAATAGTATACCAAGCCTTGTTTCAGAAACCAACTCCCCCCTTATATCATTGATTCCTATGGGAAAAGTGGTTTCGACTTACAACATCTCGACTTACAATTCGTTCCTCAGAATTGCATTGTGTCTTAAGTCCAAGGACTCCCTGTATAGCTCCGTGTAAATGTGTATACCTGCATCCATGCTGCTGCTGTTACTTAATGACAGTGCTACCATTTTTGGGGCAGTAACTCAGAGTTCTGTGCAGAGAGGGAGACGCTCTAGGAACAGCTTTACTGTGTGTTGGTATGGTCCCACCGCTTTCACGTATTTGGCTATGCAGTCCCTGATCACATCTCTCCTCACTTATTCCCTGCCAAACTGGGTGGAAGACATAGAAGCAATGGGATGATGATATGGTTCTGCTCCAGCTCGGTATTGTGGGACAAATGGAGTAGGTGATTGGTGAGATGCCGGATGCTGGAATTTGGGCAGAACTTTCTGACACATTGAAGATGGCTGACCTTGAGGGTGAATGACAGTTCATTCAGCTCACATGGTATGCCACTGGATAGACTGTCACTTCTGGTGTAGGAGAATCAGCATGGTATGGGGGGAATGCATCATTCTGGAAATCTGGGATGACCAACAGTGGCTACAGAACTGCTAAATGAGGAAATAGACCTTCATGGAGCTGTGTGAGGAGCTTGCTCCAAACCTCCAGTGCCAGATTCAGACACTTACTGTTCACTTGTTCTGCTAGCCTCTGTGGACCACAGAGACAGATTCATGAATACAAATGTAGGAAACATTGGAAAGGTTCATAATGCCAGGGTCCTGAGGAGATCAGGATTGTAGTTGACGAGGAAAGTAAGGACTTCATTCCCCAGAAATTATAACGTTTTGTACCATCTGTCTGTGACATCTGTTGTTTTGAGGGACCCCACATACCCACTCCCAATTTGGTTCATGAAACTATACCCCAATGTCAATGATTCTGGAAAAAAGGAATTTAGTTACAAGCTCGCTAGCTGCAGAATGATCGTGGAATGCATGTTCAGTAGACTGAAACCTCATTGGCACTCCCTGTGCACCCATCTAGATGCCAGTGTGGCTGACATTGTTTGTATAATTGTTGTCTGTTATGAGCTCCATCATGTCTGTGAGGGTAAAGGGGAGTACTTCTGTCCCAAGTGGGCTCAGGACACGTCTGGTTTACAAATTTTGCACAGTCAGCCAGCTCCCACCTGGTTCACAATTCCTGGTTTACAGCAAGTGTGGAAAATCAGGGATGCCATTTATCTGCCTGTGCTGTGGGACACTTTCACAGTCTGTACAGCTGCTGGAAAATCACATACTCATGGTTTTGTTTCCCTGTAGACAAAGATCATTAGCCATTCATTCCAGTGAAAATTCTCACATAAGCAGATATAACAGGGCACCTCCACTGGGTTAAAACCTTAGGGTTTGTTTTTTGCGGTGGAGGGTGGCAGTTGAGTTGTAATGCAATCATTGTGCAATGCTTTTGTCTTAACTATTCACAGTTGTTTACAAATTTGTATTATTGGGAGCACTCATCTATCTTAATGCCCTTTTAACATTTGTTTGGGGGAAAGGGGGTGCGCAGATTCTTTTTTCAAACTATTCCTTGCCTGCAGAGCTAAGTGCACTTAGCAGCTGTTATGGAGCACTAATCACAACTAAGATTGAAACTGGTGAGGGTTTGGGGGCATGGGTAGGAGAGAGACCATTGAATTACTGGCCAATTCCTCTTTCATTACGTGAATTACTTACTTCTTGAGTTGTGTTCCGATTTTCTGCATGTGAACTAAGCTGTAACAACATTTATCTACCTATGTTCTCTGCAGTAGATTTCTGCTACATTGAGAACTAGCACTGCTTTCTGTATGCACAAAGCACTAACTTTCCTCATTCCTCCTATGTAACCTTGGGACTTCAGATATTTCTGAGGCTGGGGAAAGGAGGGGTGTGGGACAGATAGAAATGATGGCACCACACTGTTACAACATTCCATTTCTTGTGCTATGAATCACCCAATCCCAGACCTGAAAACTGTCTTGTGTCTACCATGCTTAGCAAGGAAGGTTCATGCACAAGGCAAGGAAGCTATAACATTTATTAAAAGTACTATATGGAACAGGTAATCAAAAAATTTCAAAAAGAAATTTAAAACATAACAGGTCTGAATCTGAATAATTGCCAAATGTTAATATCTCTGTACCCATATCCTTGCCCTTTCCCTGCCAATGGGGGAACAGCAGGGGGAGATTGTTCTTGGGGAGATCTCCTGCATGGGGTTTTGGGAGGCAAGCACTTGATGGGGTTCAGGGACTCCTGCAGGCTGATTATTCTCTTCCTGGATGCTCAGGTGGGGTCCCGTTATTAGGGGTTTCAAATGCCAGTGGAGGATGTGGTCCTGGGAGTCTTGCTGGTTCCATGTTCTTCCGGTCACTCGATTGAGTTCAGTTCTCTGGCTCAGCAACACCCTGGGTGGCACCTGGAGGAGGATGGCGGTTCAGAGACAGGTGCAGCAGCCACCTAGGTACACCTATTGCTAGCCAGTCAAAAAAAGGGGAAGGCTACTATTCACTAGGGAAGCCAAACAAAGATCATAAGGAAAAGTTGCTTTTGGATCAGAGATGGCTAAATCGGCTTCTCTGTGTGTTTCTCCTCTGCTACTAGGACAAATGCATCAGCAGATTTTAAAAGGGGGATTCTGTCACACTAAATTAGCCAAGAAGGCCATGGTGTTCAGACCTAGCAGAATTGTTGCTCATGTCTCTACTCCATCTTCTGAACAGGCAGGAGAGTTTCTCTCAATGTCTAGTTCTTCATCCCAAACTAAACTGCTTGAACCTGGCATCTCGAATATTGAGCAGCAAGTCCAAAACAAGATGGAGACTGTTCTAGTCTTGTGTAAGGCTTCTGCATGCTCAGCCTAAGTAAGAGTTTCTTACTGGGGTGGGGTTAAGCTAGAAATATCAACTTGAGGAAACCAGGCATTCAGTTCTAATTTCCTTTCGAAGTGGCCTAGGTCTGGATCTCCTACCATTACATATTAGATTACTAAGACCATCTTATCTATCAAAATCAACAGGCCTAGCTGCCCATAGTGTTTATGGACTCTTGTGACCTATCCAATTGAACTGATGACACCCAATTCCCTATGGATCCCCTCACTTGTGGTGTTCCACAAGAATCCATTCTCTTTGTGGTCCTCCTCAATATGTACATGTACATCCACTAGATAAACTGGTCAGGCAACATGGACTCAAGTGCCAGCAATATGCAGATGATAAACAACTCTAGCTATTCTTCACTACAGGCGACCACACCACTACCACCAAGATGGCCCAATGCTTGGAAGAGATCATCTCATGGATGAAGAACAGCTGGCTAACAGCAAACCTGAGCAAGATAGATGTAATGCTGGTGGGCAGAGGGAAGCATTTTGAAGAGTTCACAGACACGATGCAGTCTTCTTTTGGTTGAAGGCACACACCCACAATTGGACAGTTAGAGTCAAGGAGTACTCTTGCATTCCTCACTACTGCTAAGTCCCACATATCAGTATCCACGAGTAACACCTCTTATCTTTGGTATCTTCCTATCCTGGAAGCCTGGCTTTAGTTATTCGTGGCTTTGTCATCTCTCAGCTGGACCACCGCAATGTAATATGCATGGGCATGAAGCCTTCACCTCTTAGTAAACTCCAGCTAGTACACACTACTGCAGTACATCTCTTCAGCAACCCACATTCCTGTGTGCACGTCACACGTGTCCTCCACTCTGTACATTAACTTCCCATAGAATATCAAACCAAGTTCAAGGTCTCAGTCCTTATTGTCAAGGTGCTCCAGGGCCTGGGCCCAGGATATCTAAAAGACCACCTGAAGACCACGATAAAGACCCTGGCTAAGAACTTTGCTCCCCTGGTACAATGGAACTCTCTACAATAAGAGTGAGTTGCTACAATCTGTGCAGGAGACAGAACTTTCTCAGGGGGTTGGCCCACAGCTGAGGAATGAAATAAAGAGCATCACAAATCTCATCACCTTCTGCTCCAAGTGCCAGGCTCATTTCTTTGCCTTCTCTAACATAAACACATAGCAACATGTATATTTTAAAAAAATATCCCTTTCAGAACAAGACACTGCATATATTTCTTGTTCTGGGGAGATGAGAGAAGAAATGTGACAGATGTTAGTCATGTTTCTTAATGCACTAGTGGAAGGTGTTCAGGTACTTCTGAGATGAGCCTGGTATAAGAACCTCTATAGAACAAAATTTATCATTTTGATGAAGATGCTTCTTTGTAAAAATCATGCTGGCAAGAAGAGTCTGAAATTTCTTTTCTTGTAAAACACAAGCCTTCCTGTATTTTCTCTGATTTCCTTCATAAGATTAGCACTTCCATACCTCACAGGAAATTGCCTCCTTTTACCCAGGACCTCAGCATCTGAAAGAGAATATGGTATATGCTACATAGGAGCAGAGCAATAAAAATGTATCTTAATAGATCTGACCAGTTCAGGAAAACATCTTTTTCTTACTCATTTGTATGTCTCAATGTATCTGCCTCAGAGAGAGATCATTCCTAGAAAGGAAATACTAAGGTAACCTATATGCCATTCAGAATAGAACAGAATGAATGATAGAAAAGTGGAGGTAAAACATTTGTACAGGCACATACCAGCAAACTTGTGATAAAAGCGGGAAGCTGTCTGGCTTGATTCTGACTCTCCCAAGGGCCATGACTAAACTTCCGTACAGGCATCCTACTACAGGAACCTTAGAAAGACATTCCAGGAGAGAACCCAAGTGCCTTTGTAGATCTTCATGCAGCCTGTGACACAGCTATGGTATGTTGTGATGATGTCTAAAGGGGAAGGTGACTATCTACACTAATATAGTCACCACCGTTACGAAATCTGATAAACCTTGTACAAAGTATGCCTTGTGAGGTATCATTCGAAAAGTTGCAATATGCTGAGTATTATTTATCTTGTTATAATGTGTGTATCGACATTGTGTGTGGGGTTATGACATTTTGCTATATGTTTGTAACACCAACATGTTGAGACTGAGAAACGCACTCCGGGTTAGCTTCTCAGAAATAACAAAGGAGCTGTAAACAAGGGCCTCTGCATGTCATCCCCGAAGACACCGCACAGGACACGTGCACAAGGTGCACACTAGAATGTGCAATTTAAATGAAAAACTGATGGCGAAGCATGTATGCCATGGAACTGCTTAACCCCATGACACAGCAAGAATTTTTCCTGCAAAAAGGGTCACGATATAAAAAGGGAGACCAAAGGCCCCGACGATCTCTTTCCTACCCCATCTCTGGACTGGTGAATTCTAAGGGGAAATTTTGAACAAAAGGACTGAGGTCCCCAAAACTATTTGGGCATAAGCTTTCGTGGGTATAAAACCTCACTTCTTCAGATGCATGGAGTGAAAATTACAGATGCAGGCATTATATAATGGCACATGAAGAGAAGGGAGTTACCCCTTCTCTTCTTACTCTACACATGAAGAATAACTCGCTTCTCTTCATGTGTCAGTATATTTATGCCTGCATCTGTAATTTTCACTCCATGCATCTACAGAAGTGGGTTTTTTACCCACGAAAGCTTATGCCCAAATAAACCTGTTGGTCTTTAAGGTGCCACCGGACTCCTTATTGTTTTTGTGGATTCAGACTAACACGGCTAATCCCTGATACTTAAAACTATTTGGGGAACCCAGAGAGTCTCATGGAAAACTAGCGGCGTGGACATCCTTGTGATCATTTTGGACTATATACTCTAATTCACCTGTAATGTATTTTGTCTGCTTTTAACCTTGCTGTAACTTTCATTACTTTTTCTTAATTGATAAATCTTTAGTTTTAGTTTACTAAATGGTTGACCTCAGCATTGTATTTGGTGAAATCTGGAATATATTTTGACCTGGGGTAAGTGACAGGCCCTTTGGGGCTGGAAGCAACCTAATGAATTTTGGTTTTAATAACCTTCCATCAAAAAGCCCAGTTTGTCTGGATGACAGAGCCTAAGGGCGAATGTGATTCTGTGGTAAGGCTAATGCAGAAATTCAGGAATGCACTTTTGTTACTGGTTGGATGAAATCTAATGATAGAACATACCACCAAGTTGGGACGTCTGCCCTTTTTCTGACAGCCTGACTTGAGTTGGGCACTCTTAGCTGTGAGCTACTCCATGCACCGTGGCGTATGCATACAGATTATTTATGCTCCTGAAAGGAAATATCTTTTGGGATGTGGAAAAGGGAGCGGTATTTCAGAGAGATTCCTGGGAGTCAAAATGTGAGAAAATTAAGTGCTTAGATTTTTTTTCGCATGCTTTTGTAACATGAGTTTCCACCATTGTGAGTGGTGTATACCATTTTCACCAGTGCTGGCCCCAAAGCAGTAAATTAAAAAAATTCTGTCACTATTAATGTTCATTTTATAGATGGCTGTTCCTGAGAGAGAGATTCTTAAGCTGAAAGGCTTTTTCTATCTTGTGTGATCTGTAATGATCTTAGCAGGTAACTTTAGGTCTGACATTGTACAATGAATGAAGTTCCTGATTATCATTAAGAAAAAGTTACATGATTGTCTATTATCAGTGCATCTCATTTTCCATGATTGTAGTTAGAGGTTATCTGTGCAGCTATGCTTGAGATATCTGTAAGCAACACTCATGCTGCTGAGCAGATACTTAGAAGTCAAATACATCAACTGTAGATTATCTCTGAAGGTATGTTACTGCCTTTAAGGTTTCTTCTCCCATAAATCACACCTGCATCATGATATCTATATAGATATCACGTGCATCATTTTATTTTATTGATATTTTGCACATATGTGCGACAGTAATAATCTTTTAAAAGTCAAACATTCAGAAGTTAGCAAATGCCAGAATTGAGGTTGCCTCTCCAGTGTTAATATTAGGGATGTAAAATATTAAACGGTTAACTAATAAGTATTAGTCTTACAGTGAATATATTCCAGTTAACGTTTAAAACTGATTAGTAAAATAATGTTGTGACATTGTAATACCTAATGTGCACATCAAAAACACCACCGCAATACCCTGGGGACGCTGGAGCTTGCAGCACTCTCACAGCTTGGGGCATCACTGGATCCGCCTGTGACCGATGGAGAGGGCACCGCTGGGGCAGCCCAGCAACCTCCCAGCTCTGCTTCTCTTGCAGCGGTGGGTCTGCCTAGGAACCACTGGATCTGCTGGAACACTTGGTTTGGTTTGTTGCCCAGCATCACCCAGGAACTCTGCAGCAGAATCAAGGATGTAATCCCAGTCTCAAGGGCAGCATTCAACTGCCTTAATCCTGTGACCCCCTTTTTTTCTTCCTGTAATCCCCTGCCTCATTCACTACACACCTTCCAACTTCTGCAACAAATTAGGCAAGGGTCTGACAGACAAGTCTCCTTCACTACTCGGCCTTGATTCATCCACAGAGCAGGTCCATTCTGTACACTGACTGAGGCAGTGAGGAAAAAAATTGTATGTGACCCTGTAAGTAAAGAGGGTTTATCATAATGCTGCATATGCATAGGGAGGCTGAATTTGGTGTTTCTTAACTTTTGAATGCTTGACTTTGCAACCTTAATGTTTTAACACAGTGTTTTGTATGTAATTCCTGTGGGTTTATAGGAGGTCACTCTAGTGAAAATTTGCTATGAAATATGGTAAATGAAAGCATGGGCTGGGGAAGTTAAATGGGTAATAAATAGTTGTCAGGCTGTTGGAGTGGACAATATTTTTCAAGTCTTTTGGGGGTTTTCTAACAATGTTTTGGTTGTGTCTTTCTTTGAGACTGCAATCCAGCCATTTATTACTCTAGCCTACTTTGAAAGTAAATTAACAGAGTTAATTTGCTTAAGTAAATTATACTCCAAAATGAAATCATTTACCATTGGTTGGTTGTTTCTATCTACCCTCCAAAACTGTTATGTTGCTTTGCTCCCCTGTAATTGGGCTGTCCGTGAATTGTCAGATACAAAGAGAAAAAGATTAGTTATTATTGGAAGAAGATGACTCAAAGCATTTCAGCAACAGACAATAAAAGCTCTGTTTTTGTAATGGCAGTAGAATAAGGTTTCTTTCAGAACTGTGATCTGTTTCAGCTGTGATGCTTAAAATGTTCTTTTTGTGGTGTAGGAACCTATTCAGAAAGCAAAATCCCAATATGAAAAATGTTACCTACATATTCCCAAATGAGTATTTAAATGAGGTCTACGAGGGTGCATTTTGCATTCTGAAAGGTTTGAAAGAGCACTTGTAAAGCCATGCTACATGTGGTTTATTATTATTCACTCAGTGTGCTATATACATATACATGTGTGAGATCTTCAGCAAACAGCCTGGGTAAAATGGTAGCTGGCCCTGTGAGAGTACTTTGCAAATAAGGGGAAATCCAAAAAATTAGTCGTTTCATTCACTGTAAATCAGTGTAGCATTTATCTGGAGATTTTAAGAAATGATGGGGGGCGGGAAATCTTATCAGCATACCAACTGTATTGCATTCTTCCTTCACTTCTGTATCTTTGTTCCAAACATAATCAACCAGAGTGGACTAAAGAAATCTTTAATATATGTCTACTTCCAGTTATACCTTGGGGAGCAACGTACATATACATTCTAACATATTTCTTCAGCCACAAGACCTCAGGTTCTGAACAGAGCAGCTCTCATAAACTATGCACTTTTAAGATGTTGGCTTGGAAGTTCACCAAGGGAAATGTGGGTGCTGCAGAGAGTAACATTGGTTATTCAGTAGGTGTCACTCTTCCCTCCGAGGGTACGTCAGCACTGCAGTTAGGAGGTGTAATTGGGGATGTCTACACATACTGCAATCTAGCTTTGATTGAACTAGCTTCCTAAAAATAGGCAGGGCAACATAGGCTACCCTCCTGAATACATACCTAGGGTCTTGTACTCAGGCCATGGCTTCACCACTACTTTTAGTGGGCAAGCTTGATCAAAGCTAGCTGGAGTATGTCTACATGCACTGTAACTGAGAGATGTGATTACAGTGAAGTGTGCTGCTGGAAATTCCATTTTTTGAATTAGATGTAAAACTTTTTCCTGACTTTGTATCCATCTCATCATACCGTTCGCAAGAGTAGTGGTCACGGTTAAATTCCAGTTGCATCATTACATTCTGCCATGCTAAATTCTACTGTTTCATTTGGTATCATCTTCAATTCTTGTTCTTAAGAGCTGTGCAGTGTTGTCAGGCCCTGTTAAACAACTGCTCTGTTGCTGCATATCCAAGCTGGAAGCGATCACTAGTGTATGTGTCCCGTCCTGTATTCCTGCAATGTAGTCGTTTGGCTTTATAAGCACCTCTGGGCAGAGACTCTATTTCTTGTCGTGTTCAACAATGTGAACATCTTTAGCACTTTGTGCAAATACATAACTTGCTTCTTAATCAGTATCAGCGGGATATCTCTATTAAATCCAGCATTAGGAAATCAGATGTCATAGCAAACTCAGCCTCTTTTTTCCAACCATCTGATTTCTGTGTTCTTATATGTGATGTGGACATATAGATATAATTTTTTAGAGGTGACATTAGCTGTGGCTTTTAGAATTGGTGAGTTCTAATGGCCAGGCCTCACTCACTGGCTGCTGTTTTTTAAAAAATGTTTTTAAAGATATGAGTTTTATCCAGTCACCAAACTGTTATCAGAATTCCACCTTGATCAATCAATCATGGCTAACCCTCATTCCAGCCACAGTGAGCCATTACTTCACACATTATATTAAGCAAGGTCTCTCAGTCTGTTATCTGGAAAGGACAGAGACCTCTGCAGGCTCTTCGTTTCTCTTGATGTGAACGCATTAATTATTGCCTCCATCCATTCCCCAGTGTTGTTATTTTTGAGACATTGGCATTAAAGAATTAAATCCGCTTATTCAGCAAGAGTTCTGATCAGTAGCAGTTCAAAAAGCCACTTTGGAATGGGTTGGACATGTGCTCGAGCATCGTATGCAGCAATACACAGCTGCATAGAGCTTTTAATTGAGGTCCAGCTGTGTCATGAGTGTGGTAAGCCTCTGTCAGTGTATATAATAATAACTTCCCCCTGCTTACGGTAATAAGCATAGCCATTATCACATAAAGACGGGATTGAAAATGATGGATGCTGCATTAAAATGATGTAAATTGTGTGGGTGTATTACTTTAAAGATAATTCTTTAAAATATCTTGTATAATGAATGTTACATTGTTTCATTTTCTCAGCTCAAGCAGGAGTGGAGAGAGAATTGTCTGCCTTCAAGTGGTTCAGGCAAAGGACAGGCAGTCAGAACTCCTGGATTCTATCTCTGGCTCTATCTGTGGATTTTCTTTGATTTGTGGTAAGTGATTTAATCCCATCGGATTTCCCCATCTGTAAATAGAGGTGTTAGTTAGCTAACATGGTGTTGTGACACTGTAAAATGCTTTGAGATCCTCAGGTGAAAGGCACTACAGTCTTACTAGTCTTAATAGTTCAGCTCGCTCTGTTGCTCTTGTTCTGGAGATACATCACTGTTGTTTTTAGTCTTTTAGCCTTCTGGGGGTGGACACTGACCGCTCTTGTCATTAAGAGCAATCTTTCTGGGGGGAGTGCTGACTGCATATGAAGAGATGTGGCCTCGCTCTTTCTGCACACGTCCGTGTCTCTCTGGGGGCATATTCCATGGCGGTTTGTGCTGAGATGCTCTACGATTTCCCACCCTATTATTTATGTCAATGAAAGAACGTGTCTGGCCCTTCAGGGGAAGGGCATTGGAGGGCTACCAGCACTTCAGTGATTTTTTTTCCTGCATTCTCACTGCAAAGTAGGTGGGTTACAGCCCGAATTAAAGTGGAGTCCAGGCTCTAAACAATACCCCCAACCATGTGAGCTGGCCAAGGCTTAAAGCATCTCCAAACCCCAGTCAGAGGCTTTTCTGTGTGGATCGTAGGGCTAAAACCCAGGTAAGAGCCCAGGTAAGAACTGCAGTGAAGACATTCCCTCAGGGTTTCTTTCACAGAAGAGTTAACTCGAGTTATTACTTGAGTATTGCCCCTAACTTGAGTCCTGTCCACATACGCAAACCCTGTCCTCAAGTGTAGTGGTGCTTGTAACTCAAGGGGGTTTAGGGTAAAGCTCAGGTGAACACACCTTTGTCAGATGCTAACCCCACCATCCTGTGCAGACTGAGTCTTATTTTGCAGTGGGCTGCTCTCACTTGAGGTAGGTTACCCCGAGAGGAGTTAACACGCGTGTAGCTAGCTTGAGGTAACTCTGCAGTGAAGACGTGGCCTGTCTGGATTTGAACCAGTAACCTTGCAGTAAAAGACTGAAGCCCTCTGAGCCACTCATTCCTTCACAAACAGTTTAACAGTAAGCTTGGAGAAAAGAGATGACTAGTTTGTCGCTTAAAGGATGCTCAAAAGTGCTTCTTTAATTAATCATGTTAGACAAAATATTTGTTATTCCTGGTGCTGTGGGTCTAGCAAAATAAACTCATACATTTAATATTCAGCTTTCAAGACAGCACATCATTCATCCAGGGATGATATCCACAAAATCCAGTTTAGTTTCATGTAGCTGTTTTCATTCAGGCCAGTTTGGCAGGTGACACTTATGCTACCTGACTCATTGCAATTCTTATCTCCACGTTGAATGAAATCATTAGGATGAAACGTCACTGCTCTCAGACACAAAACTCTGTTTGTCAGATTGTCTAAGGAGATTTAGCCCAGAGAGAAATCTCAGCGTTAACGCTGATTGTGCATTTTACCAAAAATGGCAGCTTTTAAGATTTTCCTTTTCCATTCAATACACTTGTGGATCAGTGAAACATGCTCTCTCTTTCGTAGCTGTAGAAGGGAATCAGTTTTAAGTGTGAGAGCCAATTTATTAACTGTACATTTTATCACAGAAGTGCATTAATAGATGCTCATGTGAAGAAAATCATTTTTAGATGATTGCTCAGTCTTACTGCTGGGTTATGAAGTGTCTGTTCCTGTAACCCTTTGTATTCATCACAGCACGATGGAGCCGAAGGTGCACACCAATTTTCAGACCTGCTGTTTGTAAAGTAAGAGAGAACCATAAATTACAGTATTTTGCTAGGAGCCATTCGCATATCTCATCAGCAAATGTCATAACCCTTCGTTCTGGATTGCAGTGAGACAAAGCATCAACCCATCTATTTGAATTGAGGTTATCCTTAATTTGTCACTGTGGCGGGGCCGTTGCCCTGCTCCTGAAAAAAAGGCTGGGCTGATTGGGGAAGCAGCCACAGCTGGGGCCATGCCCCAATCAGGCCACAGCTGGCCCTATAAAAGGGCTGTGAGCCAGGAGCTGAGTCAGTGTCTCTCTTGCTCTGGAGAGAGAAGGACCTGGCTGCCTGGAAGCTTAGGGTACAGGGAACAGAGCAGGGCAGGGGAGCTCCAGCCTGGTACATCCCCAGGCTGCAGGCCTTGCTAAAAGGCCAAAACAGGTACTAGGGTTGCAGAGGCAGCTGGTCCGACCCTCCCTTGCCAACGATGAGTGGCCTTTTATAGACTGCAGTTTGCCCCAGTGAGTGGGGGCTAGATGATGACTGGCAGTAGCCACTGTGGCAAGGTGGGGATAGCGGGTTGGGGGTTCCCCTGAGTGGGGGGAGACAGACTGTGGATTACTGCTGGGGGCAGAACCCAAAGGAAAAGGGGCACCGGGGTCTGGGAGGGACATGGAGGCCCTAAGGCAGGCAAGACCCCTGCCTGCAGAGGGCACTCCGGGCTGGACAAGAGCTAATTCCCAGGATAACCAGCAGGAGGTGCCGTGCTGGTGAGTTGTCACATCACTACAGTCACTTTTAAATGATATTTAAGTGAAGGAGAACATTGCATTCGCTGAAGAACACTGCAACTCTGTCAGCTCTCAGCCCTTGCATTTCCATTTGCTAATGCTGAATTTAGATTAACCGAAGCCTTACTTAGAAGGTGGCATGAAAATGGCAAGTCAATTAATTAGGAATGGAACTAAGTGAATTGTAAATGAATTCCCCATGAATTGTGGTATGTGAGAGGCAATGAGGTCCAGTGGCCAGGGCACGTGCTTGAGGCGCTGGAGACCTGAGTTCTATTCTTGGTTCTTCTACTTGTCTGCTTATGACCCGGGGCAAGTCACATCCCCGCTGTGCTTCTCTTTCCCCTCCCATTCATTGTCTTGTCTTTTTAACCAATAAGCTCTTCCAGGCAGGGACTCTCGTACTGTATTATGTACGGTGCCCAGCGCAATGGGCCCCCAATCTCAAATGATGCCTCTACGCACTACTGTATCAGCCATCGTGGGAAAGGAACCACACAAATACATGGGAAAAGTGCTATCCCTGGTACATTCACTATAATTCTTTCCATTTTATGTCTTTAGGTGGGTTAAGGTGGCAGAATTTTCTCAACAAAGAACCACCACCCTGAGTTAATTGTTTTTGCCCCCCAATCTTTCCTAGTACATCCATGCCAGCACACCTGTAGGATTTAGATAACAATTATCTCCATATTTTTCCTGAATCACTGGACAGGAACCACATATTTAGAGTGGCACAGTTCACCTCTGTACATGCCTTTAAAATATTATTGCGAAGTAGCAAGGATAAATACTAACAGTCAGTGCACTAGATTATAAAGCAGGAGTGAATAAATCGGCAACAAAAGTGTGCAAATGGACCTGACATCAGTGGTGTAGCTAAAACATAATTTTGTGATCTCTCATCAGGATTTGCAATATCTGTTCCCCAATCTTTAGTAGGTGGGTGTTCATGAATCAAACACAATTTCAGTCAAGAAGCAGCATGGCAGTGGGAGGAAGCATATGACCATAAATTACGTAATTATTATTCTGTCTGCTTTTATGCATTTAATCACAAAAGAGCAGAAGACGAAGATATGAAATAAACCTTAAAGGCATCATAATCCTAAACAACAACAGAAACAAACCCACGCAGGCCCCTGCCAAACAACATTATAATATGAAATGACAAGTAAAACAGAGGGCCAGGGACATTTGTTAATTTTATTTTTGCCTCACTCATGTTCATTAGGCAATAACACAAACTGGTATACCAGAATATTTTTGTGTATCAACATTTCCCAAAGTGCGGGGTGCACCCATAGCTGGGCCCAAAGAGCTAACCAGGGGGGAAAGAAGGGGCAGGGACAGACCTCTCAATTGAGCTCCATCTCGAGGGCGGAGAGACAGCTGAGACCTTTCAAAATATGACCTGAGTGTAACTGGTGCTGCGATATCTGCCTGAATTTGCAGACAGCCTGAAATAATAGCTCTGAAGTGAGACTTGCCTTGTGCATTCCAACTAGGTGCTAATTCAGGTCATACTTTAAATGTCAACATTGTGAACTATTTCATTGCTTATCAAAGCATGTAGGGATGGAGAGGGAGGCTCATATTAGGGAGATCTATATGAATGTTTTCCAAAGTGTGGGGCATGCCCCCAAGGACACACAGGGGAGTGGTGGTGTGGAAGATAGGATTTAGAAGATGTATAAAATAGGATGATTGTATCACATCATTAATGTGCTTGGTTCCATTCTCCTGAAAGGCAGAATGGCAGCTCAGTATTATAGCATTTAGGAAATGCTGCCCTGAACCTTATAGCAGGGATGCAGAAACTTTGCCCAACTGAGTGTCCACATTGCCAGGAGAATGAGGTCTGAACTTTGATAGCATAAAATATGGTAGATTGCAGCTGCCTTTACCATTAGTACAGAGTGGACTGCAGCAATGATAGGTCATATCACAAGGAGCCATAGCCAGCTGGGAACTGTAGTCTATCTGGTCTGCATTCCAGAACTAAGTGTTGCCATTTTTGAGCCATGCCATATAGTTATACTATCCCTGGGATAGTATTGCAGGTTCAATTCAGTTCAGGCTGCAATCAGATTCTGATTCCAGACACACTTCAGAACAGTTTAGCATTTCAGTCATTTTTGAGTTGTCATTAATTTCATCCCCCTCATCTATTAATGAACTTTCCCCAGGGCTTAATTTGTGCCACGGCTTGCCTGGGTAGAGCCCTGGCACCTTTAATGGCAGTTCGTAGCCCCGGCACCTCTGGGCTTGTCATGTCAGTTGTGAAAGTAAAAAAAAAAAAATTGTGTGACCCCCAGCACCTCTTTCATTACAAATTAAGCACTGGCTTTTCCTACCCCTAGGTTGTTCTTTTCCCCTGAGATATTTGTAAAGAACCTGACCTTTTGCGTACCATTTGTAATGGAGGTACTGTAGGTCCTTAACTATAGCAGAGATGGTAAAAAATTAAGAGCAACACTAAGGACAACAGGATGTTTTCTTTCCTTCCTTCTCTCCTTCCTTCCTTTCTGTCTGACTTGGAGGTGTCAGAACCGCTAGTTCTCAGTCTGTGTCCACAGGCCTAAACAGAGACACCTGTGAATTTGTTACAGTGGCGTTCTGTCTCCTCATAGCTGTGTGAGACCATGGCTGTAAGCAGACTGTGTCCACTCAGTCCTCTGAGGGCATGTCAGCAGTTCCATGTAACAGTTCTACATGGGTGGCTGGACCACACTGTAGTTTGGACTTGGTCACAATTAGCCCCATAGACTGTTTGTTTTAAAGGGGAAACAAAGTTGATTTCAACACGAGTTGGTATACAATGTAACCCCTAGTTTAATCCCTATGCTACTTGGCTATTGCTGGGAACAGGCTTTCCCCACCCCATGACCTGATCTCACCTAAATTCTACTACAATGGACATGTGCAGTTACAGGCAAATGGCAGAGGTTTTCCATTCTCCTCCTTGGAAAGAAAGAAGGAAATTGTGGTCATAAGACACACTGAATGTCAGCAAAACTGGTTGCAGAATTCA
Organism: Mauremys reevesii; assembly: GCF_016161935.1. NCBI lineage: Eukaryota > Metazoa > Chordata > Testudines > Geoemydidae > Mauremys > Mauremys reevesii. The sequence continues at coordinate 71,192,006 of NC_052632.1, forward strand.
ATTCAATGGAGGGAAAAAAGATGGGATCTTGAATGTATTACTTTGACTCTGTACACATCACACACAAACACCACGTCATGCAGAAAAAATAGCAGATCCATATACTGTGTCGATATGCAGATTAAGGCCTGCTAAATATTATGCTGTGGCACAATATACCGGACAAAGCACTGAGAGACTGTTAAATCCTTTAATCCACAAATACACACTCAGTAAATAAAACATGGTTTTGATGGGAAACCCAATTACTTTGATTACAGCAGCTGAGGGAAATATTTTTTCTATTATTTTATGCAGGAAAAATGGGGAAAAGACTAACAAAATTGTCCTTAAAAATGCATCATCTTTATCTGCTTGGGCAGACTCATCCCTGGAGTAATCCTACTGAAGTTAGTGGGCTCGCACCATGGCTAGATTTGGTTTGTTGTCTTTCAACTTTAATCCCTGATCCATTGAGTATGAGTGACCTCCACATCCACGGTCTTGTTATTGATAATGGAGGATAGAGTCTTTCCTGACTCTGTACTCTTTTACTTGGTCTCTATATTCTCCTTCGTCAGGCTTGAAGGCTACAATCCTATTCATGCAGATGTTTTTCAGGTTCTTCTTTGTTTCCATTGCCTAAATGGAGAGACCCAGAATTCAGGTTTGGCTCCAAAGAAGCATCACATTCTCCAGGAGGCAATGAGCCCCCTAAACAGAAAAACCTGTTGGTAGCTGTTAAGACAGTTGCACAATTTTACTAACGGCTGCTCATGTCAAACACTGGATCAATCAAGGTGCTGGCTGTTTTTTATTTATAACTGTGGTTGTTCTTCTGGGACTCTAAAGCAGATCTTGGTGGGCAGTAGTACATGCTGGAGTTCCCAATGAAACACTACATGGTAACTTAAATCTGCAGTGACTACAGATGAGCAAAACCACAGTGGTGTTAAAGATAGAAAAGGGATTATATTGATCATATGAATTTACGGTAGATCAGAGATACTTATCCAAAGAAACGTTTGAGTGAGGATAGAGTGACAGAAACTTAAAAGGTTTGTTCGAAGAGCAAGAGATCTCAGTTACCCATGGCCTACAACACACTGAGTGTAGGGAACATATGAAGCAGCAAGCATGTAGAATGGGCATTGGGGCAGTTTACTTTCTATATAAAACTATGGAGAAGGGAGTAGCTTGTGACAATAGAGTCAATCCCAAATGTTCGTGAATTAAGGCCTTCAGAATTATTATTGTTACTAATGATTTGTAAGGTAGTAGTATCTGGAGTTCCTAGCCAAGACAGAGCCCCATGATGGTAGGTGGTGTACCTGAGTGATCCTGTGAAAAACTCTGGGGATTTGAGTGAAGGTTTAAAAGTGGAGGAGAATACAAGCAAAATGGATATAATAATCCAGTTAAATTCATAGTTATAACTAAATTGAGACCCAAGTGGGAAAGCCTTTGACTATCAGCTGAGCAAATATTGGTAGGATTTAGGAAATGTTGGGTGTAGTTCACATTTCTGAATTCTCTTTTGATTTTTTCCTCCATTTTATGTCTGCAGTTTGGCTCCTTCAAAACTCTTGCTCCTCCCTCAAGCTTTCACACTATTACCCCAGAGTGAGTGTCTGAAGCATCACAGCCATTTTTGATCTGCAGCAGTCCAGCCACTGGATCCTCCAAAAAGGTCAGTTGCCTGCTGCTGCATTTGAATTTCATCATAGTTTTGCAAATCCAAACCCTGGACTTTGAGATTCCCCAGCCATTTTTCCTGACCATGTCTGAATCCAGATTGAGTTCCCCGAAGGCTCAAGTGATTACCACCCCATCTGAACAGCACCTTCTCCTGACCAAAGAAAAACACGTCACATATCCAAAATCCACTTCCTTGCCTGGTCATTAGATCCTGCTGTTCCTTTTCAGAATATTTCTGGTGCCCATCTTTGCATCTGCTGGATTTGAAAGAACTTTGCCCTGAACTCTTCACTAATTCCCAGCAAAACTCCTTGGAGACTCCCAAGGAATAATTTGTGATTTGTATCAATGTCAACTCCTGCATCCCTCCAGGAACAATTTCCTTGCTTACTCCATCCTTGACATCCCCTGTTGTGTCCCAGTCTATCCCAGTTGCCTGCAATGATTTTTTTAACCTTGGGGTTATGGGCATTCTTAACACCAATTTTTTTTCCTGAAAAATAATTGAAATTCATGTCAATTATGTATCGATAGACTTTATTTTGTGTGTGTGTATATATATATTTCATTCTCATTTTATTTTGCATTATTTCTCATGTAATCTAAAAATTATATTCTAATGGTAGATCATAAGCTCTTGGGTGAAGGGACCACGAAAGCTTATGCTCAAATAAATTTGTTAGTCTCTGAGGTGCCACAAGTACTCCTGTTGGTTTTTTTTGTCTTTTGTACTGTGCTTGTACAGCAATGAGCACAAGTCGGGACCCTGGTCCATGACGGCTGCTCCTTGGTACTGTTGCAATAGAAATAATAATGCAAGGATGCATTTTTCTCAAAAATCACCAGGGGATACGTTTGCCATTTTAAAAAAAGAAAAGGACAGTACATTTTGGTTCAAATTGAATACTTTAAGCTGGATTTGCCACACTCCATTCTATCAATCACACTTGTCTGTGGATATGGGTAGAAGCCTATGGACTGATGAGTTGAACTGCTATCATGGGAAAACAATGCTCTCTCACTATAGTTGTCTCCCTTAGGAAATTACAGAGCTATCTCAGTATTCAGGAGTTTTAAAAAACTGTCAGTGCCTGGTAAAGATGAGCAATAGCAATTCCAGGTGTTCTCAGCATTGAGTTTTGAAATTGTTTTCACCTCTAGATGCAAATGTCCCTTTCAAGGTGAGAAATGTCACACCAGAAAGGCAGAAAAGATTCCAAGCAATTACATTGCTGAATGCCTTTCTATGGATTGTTGATAACTTCTAAATAGCCTCTTTTTAATAAATAATAATAAAAAAGACAAGAGTCTTTCATAATTTATACACAGGTTGGCTGCACTGGGGGGAAAAATAAGCTGTTGAATAAATCTGTAAGGCTATTTCCTGATTGTTGAAATCTATAATTGGTTTATTTATCAGCATTCAGACAAGCTTTCCAATATAGTACCCATGCTACTAAGGCTGTCAGGTGATGCAGAATGACTTAATCTAATCTCAGTGCGTGACACACCCAGTCCCAGATTTGATCTTAAAGTGCAAAACCATCATAATAGCCAGAAGCCCAGGCATAGATTACCTCTCATTTGTTGAAGATGTGGACACACTAAACTGATGCAGGAAATAAATGCAACTTCACATTTTTTATAATCACCTATAGCTTTCTCTGCCATAGCACATAGCTTCTTGACACAGTTTTTTTTCATGTGACTGAATTGTGATAAATGCCGGGGAAACCAGGTTACTTATTCAATTGGTAGAAAACATTACACCCATCTTTTTTTTTTTTTTTTGGTGGAAGACTGGGGTTTTAACCTATATGGGAAGATGATGGTTAGCTATGGGGCAGCTGTTATGATTGTGATGACAGTGATGAATAAGCATCAATATTTCAAAGGTGAGAGAGGCATTTTTCATATATTTGATGATTTTCATGCCTTGACAACTTGTTTTTTTAGCCACCCGGAGAACATATGATGGCTGATTGAAATGTATTTATTGATTTGGATTTATTTCAAAGACCTGCACAATGACCCTGTGATGTGTATTATCTCCATTTTACACTTGAGGAGTTTGAGGCACATAGATATATCTCCAATTATTAATTATCTCCTAGAACTGGAAGGGACCTTGAAAGGTCATCAAGTCCAGCCCCCTGCCTTCACTAGCAGGACCAACTACTGATTTTTGTCCCAGATCCCTAAGTGGCCCCCACAAGGATTGAACTCACAACCCTGGGTTTAGCAGGCCAATGCTCAAACCACTGAGCTATTCCTCCCCCCTAAGGGGCATGGATCTTAAATGATGTGTCCAAGGCTACACAATGAGTCAGTGTCAGAGATAGGCTTAGAACTCTGCAGTTCTTTATTATACAATCTCTTGAACTATCCACTAGACAGAGCATAATGTTGGGTATCAAGGAATGCAAGCTTCTAATCCCAGCTCTGCTGCTGAGTCACAATGTAGCCTTGGACAAGTCACTTAACCTCTATGAGTGAAATGAGGCTTGGGATATGTCTACACTGCAATAAATGACCCAAAGCCTGGCCGTGGCTGGCCCAAGTCAGCTGACTTGGGCTCAAGGGGCTTGGGCTGAGGGGCTATAAGATTGCAGTGTAGATGTTTGGGCTCAGGCTGGAAGCTGGGCTCTGAGACTCTGCAGAGGGAGGGTCTCAGAGACCAGGATCCAGCCCAAGCCCAACCATCTACATTGCTATTTTTATCCCCACAACCTGAGCCCGAGTCAGCTGATCAGGGCTCTGAGACTAGTGCCGCAGGTTTTCTATTGCAGTGTAGACGTACCCATAGAGTAAATGTGCAAGGTGTGTATGCCCCTGCCTCTCCGAGTGAAAGGAGGAGGAAGATTCTGGTACATAGTGATGGGTTTTCTGCAAACGTGCCTGCAGTATTCTGATGTGAAAGAGACGAAAAAATCACAATACATGAACATGTGAGATTGCTTCCCGGAAACCACTGTTTGCACTCACTTCGAAAAATGGCCCAGTAAGTCATGGTTTGGTAAATTCCCTTAAGTGGAAGTTGTTCCAACAATCATATTATTATCCAGTGCTGCTTTGAGTTTTAAACAACTCTTTTTCAAAAAACAATGTAAGCCGGATTGCAGTGTTCTTGCCTTTCGTTTACCTTTGGGGAGCTAATGCATAGTGTGTCTGGAGAGACCAGAGAGCCTGCTTAGCATCCTCCCCAGTGGTGGCACCGAAAGAAAAGAGAATGTTTAAGTGGTACACAAATAGCAGAAATAAATCAGGGGGCCATTCAGTACTGAGCGTACAATATTAGGCTAAATGGTGGGAGTCAAATATTTCTGTAAGATGTGAGAGGGTGATCAGCCGCTCAGTGAGGCATAACAGGCAAAAGAACAGGAGACAAAAGGCTGAAATAAATTAGCCTGAAGGTAAAGCAAGTGAAGGAAATACATAAATGAAGCCTGGGTAATTGGAGGGAGGTCCTTTGAACCGTCTGCTACTGGCTATTGTCAGAGGCATGGTGCCACACTATTATTTGTGTCTCGCACTCTGTAGTCCCAGTCCAGCACAACAGTTACTCACATGTTTAATCCCATCGTCTTCAAAAGGGCTGCACGAAGCCCGGGAGGTTGCCTGCGTGTATGAGCTTGCAAGATCAGGATGTAGGTTTGTGTGTAAACTCATGCGATTGCCTCTGCGCGTTGGCTGGTTTGGGCCTGAACACCCATTCCACATACGTTCTAAGCATCCCTGGAAGTTAATGGGAGTTTGGGCCAGTCGAGCAGAGCACAATGGACTCCTTTCTGAGCATTGCGGACCTGTCATGGCAGCAGTTGTATTTCCTTTGAGGGGGTATCTCAAAGAAGAGAATGAGCCTTTCCCCTTTCTAACTCCAGGACGCAATCTGACTCCGGCCAGGGGAAGGTAACGTCTGGGAGATTTTCACACCTCTTCTTGAGCAGGGAGCTTTGGCTGGGCCTGGGAGGATTTATCCTGTCAGTCTGATTCTCTTCAGTGGGGCAGCAGGCGAGGCCTGAGCTGCTTACAGCGCCAGTTCAGACAATGCTGCAGACAGACGAGCCTCATGTTCGCGGTGCCCTGTATATCAGGGCTGGGTTGAAATTCTGGTGTGATTTTTACACCCATGCTCTAGTGCCACATTGTGTGCTGCTTTGTGCAGGGGTGGGATGCCCTGTCAAGATGCCCCTGTCTCTATCCTAGTCTGGCTGGGATATGTCATCTCATTCCCCTCCTCCTCTTTAACAGCTAACCTCCCTCCATTATATCCCCAGCTGAGCATCTTCCACCAGACGCACACTGGTCTGGACAAGCTCCATCTTCTCGCCCCATGTGGCATGGCAGAGCAGTTTGGGGAAGTGGGGGAGGGCTGGTTCACGTTACAGACAAGGCTAAGTAAGAGTGGCTGTGCAGGGGGCTCCCAGTTTTCTTGAACTGGCCTTAGTTGTATTACAGACACCCAGGATTTCAGTGATGATTCTCATCTTTAGAAGTCTATGCCCTGGACAGAGCTGAAATCTCCCCTCATTACATCATATCAGAAGAGTAAATTTGTCTTGTTCTAGGCCACATTTTATGTTTGATCTTACTAAAAAGTGCCGTTTAAAAACTAACCATTTTTTTTCCAAAGAAAAATTCTTCCATTCAGTTGACATCCACTTGAAATGCAGCCCCCACCTCATGCTCATCATTCCTTACCTACCAGTTATAGAGAGTCGTTTAGGCAAAACCCATTATGTATTCCTACAATGAATAGATCAACACTGTGCATCTATGAAATAGTCCATTGATATGGGCATAATTAGATTTTTATCAGTTTCAGCTAGGTGCAACCATTTTATTATAACTGACCTGGATTAGTTTCTACGTGTCTCCTTCATTAAAATCTACAGCACCTGTGCTAATGGGTTTTGTTTCTATCAAGATATAATGAGGACTGGCATATCTGCATATTCTCCAAGCGAACCAAGAACAGAGACAAATACTCCATTTTATTACCATCTGACAGAGACATAATGATTGCTGAGAAACTCATTACCAATGTATTATGCAATGATTTAACTTGAAATCCTTGCCATGCTGCAGCCCAGCAGCAGCAGGCTTCTTGGAAGTGTTTGAGTTTATTTGTTTGAACAGAGAGATTAGCCCTTTCATACCAGTTCTGTGCTCAATAGAAATCCTATTTGTTGTTCTGATTAGGCATTGCCCTTGCTTTTGCAAGGTGTCTGACTGCCTGAGGGTGCATTTCATGGTGGGATCATGCAATTTATGTAGCCAGATTTCTCTGATGATTATTCACACACGTGCCCCTTGTGAGGATGTGCAAAAAGCACGGGGGTAAAAGTGATCAGAATTATTATCTTTCTTCTGTACGTTCTCTTCACCATCAAATTCTCTTCCCAACCCAGTGTGCCACTGGTGGGTGAGAGGGGCAGCATGTTCTTAACTCGGCTTAAAATAGCAATGAAGAGATGGCAACTTGCCTTTTAACTCAGGCTGTTAGCTCAAGTTCAGTGCCATGTATCAGCTTGTACTCAACCTGCTAACCCAAGTTAAAAGCCTTGTCTTCACTGCTGGTTTAACCCGAGTTAAGAACACACTTTTTTTTTTTTGCAGTGAAGACAAACCTGTGTTCTCCTTTCAAATCTCACCTCAGAGCCCAGAGACAGCAATTCCTTTCAGTGCAAACCATCACGACCGAAACGAAAAAAAGAGGCTTTTAGCTGATACGCTGTTTCACCAGCCCAGGAAGAGAAGCAAATGTCATGCCCAAGAACTTTTAAGGCATTTGCCTCAGGGTACCATTTATTGTTCGAACACAAATACATAACTAATGTAAACAAAGCAATTCCACTGACAGCGGAGGAGGAGAGGGCGTGAAGAGGACACACCCTTCCTCTCTCACTTTGGGTCCAGCTTCTGTTTCCTTATATATCCCTAACCCTTTCCAAGATGATGCTTCTCCTGGTCACAGACACCCTAATGTAGGATATTCTCATCCGTAGTGTCTGTGTGTGTGTGTTGAGAGATTCTGCAGCCTGTACTCCTATCAAGTAGTATTTACTCACATGAGTAACCAACATTATGTTCAGCTGTGGGCTCCTCAGCCTGTGGGAAATGAGTTTGATGGTCTCCAGGGAGAAACGTCCACATCACGTAGACCATTTGTTATCACTAATGGCATCCAACCACTTTCAAAACTTAAATTAACATCAAGCTCCTTTCAATGCAGTTGTGACCTAGAAATGAGAGCTATGGAAATCTCTACCAGCTCCATCTTCAAACGATGGGATGCAAATGTTTGCCGGCATTTTTCCAGGTGGGAAAATGATAATGAGCAATTGATAAAATAACCAAGGTGCGCCTGAAAACAAGCAGGAAGCTTTTTCAGTGTTCGGTGGTTGATCATGTAAGTAATTTAGGCTTATTGTGTCACAGAGTTGTAAACATAATATTTCACCTAGGAGAGCTCCTACCGGTATACCGAGCAGACTTGAGCCATATGCCACATATGTCAAAATGAGAAAAGGAGGTAAACTGCTCAATATGTAGCGTAAACAGATTGACTTCTAATTAAGATCAGATGGTCCCTACAATGAATCAAATACCCTGGAAGCCTATTACCAGTTGCCTAATCTTGGGTGTAAAGTTGCTATATAACCAGATTTCTCCACTCGCTCACTCACAGTCAGTGGAGTTTCGCAGATGTGAATGAATGCTGAATTTATCTCTTAGTCTACAGTGGCTGCAAGGTTTGGGGCTAGGAAGCAAATCTATCCAGCGTACTGAATACTGTGGTTTTGAACTTGGCAGGTTCAAATGTGATGAGGTCTCAGTGTAATGGCTTTTATACTGTGATATCGCTCTGGCAAAGCTTTGCTGGCACTAAGAAAAGACTCAACAGGCCAGCCAAAGAGATTGGCTCCCTGGAGCGTGGAAGGTCTAGGAAGAGCTTTGTGTTGTCGGAGCCAATTCTGAGTACAGAAAAGGTCCTCACCTGGCTGCTCCACTCTTGCCGTATGCTCTCCATCCCAGGGTTCCAGGTTCTAGCAGGCACTGTAGCATTTCAGCCTAATCTAGACTGCTTAGTGTCTGCTCTAATTGCTCTGGAAAGTGTTGGATATTGCTTTAAAAAGAGGTGTCTTGCGACTAAGTCAGTGGTGGTCTGCAGAATAAGATATTGGGAGACCCAAGCAGTGGTAGGTCAAGGAGATGGGCCCAAAAGAGCATTATTCCCTTACAAAAGGGCTTGTAGGAGAACCACTGGACTAAAAAGCTGTAACTACTGATTATTATCCCCAATAATTCTCACATATAAAAGAAACATTACGTTGATTGTGTTGACTAGAAAGAAATAAGGTCACTGCACAAAGAGGCTTTGGAGCATAGCTCAGTTATTGACGTTGCAGAGGATTATGCTTTAAATAAGTCCAGGGATCATTATGGCAAAAAATATTCCACACCATTCATTTTCAGGTAAACATTCTGCTGTAACTCAGTTTAATAGGAGGGGATATCTCTCTTCAGAACCCTATACATTGCTGCACGCTAACAATAGTTCCTGCTATTTTTTTCTATCCCACAGAGTGATTGAAAATGGGACAGTTAATCCCAGAAGCTTTCTACGCTATAATTATTGAATACAATACATAACCCCCCAAACGGAGTAGCCACATAGAATCTTATTCTGGAACCATTTTCTGTGTGTTTGATGCTTCCTTAGGGAGTAGGGGGTGGGAACTAAAACTTTTTAACATTATAAAGGAGAAAATTAAAAAAGAATGAGAATCCATGTGGTAGAAAGATGTCCAGGGAAGAGAAGTGAAAATAACTAGATGCGCTGAAAGCTGTATAAACATAGGAATTGTTTGCCAGATCAGAGGAATTGTCCATCTTCTCCTTCCTGTCCCTGATAGTGGCCAATATTAGATGCTTCAGAGGAAGGAGCAAGAAACCAAACAGGATAATTATGGAATTAACGTACCCATAGAAGAAGTTTCTTTCCAGCATCATCAGTTAGGGGGTGGTCTATGCCCTAAAGCATGAGTGCTTCTTGGGGGAAAAACAAAGCAAAAACAACTTTCCTATCAAATGTGATTATGGATGTCCTCATAATCCAGAGATATACAAGCTTTTTAATGGAACCCTCTATATTCTTGGCCTCAGTGATATCTTGGGGTGATGCGTTCCACAAGTTAATTATGTTTTGGGTAAAAGTACTTCCTTTGATCAATTTTAATTTTGTTGTCTTTTAATCTAACCCTTCTTTTAGTATTATGAGTTTTTGTATCGCCTTCTTGGCGACTACCTATGTTTGGGGCATCTCTGAAACAATATTCCAATAACCTGAAAAGGTGAAGGACCGTGTACACTGTGAAACATGAGCTTGATTCAGTGATGGTAATGGCTTCGGTTGGCTTTGGAACTGTGAAAAATTTGTAATAAGCTGAAGCTGGTTTTTGGGGCCTTCAGAAGGAAAGGCAATATATCCAGTATTACTATTGGGCAATGATATGAGATTGTAATTCGGTTTATTATAATAGTGCAGGTGGGCATAAGTTATGAAACATATTTCCTTTTGAGGGTAACGGATCTTTCAAAAATGCCATAAGAATTCTTCGGTGAGTTTCTACTAGTTTCTGTTGGGTCCTGCTGCTGTTTTTTAAGAATCCTAGGGACCAGCAGACAATTAGACCTTTTGCTCAGTTCCAAAACTGAGCTGCCAACCTTAAATAGTGGGAACCATTTGCAAATTTTCAATGGGAATGTCCACTAGGGAGAAGTGTACACATAAATTGTTCCTTTTATGTACTAAAAGACCCTATTCTGTACAACCTTATAGTGTGTGTTTAAAAGATCTCTCCATCTCTGCTTTTAGGGACCCCAAAAAATAAAATCTCTCTCCCACCGTGCTTTGTTCATTTGTCAGTTTCCCTCATGTTTCTAACTGAGCTGGAAATGAAAGTAGCTTTCTGTGCTCACTCCTTTGTTTGCACACCATTATCTGTGATGTTGGTACAGCTCTGAAAATAGCGTTTGATGGTTAATTTCTGCTGCCGAGCCATGAGACAGAGCACAAGAGTAAACAGTGTTCAGATGCATAGTGCAACATACTGTGCATAAACATTTGCTATTGCTATGCTTTCCCCCAGAGTTTTCAGTGATCAGGTATTTTCCCCCGTCTCCCCTCTCTTTTGTCTCCTTTGTGTAGGGGTTGTGAAAAGTGCCAGACTGAAAGAGAATTAAGTCCACCACCACACAGCACAGGTAGGGATGGTGCAAACTCCCTTTTGGCCAAAGTGCCTTACCTCTGAACTGGTCAAATCACTTTGAAAGGCCAAAGGACAGTTCAGTCTCCATGCCGATTCTGGTCCTTATCTTCTGAGGCAGCTGCCAACTGATGGCATTGATGGTGGCTGGCTTTAGTGACATGGACACGTCTACAATTGGAAGTAAGGGGTATGTCTACACTGCAGCTGGGGTTTGTGATTGCAGCACATGTAGATGTACCCAAGTTAGTTTTGATCCAGTTAGATGAAAATACCAAAGAGGTAATTTGATTTCCAGGTTTGTGTCCACCAGATTCTAAAAAATATCAACTGTTGGCTGTCGTCAAACTGAACCTCTACAGTATTCCCTTGAAATAGGACTCTGATTTTTTGGTTTGTTTATATTGTAAACATGCACAGTGTTGCAAGGTCAAACATTCAAAAATCATGAATCAGGCCCCCACAAATTTGAGACTGACTTAAAAGATTTTTAAGATACATTTTTGCATGCTGGTCATACTTTTAAAGCTTATCTCCATAACTGTGAGGGCTGTAGGTTTATTATCTTTTCTTTAAGAATGAGAGCTAAAGTTCTCATATTCACATGACTCCAAGAGCTGGCACTTTAATAAAAACACCAAATGTTCAAAATAAAATCATGAGAACTGGCCACACTACAACTGTTAAAATACAAAGCATAAATATCTCCACATTATATATTATTTTTATTATATAATATGATCATTATTCCTTTATACTTTCTGAAGGCTACCACAATATGCTAGGTGAAATACACAAGTAATGGCACTTCACACTTACACATTCACAAACAGCAGTTTGACATTAGAAAACTGAATAACTGGAATATAAACAAGCAAACATTTAATTACATTTTTCTCAGCGTGAACTGCAAGATAAACTGTGTTAAATTAACTAAGCAACATGGTCAAGCCAATGTGAGAGTGAATTTATTATGTATTCCAGGGTTCTAAGAATACTAATTTGGGAACGAAATAGTGTTTTTTGCCTTAATACAATACGTTGTTCAACATCAAAAGACACCAGAGTGGAGATGGTAATAAAAAAAAATCCCATTTATGTGTAGCATAGCAAAGCTGTTCACTAAATTTAATGCAGCGCTTATGTCGTCATTTTCATCTCCCCTATCAATCTCCTTCAATCTTTCTCTGTCCATTGCTATTGCTAGATAAATGCCTCATCATGTCGTACTAGTTTGTTTGTATCCAAAGCTATCTCTAGCCATGATTTGTAAGGACTTATCTTCACACAAAAGTTGCAGTGTGGTTTGACTAAAATCATGTTTTAAATTGGCCTAAACTCATGCAAACTAGGACGCTATTAAATCTGTTGAACCCTGGCTTGTATATTACGTTGTCAAGGAAAAGTGGTACAAGCCATGTTTAGGCAGAATAAAGAGTGTCCATGCAGAGGAATACGCTGGTTTAACTACATCACAATTAAACACACTCTAAAACCCCACGAAAACCCTGGTGCAATTCTGTGTCGGTCCGGTCCGAGTCCTTTAGACTGGATTGAAAAACTCAGTATTTTGACTCCCATCATATTGACTTCACAGTTTTTGACTTAGAAACTGGCCTTGATGTACAGGCACCACCAGTCGGTGAAATTGTGCTTTTTTACTTTTTGTTGGGTGCTAGACGCACCGGTGGAATGCACTCCCTCTTGTTTCAGAGGACAATTTGGTTCTAGTGCGTAAGTGATGGTCCTTACGTGCCAGGCAGACAATAAGGATTTTGGGGTGTAACCCAAAGCACTTTTAAGTCAGTGGAAAGGCTCCCATTCACTTCAGTGGACATTGGATTGAGCCCCAAATCCTTTTCTCTGTCCTGTAGTCGTAAAGGACCCCAGACAAGCTGAAGAGGCATGTCTCCCCTGTGCAAAAAGTGAGGAAGGGAAGATGGAAAGCAGTGTCCACAATTCCTGTGTGCTGTCTAGCTCTGCTCTATGGCTTGGTGCATCTGTGATTATCTGGATCCCTGGGCCATTCTCTGCTACAAGGAGAATGCAATCGCTGTTGGAGATACTGCAGAGTACGGCTGCTGTAGGAGTGAGGCAGCTGCTTGGGTGGCAAGCCCCCTTGTCTGGTCTGCGCTCTTGGAGATCCCCAGACAGACTGGCCTCTTGGACTGGGAAGTGTAGTCTAAGACCGGGCCCTATGTTGTTATAGCAGTTGCCAATAGTGAAAGCGATAGGCCCCAATTCTGCAATTGCATCTGCACAGACGCCTTGTGGGGGCCTGTGTGGAGCCCACTCACACAGATCCAGCTTATAAGATCAAGGTGATAGTTAGCTGTGTTCAATCTTCCACTACAAAGCCATCTCACATTTGTGTAGACCGCTGCTGCTGTGTATTTTATACACACACAGACACGTATATATGTAAGTGTGTGTGTGTGTGTGTGTATACACACACACACATATTGTGACAAAGTTCCTCCTCTATCTTGGTGGGTCCTGCGCTTATTGGCAGATTTGCTCACCTCGGTGATCTTCCCCACAGTCTGGGTCAACTCCTCCTGTGTCTGATCAGGAGTTGGGAGGTTTGGGGGGAACCCAGGCCCGCCCTCTACTCCGGGTTCCAGCCCAGGGCCCTGTGCATTGCAGCTGTCTATAGTCCTCCTGTAACAGCTGCATGACAGCTACAACTCCCTGGGCTACTTCCCCATGGCCTCCTCCAAACACCTTCTTTATCCTCACCACAGGACCTTCCTCCTAGTGTCTGATAACGCTTGTATTCCTCAGTCCTCCAGCAGCACACGTCTCACTCTCAGCTCCTTGTGCCTCTTGCTCCCAGCTCCTCACACACACTTCCTCTCCTCTGGCTCCTCCTCACCTGACTGGAGTGAGCTCCTTTTTAAACCCAGGTGCCCTGATTAGCCCTTGATTGGCTGCAGGTGTTCTAATCAGCCTGTCTGCCTTAATTGGTTCTAGCAGGTTCCTGATTACTCTAGTGCAGCCCCTGCTCTGGTTACTCAGGGAACAGAAAACTACTCATCCAGTGACCAGTATATTTGCCCTCTACCAGACTCCTGTACCCCATTGGTCTGGGTCTGTCACTATATATATATATATAATTTTCTGTGAGGAAAAGTAGTTTGTATTAAGTGTGAACCCAAGGAAACACCTTTATGATTTACTACATTTCTACTTAAAGTTTCATTTTAGCCTTGAAGAAACTCACCCCAGGATTCACCCTGTGCAAGAGCCTGGAGCTTCAGAAGCAGTTTTCATTGAGTGAGCTGGTCCAGGCAGAGTTGTATTAACTCAGTGGGCTTGAATATTCAGGACAAGGTGGTCTTGGCTGAACATCTGGCATTTCTGTAACGATGCTATGAATTTCCCAATTGATACCAAGTTACCCACAAAAAAGAACAAGAAAAAAAATGTATTTCACATTCTATTCTTTCATCTTCCAAGTGCCTAAGCAGTGGCATCAATTATCAAGTGCTCGATCCCTGCACGGAGCTGCGGTGGAAGTAGTTTTGATTTTTACTGTCAGATGGACTCACTTATCTCCAACTAGGAATTAAAAAGGGTTAGAGCATTTCTGTGAGGCCCAGGAAACTAGGGTGTGGGATGGGGAGGAGATTGCTGGAAGGAAAACACTCAAAACAGCTAGGGTTGGGGAGAAGGATTCTGTTGGGTTGTCATTTCAGGTACCAGCAAAGCCAGTCCCCAGAAAGGGGATGCATTTGGCCTATCAGAGTGGGGCTCAGTCCTTAGCCCTGGGATGGGTCACTTCGCTGCTGCAGAGAAATCTGTGGGAAGAGTAAACATGGTGTAGCCAGTTCTACACCCCAGCTCTCACTGCATATGGTGTGGAGAGAGATGGGACTGGCATGCTTTATACATAGCCCAATCCTCTACCGATGCAACAATCCCTGTTGGACTGCTGCAGCCAGTGTAGCATAGAGCAGCCTAAGGTCTGCTCTAAATTATGTTGGAGACAGTTTCTCTCCTCCGTGGCCGCAGGAGCTGGATGAAGCAGAAAGGTAGCTTAGAGCCACCTCACCTACTCACCTTAGCTATGCTGAACATCTGGCTCAGAGCGCGTATGCTTTATGAGGAGGAGGATGGGAACTCCATCTGTATACAGCAATAGGGTCCCTGTTGTGCCAAAATTGAGGCATGGAGAGTTAAGTGATTTGCACAGTAAGCCTAACAGAGTTAGGATTAGAATTTGAACCTTCTTGGGTTATTCTCCTGTGCTCACTGCATTATTAGCTTTTGTAAAAGGGACTTGCTCATTCTTATGCAGGGCCGTCTTCACTCCATCTCACCAGTAACGTCACTGCAACTCGGGTTTAAGTGGCCAATTTCTTAAAAGCTGCTACAGTCTTTAGGCTCCTAATGATGCCTAAAACATGAAGTGAATTCCTATTCGGTGAGATTGAAACAAAAATAAAAGAAGATAGAACAGAAAATATATCAAAGCTTTCTCCTGACTGTTTTTCTTGTCTTTTCATGGGTGAATTACTATCAAGAAAGCTATGTATCCATGGAGATATGCATTATTATTATGATAACTGGAGGGGGTTTCCTGGTGAGGAGCTAATAACCGTATCCTGTGTTGAATAGACTCCCAGGTTGAAAGCTCTCTCTCCTGCCCCCAGCCCTGTGATGCTAAACCTCCACAGGAGCTCTGCCAATTTCTGGGGTGGGAGGCCTTGGAGGAAAAGGGAGATGTTGCTTCCCACAGCACCATCCCCTGCAGTGTGTCTGGATTTCCAAGTGGAAATCCACATGGTTGATAATAGAGCTGGGAGCAGTATTTATCTCCCACCTGGTTTCATCTGCCGCTGCTACTCCATGTAACCTTGCCAATGACAACCTGGCTCCTGCTACAGCTGCACTGCCAGGGTGATAGAGAGGGGGCAATGGAGCAGAGGCCGTACCTGCATGATGGCTCCTGGCTCCACATGGAATGGATGTCCTCTTCAGGTAGATCCCCATGATCTAGGAGGTTTGGAGACGCATAGCCTCCAAAAATAGCAGTCACTGTAGCTCCTCCCACCATTAGGGACTGTGTGGAGAAAACCCCAAGAGTGAAACATGAGAGAGCTCCCCTTCCCCTTCACCCCTGCTATGAGGGGGAAATCTGACTCTCAGTTGCCCTGGGAACAAGAGCCTGGCTGGCTTGTACATGTGGACAGGCAAGTGGAGGCGAAGGCAGATTGGAGGCCAAGTAGAAGCATGTTCAGTTCCTTATTCAACAGACCCATTCTCCTTCCCTGTTGGGGGAGCTTTTAAAATTCCCTCGTGCATTTTGACGTGTTTTGGGATTTGCTGAAGGGTGTCGAGGCTGATATGGCATTTTTGTTGGTGGCAGCCCATTTAACATTTCCGAGTACAGGAGCCCATAAATGGAAATTTATGATTTTGGCCAATTGGAGAAGAGAGATTTTCATGCTGAGCATATGGTTACTAAACAATATGATTAAGAAAAAGACTGCCTTCTGACTGGCTGACAGAAACGTTTTAGTCAGAGCCCAGGGTTTTGCATAACTGCAATGATTATACAGAGTGCAGGAAATCATATTTTCTGAGTTATTAATCAGTAACAGTACAGCATCTCCAGATACTGATTGGCTGAGCAAGTCTATTTTAGTGTAATGTAAAAAAGCCACAGTCTGTGGCCAATCAGAATGCTCCTTCATTTTAAATAATTTTATAGGAGATAAAAAAATTCACGGTTATTCATTATCATGTTTCTGTTCTAGGTAATTGATTTTTGCATTGTTGCTCTGCTCCTCTCCCTATGTTAGTGAAATTTAATTGACAGTAAAAGCAGGGGAAATTAAAGGGATTTTAATCAGTCAGACCAAAGTATCTGTTTTAAAAGGAAAACTGGAGTAATAGTAAAATAGGCTAGTATATATTCTTCCTTATCCATTTTGCTATTCATTACTGAATGGATGGCAATACCTACTTTGCATTTTTAATCATACAATTGCTTTTTTTAAATTAAAAATCTTGCTAGGAATTTTTATGGTCAAGGTGGTCAGTAAATGTTGTTTGC